>NC_057864.1:201314396-202010229 GCF_019393635.1 Dromiciops gliroides | reverse complement strand
ATGATAGAGATAGATGATTGATAGATAGATATAGATAGATTAATGATAGATAGATAGATAGATAGATAGATAGATAGATAGATAGATAGATAGATAGATAGATAGATAGATAGATAGATACAGACTGACAGAGAGACAGAGAGATGGAGAGATGATAGATAGGCAGGCAGGCAGCAATGAATAGGGTGCTACAGCTGGATTCAAGAAGCCAGTCTCAGATACTTTCTAGTTGTGTGACCTTGGGCAAGTTATTTGATCTTTCTGAGTCTTGATTACCTCATTTGTAAAATGGAGAGAATAATTGAATCTGCCTCATAGAGTATTTGTGAGATCCAATGAGGTGATTTAGAATTTACAAAGGAAGGCCATACTATGTGCCAAGTACGGTACAATGACACTGTAAGGGAAGTTTTTGGGTACTTTAAAATATATAAGAATATGGGGGGAAAAAAAAGAGATTGATACATATTACACACACTAAACTCCACAGGGAAAGAGGAAGGGAGAGAGGGGAAGATTAGTACTGGGGAAGGAATATTCACAAGCCAAATAAATTTCTTCTTCAGAAGGCAGATTTAAAGGAGAAGAAAAAGAAAGGCTAAGAAACAGTGATCAGGGTCTGCGTAAGGAGGGGAAGAGAAGAGCTGAAGCTGATCATTTCAATTAAAAACCACTAGTTCAATTAAAAACCCTCTGACAAGTTCTTTCCTCTTTATAAAGAGGGAGGAGGAGGACAAAGGGAGGAAAAAGTATGAGTGAATATCATGGAGGGAAATACATAATAAATAGTGATGAACCTAAATAGTGTGCACTCACCCCAAAAAACCGAAGAGGATGGCAGAATGTATCAGCAACCAGAATTCAACAATATGTGGTTGACAAGAAACACACGTGAAACAGAAAGATTCACAGAAAGTTAAAGTAGGCCCCAGAGCAGAATTTATTATGCCTCAAGTGATCTCAAAAAACAGGAGAATAAACCAAATCTTGGGCAAGAAAACAGTTAAAACAGATAAACAGGGAAATGGCATGGTGCAGTATACCATCTAAGTGTTTAAACAAAACATAAATCCAGTGACTGTGGGGAAATGGTCAGCAAAACCACAATAGTTGGGGATCTCAAGGTACCCACTTTGAAACCCAGACCAATTGAACAAAAAAAGGAAAGATAAGAAACTAACTAGAATTTTAGAAAAGTTTAATATTAAAGATCCCCAGTGATTACTGAATGAGAAATTAAAAGAGGCACACAAATTTTTCAGCTGTGATTTGCACTTTTACACAACTGACCATGTAGCAAGAAGCAAAAACCTCATAACAAATGCAGAAAAGCAGAAATATTAAAACGCATCCTTCACTGACCGCAAACACAATAAAAAAATCTAATCAACAAAAGACCATTGGAAAAGGGATTCAAACTTAAATGGATCACTAATCTAATCCAAAAAAAAATTGGTTGGGTCAAAAAACAAATCATGGAAAAGACAGATAATTTCATCAAAGAAAAACAACAAGCAGTTCTTTCCTCTCCGGATGGTGGCAGCACATCAACAACTGAGCTCCAGCCAGAGCACTCTCCCCATCATGGATCATCCCTGTAATTTACTACACAAACTAGTCCTTGAATCTGATTTCATTGACTCCTCTTCAGTTTCTCATGCTTGACACCTGTGCTCCATGGATAGAAGTGGAGTCTGTGCTAATCAGGAGTGATGTCCAGCACCAGAAAACATGTTATTCAGAAAGCTTACTGCAACTGACAGGCTGAAATGGATTTTGAATTGATGGGGGGAAAACCCAAATAAGCTTGGACTACATAACTCAGTAGAAAAGGCAATATCTGACAATGGGATAAGTGACCCCATTCTTCAGACATGTAATTTGGGGGGGGGACATCAATAATTACAACAACAACAACAAAACCAACAAGTGACTTCTGTTGGATAGGATTAGGTACTAGAACCTGTCATTTCATTGAAATAAGTGATCACCCTGATAAGGAAACTCAACCAATGCAGGTCTGTACTTTTCTGAAAGGGGGTGGGGGAAGGGCAAAGGGGGTCCAGAATGAGAATTACTGTGAACATCTGAGTTACCTAGAATACAGCAGAGAGGCAAAGTACAAAGGTCTATGTTTAGAGAAGCCTAGCATCTGAAATCCATCACAATCCCAATGATAGCTTTGAGACTGTCGTGCCCTCAGCATTTTGATCTAAAAATATTTTCATTTGAACAAGGTTTTTTGCCTCTCCCTGTACTGAATGGTGTTAGTCAAGGTAAAACATGTGGCCTTGCTGTTGGATCTCCTAGTCCCTCCTTCTCTGAAGTATTCAGTGTCCAGCACAGTTTTCCAACTGTCCTGAACTCTTTGCTTCGTGCTCCTTTTACCTGTATATAGAATCGTTGTCCTATTATTACTTCCGCTTATCAGAGAATAGAGAAATCAAAGGAGTTAAACCCAAAACCAAGAAATCTGCATCTTGCTAACAACACTGGAAAAGGGCTTCCGTAAGAGGATGCTGAACCGCATAAGCTAAAAGGGATGTCCAAGGTATATGACTGAAAGAGCACAGGGACTTACCTTATAGTCTCCTAAGCATATGACTTTTGAAACAGTCATCTTTATCTCTCTAAGTTTTCGGTTTTTGAGTTATGATTATCGTACCTCACAGGATGGTGGAAGATCTGATGAGAAAATGCCAGGATCATAGGACCTTAGATTTAGATCTAGATAGGATCTTAGAGGTCATCTAATCCAGTTCTCATTTGATAGAAACTGAGCCAGACTGGTTCAATGACTTGCCCAAGGTGACAGGGCAAGTGGCAGACCTGGTACTTGAACTCACTTCCTCTGAATCCACCTCCATGACACACTGCTTAGAAAATAATGCAATAGAGCACGGTAGTATTATAGAACTAATGACCCACGTCCTTCCTGGCCCCATCTTTAGGAAAATACATAACTGAGAACTGACTATATTTAGGAATTGTCTTTCCATAGTTTCAAATTATCCATCTTTATGTTTATTTTCCCTCTTCAGGACTCATATGCCTTTTGATTAGTGCTACAAACAGAGATGAAGTACCTAGGAAGCCATGCATGGGCATAAATATTTTATTTTGTGAAAGTGTAATAAGGTGGACCTTTTTCCTCAAAAGATACTCCTTTCAAACCTGGAAACCATAAGTATTGTCTGCCAATTTATTCTTTCTAGAAATTTGACTAACCGTTACATCTTGTCTTGGACACTAGTTAAAAATATGCAAGTGAGTTTCAAATTATTAGTTTTCAAGCACACGAGCATCCCTTTTCTACCACTGGTTGACATGCACTGATACCAGACCCTCATGGCACATGCATAGAATCCCTGCTACCAAGGAGGCTGAGGCCAGTGGACCTCCTAAGCTCAGGAATTCTAAGCTGCAGCATGCTAAAGACAATTGTATTAAATCTGGCAACAGCATGGTGTGCTTCTGGGTACTCTACCAGGCTGCCTGAGGAGAGGCAAACCAGGCCAGAGAGAAAACAGCAGGTTAAAGGTTCCATGCTGATCAGTACTGGCCCCTAGCACTTTCAGCCTAGACAAGATGGGCCCAGTATCAAAAAACAAAAACAAAAAACAAACTCTAATAATACGGAAAATGTATTAGCCTAAAATATTTTTAAAACTCAAGTGAAGAAAAGTCTAAATCTTACAGGCAATAGAACATAATTATGATTCCCACCCACCCCTACATGCCAAGAACCTTATTATTCAGATTATTCTGGACCTGATGCATAAGGTATAGCATTTCATAGTTCTTAAAAGCCTGATTATAATAATTTGGAATTTAATTGAAATGTCACAGTATTAGCTAATTTTTCTACTTCTGATTTCATGCTAACACTGGAGGGAAATAGTTTTACAAGAGTGAGTAGTTCTAACATTTCTGCATAAATGTCCTGAAAAGGAAGTGAACTAATCTTCCTTTAGTGTTCAATCTCATATATTATTCAAAGTTATTTGCTAAAGTCATGAAGCTCTTTATGGTAATAAGTGGTCTAATACTTTCCCAAACATTTATCAGTTTGACTTAAAACTATTGCTGTAAATTTTGTTTAATATTTTAGAACACATATTTTCATCTATTTGTTCAATAAATAAGATTTAAATTAAAAAAATAAAAACAATGAAAAAGTACACCAAATGCATATAAAGCTGAGCTGGTTTTTTGAAAATATAAACCATCAACTAGTTTAATTTTTTTTAAAGGTAGAGGAAAACCAAATAACCAATTTTTTTTTAAGTGAGGCAATTGGGGTTAAGTGACTTGCCCAAGGTCACACAGCTAGTAAGTGTTAAGTGTCTGAGGCCGGATTTGAACTCAGGTACTCCTGACTCCAGGGCCGGTGCTCTATCCACTGCGCCACCTCGCTGCCCCCAAATAACCAATATTTTTAAAAAAGAATTCACAACAAAGGAAGAATAAAGGAAATTACAATCAATTATTTTGCCCAATTGCATGACAACAAAACTAATGACTTAAAGTGTACAAAAATTTGCAAAAATAAAAATTCACAGATATAGAATTAGAAATAGAGAGTTTAAATAACCTGATATGGGTGGGTAGAGGGGATAATTGAAGAAACAATAAATAAACTAAAAAAAAAAAACCTACCAAGATGAATTTACAAGTGAATTTTATCAACTATTCAAGAAGCAATTAATTACAAAATGACAAAAGATTTTTTTAAAAAACAGAAAAGGGAACCTACTAAATTCCTTCTATGATAGAAATTTAGTCCTGCTCCCTAAACCATACAGAACTAAATCAGAAAGAATATAGATTGATATGTCCCTAATGAATGAGTGCAAAAATATTAAATTAAATATCAGCAACAAGGCTAGAGCAACAAATCAGAAAGATTGTATATTATAATGAAGTGAGATTTATGCCAGAAATGTAAGATTAGTTCAATATTAGGGAAATTATAAACATAACAGACTATATTAACAACAAAAAACAATAAAAATCACATAATTCTATCAATAGATAAAACATTTTAACAGAATATGACACATTTCTATTAAAAAACACTAAAACTTCGAGCTATATGAACTTTTCCTTAATATGGTAAACAACATTTATCTAAAACCAAAGAAGAAAAAAAATCTAAAATCTCACAGAAGAGATGCTAAAGGCCTTTCTAATAAGATAAGGGGTAAAACACAGATTTCCATTCTTATTACCATTATTTGATATTATTATAGTAATGCTAGTGATAGAAATAAGAAAAGACAAATAAATTGAGGGAATAAGCATAGATAGGGAAGAAAAAAAGCCATTGATTTTTGCAGAATTGGTGGTTTACTCAAAGAACTGTAGAGAGACAAAAATGAATGGAAACAACAATCTCAGATAAGTACCAGGATATTTTTAAAATAAAAATAATAAATCATTAGCATTTCAGTATGTTACTAAGAAAACCCAGCAAGAAGATAAAGAGAACTTCTTTAAAAAAAAAACTCAGAATGTTTAAAATATTTTGGAAGTCTACCTTAAAAAGACAAACAAAAGGGGCAGCTGGGTGGTGCAGTGGATAGAGCACCGGCCCTGGAGTCAGGAGTACCTGAGTTCAAATCCGGCCTCAGACACTTAACACTTACTAGCTGTGTGACCCTGGGCAAGTCACTTAACCCCAATTACCTCACTAAAAAAACAAAAAAGACATACAAAAGAACTATGATATACAACTATAAAAATACAGAAACTACAAAATTACTGAATAAAGATAAGCAAATAATTTGAGAAATATTAATTGTTCATGGGTAAGGTCAAACAAATATAATAAAAATAACACTATACAATAATAACCAAATCCCAAGGGAGTTCTTTATAGAACTATACAAAAGTATAACAATTCAGCTACAGGAACAAGAGGTTAAGAATATCAGGGCAAATTATGACAAAAAGTGGACAAGAAGGGGGTCCACTAGTACCCACAATACACGTTGTTTTTTTTTAGTGAGGCAATTGGGGTTAAGTGACTTGCCCAAGGTCACACAGCTAGTAAGTGTTAAGTGTCTGAGGATGGATTTGAACTCAGGTACTCCTGACTCCAGGGCCGGTGCTCTATCCACTGCACCACCTAGCTGCCCCGAAGGGGGTCCACTAGTACTAGCAGATTTCAAACTATACTACCAAGAAGTAATTATCAACACTATTTGATTATAATTTTTTTGTTTTTTGTTTCTTGGATTTTTGCCGGGGCGATGAGGGTTAAATGACTTGCCCAGGGTCACACAGCTAGTAAGCGTCAAGTGTCTGAGGCTGGATTTGAACTCAGGTCCTCCTCAGTCCAGGGTTGGTGCTTTATCCACTGTGTCACCTAGCTGCCTTGATTCTGGTTTAAAAAAGTGGGGTGGGGAGGAAAACAGCTATTTTCTGTGAGCTCTCTGACAACACCTTGCCATCATTCCCCAATCTTTCTTCCATTACGCCATTATTTCTGATGTAGCAGTGCTTCTTCTTCTTGGCAAGGACAACTCTTCTAGATGCATGCTTGATTACATCCCTTCCCATTTTCTCTAAAAGACAGCACCTTCAATCAACCCTTCTCTCTCTCAAAGTATTCACTCTTTCCCTATCTTCTGCTTCATTCCCTACTGCCTACAAATATGCCCATGTTTTCCTCATCCTTAAAAAAAAATCCTTGGGGCAGCTAGGTGATACAGTAGATACAGCACCGGCCCTGGATTCAAGAGGAGCTAAGTTCAAATCCAGCCTCAGACACTTGATACTTATTAGCTGTGTGACCCTGGGCAAGTCACTTAACCCTCACTGCCCTGCCCCACCCAAAAATCTTTGCTATATTGTACCATCACACCCCCACTCCCAAGCTATCATTCTATATTTATTCCAATATATCTACATATCATTGGAGCAACTTAGCACCAGAGTAGGTAGAGTGCTGGACCAGGAGTTAGAAAGACTTTAGTTCAAATCCAGCCTCATATACTTCTAGATCAATCATACTGGACAAGTCATTTAACCTCTGCCTGCCTCAGTTCTTTCATCTATAAAATGAGGATAATAATACCACCTACCTCCCAGTTTTGTGAGGATAAAATGAAATATTAATAAGTGCCTTGAAAACCTGAAAGCAGTATGCAAATACTAGCTCTTATCATTTCTCCTCCCTTTCTTACCTCTATTCCTAGAAAAGGGTATCTATATTCACTTCTCATCCTCTTCTAAACCCTATGCAATCTAGCTTCTGACTTCATGCATCACTAAACTGAAATTTCTTTCCAATGTTACTGACAATCTCCTAATTGCTAAATGCGATGGCCTCTTCTGAAACATCATTTTTCTTGACCTTTTTGCACTTGACACTGGCGCTGCTACTTACTGTGTGACCTTGGACAAGAGATTTCACTTCCCAGTGTAATATGAGAGGCTGAGGCTAGAAGGCACCAGAGAGCAGAGCTTGAAAGGAGCCTACAGCTGGTGTCTTCACGATCATGTCCTGATAACCACTGGCTTTAAATCTCATCCCCTTCAATTTAGAAGCTCACAGGGATTCTAAATTGCATCGACAAATTCTTTGCCCAGGAGGAGACTGCCCTCTTTTATGGTAATCAAGGTCTCTCATCCACTCTCACAGCTACTTACTCCTCTGACAATACTACCTCCATTAATATCCTAGCCAGTCAGGAGAGGAATCTTAGTGTGAATAATGTATGGCAATCCTCTTTCTCTGGCTAAACAATTTCATGTGAGCATTCCTAAATTAAATGAAATTAAAGGTTGTTAGGTGACTTTTCCCCATGCGTGTTACCATGCTCTTGGACCTAGTTAGGGATCATCATCAAAAGACTTTATTCACTGCCTCATACATTAAAAATACAAACGCTTCCTAACTACCAAGAGAAAGTCCAAGGTTCTATAGTTTCCACTGTTCTGGCAACAAAGGAATTTTTACTACCTTTCCTATTCATTTCATTTTTTAAATTAAATTTTATTATTTTCAATTAACAAGCATGTTTTCCTGTCCCACCTCTCTCTACTCCAAGGGGGAAAAAAAAAGAAAGAAAGAAAACCCAATCCCTCGCAACAAGTTAATGAATAGTTAGGCAAAACAAATTCTTACATCAACCATGTCCAAAGAAGATGAAGAATATGCTTCATTCGGCATCTGTCTTCTGGGATCATGGTGGACCATTCTGTCGATCAGAAGTCCTTAGGTCTTTTAGAGATGTTTATTTTTAGAATGCTGTTGTTACTGTATAAATTGTTCCCCTGGTTACGTTCTGCATCAGTTCATTCAAGTCATCCCAGGTTTCTCTGACAGTTTCAGTCTTTTGTCATTTCTTATAGCAAAATAGCATTATATTAGATGCATCTACCACCATTTATTCTTTTACTTCCTAACCAATGGGAATCAACTTAGATTCTACCTGTCACTAAAAAAGGACTACTATAAATATTTTTCTTTCTTTGATCTCTTTTGGTATATTCCTAGTACCAGTATGGATAGGTCAGTAGCTTAGTAGCTTTTTGGACATAGTTCCACATTGGTTTCTAGAATGCCTGGACCGATTTCAGTTGCTCGAGCAACAGTGCATTAATGTCCCTGTTTTCCCACAGCCCCTCCAACACTTGGTTTGCATTTCTGTAAACTTTTTTAATCTGATGAGTGTGAGGTAGAATGTCAGGGTTACATTAATTTGTATTTCTCTAATTATTAGTGATTTAGAGAATGTTTTTAAAATATGGCTATAGATAGCTTAGATTTCTTCCTTTAAGAACTTTTTTTTTTTTAGTGAGGCAATTGGGGTTGAGTGACTTGCCCAAGGTCACACAGCTAGTAAGTGTTAAGTGTCTGAGGCCGGATTTGAACTCAGGTACTCCTGACTCCAGGGCCGGTGCTCTATCCACTGCGCCACCTAGCTGCCCCAGGTGTCAGGTCCTTTGCCTATTAATAAATTGGAGAATACCTCTTATTCTTTTAAATTTGAATGAATGCCTTTTATAAAATACAAATAAGACTTTCATCAGAGAAACTGACTATGAAAATTTTTCCACTTGACTCTTTCCATTCTAATCTTAGCTATATTGATTTTGTTTGTACAAAACTTTTCTTTTAATTTTATGCAGTCAAAACTGTCCCATTGTATCTTCTGTGATGCTTTCTATCCTTTTTTCTGCTCATGAATTATTCCCCTGACCAGACACCTGAAATGTCTTCCTTTCTACTCTTGCTTATGTTTAAGTCATATACCCATTTTTGAGTTCAGCTTGATATATCATGCAAGTTGGTCTATACCTAATTTCTGCCACACTGCTTTCCATTTTTAATCAAATAGTGACTCTTTACTCCAATACCTGGAATTTTTTGGATTTTATTAAACATTAGCCTAATAGGTTCATTTGTTTCTATATATTGTTTACCTAATCTGTTCCACTGATTCAACTTTTTAAAAAATTCATTAAAAATTATTTTTCTACTTTGCAGTAAAGTTTTACATTTGATATTGCTACGGCCTCCTTCCTTACTACTATTTTTCCCCATTGCTTCCTTTGAGATTCTTGATCTTTGGTTCCTCTAGATGAACTTCTTGTAGTTTCATTGGTTTGATATGGAATATAAATATATTCATTTAGGCAATATTGTCATTTTTATTGGCTCCAACTACCCATAAACAAATGCCGTTTCTCCAATTATTTAGGTCTGTATTTCCATAAGGAATATTTTGTAGTTGTATTTATATAGTTCCTATATGTGTCTTGGTATGTATACTCATATTGTATATATTTTGTAGTTATTTTAAATGGAATTTCTCTTTCTGTCTCTTTATGCTGGGTTTTCTGGATAATTATACAAATTCTGATAAATGATGTGGATTTATTTTCTATCCTGAAACTTTTTTGTTATTAATTGCATCCATTATTTTTTAATAGACTAGGATTCTCTAAGTCAAAGTTTCTTAAACTGTGGGTGGTGACCTCACATGGGGTCGCATAATTAAATGTGGGGGTCATGAAAAATTTGGCAGTAAATGTTTGATTTGTATACTTATTTTATGTACCTATATGCCCAGGGTCATGTAAAAATTTCTTGGACAAAAAGAGATCACAAGTGAGAAAATGTTTAACAAGCCTGTTCTAAATAAACTATTATATTGTCTCCAAAAAGCAATAATGTTATTTCTTCCTTGCCTATGCTTTATTCCCTCAATTTATTTTTCTTGTCTTAATACTATGCTTATAAATAATAGTGGTGGTACTAGACATCCTTGCTTTATCCCTGATATTACTGGAAAGGCCTCTAGTTTATCTATATTACATATAATGCTGGTTGTTAGTTTTTGATACTATTTACCATATTAAGGAAAGAGCCATAGGGGGCAGCTAGGTGGCAAATTGGATAGAGCATGGGCCCTGGAGTCAGGAGTACCCAAGTTCAAATCCAGCCTCAGACACTTAACACTTACTAGCTGTGTGACCCTGGGCAAGTCACTTAACCCCAATTGCCTCACTAAAAAAAATAATAAAATTTTTAAAAAGAGATATTGGTATTATATTTTGTCAAAAACTTTCTTCTGGTTTTTGTACAAATAAAACTAATTGAACCAAGATTACAAGGGAAGCAGAAAACTGGGAAAGAATTTTTGAAATAAGTATCTCTGATAAAAGCCTCATTTCTCAATTATATAAAGAACTGAGTCAAATTTATAAAAATACAAATCATTCCCCAATTGATAAATAGTCAAAGGATATGAACAGGCAGTTTTCAGACAAAGAAATCAAAGCCATCTACAACCATGTGAAAAAATGCTCTAGATCACTATTGATCAGAGAAATACAAATTAAAACAACTCTGAGGCATCACCTCACATCTATCAGTGGCAAATATAACAAAAAAAGGAAAATATTGGATGTTGGCGGGGATGTGGGAAAACTGGGACACTCATCCACTGTTGGTGGAGTTGTAAAAAGATCCAACCATTCTGGAGAGCAATTTGGAACTATGTCCAAAGTGCTATAGAACTGTGCATATCCTTTGATCCAGCACCACCCCTGCTAGATTTATATCCCAAAACCATCCCCAAAAAGAAAAAAGACCTATTTGTACAGAAATATTTACAGCAGCTCTTTTTGTGGTGGTTAATTGTAAATCAAAGGAATACCCATCAATTGGGGAATGACTAAACAAGCTGTGGTATATTATGGTGATGGAATAGTATTGTGATGACAAACAGGACGATTTGAGAAAGACCTGGAAAGACTTTTATTAACTGATGTATAGTGAAGTGAAGAGAACCAGGGAAACATTGTGCACAGTGACTGCAATATTATTTGATGAAGAGCTGTGAATGACTTAACTATTCTAAGCAATACAATGATTCAAGACAATCCCAAAGGACTAATGATGAAACATACTATCTACCTCCAAAGAAAGAACTGATATTGATTGAATTGATTGCTATTTTTTATTTTCTTTCATTTTTTTCTTTTATTCAAGTTTTCTGGTACAAAATTACTAATACGGCAATGTTTTACATAATCGTAAATACATAACCCATATCTGATTGCTTACCACCTCAGGGAGTGGGGAGAGGAAGCAGGGTAGGAGGGATAAAATTTGGATCTCAAAACTATAAAGAAAAAAGCTTATTATTTTTCAAAAACGTTTTTCTACATATACTGGCATAATCATATGATTTTGTTGTTCTTGTTATTAATATGATCTGTTATGTTTTTAGTTTTCCTAAAATCCATGAATTTTCAACATATTACTCTTGACCCACATTATTTACAAATTTGTTTTTCTTTCTAAATGAAATGTGAACACAAATGGTCTTTCCTTAGGGGATATGTCTATAGAATATACTGGGGAAAAACATCTAAACTTTTCAATTAACAAGAAACTCAAGCAAGATGACCTAGAATAAGGATTCTTAACTTAGGTTCATCCAAGGGAATCCATGGATAGATTTCAAAGGGACTGTGTGAACTTAGATGGAAAAACATTATGTCCTTATTTCAATATAATTGGAGAATACCTCTTATTATTTTAAATTTGAATGAATTCCTTATAAATTTCAGAAATAAGACTTTTATCAGAGAAACTTTCCATAAATTTTTTCCCACTTGACTCTTTCCATAATTCTATGTGTTTTATTTTCTGCATTTTAAAACATTATTTAAGGGGCAGCTACGTGGCACGGTGGATGGAGCACCAGCCCTGGATTCAGGAGTACCCGAGTTCAAATCAGGCCTCAGACACTTAACACTTACTAGTTGTTTGCCCCTGGGCAAGTCACTTAACCCCAACTTCCTCACTAAAAAAACAAAACAAACAAACAAAAACCCCCATTATTTAGAGGAAGGGTTTCTGGGTTTCACCAAACTGACAAAGAGTAAAAGACATGAAAAAGTTTAAGAGCCACTGTTTTGAGTTAACAGGTTACTTTCTCCTGAATAAAAAACCAAAGCATTGAATCACAGAGCCAAGAGGCATCTTTTTTTTTTTTTTTTGGTGAGGCAATTGGAGTTAAGTGACTTGCCCAGAGTCACACAGCTAATAAGTGTCAAGTGTCTGAGGACAGATTTGAACTCAAGTCCTCCTGAATCCAGGGCCGGTGCTATATCCACTGTGCCACCCAGCTGCCCCTTCCAAGAGGCATCTTAATGGTCATCTAGCTTAACTCCCTGCCAAGCAGATGAATTTCAACTGGTCATCCAGCCTTTTTTTTGAGTATGCCTAGTGACAAGGAATTTACTATGTCACAAGACAATCCATTCCATTTTTTGACAATTCTGAAGTTAGAAGGTTCTCCTTTGTATCAAAACAAAATATGCCATCCTGTAATTTTTATCCATTGGTTCTTACCTCTGAAGACAAACAGAATATTGCTGCAGTCTGAATAAAGTTTCTATATTTTAGCATTCTGACTTTTACTGAAAACCTGAAAGTAGCCTGTTCTTAGTATAAAGGCTAGAAATGCCAGGATTTAAGTTGAAATATACATGGAAATAAAAAACATCTTCTGAATCTATCATCTGTATCTTCAAAGAATACTATCTTTTGAAGGCAATGAATGATAGTAGAGATAACATATTGTGTAATGATCAGGAACAGAAGAATGACAATGAAAGTAATGAGTGTTGTGAGACTAAAAATGAATTTTTAAAATTTATTTGAATAGAATAAAATGTAAAAATATGTGTACCATGATAAATATATTTAACACAAAATTTTTATAAGCTCATTTTCAGTTTATACTAATATATCTACTTTTATATGAATTGAAAAATTCTTAAAATATCTTTTACAGGAAATATATTTAATACAGTATTCTTATAAGATCACTTTCAATTCATTAAATATACCTTTCATTTGAATAAAAATAAAATTTTAACATTTTCACAGTAAATATATTTTGATACAGTAACTTTATAGGATTATTTTTACTGGATATATATGCACATGTATGCATATACATTTAAATATATAACTTTCAAAGAAACTTCACTTTAGTAGTATAACATACTCAAGGAGTAGTCTATATGCAGGATGATATAATAAATCTAATTCTTCTCTCAGTAACACTCCGAATATTTGAAGATAGCTCTCAATCCTCTCTTCCCCAAGCTTTCTCTTATTCAAGTTAAAATTTTCCATTTTCTTCAACCAATCCTCATGTGATATGATTTCAGGTTCCCTCATCATTGGGGACACCCTTCTCTGGATATGCTCCAGCATATCAAATATCCCTCCTAAAAGGCAGATCCCACAGGTGGACATAATACTTCAAGTGTGGTCAGAGATGCAGATTGTACAGGAGGGCTACCCCCTCCTTCATTTTGATACTGTGCTTTGATTAGAGTAATCAAAGATCACCTTAGTATTGTTTGTAGCCATGTAATATTGTGCCTGTTATCTCCTCAAAACCCAATTTTTCACATGAGTTGTTCCTAGTCATGTCTCCTTTGCCCTGTGTATCAATGGCTAATTGTTTTTTCTTTTTCTTTTTTTTTTCAGGGCAATGGGGGTTAAGTGACTTGCCCAGGGTCACACAGCTAGTAAGTGTCAAGTGTCTGAGGCTGGATTTGAACTCAGGTCCTCCTGAATCCAGGGCTGGTGCTTTATCCACTGCGCCACCCAGCCGCCCCGGCTAATTGTTTTTTAAAGTATAAGATTATTGAGTCTTATATGGCATAGGTGACAAACTGCTGGGCTTGGAAGAAGAAAGATCTGGATACCTCTGACACTTACTAGCTATGTGACCTTTGCCAAGTCACTTAATATCTCCATGCCTTGGTCTATTAGGATTAATTTACCAAGTCATAGGCAGTTTGCTAATCTATGTTGGTTGAAGAACTTCCCATGCCGGAAGATCTACCTTGCTGAAGAAATCAAGACTTTCTATTTCCTATCCAATTTAATCTTCTTAGATTCAACCCATAACCATGAGAATATAGTAGCTATAGTTCACCTAGACTTTAGCAAAGCTTTTAATAAAAGCTTATGCTAGGGGCGGACTAGGTGGCGCAGTGGATAGAGCCCCAGCCCTGGAGTCAGGAGTACCTGAGTTCAAATCTGGCCTCGGACACTTAACACTTACTAGCTGTGTGACCCTGAGCAAGTCACTTAACCCCAATTGCCTCACTAAAAAAAAAAAAAAAAAAAAAAAGCTTATGCTATTTGGGGGAAGATAATAGAGATGTAGACTAGAGATGATACAATTGGGTGAATTCAGAACTTGTTGAATGGCTAGACTCAAAGAGTCTTTTAATGATGCAATGACAATATGGTAGGAGGTCTCCAGTGGAGTATGCCAGGGATCTGTGCCTGGCCCTGTGCTACTTAGTCAGTGACTTGGACAAAGGCCTAGATAGCATGCTCATCAAGTTTCCAGCCTACTCCAACCTTGCCATGAGCGATGTCAGAATTCAAAAAGGTCTGTAAAGACTAGATCATGAAGCTGAATCTCCAAAGATGAATTTGGTTTTTTTTAAATCAAGTTTATTTTGTTTTTAGGCTACTGCCATCTTGGGAAACACTTAAAAAGACATAACTTTCAGGATTAAAGTGGCAATAGTGCTTTTCTCCTTTGTGCTAGAGTACTGTGTTCAGTTCTGGCAACCACAGTTTAATAATAAGCACATTAACAAGCTAAAGCAGCAGCGGTTCTCAAACTTTCTGGTTTCAGGACCCCTTTATCCTCTTAAAAGCCCCAAAACAAAGCCTCAAAGAGTTTTCCTTTATGTGAGTTACACCAATGAATATTTACCACATTAGAAATTAAAATGCCACACCATTGTTAAGAAAATAATTTTTACTCTGTGATACCTTTTAAGGGTCTTGCAGATCCCCCAAAAGTCTCAGACCACACTTTGAGAACCAGTAAGGTCGAGTATCCAGAGGACTTGGAGGATGTCAAAAAGACTTGAGTCAGTGTTACACAGAATCAACTGGAGGAACTGGAAAAGAATGGCCTGGGGAAGACAAAGTTGGGGGCCCTGATAGCTATCTTCAAGTATCAGAATGGCTGTCTTGTGTTAGAAGAATTCTGCTTGTCCTGTTTGGTGCAAGGTGGCAAGACAAGTAGCAGTGGAGAAAAGCTGCAGAGAGGCAAATTTTGGCTTAATATCCATGAAAAACTTCCTAACAATTAGAGCTGTTCAAAAGTGGAATGAATTACCTGAAGAAGTAGTAGGTTCGGGGGCAACTAGGTGGCACAGTGGATAAAGCACCAGCCCTTGATTCAGAAGGACCTGAGTTCAAATCTGGCCTCAGACACTTGACACTTACTAGCTGTGTGACCCTGGGCAAGTCACTTAACCCTAACTGCCTTGCTCCGCACCCCCCCCCCAAAAAAGTGGTAGGTTCACCAGGTATGGGCTAGACTCAAAGGCTGCTGAGATCACTGTCCCCTCACAAATTCAATGATTCTATCCATATATCCAAAGTTCATCAGATTTCCTCTACCATCCAGGAAACTGTCTCGCCCTGTCCCACCTCTCCACTTTGTTCTGCCAACTCCTTCTAAGTATACCCACCCCAGAGAACAAGAAAGCAGCATGCATCTGGAGGACTGTCTAGATGAGCTCATGGACAGGGAGGTTGTCAACACAGAATGGCAACTGGAAAGTGGTGACATCTCTCCCGAAACCAGAAGGGAGATAGACCTGCTCTAGAATTACAGAAATTACTCAACCCCAGCCAGGACAGAAGTAGGGAGAAGGATCATTAGCTTTCAACCAGCCTGCCACTGAGAACAACACATCATCCTAAGCTGAGGACACTGTGATCTGATTCCAACACTGTGGCCTCTAAGTAACTCTGAAGTTAGGCCTGTCTCATTGGAAATAAGGAAAATAACAAAAGAATCTTTAGATAAGGGGAAACAGTGAGGGGTTCTGATGCATTACAGCAAGTGAACTGTTAACACAACTTCTCAAGGAGAAAAGAGAAAAAACTGACCTCCTACGGAGACCTTTCTGAATAATTAGAAAGTAGAAAGATTGGGAGAGACCATTAGAAGTTAATCACAGCGCGGAAAGATTGATACTAATGTAAGGGTGGGAGTTTCCACTCTACATACCAGTTAAGGCAGTCCAAGAAGAATCAGACATCTAGTCTGAGTCAATCAGTCAAAAGAAAACCACTGAATAAGTCCTAAATCAATTCAAAAAGATCATAGAGGTTTTAAGTCAATGAAGGAAAGCAGATGATGCCACAGAGGGAAAATCTTGCAACTGGTCTGACGAATCAAGACACACCTCTGGGCCTCCATTTAACTGGTTTGAGGAGCAGTGTCCCCAAAGCATCAGTGGCTGATTGCATGATCAGTAGCTGACTGCATGAGAAGCTAAGAGACACTGAGGACAAACTAGATGCATCAAGGAAAGCAGCTTCAGGACTCCAAAAGGCCACAGCTAAGAGCTACACCTAAGAGGAACTTCTGGAAGATTCTGCAAAGGGAGAGAAGCACTTCTACTGACCAAGAATCATAGACCCTGGGTAACTGCCCTGCCAATGCAAGTGGGTATTGGAAAAGCCCTGGACAAGGGGGCCAGACTGAGTTAGAATGAAGAACATGTACTTCATTTGCTAGATGCTTTAGGTATTTTCCTCAGCATATCTGGTAGACTAGATCTCACCCGGCCTTCTCCTCCACCTCAATGAATCCATGTACACTAGTGTATTCCAAACTACTTTGATCATACATTTCTTTTAGTTAAAAAATTTTAGCATTAAACTCCAATGTGTGTATACTTCTGAACTTTATATGTACATTATAAAATATGCACAAAATGGGCATTTTTAAAGTAGGTTTTAAAAAGAATTCAACAATATTTCTAAAATAATTTTTATCTCATTTATTAACAATAAAAGACTTTTTGCTCTTATTCAAAACAATATTATCACTATTAAAAATAAAACAGGAAAGGGAAGATTATATTTTAATGAAAAAATAAAAAAATAAAACTGAACATGCATCTGAAAAGCCAAATCAAATTACATATATCCTAGGGGATAGGCCAGACCTGTAAATCATAATTGTTTGTGAATAATGAATTTTATTCCTATAGGTAGCCAAGCAGTGGCTGAACCACTGAAAACCCACTGAAAAACCACTCCTACCAAAAATAAAATTTGAGGAAGTAAGGCTCTAATTTACAGACCATGTATTTATGAATACAGAGCTAGCCAAGAAGTGCCTACCACTGTGGAGAGGTATGAAGCTCAAGTCAACAGAGGGAAGGAGTAGAATAGGTAAGTGTTGAATGATAATGAGTGAAAGGGGTGAAGCTGCTGTATTTGACATCTCTCTATTGATTGGCTATTATAGAGGGGATGAGAAGCAACCCATTTTCTCATTGGTTGGCCCACACCCAGGGTAGTCTTGCATACACCCATATTGAGGGCCACTGAACTCCATAAATGATATCAACCATGCCTAGAATGGATTTCCCTATCCTTCTTTGCATAATGAAATTTTTTCCTCCTTTAATTATGGGCTTGAACCCAGTTCAAGCACCATCCCCCATGAAACTCTCCCTAAGCGCTGGTAAATAAAAACAGTAGAACTGATGTCTCAATCTCCTTTTCCTATAAACTTAACCTTTTCTAATTTGAATTAGGTGAGAACCAAGCTTCATATCCCACAGTGATGAGCACCAATGATTTGAACATCATAACAAACTTAATAAGTGTCTATTAGATAATCACTCTTATTTGTGTCCAACTGAATTATTCACAATGGAAAAGAAACCAGGGGTTGATTTGTAGCTACCTTACAATCCTTTAATTCATATCTGTAGGCTTCCAGGGCTAATTCATTTCTTGTCTTCTACTTAAGTAACAGAAAGAGTATTCCAAACTTTTCAACAGGATTAAATCCAAATTGTAAAATAAGTCCAAGTCATGGAACAGGGGAAGGTAGAAAGTCAAGAGGGATTTAACCTCAGAAAATGCCCTCTGTTCAGAAAAATAAAAGTATTCAGTTATTTCCTATCAACAAAGAAAACCAAATTCCTACTTAATGATTTGTTGCTCCTCTTGGTCACATTTCATATGATCACAATTTCAGTTCTGTTTGGGCTCTGTGATGTTGTTCTGCAAGGTAATAAGCCAAATGGAAATAGCAACATTTTAGAAAAGCTCTATCAACTGTGTATTAGATGTTCTTGTTGTGTCTGAGTCAAATGTGATTCAGGACATTTATGTCAAATGCTCTGAAGGGCACAGAAGGGGAACCTCTAATTGGCTGAAAGTAAGGGAACAGCCCTATCTTATTAATATCCATAGGAAAATTTAAACTTGCACATGTTGGGGATGTGCTCTCTAATGAGAACTAAGTTGGCTGTAACACACTAGGCCTTGCCCCCAGTCGCTCTCATTTTACATCTATCTAGAAAAAAACAAAAGCCCTTACACAATATAGGTAAATCCTCTAGAAAAGTATGGAAGCAGATAGCACTGAGAAATCAGTTGAATTAAGAAAATTAGAAATCCTATTATAGCAGTGATGTGGCCTCAAGTCTTGGATCTAGGTCTCTTGGTTTCCCTTGAATCAAAGACCTAAACAGTTTCACTTCAAAGGAATATGGTGAACTTAATTTGCCTGAAGAAGGAAGACCCAGAGCTTGATCATTAGAGAGAACTTCTAGTGGCCAGATCAAGAGTTTACAAACGAACAAGTTAATTTGTTAATCAAATAAAGAGGTATCCCTTTTGTTTAACTTTGACCAGAATAAAAGAGTGAATGACTAAATTTGATTTGCAGGAAATCCTTTTCTCCAAGGGTGATGTCAAGAATGATTTCTTTTGGGGGCAGCTAGGTGGTGCAGTGGATAAAGCACCAGCCCTGGATTCAGGAGGACCTGAGTTCAAATCTGGCCTCAGACACTTGACACTTACTAGCTGTGTGACCCTGGGCAAGTCACTTAACCCCCATTACCCCGAAAAAAGAAAAAAAAAAGATTTCTTTGTTGTGTGATTCTACAAACCCAAACAGAAACTATGTATTTTGAGGATCACTGCTGTCAGGCAGTCAGCAAGCATTTATTAAGTACCTACTAAGTGTCAGACACTTATTCCTATGAAATGAATTGGGAACTAGTTGGGGAAAGGTCTTTTCTGATTTAGCAGGAGAAATTCAGCCTGTCAGAACCTTTCACCAGAGAGATGCTAGTACAGCCAGTGGTACAGTAGAGAGACTTCTGGACCTAGAGTCAGGAAGACCTGAGTTCAAATTTAATGTTAGACATTTACCAGATCTGTGATGCTGGACAAGTCACTTAATTTTTGTTGGCTTCAGTTTCCTCAACAGTAAAATGTGGATACTTCCCAGGACTGCTCTAAGGATCAACATGAGATTATAATTGTAAAGTGTTTGGTACAGTGCCTGGCACAGAGACAGAGCTTAATGAAACACTTGTTTCCTTTCTTTCTTTCTTCATCATAGATAGGGCTAAAATGCAAGAGTAGATTGGTTGTTGAGGGGAGGGAAGGTCTTCCACAGTGGTTCAAAGGTCAGTTTTTGGATCATCGGAGGTAAGACATAGCTACTCCTACACAAAACCAAAACTGAGAGCAGAAAGTCTAAAAACCATTTAACCACTAAAATAAAATCCCCACAACCATTACCTCTGGAAAATGTATTTTACTATACTGCTCTATTGTTTGTGACTTTTCAGGCTAGCACTCCCCTCCCCTGTATACATTCCTAGATATTTGTTATCTCCCACATGAAAATGTAATTTTGTTGAGGTGGGAATTGTTTAGATCTTCTATCAGTATCCCTAGCTCACAGTACAGTGGTTGGCACAAAACAAATGCTTAATGAGTTCTATTCATTCATTCATTCATTCATACACTCTTCATTCATATCAGCAGAAGGCAAAGAAAAAAAGATACGAGGCAGAATATAGAGGTGACCTGCTTTCTATGCCCATCCATACATATCAGGGATCTAGGTACCCCAGTGTATGTGTGCGTATATACACATACACATATGTAACATATATACATATACATGGGTATATGTTTGTACTTGTATATTGTGAGGGCCAAATTTAATATATGGAGAGTTAACTGAGTGGCTCACCGTAATACTAGGGTCCCAGAAATAATGAGGGACCTCTGGGTCCAAAGCTCCCTCCCTTCTGAACTGCCTTTTTAGATATTTCTCCCAAGCCAATAAGAAAGGAGCCTAACAGCCTCTTTTCCACAAACGAATCAGGTTTTATTAATGGGAATGAAATAAACAGAAAAGATGAAATTAATAAAATCAAAGACAGGGAAATAGGGAAAAAGAAATATGGATAATCCTCCTAGCTCTAACCTAAGTCTATACAATCCCCAAACTCACTTCCAGTTCAGCTAATTCAAAAGAGCAGGGCTTGTATGTTAACTCACCACCTGGGGTCTGTAGCTTCAATAGAAAACCAGCTTTGCAGCCAGGGCCGGCAGGACTCATCTGCTCCTGCAGCTCGTACCACCAGAAAAAAAAAGTGACTCCAGAAGAGACTGAGCTCCCCTCAGCTAGCGTTAACTCTCCCTCCCCCAAAAGGGGAGATCCTTCAAAACTGCCTGTGGAGAGTGGTTTTTCCTGCTGACATCAGCAGCACACATCACTCAGGGCAGGCCAGGTGTAGCTCATCACAATCAGTCTGCCAAATTCCAATAATCTTACAATATGGATATATACATACACACACATAAACACACACACACACACACACCCCTGTAGTCTATTTCCCACAATTCAATAGTGATCATCTCTTCTTCTTCTTCTTTCTTCTTCTTTTGTGAGGCAATTGGGGTTAAGTGACTTGCCAGGGTCACACAGCTAGTAAGTGTTAAGTGTCTGAGGCTGGATTTGAACTCAGGTACTACTGAATCCAGGGCCGGTGCTTTATCCACTGCGCCATCTAGCTGCCCTGTGATCATCTCTTTTTGACTAAAATATATGGGAATTCACAAGGGTTGATAATATATTTGGGCTGTGAATGATCCACAGGAACCTTGTTTCTCCTTCTTGACTTAATGGAGGATGAAGTGGATAGAATGCTGGACTTGGAGTCAGGAAGACATGAGTTCAAATCCTGCCACAGACACTAATTGGTATTGTGACTCCAGCCAAGTCATTAACCTCTTTCAGGCTCAATTTCCTAATCTGTAAAATGGAACTAATAATGGCATTTACCTCATAGGGTTGCTATGAAGATCAAAGGAGATAACATAAGGTTTACAAACCTTAAAGCACTATATAAATGCTATTATTACTGTTATAATAATAAAAAAAGGATAATGGAAAGGGCATTAACTTTGGTGTCAGAGGGTCTAGGTTTAAATCCTCACCCCTGAGATACTGGGCAAAGTAGTCCATCTCTCTGGGCCTCAGTTTTTCAATCTCTAAAATGAAAGGGATTAGACTCAATAGTCTCTAAATCTCTTCACCCTAGGATCCTAGCACCATTTCACCGGTGTTACAGCTATGTCAGAAGTTGTCCATGCAAAGAGGAAGAAGTCAAACCAAAACCATTTGTTTAATTGGGTATATACTTGTTTAACTGAAAGTAACTCAGGCCTGTTTCCTAAGAAGCAGTGCTGGTAACAGGGATGATGTGGCTGACCTCTTAACTCAAACGTGATTTTGGGAATAAGTCTGGTTGTCAACTATCACCTGGACCCACTAATATAAATAAGACAGAGACCTGACTTGTATCTCATTCATCCTTCCCACCCCTTCTCCACATGCCCTAGACCTAACAGACAAAAAGACTGATTAAAAAAAACAAAACAGGGGCAGCTAGGTGGTGCAGTGGATAGAACAATGGCCCTGGAGTCAGGAGGACCTGAGTTCAAATCTGGCCTCAGACACTTAACACTTACTAGCTGTGTGACCCTGGGCAAGTCACTTAACCCCAATTGCCTCACCAAAAAAAAAAAAGAAAAAATGGGAAGAAAACAAGAAGGAAATTCCAGGGTCAGTTGTTCAAAGGGACCTAATCCCTATAGCCACTGTTGTGGGAAATGGCAGATGCTCCCAATTTAAATGAGAATCTTAGTCCATTATTCTTGAACTCTTTTTGACAAAGATTCATTTTTGGATGTTCCCATTTGGTTAGAAAATAAGCATAAAAGCCAGGAGAATGAAACAATCACCAGCCACTTGTAATGAAGGATGCCTTATGCAATTTGGACTCAGCTTTGGAGTAGAAAACTAATGTGCAATTTCTGGACTGACAAAGTCCTCACCTTCAAGGCAGAATAATAATAAAGCTAGATAGTTAAAACAGTGCTTTAAAAAGCAGGCAGCAATCTAAGAAAACTATGGAGTCCAATCCTATGTGAATGCGTATGCGCATGTGCATGTGCATGTGTCTGTATCTGTATATATATATATATATATATATATATATATATATATATATATATATATATATATATATATATAAATGTATGCATATGTATGTGGGTATATATGTGTGTGTGTATATATATATATGTATGTATGTGTGTGTGTGTATATGTATATATATATATGTTTTTGTGTATACTCTACTACCATAAAATATATATAAGAATGTGTGTGCATGTGTGTACACATGCACGCATGTATCATACATTTATACACATTAATTCTAAATCTATGTGCTATGTTATATAAGTGCTATATATGTGTATAAGTGCTTATATATAAGTATATACATACGTGATATACACACAGAGAGAAAAGAAAAAGAAAAAGAAACAGAGAAAATAGCACATATACTGAGTTCCCCATAAGGCGGGTTTATTACATGGAGAAAAATGAGGGATTACCACACTGCCAATTAGCAGCGGGACATATGAGGGTCGGGCTTCTTATGCTCAGTCTTACTAATAAAAGATCAGTCCACACTCAAAGTCACAGATTACAGATCTATTTTCCACTAGTAATATGCTATGTGAGTTCAGACAATGGACTGAATCTGTCTGTGCTAAATGCTACCTCACTAATCCCATATTAGAAAATGAAGAGAGCTGTAGGCAGATACCAGGAATGAGACCAGGACTAGAAGTATCTGGATTCTTGTCCTGCCTCTATCACTACTTAGTTCTGTTACCCTGAGACAGAATACTTCATCTCTCTGGGCCTCAGTTTCCTCCTCTGTAAAATAATGGGGTTGGATCAGATAGCCCCATTCCAGTTCTAAATCAATGAAATATTGAATACTACAAGGAGTAACAATATAATTTATATTTTATTCAGGGGCTATTGGGAGAATATACATATGTAAAACAAATGTAATGATTCCCTTTATATGGAATACGTGGTACATATACTCCAATTTTCCTTCTACCCTTTCTATGCAACATACCATTTACCTTCCCAGGTTATTAACATCTAGCCCTAATGCTCTCTCTGTAAGGCAGAGTTCTTCCCCGGGACTGTCCTGGCAAAAAAGGGACAATCTTATGAGTCATAAAGCAGCCTGAACCAGAGACTTTCATTAGAAATTCACATCTAAATATCTCAAGATTGTGAGTCTTAATGAAAAGACACATGCTTGTCAAGTGCCAGGAAACATGGAGCTGCCCTAGAGTCAATGAGTCAAGAAGTATTTATTATGTGTTACATGCTCGCCACTGTTCTGAAAACTGGAGATTCAAAGAAAGGTAAAAACATGGGCCCTGCCCTCAAGGAGAAAGGGAAGAGAAGGGAGGGGAATGAGCATTCCTATGGCACCTACTACATGCCAAGCACTATGCTAACCTCTTTTTATAGATATTATCTCATTTAATTCTCACAACAAGACTGCAAGGGAAGTGCTATTATTATCCTCATTTTACAAACAGAGGTTAAATGACTTGCTCAAGGTCAATCACCTCATAAGTGTCTGAGGTCAGATTTGAACTTGGGTCTTACTGATTCCAGGCCTAGCACTCTACCTACTGTGCTACCAGCTGCCTCTAAAATAATGAAACAAAGTGAAGATATCAAGGATTGAATCTAGGACCTTGTACATGCAAAACCTGTGCTCTACCACTGAGCTACATGCCCAAACATATAGGACTGTGATGCCAGGCACTGAACCCATTGGGAAAAAGGAGAAGGTCTTAGAAGCTGGTGATAAATTTAGACTGAACAAACTTCAGAAGAGGATAGATTGCTGAGTGATGGTAGCAGAGTGAGACCTGAGAAGTGGCAATGGAAATCAAGGATTACTCTATCTCCCCTGCCATGACCAATGAGTAAAAGGGCTATGAGTGAAAGTGTAACCCATACTGGAATGGGTAGATACAGGCCCAGTGTTTTCAGGAGAGGGGTCAGGTCACCATGAGTGCCAGAAGATGGAAGGAATGAGAAAGGGGAAAGCTTAAAAAGGAAAGAAATATGATCATAATGGAGTAGGTGTTCCAGAAAGCAATCTGGAATGGGTGGGCAAATGCAGACTGGGACTTTGCAAGGGTAGGGTAGAAGAGTTTGGGAGTGAAGAGTTTGGGACTAAGGCAATGGGAATTAGGGATGAGTACTGGGCTTTGTCCTGCTAGGACTCCAGAAGGACTAAGATAGATAAGGAGTGAATGGGAGGAGGCTAACACTAAGGAGTGAATCCAGGCAAAGCATCTGTGGGTGGAGAGAGATCCATTGAGGGAGGCAAGTTATTAAGCCATTCCCAGGCCTCTCTTGAGGTCCAACCATCAAGATGTTTATCTTGGGAGACCCTGGGAGATCAGCCTCTCAGCAAGGAGGAGTAAGCAGAGGTATGGTAGAGAGACAGGAAATAAGGAAGCAGGAGACAGCAGGACAAGGTTGGTGTATGAAGAAGTACTTTGTAGCAATCACTTTAAGTTTGAGCCCACTCTCCCAGAGATGGGGATGTAGAAGAGAAAGTATATTCCCAGTTAGGGGAAGGGGAGAAGAAGGGAAGGATGTCTTTGTCCTTCTGTGCTTGCTATATTTTTTTCTCCAAAAAAGTCCATTTATAAAAACTAAATGATCTTGGAGTGCTAATCACTGGCTCAATCAATGACTATAACCAGCAATTGATATTGAGGGAAACACGCGAAAATGGAGGCATGAGCTGACAGCATTGGAAATCGAAATCCCATAATCCCTTAGGGTTGTAATAAGAATCCCCAGAGTCTAGAAAGGTTATATATACTTTCAGCTAGAAAGATAACATTCTTAGGGGGCAGCTAGGTGGTGCTGCCCTGGATTCAGGAGGACCTGAGTTCAAATCCAGCCTCAGACACTTGACACTTACTAGCTGTGTGACCCTGGGCAAGTCACTTAACCCTTACTGCCCTGGGAAGGAAGGAAGGAAGGAAGGAAGGAAGGAAGGAAGGAAGGAAGGAAGGAAGGAAGGAAGGAAGGAAGGAAGGAAGGAAGGAAGGAAGGAAGGAAGGAAACATTCTGGCCACTAAAAGTCTTTCTCAAGGCTGTTGCTCAGAAATGCCACCACAGTCATATGAGATAGGGGAGAAGAAAAGAAAAGACAGGAGAAGAGAGGAGGGGAAAGAAGGGAAGAGGGGAGAAGGAGGGGAGGGGAGGAGAAGAGAGGAGAGGAAAAGAGAGGGGAGGAGAGGAGCCACAGTGTGGATATGAATTTCCAGAATATGAGGCACATTATCAAATGTTAGCCAAAAGAAAAAACTCCAAAGCTAATTAGAAATCATCATTTCTGGATGATTAATATCATTTTCCTTTGCTCCCATTCTCTCAGAGAAAAGAGGGTGGACGGGTCAGGATACTTGTTATAAGAAGTCATAAGAGATGGCTAAAATACAAAATGAACTTTACTCTAATCCAAGGCCACAGAGAAGATGGGGAGGAAGGGCATGGGACTTAAGAGCTCCACACACAAAGGAAGACGATGCCACTGGGGTCTTGGATATGCAGATGGATTGCTTTTTCTCTACTCACCTTCCTTTTGACAGATTCACCCCAACAGAGCCATTTCAAGATCTCAGATCTAATATTTACCCAACAAAAGCCATGTTTGCTTGCATATACTGCCATATAAAAGCCAATCAGTAAAGGGTCAGAAAAGAAGCTGCCTGCTTATGAGGCATAAAGACAAACACCGCTGGCTCTTTAAAAAGCTATTCTGTGAATCAATCCACTTTTCCATTTGATTCAGTGGAATGGCCCAGTACATTCTTAATAATTATTTTCCATCTTTCAATCTCTCAGAGAAGCTTACATAGAAAGGGTCACTACTTCCAAGTTTGTTTTTCCCTGCTTGCCAAACATAGATTATGTAGCAACAGGCCGATGTGACTGTCCATATAGCTAACATCAATCAAAGACAGTCAAATCAAGCAAGCAAGCAATCAACATTCATTTATTAAGGGACAGCGATGAGCCAGGCACCACAGCAAGCTCCTAATCACTGGGAATACAAAGATAAGAGGAAAAACAATGCTTACCTTCTAGGAGCAGTCTGGAGAACAGTCCCTTCTGTTGCTGAAGGAAAGCTATCTCTAAAACGTCATTCATCCACATCTTCACAGAACAAAAACCCTCTATTATGCTTTCTTTGTCCCTATTCCCCTTTCTCCTCAGCAGCCCCCCAGCCATACACATAACTTCACTTCTTAACAGTCACCTACTGGAACCAGCCTGGAAGCAAAATTCATAACTCTTCCTGGAGTCCACTGACTGAAGCCTAACAATGTGGCTGGGGCAGAATCAGGAGTGGCCTAGGAAGCTAGACATATTTATAGAATGAGTATGCTCTGGCATACTCTCCTAGAGTCAAGCCAGCTTCATGGACCCTTCAAGGTTCCAGGGGCATCCTAAAGGGTTTGGGGGTATGTCTTCTCTAATATTATCAACTTAACACCCCACCAGTTGTGTTTCCCTCACCACTGGTCAGGAGGGATTAGGGACCCAGTTCCATTTTACTACTTAACATCAACTAGCGACATTAATATAACCAGACACTGAGCTTGAGTCTTCTGTTGTAGGGTTTTTTGTTCTGTGACAATGACACATTCTAAGTCTCTTCTCAGGAGGGCAGCTAGGTGGCACAGTGAATAGAGCACTAGCCCTGGATTCAGGAGGACCTGAGTTCAAATATGGCCTCAGACACTTGACACTTACTAGCTGTGTGACCCTGGGCAAGTCACTTAACCCTCACTGCCTGCACAAAAACCCAAAACTATTGCTCTCTAACCATACTTTCCCTATTAGCTACTGGTGAATTTGACTTTTTTACTTCAACTGTAAAATTTTATTTATTCCTATTGAATTGTCTTCCTCCTGCCAATATCTTTTTGGATTCTGACTCTGTTATGTATTGTGTTGGCTATCCCTCCCAGGTTGGTGTCAACTTCAAAGGAGATAAATATACCCTTTATGCCTTTATCTAAGTCACTCACTGATGAAAAAAATGTTAAATATCATTGTACATATATAACCTATATCAGTGCTTTATCCACTTTGCCACCTAGCTGCCCTGAGAGCAATCATTTTGAAGAAGACCTAGGAATTTTAGTGAATTGTAAGTTCAACATGAGTCAGTATTATGACATGCAGCCAAAAAGCTACTGCCATCTTGGGCAGCAGTTTGGGTTTTTTTGTTTTTTTAAAGTGAGGCAATTGGGGTTAAGTGACTTGCCCAGGGTCACACAGCTAGTAAGTGTTAAGTGTCTGAGGCCGGATTTGAACTCAGGTACTCCTGAATCCAGGGCCGGTGCTTTATCCACTGCGCCACCTAGCTGCCCCATTGGGCAGCATTTTAAAAAGCACAGCTTTTAGGAATAAAGGGGTGATTGTATTTCTGTATTCTTCCTTCATCAGATTACACGTGGAGTATGGTGTTCAGGTCTGGGTACCACAATTTAAGAAGAACGTTGATAAACTGAAGATTGTCCACAAGGAGAGTGACCTCGAGTGCACATCCAACAATGGCTGGTTTAAAGAACGGGCATGTTTAGCCAGGAGAAGAGAAGGCTCAGTAGTGCATGAAAGCTTTCTTCAAGTATCTGAGGTGCTTTCTTGTGGGAAAAGATTGAATTTGTTCTGTTTGGGGTAGGTTAGAGTCAAATGGAAGTGGTGAAGGGTAAATTTAGGTTAGATGCCACAAAAACAAAACAAAACAAAAAAAACCTAACAATTATAGCTGCCTTGAAAAGTAATAGGTTTCGGGCAGCTAGGTGGCACAGTGGATAAAGCACCAGCCCTGGATTCAGGAGGACCTGAGTTCAAATCTGGCCACAAGCACTTGACACTTACTAGCTGTGTGACTCTGGGCAAGTCACTTACCCCTCATTTCCCTGCAAAAAAAAAAAAAAGAAGAAAAGTAATAGGTTTCCTCTCCTTAGAGGACTTCCAGCAAATGTTGGATATCTATTTATTGGGTATCTTATCATGGAAAGTGTTTTTATATTTATATATATATATATATATATATATATATATATATATATATATATATATATATATATATATATATATATATATATACACACACACACACACATATATATATATATATCAGTTGGACAAGATGGCTACTGAGGTCCTTTCCAATTTTCAAATTCTGTGATTCTGTGATTTTTTTTTTTGCACTGCTGCATAGTACCAAAAGTACCATAAATATCCATTGAACAAAAATTCAACACCAAATTGGACATTCCTAAGTGATTTCATGGTGTTTCCAAGCTTGTCATGTACCATCTGCACCTTATAGTGACCAAAATGACTGGTGAGCGTGAGGAGCAACTCTCCAGGACTGAGACAAGGGAAGAATTTTGAGAAGAAATATCAGTGAAACAGATAGAACCAAAGTAAAACTGTTCTGCCAAGGGCATGCGATTGATGCTCCACTGTTAATCCCATATTTTAAAGTAAACAGCAGGCCCAGGAAGGCAACAAGCCTTTAGAAAGCATCCGCTTAACTTTCTTTGAAATAAAAGTCGACATAGTTTGAAAAGAATGGAAAAAAAAAACAAACCCTGCTTTTTTCCTGGCATAAGTTTTCCTCTGATCTCTAATTTGGGTAATAAAAGCTTCCCTGATAGGTAAGTTCCTCAGTGAAATGGGTAATAAAGACACATAGGTGCTGCCCAGAATTCCAAACCCATGGGATTTAGAGCAATACTGCTTTAAACCAGTATCTCAATTGCAAAGTGTCTAAAAGAAATTGATCGGCATCCACAGAGCTTGTCTTCCTCTGTAGCCAGGCAACAGCTACTAAACCTATTAAATAACAACTAGCATCATCAGCCTATATCGACCTTACGTCTTCCCTCCATTTTAGCCTCAATATGAGGAAGGCTATTTAACAAAATGAACTATACAACAATCAAAGGAGCTACCTTGTAAGGTGGGGAGTTTCCAGGATTACTGGAGTTGCTAAAACAAGGAACGATTAGTATAACAGTTATAGTGCTTTAAACAAACTACTGCTTATTTAAGGAGGTTTTGTTGTGGTGTTGTTTTTTTGCCAAGTTATGCTTGTGGGTCTTATGTTTATTGAGTATTACTTTGTGTAAAGGAATAAATAGCTGTCCTGATCTGCACTGTACATTGATACCTCTCAGGCATGCTGTAGAAGGTAGGAAGTTGGATGAGGTGACTGCTAAGGTTCTGTTCCAACTCAAAGAGTCTATAATTTACTTTACTTACTTCAGCAGAAACGTGGTCTTCCCCACATTGAACTCTCCCCCAAGCTTAGGCTCCTTAATCAACTACTTCATGCTGAAGAGATCACTGTCTAGCATCTACAATCCTCAAACTTTCTAGGAAGGATTCCCCACCAATCCCCAACTCTATTAAATGAAATATCTACTTTCTCCCCTCCAACTCCCATACTTGAGTGCACTACTTAAAAAAGTGTGAGTCCAAACTGAATTGGTCCAATGTATGGGAGTCTACAACAGCACTAAGGCTTCCTTTGAATTATAAAAGTTAAGGGTTAGTGTTTTAAGAGTGTCACTGGTCTTTTCCTGAGGTCAGTACAATAGGTCAGATAAGGATTAGAAAATCTACTTAATCTATCAAGAAGACAGAACCATGGACAGATATTCCAAGAGTATGTCGAAATGCTCTTTCTTAAATAATTCAAAATTATACCTGAAAACTATATACTTTGTCCTTACTGTTGACTGAGTTTCCTTTTTTCTTTGTAAAAGTGTTACTAGAGGAATTTCTTTAAAATTTGTTCTAAACAGGTAGGTCTCTGACTAGCAGGTGAAACTCTGTCAGACAGGATCTTTCCCCCTGCACCTATCTGCGTGATGATTGGTTGGTTTCCACAATTCTTGAAGAGGAGCAACAACATCACTATGTTGGGGCCAAGGACAGTGAGTCCAATTGTGGCTGATCAAGGACCATTTGCTCTGACCAATGCCAGCAATATGGATAGTGTGGTGGCTGGTTTTCTAGTGTTCTTAGTTCAAAATTAGCACAAGCAGCAGAGAATCAATCCACACTTTTTTGCATCTCAGTCTCTGATGCTGCATTGAATATGCAATCCTCTGGAAACAAAAAGTCATGCACCAACTTTCCCTCCACTTTAGTCTTGGCTTGTAGCTTTTGCAAGTTAAATCATTTACCATCAGAGTAGTGGATAGCCTTGATGTCATTTTGATCCTTGTTAAAGGCATCTGACTGACAACTTACGTGATAAGGGATACTTAAAGCATCCTGCCTGCTTCTGGCCAACCAACTGTACCAGTTCCGCCCTAGTACTCTAAAGATGATAAAGCCCCTACAACTCAGCTCTAAAGGAATTGGACTACATGGAGATGAAGCAATCTTCTTGTTGGGCACTGAGTAGGAAAAGCCAATACCTCAAAGGACAGTTAGAGTAAATCCAACTCTATCTTACTCCTTCGACTCTCTGCTTAGCAACTTGTGCTCTCATGAGGGATGGGAGAAGGGGCTGCCCTTTTCCCCATCCCACCAAAAATAGCAAACTGAAAACACATGACAGCTAAAACCTATGTCTCCTACCTAGGCAAGCTCCTGAACCTGAGTTCTGTTTGTTCTTTTCTTTTCTTTTTTTTTTTTTGGGGGGGGGGGGTGAGGCAATTGGGGTTAAGTGACTTGCCCAGGGTCACACAGCTAGTAAGTGTCAAGTGTCTGAGGCTGGATTTGAACTCAGGTCCTCCTGAATCCAGGGCTGGTGCTTTATCCACTGTGCCACCTAGCTGCCCCTGTTTGTTCTTTTCTAACCAGACAACAATCCCCAAATGGACATGTCCAGTCTTAGAGACAAGATTGTTGACTTGAGAAGTCAGAGATCTGGGTCCTTGGTCAGTGCTGGTTGTACTTCAGGCAAAGTCCCCAGCATCTCTTCTAACACTTCTTAGAGACTATGACCACTAGCCAGAGAATGAGCCCAAATCCTGGACTGGCTAACCAGAAAACATGGACTTTGAGGGATACAGTATGGAACTGATGTGAATTGTTAACTGTCCGTTCACTAAGTTTCAGTCTCCCAGAGAGTATAATAGTAGGTAATATTGTTTCTGTCAATGCATTCTAGTGAGCCTTTTGTGTTAAGCATTTCATTTGTTCAAAGGAAATAAATACCTGACCCATACTTGACTGATATTGTATATTTAGCACCTTCCTAGTCTCCTCTTTCAGGAAATGCTAGACATGAGCCAAAACCTGAACTTTAAAAAAATTTCCCCCAGTCCATGAGAGTGGGACATATAAGAGGACAAAGAGAATGAGACAAAGAACCTGACCCCTCTTGTAGGGGTGGTCAGCTTCCCCAAGAGTGAACCTAGTCAAATGGGCAGATGAGCAGAGAGGCCCACAGTGGAGAAGGAAAGTGCACAGTGCCTCAGCCCCCTACTTTAACAGTGGGTTATAATTATGGGATTTATTAAAGTAATAAATGTGTCTATAACAAACATGAGTTAAAACACAGAGCAAAGATTGCTTTCTTCTAAAATGCAAGCTTGTGCTTATTAGGTTAAAACTCAAACCATGGGCACTGCTCAGCAATCCTATTCTTCATCATTCATCAACTTGGTGACCCACTCTCCTTTATAGCTGTGTAAAAATCTTCACCTACATCCTAAGCCATCAATTCACCAATCAACAAATATTTATGGAGCAGCTAGGTGGCGCAGTGGAGAAAGCACCGGCCCTGGATTCAGGAAGACCTGAGTTCAAATCCAGCCTCAGACTTGACACTTACTAGCTGTGTGACCCTGGGCAAGTCACTTGACCCTCACTGCCCCTTGAAGGAGGAGGAGGAGGAAGAGGAGGAGGAGGAGGAGGAGGAGGAGGAGGAGGAAGAGGAGGAGGAGGAGGGAGGAGGAGGAGGAGGAGAAGGAGGAGGAGGAGGAGGAGAGGAGGAGGAGGAGGAGAGGAGGAGAAGGAGGAGGAGAAGGAGGAGGAGAAGGAGAAAGGAGAAGGAGAAGGAGAAGGAGAAGGAGAAGGAGAAGGAGAAGGAGAAGGAGAAGGAGAAGGAGAAGGAGAAGGAGAAGGAGAAGGAGAAGGAGAAGGAGAAGGAGAAGGAGAAGGAGAAGGAGAAGGAGAAGGAGAAGGAGAAGGAGAAGGAGAAGGAGAAGGAGAAGAAGGAGGAGGAGGAGAAGGAGGAGGAGGAGGAGGAGGAGGAGGAGGAGGAGGAGGAGGAGGAGGAGGAGGAGGAGGAGGAGAAGCAGCAGCAGCAGCAGCAGCAGCAAAAAAATATATTTATAAAGTGTCCAGTGTAAGACACCATGCAAGGGGTGACAAGGGCTACAAAGATGGATCAGACAAGACCTCTAACTTATAAAGATTTATCATCTTAATTGCAATGTGAGGCAGTACCTGAGATAAGTATTATGATTTCAGAGGGGCAGATTGAGTCATCAGTGAGACTTGAGCTAGCCTCCAAAGGATGACTGGATTTCTATATACAAAGATCAGGAGATGGGTCCTACAGATAGGAGTGTAAGATGTGACCAAGGACATAGAGGCAAGAAGGCATAAAGTATATTTGGGGAACAGAAGAAAAGGTTTACATAAGAGCAGAAGAGGTGATAAAGTTAAAAAGGTATCTCAGAATCTCAGGATCTGAGATAGAAGGCAATGAAGAAGCCATTTAGTTCAATATATTATGGGGAGAGGGGAGTTAGCATGGTTTGGAAAGAGAGGAAGCAGACCCATGATTTCATCAGTATAAAGATTCCCCTTGAGGACCAATGTTGATCAGCACCTGTTTTACAATTTATAATATTAATTGAGTTATCTGGGGCACTAAGAAATTAAATGATTTAACCAAGTTCACCCAGGCAGTATGCATCCACCATGCCATACCTAACTGAAAAATCCCCTCCATCATATATCTAGGTGGTCATCCAGCCTTCATGTGAAGAAGGTAGAATGCACTACTTCCCAAGCTTAGTCAGTCTATTCTGCCACTGGACAGCTCAAAGGTTTTTTCTCATGTCAAACCTGAATTTGCCTTTATGATAACTTTAACACATCTTCTCTCAATTCTGCCCTCTGGGATAGGTCTGGAGAGATTTCAGAAGTCATTCAGTGTAGATCAGGGGCATTTGTATCATAGGCAAAGGAGAGGCATCTGAAATTTTAGAACAAGGGAATGACTTCAGTGTTTTGTTGTTGTTTGTCCTTCATTCTCAAAGAGGACCATGACTTTAGGAGGTGATGTCATGATTTGCAGTGAATTAGATTTAAGCCAGATAGAGCTGTGCAAGGTCACCGGCCTCACTTTCTCCTCCAGAACTATCTGGGTCCAGTGGCAAGATATACATCAGGACGACTGGAGATGGCCCTGGGTGTTTGAGGGAATTGGGGTTAAGTGACTTGGCCAGGGCCAACTAGCTAGTAAACGTCAAGTGTCTAAAGCCAGATTTTAACTCAGGTCCTCCTGACTCCAGGCCAGTGCTCTATCTACTGCATCACCTACGTAGTGTTTTAGAAGACTATAGTATTCACATAGAGCAATGGTGCCAAACTCAAATAGAAACAGGGGTCATTAAATTATACATAAAGGACCCCATAAGGAGGCCCTATATTGACTTAGTTTAAAAATGGCACATTATCTATGTTTTATTGTATTTTTATTTATTTTGTTAACTATTTCCCAATTAAATTTTAATCTTGTTTGAGTCACACTCTGAGTACTGTAGGCTGCATGGGGCCCATGGGCCCTATGTTTGATACCTCTGGTGTATAGGATGAATTTTTAAAAGGAGAGATTAATGGTAAGAGGCTATTTGTGAGAGTCCAGGCATGAGTTAATAAAGACCTAAAATAGAGTAACTGGAAAGCCCTACTCCCTGATCCCTCAATCTAATAGTTTATGACCTCAATTCTTTATTCAAATCATAGTTTTCTACTGTAGGATCCCTTCATTTATTTCTTTGAAGATGTATAATCTTATACCCTACACCAATCAGGAAGATTCACATACACCAGTTAGGCAAGAGTAACACCATTACTGAGTTCAGGAAGAAGAGATACCTAGAAATAAACCGATAGTTTCCTGCTGAAGGGTAAGGAGATGATCATATATAAAACCTAACAATGCATACGTGGGATACACACTCTCTTCCTGCATGGCTGCAAGCCTGAAGAACCATATGAACCCTGAAGGCTTCTACCCATTTGCCACAGGTGCCAGGAAGGAAAACAGACTGCAGTTCTAAGGACAATGAAATTATGGTCAGGAAAACAAATATTTGGGAAGCACGGTATCATCATCTCTTTTTTTCCCACTTGAAAGTTTTGATTTTAGAAATGAAGAGAGTACACAGGAAGTAGAAAAAAACAAAACCAGACAGTGTGGTATAATGGAAAGAGCAGCAGATTTAGAGTCAAAGAACCTGGGTTCAAATCCTGGTCCTGCTACCTGTATGCCCTTTTTTTTCCTTTTCTTTTCTTCTTCTTCTTCTTTTTTTTTTTTTTGTTGAGGCAATTGGGATTAAGTGACTTGTCTAAGGTCACACAGCTAGTAAGTGTCAAGTGTCTGAGGCCAGATTTGAACTCAGGTCCTCCTGAATCCAGGGCCAGTGCTCTATCCACTGTGCCACCTAGCTGCACCTGTATGATCTTTTTTTAAAAAGGACTTGGTTGCTTCATCTAGAAGATGAGAGGAATGGACCCAGTGGTGTCTAAGATTTTTTGCATCTCAAAATGGCTTATGAGAGCAAAATGGAGTCCTAAAACAAGGACACAGAGGAACATGAAGGTGGCTCAGTGACAAGAGACACGTCACCCTTATTAGGGAGGGAGAGATAGTTTGTTTTGTTTTGTTTTAAAGAGAAGGAAAATGCCCAGATAAAACCGTAACTTAAAGACACTGGATGAAAATAGGTATGACATAGAAATACATATTTTTTAAAAATAGTGATAGAGGAGATAGATGCCCAGTAATCCTCAGGAGAAAACAAGAAAAAGCAAGAGTATTTGTGCCTGCAGATGTTGAAACACCAGGGCAGTGTTACCAAGAGAGGTCTAACCATTTTTTGTCACAGAACCCTTTGGGCAGTCTAGTGAAGCCTATGAACCCCCCTCTCAGATTAATGTATTTAAATGCATAAAATAAAATACTCGGGATTAAAAAGGAAACCCAATTATATGAAATAGTTATTAAAAAAAATTTAAGTCCATACCACAGGTTAAGAACCCTTGGCATAGGCCTATAATGAAAACAAACTTAACATTTTAACACAAGATGGTAAAGACAATTTCATTGGTATATGTCACTTAAGACTTAGTCACTTAAGACCTGAGACTCGGGACTGGAATGATGCAACAGAAGGATATACTTTGTTCAAAAGGAATAAATAAAAGGAATAAACCAATAAAAGATACATCAGAGTTGAACTGTATACCAAGAAAGCACATATCTATAGGGAATCCTAAAAACGAAACAAAACTAAGGTCAAAGAACAATTAGGTGAGATTAAAGGAGAGAAAAAATGGGAATGTATTAGAGGACATAGATAATATTTCTTTAATACAGATTATAAAAATGTCACAAAGGCAAGATATAATAGTGATGAGGGACTCAATTACTTGGATACCCATGACAAAGCAAGTAATAAACTCTTGCTTTGCTGACAACTTCATCTACAAAAGAATAAAGGAGGACATGACGGGAGCTACTAATAGTGATTTAATTCTGACCAAACAGAAATTATTGACATAAAAGTGATGGTAATCTCAGAGGAAAAGTGATTAGACTCTCTTAGCAAAGGAAGGGAATATTGGACATGGTCAAGCGTATACCTTAGAAGATTTAGAAAAACGGATTTTGGAAAAAAAATATATGGGTGTGTGTGTGTGTGTGTGTGTGTGTGTATGAGAAATTATAATAGCTGACTTTATATGGGACTTTAAAGTTAGCCAAGATCTTTATATACAATGTCTCAATGGAGAGTCACATCAACCCTATGAAGTAGTTACTACAAGTTTTACTATCTGCATTTTACTTAGAAGTTCTAAGACTTAGCCTCTTAGGATTGATTACATAGCTAGTAAATATTAAGAAAGGATTCAAACTGATCTCTTCCTGGCTTTAGGCCCAATTCTCTTTCCATTGTTTCAGACTGGATCCCCAGAAATTCTAACAAAGCAGCAGAATTTGAGGGATAGAAGTCTCTAAAAAAGCAAATTCTGAAAATATTATTGTAGCAATTAAAAAAAAAAACCCTCTAGCTTTGGAGGCCTCTCTAAGATTCACCAAATTTATGTGAAATGGGCTATCTCTGCTCTAGACATGGCTCCTCCTGGGTGATTTCATCATTTCACTTTCCTACTTAATAAACTATAACGGCTCCCTGTTGCAGATAAGAGTGAGTCCAAATCCCTCCATCTGGTGTTCAATACCCTTTACTAACTAGCCTTGCCATATCCCACTTCCATTACTCCATGACACTTCTGTCAGGCCAGGCTCCCCATCGGATGAACGTTCATACTTGATTTCCTTTATCCATTTGATTACATACAGGGTGTTCTAAAAGTATTGATACAGTCTTGATCTCTAATGAGAGGATACTATAGAAAAGTGGAACAAAGCTAGAGAAAAGCCCATCTTTTAGCAATAAATAAGTAAATAATCTGAAAATTCTCTATCAAACAAGGTGCTTCTATTTAGCATTTGTCATCACTGAACTCATTATGCTGGCCCCTTCCCTAACTGACCCACAGCGATGCTCCTCTGTACCTGTGAATGTTAGTCTCTAAGTACTCAATGGGCTGTATTCCAAAAGTTTCTAGCACGCTGGGATTTAGCCAGAAAACCAACATCTCAAAGAGGCCTATAAAGGGTAAAGTCGCACTGCATCTAGAGCTATTCCACTGTGTTGCCAGATCTCAGCTATTTCCCTGTGGAAACAACGAATGCTAAATTAGAGGAGAAAGGGCTATTTGTTTATATGGCACATAATAACATCACAAGTCTATCTCATTCACTTTCCAAGGCTAATGATTCTGCAACTTATAATTCGAGCAAATTGCATATAACAGAAATAACCCTTTTATGGAATTGATTTTCTCAGGATGGAACAAAGGAGCCATTCCCACTAACAATTGAACTCATATTGATTAGAGCACCATAGCAATTAGAGAGAGCAGGGCAGGAGTTGTGTGAATCAGATTAACTCCTGGCCTGCCATGGTCCAACCAGATTCATCCAAGTCTTGATCATCCCTGTAATCCAGACTGCATCCTCAAGTTTAGGGAAAGGAAATCTTGGAATGTGATAAAGGCCAAATTTTAAAGGTATACAACCCAAAAAAATCTACCCTAGCCAACTAAGTGTAAATTCTATAGGATAAAAAAATATTTTAAGTAGATTAGAAAACTCTCAAGCATTTCCATTAAGAAATGCAAATACAGGAGACAAGACACCCTAGAAAGATGATTAACTACATTTGAGCAATTAAAGGGGGCGTTTTAAAGGGGAAAAATACTATTACTCTCTTCAAAATCTCACCATCTTCAAGAGCCAAGACATACCCCTAAGTATGGGTGAAATTTTTTGTTGTTTTGTTTGACTTAAGAGAGTAAAGGGGGGGGGCGCGGCGCCGGGGTGTCAAAACACACTAGAGCAGAAATGAGGGAATAACTATTCCTTATAATTGGGACACAACAAAAGAATACAAAACCATGGAGTCAGGAATAGAGAGAGCACAAACCTCATGAACCCTCGCTCTCCATCTGAAACAGGAGAAACAATGGATGTGAACACTGATAAACACATAGAATATAGTATAGAAATATATTTTAAAAATTTATATAAAGACATATAAGGGGCCGGAAAAGGAAAGAAGGTAAGGGAGAGAGTAGAACGAGGAGGATCAACAGTCACAGAAAAATAAACTTCACTACAGAGGGAAAGATTACAAGGCAGAAATTAAAAGGAGAGAATGAAAGGCTAAGAGCCAGCAATTTAAATATGGTCTGGGGAAGGGGGGAAGGACAAAGGCCTAGAATCAGACTACTCCAGTTACAGATAACCAATATTCATCTCCTTCTTTGATGACCTTTTTCCTTGTAAATGGAAGAGGATGAAGGACAAAGAGAAGAACACCATAATTGAATATGATGAAAGAAAAAACACTGTGACTGTGAATGGGATGAACTCACCCATAAAATGAGAGGGTGACAATGTATTAGAAAGCTCTATCTAACCTATCATCTTTTACTTCTTATGGATCTTATGCATCTAATCTATCTCACTGATCAATTTTTCTTTTTTTTATGGTACCAAATTTGTTTATGACTACTGTTTTATAGTGTATTTTGAGATCTGTTACTGCTAAACCTCCTCTGTTCCCATTATTTTTCATTATTTCCTTTGAAATGCTTTCCACTTTTTGTCCCTCCAAATGAATTTTGTTATTTTGTCTAGTTCTATAAAGGAATATTTTAGTAGTTTCATCTGTATGGAACTGATTCTATAAATCAATTTAGGTACTTTACCATTTTTATTATACTAACACAGCCCAACCATGAGCAATTCATTCCTCCAATTATTTCAGTCTTCCTTTATATCTGTATTTTGTAGTTGTATTTACATAATTCCTGTGCACATCATGATACTCCCAGATAATTTATACATTATTTTAAAGAGAATTTCTTTTTCTCTCTTCCAGCTGGGTTTCACTGTCTATTAATATAGATATGCTAATGATTTTATAGGTTTATTTTGTATCCTGCTATACTACTGAAGTTATCAATTATTGCTATTAAATTTTTAGTTGACTTTCTAGGGTTCTCTAAATTAGCCATTATAACATCTGCAAAAAACCAATAATTTTCTTTGCCTATGCTTATCATTTCAATTTCTTTTTTTCTTATTGCTATAGCTAAAATTTCTACAACTATATTAAATTATAATTGTATCAGTAGACCACCTTGCTTTACTCTGATCTTATTTTAAAGTCCTCTAAAGATGAAAGAAGACAGATAATAGAATAAATATCATGGGGAAGGGAATAGGATGGAAGGGAAATAGTTAACAATAGTAATCATGAAAAAGAGGAAAGGGGGAAAAATTGTACAAAAAATATTTATAGCAACTCTTGGTGGAGGCTAAGAATTGAGAATCATGGGAATATCCATCAATTGTGAATGATGGAAAATAGTTTGTTTTATATGATTGTAGTGGAATGGTCTTGTGCTACAAGAAATGACAAACAGGATGATCCCCGAAAAACCTGGAAAGACTATGAATATCGAGTGTAAGTGAAGTGAGCAGAGCTGGGAGGACATTGTGTGTAGTGCCAGCAGTATTGTTCAATGAGCAATTGTGAATGACTTAACTACTCTCAGCAGTGCAATGATCGCAAGCGCAATCCGCAAGGAACATAATGAGGAAGCTTACTATGGCACCCCTATAGAAAGAACTGATAAAAATAACACTTGAGGATTTGTACATACTATACGCTGGTTGCTATCTTGTGGAGAGGTGAGGGAGGAAGGGAGGAGGGATGGGAGAAAAACTTTGGAACTCTAAATCTTATGGAACAGTGAATGTTTAGAACTACTCTTACATCTGAACTGGAAAACATAAAATATAATGTTTGTTGCTGAATAAAAAAAAACATTAAAGTCCCTCTAAATGTTTCCTTCAAGTACAGATAATGCTAGTTCTTAGGTTTACAATAGATATATATTGACCATATTAGAAGAAAAATCTAATTTTTCCTATGTTTTCTACTATTTGCCATAAAAGGAGGTTGTATTTTGTAAATAAAAATAAAATTCTGCACCTATTGGCATAATGATATATTTTTGTTGGTTTCATTATTCATATGGATTTATTATGTTTAGGGATAGCTATAACACCATTACTTTTTAGGCTTAGATTTTATGTTTGAGATGAAACTTCTAGCACTCATAATCACAATGAACAGTTAATATAAGGAAATTTACTTTGTCCTAAAACAGTAAGTATATACAGTAAGTATATAGTGTCACTCCTCTTCTCTGGATTGGCCTGCCCTACCTCCCTTGTCTCCATATGGTAATCATGGTGGGATATGGTAAAGGGCATAGTGACTCCAGCAGTGTTCAAAAATTCACCAAGTCTTAGGGACTCCTACTTGTCCACTGATGGAACTTTTTATGCTGTTAGGTGACCAGGAAGCAGTCAGAGAAACCAGAGACAATCAGGTCCTGGGGACACCTCTGTCTCCTTTTAGGGTAAGCTAATCCTGTCAAAGGAGGAAGAAGCTGGACCTCTCCATGTTTAGAATGGGAGGAAAGAAATTGTAGAGGAAAAATCTTAGTAAATATTGGTCCTATCACAAAAGTTTTCCTAACACTGAGCCAAACCTGAATTCCTAGTATAAATCCAACTTAGTTATTGTGTATAATCTTCTTAATATACTTTCTGTAGCCTCTTTGCAAGTATTTTATTCAATATTTTTACATTAATATTCATTAGTAATGGAATTATGTCATTTCCTTTCTTTGCTTTTTCTCTCCCTGGTTTGAGAATAATGATCACAGGGGCAGCTAGGTGGCGCAGTGGATAGAGCACCGACCTGGAGTCATGGAGTACCTGAGTTCAAATCCGACCTCAGACACTTAACACTTACTAGCTGTGTGACCCTGGGCAGTCCACTTAACCCCCAATTGCCTTACTAAAAAAGAAAAACAAGAGAGAGAATAATGACCACTTCATCTCATAGAAGCAGTTCAGAAGAATCTTCATCTTTCCTATCTTGAAAATAATTTATGTAACATTGGAATTCTTTAAATGTTTGATAGAATTTACCTGTAAAGCCATCTAGTTTGGAGGTGCTGGGCTTTATCTTCCAACACGCTAAGAGACTTAGCATACACTTACTATAGGAGGCTTGTTACAAGCCCCACTCTCTTTCCTGCTCCATTCACAAAAGAAAAGATAGAAAGAGTTGAAAATTGTTCCCCAGCAGTTGCTAGCCAAAAGTGGCCAGTGCTTAAGTAATTTATTTCCTCACTATACTCCTTTGTATTCTTATGTCTGTCCATGCATATGATGAATGCAAAAGTATTGCAGTGAACTAAATCCTTGTATGATTAATGTATCATAGATGAATTGAGAATAGGTCTTTGCCCTTTAAAGATAAAGGATATTTAATTCTTTCAGCAAGAGCTGAGGTGCAGGAAGGAAGGTCTACATAGAGCCCATTTGGATTTCCTATAATCATTGTCCCCTAGACTAAAGCATGCTACACATATAGGAAAAAATAAGCTTCACTCAGGGTAAAGGCTAGAGAATCTCAGGCATAGAAACTACAAGGCTAAATTCCACGTCCAGCATTATCCCAGATGCTGCTATTTCAGCCTGAGACAATGTGGCTGCAATTTACTATATCTGACCTCATAACCAGAGTTTTCTCCAGCAGCAACATGGGTGCAAAGCTCAGCTCTTTACTACATTTATCCAGGCTTATAGTTACCCCACCACTCCTACTCTAACTTTATTACATTTAAACTCTATTCAAATTTTCAGGATAGAAATAGAACCTTCCTCCTTATTCAAAGGAGAATGAAACCCTGGTGGTAGAAGGTATATCCTAATCTCTGCCCCACTGCAGTTAAGACTGATTGGCGGGGCAGCTAGGTGGCACAGTGGGATATAAAGCACCGACCCTGGATTCAGGAGGACCTGAGTTTCAAATCCAGCCTCAGATACTTGACACTTACTAGCTATGTGACCCTGGGCAAGTCACTAACCCCAATTGCCTCACCAAAAAAAGAAAAACAGAAAACAAGACTTGATTGGCTCAGAAGACTAAAAATTCAGGCTATTCAGATAACTTACTGGTCACCTGAGCACAAAACAACTACCAAGAGTTTCAGACATGCTCTGACACTTGGCTAGTAGACCATAATGGGCAACTCAGGCAAGGGAGCTCTGCACAACTAAATCAACTTAGAGTGTCTTCAATGCTTATCCTTGATGAATACCTTTCTCCTGTTTTGGCTAAGTAATTTTTCTTCTGTTAACTATTACATTATCACATAAGCTACCAGGCAACTGGCCTAAGTCAGGCTTAGAACAATGCTACATGATAATGCTGACCCCTCACTCCCTAATCAACAATAGATCCTACTTTTGCATAAAGAGTCTTAGTGCTCTAAAAAATAATACCAGCACCCCAACTAGTAAACAACTCACCTAACATCTGGGATAGGACAGGTAAAGTGTAGGAGAGAGGAGAAAAGAAACATACACAAAAGCAGAAAGGAAGCATGGAAGATGGGAATATGCACACACACATATTCACTCACCTTCTGGATATTGCCAAAATCAAAGTCCAGGGTTAAAAGCACCTCAATCTTGGTGCTAACATTTCGATTGACTAACAACATATGACACCTGCAGAATAAAAATATGGACCTACAAATGCACCTGTCAATTGCCAAAAGAATATTTTGCCAGGTGTATATTATATCACACAAAATTAGATTATGGAGGAAGAGTTCTTTTCTAGGCCACATATGATAGAGAATCTTTTAATGGGGAGGTGAGGAATAAGGTGTCTAGAACCAAACTTTAAAATTATAAGGGATTCCTGGTGTTGGAAAGTCTTCCACCAATGCAAAACAGGAATTCTTCTGTAATTTTAGAGTTCCATGATCAGCAGTGAAAGATTAGGTAAGCCCCTCATAGCTAGTATATGCAGTGGCATGACCCAATTCTTCCTGATTCCTGGACTGACCCTCTTCCCACTATAATACGCTGCATTTCAATTATGTTTATATTGAGTTACAATGTTTCTGTGCTGCGTGAGACCAGAGAGACTATCTGTTTAACTCTGTTTTTTTATACAGATGGAAACTATAGACCAAGAGGTATGGGGTGAGAAAAGTCATTAGAGGATCTTTGATCAATTAGATGAATCCTTCAGCCCACTTAGTAAGATTACAGGGTGTGAACTTTTGTCTGAAGGGCTCTTATCCGGGACTTTGTAGAGAGGATACAGGGAATACTTCTGATTAGCTCTCAATGACTGAGGCTGCTGCCAAGATGACTGGTGACCAAGTCAGGAGGGAATGAATTCTGGTTAGAAAGGCTGCTACTTCCCTAAGGTCTAAAAAAGTGAGGTGTAAATCAGCCTGGTTTCCTTTGTGTCCTCCCCTCCCCCTCCCCCCACACATGCTTTCACTCCCTTGGTCTTCCATACCAGAATATAGCAAGAGAAAAGGGGAGGGGGTTTGGGGGTGGGAAAATTCCTGAAGCAGAAAATGACAGTCTGAAGAAGCAGAGAGGAAGCAATATGTGCAGGCCTGAGTGACCTTAATTCCTTGACCTACATTTTCTGGTTTCCTCCTTCTGCCCTTGTCTTCCTTTTTCTAAACAAAGATTCAGAGACATAAGAATAGATCTTTCTGTGAATGGGGGATATTTTGGTGGTAAGAAAGGACTCACACCAATGAAACTACAGATACTTAAAATATTTAAGTATCATGAGTTCCTATATAAGTAATGGGAGTTTAGGAAGAGAGTCTCAATATTGTGCAGGGACAGATGCATTAGTATTCTAGTTGAGTGTAGACATACCTTTGTAGAAACCAGAAATGGTGTGGGGAAGTGAAACAAACTGAAAAGTTTCCAGCCAAAACCCAAAGCCAGTGTAGGCAAACCCATGATATACCTAGTGGGGTCAGGGGTGCTTTGCTTGCTTGCTTTTTGGTATGAACTTGTGATTTTACTGAATTTCTTATCAGCAGTTACCTCTACCAACACAAATCGACAAGTGGTCTGCAACTCACTCTCTGAGGGCTGGCCTGAACACTGAGAGGTGAAGTGATTTGGCCACAGTCACGTAGCTAGTAATGTCAGAGGCAGGACTTTAAAACAGGTTTTAATGACATAAACCTTCTCTCCCCACACCACACTGCCATGTGATGGTGGTCGTGGTGGTGGTGGTTGTTGTTGCTGTTGAGCCATGTCTGACCCTTTGTGATCTCATCTGGGGTTTTATGGGCAAGATACTAGAATGGTTTGTCATTTATTTCTTCAGTTCATTTTACAGCTATGGAACTGGAGGCAAACAGGATTAAGTGACTTACCAAGGCCACAGAGCTAAAAAAGTATCTGAGGGGGCAGCTAGGTGGCACAGTGGATAAAGCACCAGCCCTGGATTCAGGAGGACCTGAGTTCAAATCCAGCCTCAGACACTTGACACTTACTAGTGACCCTGGGCAAGTCACTTAACCCCCATTGCCTCACACAAACAAAAACCAACAAATAAAAAGTATCTGAGGCCAGATTTGAACTCAGGAAGTATGAGTCTTCCTGACTCAAGCCCAGCACTCTATATCACTGAGCCACCGAGCTGTCCACGCCATACTGCTATACATATGTACATTCACATGTTACATATGTTAAGTGTATATAATACAAGTATAGTACATATTTTAAAATGATTTATATAACCATCCACACATTATTAGAAACTTTTCAACCATTATGAGGTGAAGTTATCACACTAAGGAAGCTTGGGGAGGGGGAGGGAAGGGAGGCAACATCCTCTTTATTGTGTCTTGGTTTCTTATTAAGTCACTAGTTTCCATTTGTTCAATCCTAATTCTTAGGCAATTATTTTCTTCAGAGAGCTTTGTATCTCCTTTTCCATTTGGCTTTTCAAGCTTCTGACTTTTTTTTTCTAATGACTTTCCTGCATCATTCTCTTTTCTCTTTCCAGTTTTCCTCTACCTCTCTTACTTTGTCTTCAAAGTCCTTTTTGAGCACCTCTATGACCTGAGACCAATTCATATTTTTCTTGGAAGCTTTGATTGTATGAGCCCTGATGTTGCTATCCTCTTCTGAGGGTACACCTCGATATTCCTTGTCGCTAAAGAAACTTTCTATGGTTCTCAACTTTCTCTGCTTTCTCATCTTGCCCATCTTTTACTTGATTTTTAACTCCCTCTTAGAGTGGGGCCCTACTTCCAAGCTACACAGTCTCAAGCTTTAGAGGGTCCCAGGTGTTTTGGTTTAAGGAAGGGCAGGTTCTTCACTCACCTGGCCTGTTCTCTAGTCCCATAGATAACCCCAGGCCAACTTGCTAAATAACCAGAGAGCAAAACTTTGTGCACTGTGGTTGTTAGCTCCCGACAAGCCTGTGCCCCCTCCCCGACCTGGGTCACCACTACTCAAGACTACTTCCTGGTTCCCAGCAGGGGTGAAAAACCCAAGTCTCAGCACCAGCAGAGACCCCTGTAATCTCCCCCCTTCCAAGGGCTCAGCCCTCCCACCAGACTGTGACCTTAGTTCAGATGACACTGGCACTGCAGCTGATTCAGAGGCTCTGGGGGTCCCTTTCCCTGACTGGATTGCCTGGGACTGGATCTGTGTCAGCATGACTGTGGGGTTGGGCTCCATTCCTGCTCTGGCACAGCAGCCCCCTCCTGCCAACCTTCTAGCCATCTTTGGCTAGAAAAATAATCTCAACCCATTCTTTTGTGGGTTTTGCTGCTCCAGGAATTGTCCTATGCATTATCTGGAGGTTTTTGGAGCGAACATGTTGTGAGTTCCAAGAGCTTACTGGCAACATCTCTTGCTAATAACGTTCAAGGCCCCACACCAGCCTCTCTTCTACACTAGGACTGCCTACAGCCAACATACAAAAGGAGAAACAAAATTTGGGGGCTTGTGTTTGTTGGGCTGGCCCATTCTGCTACTGAATGAAAAGGCATTCATGTGCACTTAACTATGTGCCCAGCACTATGTAATGCATGAAGGATACACAGGGAGAAAGGAGACTGTCCTGCTCTTGAAGAATTCCTGCTCTAATTGGAGAGGGCAACACATAAACTAGATCAGCTTCACACACATGGGAAGAAGGCCCTGGAGTCCTCAGGGTGCATGGAAGGGGCAAATGGTCAGGCCCATAGGTCCATTCACAATGTTCAAGAAAACAGAGGAAAGAGCTGCAGAGCAGATGGCAAGGTCTCATCGTCCTTTATTCTACCAGTAGGCTTAGGATTGGTTGGTCACTCATCTAAGGAGTATCAATGTCCATGACCCTATTCACCCACCTGCCTACCTAGAAGCCTTGGTGGGCCCTGGCTGGAGGAGTGATGAAGGAAAGGCAAAAGGGGAGGGTCACTTTGCAGGAAATTCTTCTCTCCATCCCATGGAGTCTGGGGGTACCAGAGGAAGAATGAAGAAAAGGCAGGGAGGAGTCTCCCTGGCCCAAAGATCTTCCCAACCAAAAACCTACATGTGTTCTGGCAGCCTAGAGTCTTGACAGGAAGGAAAACTACTAAGTCCCCTTTGTGGCAAAGTGATAGAGCTGCAGGGAACTCATATTTCTAGGTTGGCTTCCCATTTGTCTCTGTGTGTCCTTATACTGAACACCTCTCTGTATTCTCTTGTATTATATATGTCCCTAGAGAAATCCCTGTGCCATGTTCCCAAACTGGCTGAAGACAAAAACAACAAAAATGCTTAAGGGTTCGGTGGTGAAAAATCCTTTTGACAGGTCAGCCACGTCTGACAGCATCTGAGTCAATTCCTGTTCTCTCACCAACATATACCTATGTACGAAAGGGGCTTCAAGCTGTAGAATCCAGAAAGATATAATGAAAAAGCTCTCCCTACAAATACCTGTGGATTCAAGCATAACTCTGACAGGAGAGGACAAGATTAACAGGAATAAAACTGGGGTTTCCAATATCTTCATCTTTAGAGCTAAAAGTGAAAATTGTGTAATGAATATTTTATGTAACTTGAAAGACCTTTCATATCAAGGTGGGGAGAGGAAAATGCAGAAGTTTTGTAAAAAGTTGAAAGAGAAGGCTCAGCAAGGGAGGATAAAAGAAATATAGTATGTGTTTTTAGAGAAACTAGATCCATCTGCAACAGAGCAATCGGATTGCTATAGGAGACATTATGGCAAGAAAAAAAATACTAGAGAAAAAAGCTTGATAAAGAAGTTCTGGAGGGGCAGCTAGGTGGCACAGTGGATAAAGCACCAGCCCTAGATTCAGGAGGACCTGAGTTCAAATCCAGCTTCAGACATTTGACACTTACTAGGTGTGTGACCCTGGGCAAGTCACTAAACCCTCATTGCCCTGCAAAAAAAAAAAAAAAAAGTTCTGGAAAGAATTGGGGTACAGAGAAAGAGTGGGAGGTATAGATTCACCAAATCAAAGTTTAGGCGCCTGCAGAGAGAACTATCTCAATCTAAAATTGAGAGTATTTATATACTTATGGGAGAGTGTTTTAGAGACTTTTAGGGAACTGTTTATACAAGCTATTCTTACCACACAAACTTAGTAAATACCCCTTTCTAACAGTTCTCAACTGATAATCTTGGAGGGAAGTACACCAGTGGGGATCCAAGCCAATGGCATTTGAGGGGGAAAAAAATTTTTAAAAAAAACCTAGGGGCAGCTAGATGGCACAGTGGTTAAAGCACCGGCCCTGGATTCAGGAGTACCTGAGTTCAAATCCGGCCTCAGACACTTGACACTTACTAGCTGTGTGACCCTGGGCAAGTCACTTAACCCCCATTGCCTAAAAAAAAAAACCCAAAAAAACAAAAAAAACAACAAAAAAAAAACCTAATGGGGAGATGTAGCTAGCCTGACTCAGAGAATGTGATTTATCTGTGAGATAGAGTTGGGATGAAGATACTCAGGGCTTACATAGGCTATAAGTGGTATAATAATATGCTAAAAATAAAGACCAGTTTGGAGTTCTAGAGAACTTCTGACTCTAAGGATCTCAACCCAAACTAGAAAACAGTACAACGGGTAGAGAAGTGAGTAGAAAGGGGTCCCTACTGTTACTTTAGACACCAGAAACTTGATCATGGAAAACTCTTCCCCTTACACAACCACCTAAGGAAAGGTAAAAAAATGGAGATCTAACCCAGTATTAGAATATTTTGCCTAGGGTATATGATTTACCAGGTTCACAGAGTAGATAGGATACCAGACTTAAAATAAGAAAGACCTGGGTTCCAATCCTGCCTTATGAGTTGTCTAAACCTAGGCAAGTCACTTAATCCCACTGAGCTTTAGTTTACTCATCTATGAAATGAGGGGTTTGGACTTGATGACCTCCAAGGTTCCTTCCATCTTTAAATTCAGGACCTTATGATCACCTATTAGGCGATCTGGGTGCAATGGAAAGAGCACTGAAATTGAAGTGAGGAAACCTAGGTTCAAGTCCCAGTTCCTACACTGACTCTCCTTCCTAGATCTCAGGTTTCTCCTCTAGAAAAAACAAGCAAGTTGCACTAGCTCTCCTCAAGCACCTCACAACTCCACCATCCTTCTCTTGATTCTAAAGGATCTCAGCATAAACTCTTTCCATCCAAAGAGCAGGTAGCCTCCTAACACCAGGAAGCTGTACCTAGGCCCCAGCATACAAGTGCTCGACAGGCAGAGCAGCAGTGACCAGAAGAACAATAGTGAAAGCAGAGTGTTTCTAAGTAGACTGGCAGAGACTGAGAGAAGGAGAAGAGCACCCATCAGCAGCACAGTGAGTGCACTACAGGATGAAGCCGACATCACTCAGGGAAACAAAAAAAAAAAAAAGAGAGAGGCACCCATTTGGCATTCTGTCAATGACAAAGAAAAAGCATTTGTGCCAGGTAGACACCATTCCCCACTGCGTGTTTTAATTAAGCAGTGCACATAAAGGAAGCTCTTTAAATGGTTTCTTGTTAAATAGTTTAGAAGAGGAAAGGGAAGGCTGAGCAAATCTGAGGAATTCAGGAGATCCGAACCATGTTGCCAGACTTCTTTAGCATGTCTGACAGGCAGTGTGGCCTAATGGATAGAGTGCCAAAGTAGGAAGCTGTGGGTTGAAATCCTGCTACTGATATTTGTTAGGTTTGTGACCTAAGTAAGTCCTTTAATATTTCTAATTCTCAAATTCCTCTGAAAAACAGGAATGCCTTGGTACAGGTGAGATCTTTTGGCCACATTGTTCAAATGCTGAATGTCTAAAAGACTATTTTACAGAGAACTCACACAAGGCAAGTGCTCACATGGAGGTCAGAAGAAGCAATACAAGGACACTCTCAAGGTTTCTCTGAAGAACTTTGGAATCAATTGGGAGACATGGGAGACACTGGCACAGGACCACCTAGCATGATGTGCCCAGATCAAAGAAGGAGCTGTGCTCTATGATCGAAGCAGAATTGCAATAACTCAAAAGCAACATGAGGTGCACAAATTTAAAGATAATTCCACTCCAAAAGTTCATATGGACTATTTGTGCCCAACCTGTGGGGGAGGGTTCCGAGCTCAGAGTGATCATCTAATCAGCCACAGTCAGACACAAAGTGATGTCATTTTGGTCTTCTTCAAGAATGAAGGACAACGGAGCAGCTAGATGGCGCAGTGGATAGAGCACCTGCCCTGGATTCAAGAGGACCTGAGTTCAAATCCGGCCTCAGACACTTAACACTTACTAGTTGTGTGACCCTGGGCAAGTCACTTAACGCAATTGCCCCGCAAAAAAAAAAAAAAAAGAATGAAGGACAACAACCAATCAAGCAGTTTCTTTGATTGCAAAATGTGGGACTATATTAGATGTTTAATGTCAATTCAAGATATCTTCCCACGCTGACCCACAAACCACCCAACCTCTCTATATCTGAGTTTTCTTGCTCTCTATATTGAGGTAAATTGGGGAGGATCACTAAAGTCCTCCCAGCTCAAACACACAAAACACCACATCACTCTAGACCTCGGTTATCTTACCTTTAGGATGAGGAAACAGGACTTTTGAAGCTCTTCTAGCTCTCAATCTATTGTCCTATGACTTTTGACCTTTACTTGTCTCTTTTTGGGTGGGAAAGGTTATAAAAATACTTTTTTTTTTTTTAAAGTGAGGCAATGAGGGTTAAGTGACTTGCCCAGGGTGACACACCTAGTAAGTGTTAAGTGTCTGAGGCCGGATTTGAACTCAGGTACTCCTGACTCCAAGGCCAGTGCTCTATCCACTGTGCCATCTAGCTACCCCTATATAAATACATTTTTAAAGAACTTGATGATTGCATCAACAAACACGAGCTTTTCCATATGCACAGAAAAAAAATTTTACATATGAAAGCAATAACAATAATAATAGCTAGCATTTATAAGGTACCTATTATGTACCAGGCACTGTGCAAAGCACTTTTACAAATTTTATCTCATTTGATCCTCACAATAACACTGAGAAGTGTTATCCCCATTTTAGCTAAGGAAATAGAGGCAAACAAAGTGAAATGCCCATAGCTAGTTAGGGTCTGAGGCTGGTTTAAACTCAGGTCTTTCTGACTTCAGGCCCTGTGTTCTATCCACTGTGTCACCTAACTACATGTATATACCATGTACATCTTGGTTATTTTAAAGTATACATAAAATTTTACACAGCAGTACCTATTTTTCTGGCCTGGGGTCCCTTCTGAAATCCCTTCTGTTCTCTTCTACACATATTTAAAAATAACTCATTGGCCTTTTTTTCTTTCTTCTTCCTTTTTTGCTATTACTGACCTCTCACCCCATTAACATTCTCTCTATCCCAAATGAAAGTCCTCCCTTATAATAAATAAGTATAGCCAAGCCCCCCACACACACACATCTAGGTTCGACTGATCTTGTCTGAAAATGTGTGCCTCATGCTGTACCTACAATCCAGCTCCTCTTTACCACTAAGTAGGAAGCACGCTTCAAAATCAATCTTCTGAAATCATGATGAGTCATTACATTAATCACAGTTCTAAAGTCTTTCAAAGTTGTTGTCAATGTATAAATTGTTCTTCTGCTCGGTTCACTCTGAAATAGTCTATACGAAGTCTTACTGGTTTCATTATGTTCCCTTTCATCATTCTTTACAGTGCAATAATATTCTATTACATTCATATGCCATGATTTGTCGAGCCATTTCCCCAGATGATAGGTACCAACTTTTCCCCAGTTCTTTGCTACTACAAAAATGTGTATGTGTACGTACATCTGTGTATATTTGTACACATGGATCCTTTTCCTCTGCCTTTTATCTACTTGTGGTTTAAGTTTAGTAGTGTTATCACTGAGTCAAAGGATATGTACAGCTTGGTACATTTTGGGAATACCAGTGTCCTTGGTTTTATCAAATACTCGATGTTCAATTACCTTTGGGTCTTGAGTACTTCATCTGTTCCATTAATCAACTTTTCTGCTTTTTAGCCAAAGTATTTCAATCATATAATTACTGTCTTGTCGGATAGTTTGTGATAAAGAATTCCGAGGCCCACTTCCTTCCCAGTGCTTTTTCTATTTCCTTGGAGATTCTTGATCTTTTGTTCTCCAAATGAATTTTGTTATTATTCTGCCTTGCTCTATAAAGAAATCCTTTGGTAGTTTGAAGTGGTGTGGCACTGAAATTGAAAATTAGTTTAGGTAGGAATGTCATTTTTGTTTTATTGGCACAATCCAGCCATGAATAATTAATTCATCTCCACTTATTTCAGTCTTGTTATTTCTGTAAAGAATGTTTTGTAGTTGTATGCATATATGTCCTATGTATATCTTCCTAAGTCTACTCACAAATATTTTATATGTTCTGTAGTTACTTTGAATGGAATATCTCTTTCTATCTCTTCCTGCTGGGTTTTCTTGGTAATATATAGAAAGGCTTTTTGTGAGTTAACTTTGTAGTCTGCTAGTTTGCTAAAGCTATTGGTTCAATTAATTTTAGTTGAATTTCTAGAGTTGTTTAGAGTTCCATCATTATACATGCAAAACCAAATAATTTTATTTCCTGTGTAACGATTGGAATGACGCCACCTGCTGGAGACTTACTGTAGAAGAGTTCTGCCCATGAAGCGAAGGTCTTTGAGGGCAAGACCAGGAGTCTTTTCTTTGGCGTCAGGAAGTGACGCGGGCTAGTGGGAGGAAGAAGGAAGAGACTGGCACTCAGTCTCGCGCTCTTTCCTTTGGACTCTGGTGGAGAGCGGAGCTAGAAATGTGCTCTCCCTTTAATAGATAGGAATCTATGCCTTTCTCTCTCTTTACCAAATTCTTATTCTCCTTTATTCTCCTTAATAAATGCTTAAAAGTCTAACTCTTGCTAAAGCTTATAATTTATTGGCAACCACTCATTAAATAGTTTAGACAGTTTAGCTAGAATTTTAGCCCTTAACACCTGTTTGCCCATGTTAACTCTATGTTCTTTTTGTTCTCTCACTGATATTTCTGATTAAATCAAAATAATAGTGATGATGATAAATATCCTTGTTTTACCCTGGCTCTACTCCTGATTCTCTGGACTTTTACACCTTGGATCCACATGGGAACCTGCCCCCAAACCCCACTTTTATACCCTTTTATTTGCATCTTCATCTATTAGAATGTGAACACCTTGCAAATAAGAAATTTCTGTTTGCTTGTGTGGTAAAAATTATTTGTGGTAAAGATTAATACACACTTGTATTTGTATTCCTAGTGCTTAACACAGTGCCCAACACATAAGTGTTTAAGCTTTACCTATTTATATATAACTAGATAAAATCATTCCTAATAATTTCCTTCATTTCTTCCTCATCTATTGTAAATTACCCTCTTTTTCATTTTGGATCTTAACAACTGGTTTTTCTCTCTTTTTAAAAAAATCAAATTAGATAGCGGTTTTTTAAAACTTTTTTTTTCCCCTCCAAAAGACAGGTCCTTTATTAATCAATATGGGGGAGGGGGGTTTCTTTATTATTTATCTCTTCTATGATTTTTAGAATTTCTATTTTTTGTTTTAAATGGTATTTTTTATTTGTTAATTTTCTAGGTGTTTCTAAAAAGTTGCATGCAAAATTCATTAAGCTGTCCTTTCTCTTATTGATTAAAGTGTTTAAAAATAGACATTTTTTCCTATGTACTGTTTTGACAACATCTGGAAAATTTTGCTCTGTTGCCTAACTGTTGTCATTTTTTGTTGATGAAACTACCTATTATTTTTATGATTTGATTAATCGCTGGCTCACCAATTTTTTAGAATTCAATTTAGTTTCTATTTCAGTTTGAATCCTTTCTTCAAAAGCCCTTTATTGATTATAATTTTTATTGAATTTTAGTTAATGAAAAACGTCTAATATTTCTGCTTTACTACATTTTGGGGTTTTTTAAATTTTCTTAAAAATGTTTTTCTTTTCTGAATTTTGTGACAGATTTTGCCCTAACATGTACTCAAGTTTTATAAAGGTGTCACAATTGGCTAAGAAATATGTATATTCTTTTCTAATACCATTCAATAATCAGGAAAGAATGATCATATCTAACTTTTCTAAAAATTCTATTTAGGTCCTTAAACAAGTTGTTTATCTTTTTATTTTATTTGTCTAGGTCTGAGAGGGGCATGTTGAAATTTTCAACATCTATAGTTTTATTGTCTATTTCTTTTTTTTCCTTCAAGAACTTAGATGCTATGCTATTTAGTGCATGTATATCAATATAATATTACCTATGGTACCTTTAAGCACTATATAAATCTCCTTTCTTATCTTCTTTAATCATGTCAGTTTTTACTGTTGCTTTATCTGAAATTATGAATGCTATTCCTGTTGTTTCTTAATTTGCTTTAGGTATAATAAATTCCTCTCCAATGTCTTATTTTGGCTTAGAGTAAATTTTTATGTTTAATGTGTGTTTCTTGTAAATAACATATTCTTGCACTCTGCTTTCAAATCAATTTTACTATCTTCCTTCATTTTATGGGTGTTTATCCCATTCACATTTTGTTGTTGCTATTGTGTGTCCTTAATTTTTTAAAAGAATCATGCCAACTGGGTCCAGTGGCAAGATATATATCAAGATGACTAGAGATGGCTCTAGATGGGGTTTTTTTTGTTGTTTTTTTTGGTTTTTTGCAGGGCAATGAGGGTTAAGTGACTTGCCCAGGATCACGCAGCTAGTAAGTGTCAAGTGTCTGAGGCCGGATTTGAACTCAGGTGCTCCTGAATCCAGGGCTGGTACTTCCTAGATGTTTTTTAAGGCAATTGGGCTTAAATGACTTGTCCAGGATCACACAGCTAGTAAATGTCTGAGATGAGATTAGAACTGAGATCCTGGGGCAGCTAGGTGGCGCAGTGGATAGAGTACCGGCCCTGGAGTCAGGAGGACCTGAGTTCAAATCCAGCCTCAAAGACTTAACACTTACTAGCTGTGTGACCCTGGGCAAGTCACTTAACCCCAATTGCCTCACACACACACAAAATAAAAATAAAAAATAACTAAATAAAACTGAGGTCCTCCAGACTTCAGGGTCAGTGCTATATCCACTGTGCCACCTAGCTGCAATGCCCCCCCCCTCCCTATTCACATTTAGGGTTATGACAAATGTTTTTTTCCTCCATCATATCCTTTTATACTTGGCTTCTGATTCAGTTTACTATTGGATTGACTCAGGTTTTGGCCTCAGGCCCTTCTTTTTCTCTCCTTGCACAGTCTCGGGCTAGGAATTATCTCCAACCATTAATATGGCCCTGGCAGCCTTCACCAATATATTGTCGATTTGTTGGTAACAGGACTCCTGAAAGGCCCTGAAAGGTGCCTTGTTCTCCAGAGGTTACACTAGCCATCTCCCACCAGTGGCACTGGTCCAATTCTTCTGGGTGCTCCAGTGCCTAAGTTCTATAATGACAACATGGCTTCTGCCTCCCCTCACTTGTCTTCATTCAGAATGTCTGGAATCTTCAGGCAATCATCTTGTAAAAGTCCTGGATTGGATGGGGAGCTTATAGCCATTTTCCTATGGTTTTCTTTATAACCATTCCTTATGGTACATTTATTGCACTTTACTAGAGTGCTTGTGGGAGAACTGGGCTGCTATCATGTCATCATTTTAACTGACAGTTCATTTCTCCTGCACTTGTGTGAATATTCAGTCTTAACTCATTCCCCAGACAATTTAATCATCAGATCTGTTCTGTTACAAATCAGTCAAGTTCCTATTTAAGAACACATACACACTTTGAAAGGCACATGGGTGGGTGAATAACTATAGCCACTGTGGGCATAAACTGTTTTATCAAGTGCTGACAGACATGATGGTCTATTTTTAGCTTAATTCACAGGTTCCTACTCTCTCAATCTATTCACCTCCTTTCTGACCTTATGCCTTCTCCCATCTCTTGACCAGGTGTAAGCTTCTGGATAACTTGCTATTGTCTCCTAAAGAGTGGTCAGCACCCTTACACCACTTGTTCTTCTCTCCTGACACTTACTTTGCCTTGGTAAACATGGTTGAAACTACCCCTGCTTTGACTCTCAAATATATTATATCTCCCAGATGAAATTCATATTGCAAAAATCCCATTATTAATAATTTGATGATTATCTCCCACAAACAAGTTGCTAGGTCTATAAAAATTAGCTTTGTATGGATTCTTTGGAGGGTGATTTGTAAAAACTATAATCCACTACCACTAGGTACAAATTTGACTTTAACTGTGGAGGAATACCGGTCTCCCCTCTCCTTCCTTTCCTCTTTAAGCTATATATTAGAGAATAATATTAAAACAATATTTTAGTCTAAAGCATTTGGATCCTTCTGAATTGAGAAATCTTATTTGTCTTTTCTTTAACTAGAAATTGCAAAACAATGTCTCACAGAGAAATCTTTTTATATGATTTTTTGGGGCCTTGTTGTTCAGTCATGTCTGACTCTTCATGACCCTATTTGGGGTTTTCTTGGCAAAGATACTGGTGGGTTTTGCCATTTCCATCTCCAGCTCATTTTACATATGGGGAACTGAGGCAAATACAGTTAAGTTAAACAGGATCACCCAGCTAATAACTGTCTGAGGCCATATTCAAACTCTTCCTGATTCTGCTATGGGACTGAGCATACCCTTTGACCCAGTAATACCACTACTAGATCCGTATCCCAAAGAGATCATAAAAAAGGGAAAAGGAGCCACATGTACAAAAATATTTATAGCAGCTCTCTTTGTGGTGGCAAAGAATTGGAAATAGAGGGAATGCCCATCAATTGGGGAATGGCTGAACAAGTTGTGGCATATGAATGTAATAAAATAATATTATGATGTAAGAAATGATGAGCAGAGAGATTTCAGAAAAACCTGGAAAGATTTAAGTGCACTGATGCTGAGAGAAGTGAGCAGAACCAGGAGAACATTGTACACAGTAATAGCAACATTATGTGATGATCAACTGTGATAGATAGCTCTTCTCAGCAATACAATGATCCAAACTCCTCCTGATTCCAAGGGCCCAGTGCTCTATCCACTGCCCCACCTAGCTACCCTCTTAAGGGCCTAAACAGTTTCTAAAAAACCTGATATGCCCAGGAAGGACACCTCCATGAACTGATTAGAATAGTGACCTGGGCAGAAATGCTTTTGGCTAATCCAACAGTCCTTTTTCAACCCATGCTTTGACCTAATTAAGAAAATTATTTTCCAGGGTATGTCAGCATTGTAAGTTACTATTTTTCTGACTGATAAATCAGAGACTATTACCTAAACTTTGAATTCCTGCTTAATCTTGACTGTAGAATTTTTGTCTTTGTTTCTGCAGATGATAAAAAATATAGAAACCTTGCCTGAGGAGGGAGAGTTTCAATTAGTGAGAATAATTCTCCTCTCTCTATCTGAATCTTTCAACAAGCAATGATGGTAATATAGACACGCACAGAGAAAGATACACAGATATGTATGTATACTGTGTGTGTATATATAAATAACAGTAATGTATATGTAGGTATAGGTGTGTATACCTATATATGTGCTTATGCATGTATAATATCCATTTATATAAATAGTAATCAAATGTCTCTGACAATTTAAAATCTAAAATACACATCACTAAAGAATTTTTCCTACAGTATGACCTTAAACAAGTCATTTCCTGGTCTGAGACTATTTCATCATCCAAAAAGGAAGAGCTTGGAAAAGATGATCCCTTTGGCTCTGTATGTTATGATCTCTTTCTGAGTCTCAGTTTCCTCCTTTGTAAAAATAATGAGGTTAAGGGGCAGCTAGGTAGCACAGTGGATAAAGCACCGGCCCTGGATTCAGGAGTACCTGAGTTCAAATCCGGCCTCAGACACTTACTAGCTGTGTGACCTTGGGCAAGTCACTTAACCCCCATTGCCCCGCAAAAAAAAAAAAAATGAGGTTAGATCAGATGACCTGTAAGCTTCTTTCCAGGAAGATGGAAAGCACCATGGAACAGTGGAAAGAAGAATAAATTTGCAGTCCAAAAACTTGGATTCCAATCCTGATGCTGTCATTTGCTACCAACAGGACCTTTAGCACTGAACTTCCCTGTTTCTGGTCAATCCCCATGGTATAGTTAGAAGAGCACCAGATTTAAAGTCAGAGGACCTGGGTTAAAATCACAGTTTTGCCACTTGCTTATGTGCAATCTTGTGAAGAGTCATTTAACATCTTAGCTTCTGGTTCTTCATCTCTAAAATAAGGGAATTCCTGGTGTCCATTCTCTCCCTCCTCCAATCTATCCCACTGACCACTGTAAAACTACTCCTCCCACAACACTAGTTCACACTACTCCTTGGTTTCATCCCCACACTGCCTAATATAAAGTTTAAAATATATATATATATATATGGGCAGCTAGGTGGCTCAGTGGATAGAGAACCAGCCCTGGAGTCAGGAGTACCTGAGTTCAAATGCAGCCTCAGACACTTGACACTTACTAGCTGTGTGACCTTGGGCAAGTCACTTAACCCCCACTGCTTCACAAAAACAAAAACAAAAAAACTATCTATATATATATAGATATATACATGTTTTGTAACCACACCTGTGCAGAGGACTTCTGGTAAGAAGCTGCTTCAACCAACGAAGATCAGAATCTTTGCTATATGTACCAGTGGCCAGACTTGAACCCAGTTCCTTCTGCCCCTGAGGCAAGCTCTCTTCACTCTGCCATTCCCAACTATATTTATTCATTCATTCAACATGCATTTATTAAGCATGTTCTGTGCTAGACAAGGGGAAAGATGTTATTCCCCCATTGTAAGACCTTTTTCCGAATTTTTTGACTCTCCAAATGCTATCCATTTTTAAAAGTCAGCCAGAAGCCTTCTTCCCCCTCAATTCCCTCCACACATCCTCACTCACACTGTATCTTTTCCTCATTTCCTCCACTCGTCTTTTACTGCCTACCCACTATTGTCTAGACCACTCATGTGCCTCGTATTCTCACTAAAGTGCTTTGTATGTCTACCATTCCCTCAATTAAAACCATCAGTTTCTAAAAGACAGGGCATGTTATCAGATTGGCTAACATGACAGAAAAGAAAAATGACAAATGCTGGAGGGGATCTGGAAAAATAGGGACACTAATGTACTGTTAGTGAAGTTGTGAACTGGTCCAACCCTGGGCAAGTCACTTAACCCTGGTTGCCTCCAAGGGGGGAGACAAAAGAATTTTCAAAAATATACAGTATGAAAACAAAAAAAAAAGACACTTGGATTTTATTGGTACCCCTTTAGGGCACACTATAATGCCCTTAGAACACACTCAATATTTATTGAATGTAGTCAGTACTGGCCTCCTAAGAATGCAATGAGTTCAGCAGCACCTTCCTTGCTAAACATCATTTCTGTGTTTTCCTCTGTGCTGAATAGCTCTCACCCTGCTACCTTCAATTCAGTCAGCTTACATTCTCTGATACTTTCCCTGCTTGTCCCAACCCTATATAGCTCCTACTCCCTGATTCTTGCCATGTTCTCATAACTTCTCCCTAATTGCCATCTGGAGCCAGGCGCCTAGGAAGAGCGCTCGCTGCTGGGAAGAGCTTTGGGTGAAATCTTCACCCTTTGGCTCCCTCTGGCTCCTATTATCTCAAGGATCTCAGCACACAGAGCAACAGGTCTGTTATGAGGTAGACAAAGGGTTGGTTTTCAGTAGTGTCCCATGAGCTAACTGTGTCAGGAGAAGCGCGTAGGACAGACACCCCATGGGGCTAGATTCTCATAATGGCTCCATACATAAGCTGCATCGTGATCTTGGGCATGTCACATATGATCCAGCCCTCCTTTCACCATGAATCTCCTTAAGACATACTTAGTTACTTGGAAGGAAAAGTATTACAGGGGATGGGAGAATGCCTCAACCCCCGCCACCAACAGTGATCTAGAAAATCTGCATTAAAATGTTTGGCCCTCCTTTCATACCAGAGAAGAAGTCTGAATTGCTATGGCATTAAAAGATAAAATATGTTGCTTACTATATAATGCCATGTATATATTTTATGCATTTCTGAGTTTTTAAACTTTTTTCTGGGTCATCTGTGGGCCTTCATGTGTCATCTGTGGCTTCCACAACTTTCAAAAAATTCCCATTTAATTTTTTATGCCAACCCATGATATATTGAAACCTCAATTGGAGAAAGTCACAAAGAAGAAGGGATAACTGCATATAGATAGGAGTATAACTATACAATAGGCAGAGGCACCTCTGCTGAGAAATATCTTCTGGAAAGGAGGCTTTGTGCACACAGGAGACCCCCTAAATCAAAGATAAACCTAGTTTGTGTCTTGGGTTGACACAGCTGCACAGCCCATCAGTTGCCATAAATCAGCCACACTTCCATGTACTTCAAGCACAGATTCCCATCTAATTATTCCAATTTGTACAACCTCCTAGCTCACATTTGAGCCAACACTTGGGATCAAGAGGTTATGACTCCCCACTCACTGACTGCTAATTAAAACCCAGAAGATTTTGCTCCCCAAGGCCAGGCGCAGAAGCCATTCTGAATGTTGGAAGTGATGATGTGAGGACAGGGAAGAAGGAGAAACCTTTACATCTTCAGGAACACATGTAGTTTCCTCTCTAAACGACTTTCACAGACTTAGCCATCTTTATTTGATAGACAAAAAGTATGGGGAAATGAGAGAAGACAGAAGGGAAAGCATAAAAACACAAATCCTCAAGGTGCCGAGAGATGATGACTCAACCTGACAGGATCCAATGTGGTAGGCTACAAAGCCCCTTCTGCCTGCCCTGTCTTAATAATTCACCTCACACTGAGGAATGTGAGCAAGTACTTAACCAGAGCATTTTGAGAACTTCATTTGGAGCAGGGGTTCTGAACAAATCTATGAACTTTTTAAAAATATATATTTTGATAACTATATTTCAATATAATTGGTTTCCTTTGTATTCCTATTATTTTAGGTATCTAGAAATATTATTTTGAGAAGAGGCACAAAGGTTTTACCACACTGACAAAGGAATCCATAGCACAAAAAAGGGTTAACTTCTGGCTCAGAGAAATGTCATATCTCACCAGCCTCATACACTGTTTGGCAGTTTCCAAACAAAGAGAACCAGAGAATTCCTCTCAGTCCCTCTGTAAGGTGCGGTCTGGCGACGTATGGCTAGAGTGAAATTGTTATCTAACCTGGGGGAACTGGGATATGTGTAAGGCCCCAGACTTAGAGAAAGCCTGTCTGCATGGACAAGAAAGTCTTCCAAGACAATGAATGTGGCAACTGGTAAATGAGAGGATGTAGAGGGAAACAAAGTTCTAACAATGAAGACAGCAATTCTCACTCCACTCCCTTTCAAGGGGAGCCTTCAATTGATTTGGAGAAGCCATCAGAAAAAAGTGGCAGGAAGGAAGGGACAAGCTATGTGCTCAACAGCTCAGTCTCTGCTCAGACAATACACACCTAAACAGATTTGCTGCTACCCCCCCAATCCCTAGGGGTTATTCACTGTGATAACTCCACCTTTAAAACTCCACTCCTGTTTGAATGCAGGTGAGGAATAAAAATTTAGCATTCACCAACAGTATTCAGAAAGAAAAGTCCCACTGCCTGGTGCTCATTTAGTACTTTGTGTGATTTTCTTGCCATTTCTCAGCCTCAATTCCTCTTTGCTAAAACTGGAGATATGGAAGGACAGATGAATTCACAGATAAAAAACTTTTAAGCATTTCCCCCAAGAAGCAATCCAATAAACATTTATTTCTTTACTGTGTAGAAGGCACTATGGTAGGGGCTCAGAACCTAAAACACACACAACAAACAAACAAACAAAACCCACCAGCCCCAGCTCTCAGGGAGCTTCCAATCTCCTGGGGAGATATGAAATGCTCGTGTAAAAGGAAACAAAATAATCTGAAAGGGGAAAGAGTACAACCAAGGGGAGGAGCTGGGGGGAGGAAAGGCTTCCTAACAAAAGTTGTATCTGGGCTAACCTTTGAAGGCAACTAGAATTCCAGGAGGCACAGGTGAGGAACTTTGATGTGAGGTGAGAAAGATGATGAAGAGAAACCTTAAGAGAGAATTCCCAACCTAGTCCTATGACTGGCCATCTTCTAGGGCTTCTCCCAGAACCCTTTAATTTAGATGATAAATGCCTTGAGACTACAGATTAAATTCCTTATTGACCCCCTCAATCAGGGAGTTAAGCCAAATGGAATGCTACAGTTTGGTGTTGGTTTTTTGTGTTTGTTTTTTCCCCAGCTCTCAGACATTGTCTTTATAGTAACTTTAATTCTGCTCCCCTATTTTTGAGAAAATAGCAACAAAAAAGCCCAAAGCCCAATTCATCCATGCCAAGGGGTGGAGGGGAAGATGGAGAAGGGGACAGCAAAGGAGGGGAGTGCCAGCCAGGGTGATGAAGGGTGGGGTCTTAGTTACCCTCAGATTGTTATATGGTAGTTGGGAAGGCCTGGCAGGAACCCTGAAATACTGGCAAATTGGACTCTGGTGACAGCATTCGCACCTCAGTCACTCTGTTGCAGTTGCTCCTAAGAGTCAATGAAATGAACGGTGGCAGAGAACTGTGGGTTAGCCATACTGGAAACCACTATGATTATCAGTGCAATATGGAGGACAGTGGAACAAATGGCTCTCAGTCATGTTCTGGTATCACATGGAAATGAGATACAGCAGAAGAAATCAGAAATACCAATACCCACCCCATCCACCTGCTGGAAATGCCTCGGTGAAGATGGCACTAACTAGTGAAAGCAGGAAACCATACAAGTGCATGAAATCTTTTCATTATGTACCAGTACTAACATAATAAAATGGGAAACACCTCACGAACTCTAGGCAAGGGCTTTTGTCAACAGTATCCTCATGTCCAATTCACAATGTAACATACTGCCAACACAAGTGGGGCAATCATAAAAAAATAACTACAACCTAACCTCAAATTAGATAAAATAAGCTACAGAATCAGGGAGCTACTAAAACCCAAAGAAGGAAAAGTTGAAGAACTTCAGGCCATTGAAAGTCTTCACTTAAACTCTAGAAACTGATAAGTGTACTAGCCTGCTGGTTGGTCTGCCTGCCTCCAGTCTCTCCACACTCCAATTCATTCTCCGTTCATCCACTCAAGTGATCTTTCTAAGACAAGTTCAATCATCACACACACACACACACACACACACACACACACACACACACACACACCCCACTCAATAAAATCCAGGAGCTCCCTATGGCTTTCAAGAGCAAATACAAAATGCTCTCTTTGAGGCAGCTAGGTGGTACAGTGGATAGAGCACCGGCCCTGGATTCAGGAGGACCTAAGTTCAAATCTGGCCTCAGACACTTAACACTTACTAGCTGTGTGACCCTTGGCAAGTCACTTAACCCCAATTGCCTCACTAAAAAAATAAAATAAATGCTGTTTTGACTGATTCACTTATATCGATGATAAATAGCACAATACCACTCTGGTGCAACCCCTCATCACCTCACACCTCAACTATTCCAATAGCCCACTTACTGGACTCCCTGCCTCAAGTTTCTCTCCACTAGAGTCCATCATTCACTGAGTTGTCAAAGCGATCTTCCTAAAGTATACATCTGACCATGTCTCACACACACACACACACACACACACACACACACACACACACACACACACACACATTTACTTAGTCAATAAACTCCAGTGGCTCCCTATTACCTACAGAATCAAATCCTCTGGTTGGCATCCAGAGCCCTTCATAACCTAATCTCCTCCTTCCTTTCTTACATCCTACTCACCTCCTCATACTCTGCCATTCAGTGACGCTGGTCTTACTGTTTCTCACACACGATGTTCCACCTCCCAACACTGGCATTGTCTCTGTCTGGAAGGTTCTCCCTCCTCATCACTGCCTTCTGGATTCCTCAGCTACCTAAAAGTCTCAGCTAAAACCCCACCTTCAACAAGAATCCTCACCTAATCCCTCTAAATGCCAGTGCCTTCCCTCTGTGAATTATCTCCAATTTTTATCCTGCTGGTATTTAGCTGTTTTCCTGTTGTCTTCCCATTAGACTACGAGATCCTTGAAAACAGGGACTCTTTGGCTTTTTTTTTTTTTGTAACCCTAGAGTATGCTGAGGCTGGAGTTGGGAAAACTTGAATTTAAATCCTGCCTCAGACTCAGACACTTTCTGGATGTGTGACCTTGGGCAAAACCACCAAACCTCTGTCTATCTCGGTTTCCTCATCTGTAAAACAGGGATGAGAGTAGCCCCTCCCTCCCAGGATCGTTATGAAGATCAAATGAGACAACTGTAGGGAGCTTAGCACAGTGTCTGGTACAGAGTATGGACCATGTAAATGCTAGCTATTATTATTATTAATAATAATGGAGATGAAGAAGAAGAAGAAGAAGAAGAAGAAGAAGAAGAAGAAGAAGAAGAAGAAGAAGAAGAAGAAATGTTTGCAGACTCACCACTGTATCCAAGGCAAGAGATGAGGAGGAGGGGCAGGGGCAGGTCAGAGAGCAAAATGGCAGGGGTGGGCAAAAAGCAAAGAGGCAGCGAATCCCAGTACTACAAATAAAGACCTTAAATATGCTTGAAAATTCAACAAATAAATTGTGCTAGAACCAGACAGTGCCACAGCTTAACTGTTGCCTATAATTACCTAGACATAACATGGATCCATAAAAATTTTTAAAAAATGTTTTTAACGGAAACCACCATATTGAATTCTCATAAACTTCAAGTTATGTGGAATGAAAAGCTTTTAAAATATAGACACTTAAGCAATGAAATAAAAATCATGCAGTAACAAAATGAGGTACATATGAGCCCTCTCATCCTAACTACTCCTGAAGCAGTTCCCCAAAGATGCTCTTCAGTGAGCCTTCAGGAGATGAGTTTACATCATCACTCAATTACAAAAGGCAGTTATTTTATCTACTTCTTCAAGAGTGCACAGAACATTTAATATAAAAGAAGAACAAGAGGAAGGCAGCTTTTCCTAGGGACATTTCTATTTAAACTATCAAAAACAATGAAAAGGATAAAAATAATAAGTCAACAATAACAACAACTTGCTATTTATGTCATTTTAAAGTTTGCAAAGCATTTAAATAATAATTATAACATTTGAGACTACATCACTCAGTAATATGTTTAATGCAAGGCAAGACACAATTAGGCCTTGAGGTTGGGATGACTACAGAACACCCAGGTCAAGATGTCCAAAAGGCAGTTGGCAATGGAAGCCTGGAGCTCAGGGGATGCTGAATATATAGATGTGGGAATCATCTGCATGGAGATAAGTAATCCTATTAGAACCAATGACATCACCATACAAGATAGGCAGATTCTTTGAAATAAATTTTGGAGGTATCATTATCATCATTATTATTACCTTCATTTTACAGATGGTAGAGGAAAAGGAAAGTAATATAAAGGTACACTATAAATCCCTGTGCTATAGGTCTGTCATTAAAGTCTTCTTCACCTTTGCTGTGACACAGAGTATTGAGAAAGTCTCCCAAACCTGGCCAGGGCTCACTAGTCTGAGGAAGAAACTACACATACCACTTTCAGACAGAGCCAACCTCACTATGAAAGAACTCAGTGAATGTGCAATAACAACAGAGGCAGGTTTGTAAGAAAGGAATTTGTACAGCTGGCCACAAATCTTAAGCATCTTTCTCTCAAATCATAAATGACCAGCAACAGTGAAACACATAAAGGGAAAAATGTATATACATAAAGCTATGTTTGAGGTAAACACTAGGAAGAAGAACAAGTATAGAGGGAGATGAGAATATAAGATCAATGTCACATCAATTGATTAACTAGGTCCTACAGGACATCTATGTAGCATCTATTCCATCTGCACTCACTGTTTTCTCCTAGAATCAGACTGCACAAAATTAGGGCTCTTCCAACCCACTGGGTATTTTTTAAAGGCATTTTAACCCTGCTAAATATCAATAAAATCAAAAGGGAAAAGTACTTTTCCAAAGGTCAAGGAAGGTCTTTAAGGCTCATGAATCAGACTGCAAAAGTACCAACTGTAACCAACACTTACTAATTATCCCTTGGATGGTGATTACTTAATAAGCTGGATAGAGTGAGATGCTGACCTTCTCCAAATATCTCTGTAAAGTGCCGGTGACACCAATGTACAAAGGATCACCAGGAAAAACGAATCCTATTTGTCAGGAGGTTCAAAATTCTGGTTCAGCTATAAATCCCAGTGAATATTAAAAACCAGCCAAAACATTCTCCCAGCAAGGACTCAGCAGCAAGAACTGCTTTCCATGCTGGAAGACAGGTTCACTATCATTAACCACTGAGGTACTGATTAAGGTTATAGGACCATTATTAAAGAAATCGCCCCGATTGTGCAAGTTTCCAGGTGCTGAAAGAACAGGGAGTACTGCTGTCTAACAAAACACACACACACACACACACACACACACACACACACACACACACACACACACGGCAACGGGCCAACTGTGCAAACAACTATATGGGTGAGGTAGCTCTTTAGTTGAAACTCTTCCCTCTAACTACCATAAATATCAAATTAAGTGGAGAAGTGGGTTTGTAGACATTTAAGCAAATGGCCTAATCAGGAAACCTGAAATCCTTTTTAAATCTGGCTTTTCAAGGAACGGTCCCTTTCAACGTTTTAGATTCCACAAATGCTGACTGAGAGATACCACCCAGCAGCTCACTCCCTAAGATGACACTGTGGAGAAGAAGGACATACCTGAGTACTGGGGCTTAGGGAAAATATCTTCTCCCCAGTTAAAGAAACTTCAGAGGCTATTATGGGATTGTGTCAACAAGAGACTGTCTGGGAGCAGCTAGATGGCCCTGTATTCAGAAGGACCTGAGTTCAAATCTGACTTAAACACTTGACACTTACTAGCTGTGTGACCCTGGGCAAGTCACTTAACCCTCACTGCCCCACCAAAAAAAAAAAAGAGAGAGAGAGAGAGAGTGAGAGAGAGAGACTGTCTGGCTGTACTTCATTCTCCAACTTACTGGCAACAACAAGATGAGCCAGACTGATTCTGTCTTGAAGAAGGCTTCCACTATTTGAGAGATTACTAACTATAGTGAAATGCTTTTTTCCAGGGGAATAAAAATAGCTAATAGCTAGCATATGTAAAGCTCTTTAAGTTTTGCAAAGCTCTTTACAAATATTATCTCATTTTATCCTCATTACAATCTCAGGAGGTAGGTGTTATTATTATTCCATTTAAAGAAGAGAGAATTGAGGCTGACAGAAGTTAAGTGACTTACCCACAGTCACACAAGTGTCTGAGGTTGGATTTGACCTCAGGTCTTCCTGATTCCAGGTACAGGGCTCTATGCACTGCACCAGTACCTATGATTCCAAGACTTCCCCATTCCCCTTCCATTTTGTTTCTGTCACAGAATGCCTCTGTCTGGCTGTGTACTGTGAGAGAACCCAGAAAGGTATAAAAATCATCATGCTTCAGTCAACCCAGTGATGAATCTCTATGGACTTAGGTGGGCTGGTCAACAAATAATATAGTAGGCCATCACTAGGGCATCCACAGAGCATTTCCAGCTTATTTGGGTCCTGCTGGCACTTACAGGAACAGCCTTTGAATGGCCTCTGTCCCAGGATGAAGCACTGGAGGAATCCTTTACCAGAGGAATTTGCTCCTATCAAAATAAAGCTACAAAGATGGCACAATCTCCAACATCCACCAAAAAAAAAAAAAGCTGTTATATATCTGTAAGACATCATTTAGTGCCACTGTTAGAGACCAAGCAGTGGATAGGATGAATCACTGGTCTGACCCAGGGCAGCATCTCTCATTCCTCTTGGGCAAGGTCACTTTGTCTCCTTAGGTCTCAGTTTCCCGCTTGGCAAAATGACTTGACTGGACTTGAACTCTAAGGTCCCTTTCAAGTCTAAATTACTGAACTCTAAGAATATGTCTCTGTCCCATTACCTTGCCTCTGAGACAAGGGAAGGCCACTCAGCACACCAAAGATCTTTCCCTGAAAGAGGGAGGTCAGCTTTCTGAAGACTCACATTTTTCTACTGCCATCCCATCCCCCACATTTAGATGGTATGTGGTAACATCCCTCTGAACTGCCTGTCAGTTCCCTTCCCATTAACAATTACAATATATCCCTTCTCCATTTGGTTCCCAATTTTAAATTCTAAAATAAATAACCAGCTAATAGAGGGACTGGATGTATCTGAAGTTAACAAAGATACAATGGCTTTGACTTGCCAGGCAGTTAAGGGGAAGGCATTTTGCATGAGAAATATTTTGCTTTGGATCCAAAAGACAGAAAATAAATTCAAGAGGCAATATGAAAGGAACTAGAGCTGAAATAACATATTTGCCTATTAACCATTTCTTTCCATGTCGTCTCAGTATTTCAACACTGTTCTTGAAAACCTTATTGTTGACAGCTACAGCAATACAAGTCACTGCTAGACAGTGTAAGAGTAGAGGGAGGGGGCAGCTAGGTGGCTAAAGCACCAGCCCTGGATTCAGGAGGACCTAAGTTCAAATCCGGCCTCAGACACTTGACACTTACTAGCTGTGTAACCCTGGGCAAGTCACTTAACCCAAATTGTCTCACCAGAAAAAAAAAGAAAGAGTAGAGGAAGGATGCCATGCCATCTCTCCCCAAAAGGGTCTGAAACTAACCCCCTTGTCTATACCTCTTCTATCCACTCATAGAGCCCCTCAGCAGTACCCTTTGCCTGGACTACTTTAATAGCCTCCTGTTTGGTCTCCCTTCATCAGGCCTCTTTTTTCTCAAATCCATCCTCCACGCCACTGCCAAAATAATATTCTTAAAGCACAGGTCAAACAGAGTTACTTCCCTACTCAATATACTCCAGTGGCTCCCTACTACCATGATGATCATATACAAACACCTTTGTTAGTATTTAAAATCCCTTACCATCTAACTCTAGTCTACACTTCCAGGCTTATTACACTTTATTCACCTTTATGGTCTGGCCAAATGAGCCATATTTCTGGTTCTTGCACATGAAGTTCCAACTCCCCTTCTGCTGCCTTTTCACAACTCCATTCCAAGAACACACTCCCTCCTGATTTCTTACCTCTTATAATCTCTAGTTTTCCTTTGAAGCTCAACTCAAACTTCACCTCCTATATAAGGTTTTTTCTGATGCCTGTAGCTGCTCAAAAAGAATTATCTTGTATTTATTTTATAAAATTTATTTTTCTAAAATGCAGATTTCCCAAAAGTTTTAGTGCAGTTTTATAAATAAATGCTGGGGGGCAGCTAGGTGGTGCAGTGGATAAAGCACCAGCCCTGGATTCAGGAGGACCTAAGTTCAAATCCACCCTTAGACACTTGACAATAGCTGTGTGACCATGGGCAAGTCACTTAACCCTCACTGCCCCACCCCCCCAAAAAATATCTTTATTCATAGGATAATATTTAGCACTTGGGACAGAGGCTAATCTAAATGCCTCATTCTACTAAAGAAGAAACTGAGTCCCAGATGGACTAAATATCTTGCCCAAGGTCACATAGGTGACACTCTGACTCATGATCCGATGCTCTGGACCCAGTCACATCTGCTTGCTGATGAAAGGAACCTCAAACAGCTGGACCAGGAGTTTATCAGGGGTTAAATTCACATCTAGACAAAATTCTACGTTGGCACTAAGCTCCAAGGAATCAAAAATATTTACTAATGATATGGAAAAAAAAATAATACCAAGACCAAGACTATTTCATGTCTTTCCCGTGTGTAATTTAAGATTCTAAATGTGGATTCTAATCTGTTCCCCCAGTTTGGGGAAAACTGACTAAAAATCACTGATAAAACGAGTTTAGGTTTTTGAGGGTTTATTGGAAAATAGAAAGAAAAAAATTGAGAACAGAATTATAACAGCCTGGCATTCCTATCTTTCCTCAAATTTCCTGTGAAGTCCTCTGCCGCCACCACCATCAAGTCAGGAAGCAAAAAGGCCCAGCGCTCTCTGCGCAGGCTCCCTTTCCTCCTTCCTGTCTCCTCCCAGACCATAGGAGGCTCCTCAAGTTGATTGGTTAGTAGCCTTGATAGACAGCACCCATGAGTAAACGTCATTTCCTGACGCCAAGGAAAAGCCACAATGCCTCTGAGGCATTTTCCTCATGGTGGAGCTTTCCCACAGCAAGTCTCCAGTAGGTGGCGTCATTCCAATCATTACAGTGAGGCATTTTCCTCATGGTGGAGCTTTCCCACAGCAAGTCTCCAGTAGGTGGCGTCATTCCAATCATTACAGTCGTATTGACAAACCTAGTGACTGTGCACTGTAGACACTTTGGGAATGCTTTGTTGGATAGAGAGATAGAGAGATAGAGAGATAGAGAGATAGATAGATAGATAGATAGATAGATAGATAGATAGATAGATAGATAGATAGATAGATATAAATGCTACATGTTTAACCCCCAAATTATAAGTTTAATCATCTAAATTTCTTATATACTTATTTAGCTTTGTGAACTATGAATAATAAACATTTTAATTTTAACAAGCTGGGGCACCCTGTCATTATGCATTATATATGTGGCAACTGCTATATGATACTTTCTAAGCACAGTGGACCAGCAAAAGAGGTTCTCTTGCTAGGCCATCTAGGTCACCTAATGTATTTCCATTCGATTTTTTTCCTGTGCAGTCACATCAAAACAGTCATGTATGCATCAAAACCTTGTTCTTTGGCTGATCTCAAGGCCAGAATTACAAGTACAACCCTTTCAGTGAGCAGCAGTGATTAAAATTCTTACAGAGTTCAAAAATTGACTAGAGCAATCCATAGTACAAGATTGCATTTATGTTGAATTTTAATAAGAGATATCAGTATTTTCAAATTTTAAATAATTAACGTTTCAATCACTGACATTTCATTGGGGGGTTTGTGTGTGTGTGAGAGAGAGAGAGAGAGAGTTGGTAGTACTAACACATTTCAAGCCATTAAACCTCAAAACTTCACTAAGACTTTGGGGACACCCTGTATATTTGTATATCTGAAGGCGAGGGATGGTGGGCAGATGGCGGGAGAGCCCAGCAGGTTTGATGATGCCCTAGGAATGTCAGGAGAGATCAAGGAAGACTTCTAGCACACTGGGGTTTCCAGCAGGGGAGAGACATCTTAGAAGGAGCTAGGACTCTTCAAGTCCAAGAAGAAAAAAATCTAATCCCTCCTTCCAGGTGAAAATGCTTCCTCATATTCTTTTTTTTTTTTTTTAGTGAGGCTATTGGGGTTAAGTGACTTGACCAGGGTCACACAGCTAGTAAGTGTGTGTTAAGCGTCTGAGAACGGATTTGAACTCAGGTACTCCTGACTCCAGGGCCGGTGCTCTATCCACTGCGCCACCTAGCTGCCCCCCTCATATTCTTGAAGAGAGTTATCACGTCCCCACACCCACGTCTTTTCTCCAGGCTTCTGCTGTTATTCAGTCTTGTGGGTCTGACTCTTCTCATGACCCCATTTGGGGTTTTCTTGGAAAAGATACTGGAGTGGTTTGCCCAGTTCATTACAGATGAGGAAACTGAGGACAAAAGGGTTAAATGACTTGCCTAAGGTCACACAGCTAGTAAGTGTCGGAGGCCAGAGGTAAACTGAGGGGTACAAGTCTCCTAAATTTCGGGTCTGGCATCTAGCTGCCCAGGCTAAACTTCCTCAATTCCTTCAACTGATGATCCAGTGAAAGAGTTTCTAACGTCCGAAACTTCCTGGTCACCGCTGGTCAATGTCCTCCCTAAAATGCAAAGCCCAGCAGTGAACAGTCTGCCTTGCTCTGGCTACACGGATGATCGATCACTTGCCTTCCTCGCTCTAAACATTCCACATTAACACAGCACAAAACTCTTTAAGCAGCCACACCACACTGCAAACAGCCGATCGATCGTTCATGAGAACCCCTCTTTGGTCTATTCTTCAAGAAGAGCAGCTTGCTAGTTATGTCTTTTCCAGTTTGTATTTTGGCTGAAAAAAAATTCCAAATGAAGGACTTTACATTTGTATGTACTTAATAGCACTACTAAATTTCCATTTTTTTGTGGGGATTTTTTTTGGGGGGGGTGGGCTGCAAGGGGGCAATGAGGGTTAAGTGACTTGCCAAGGGTAACACAGCTAGTGTCAACTGTCTGAGGCTGGATTTGAACTCAGGTACTCTTGAATCCAGGGCCAGTGCTTTATCCACCGTGCCACCTAGCTGCCCCCAGCCCTGCCAAATTTCATCTTAACACCATGTAAGTTTTGGAGCTGGAAGAGACATAGATCATAGGATCAGGGATTCAAGGCCTTACATCACACTTTGAGCTGAAAGGGAATCAAAGAGTGTAGCAGTTCAACCCCCTCATTTTAAAGAAGAGGCAATTTAGGCCTAGCTAGGTTAAATGACTTGTCCAGGGGCAGTTAGGTGGTACAGTGGATAAAGCACCAGCCCTGGATTCAGGAGTACCTGAGTTCAAATCTGGCCTCAGACACTTGACACTTACTAGCTGTGTGACCCTGGGCAAGTCCCTTAACCCCCACTGCCCCACCAAAAAAAAAAAAATGGCTTGTCCGATAGAGGCCATGAATGACCTCATTCTCTGGGCCTCAGTTTCTCCATTTATTTTAAAAGCAAACAACAGGGGCAGCTAGGTGGCGCAGCAGATAAAGCACCGGCCCTGGATTCAGAAGGTCCTGAGTTCAAATCCGGCCTAAGACACTTGACACTTACTAGCTGTGTGGCCCTGGGCAAGTCACTTAACCCTCATTGCCCTGCAAAAATAAAATAAAATAAAATAAAATAAAAACAACAAAAAAAAGTTATCTTGGCTTCATTTATATTCTATCAAGATCTCTTTAGATCTGGAGCCAACAGCTAACAACTCCTCCAGGTCTTCTCTGAAGTCACGAATTAAAATGCTGACTAGAACAGGAGGGTCAAGGTCAGAAACTGCTGGGACACTCTACTGAACTACTCTCAAGTAGAGGTTAATATCCACCTATTCTTAATAGATAAGTTAATACTCATTATTCATAGGAACATAATATTTAGCACTTGGGACAGAGGCTAATCTAAATGCCTCATTCTACTGAAGAAACTGAGTCCCAGATGGACTAAATATCTTGCCCAAGGTCACATAGGTGACCCTCTGACTCAAGATCCGATGCTCTGGACCCAGTCACATCTGCTTGCTGATGAAAGGAACCTCAAACAGCTGGACCAGGAGTTTGTCAGGGGTTAAGTTCATATCTAAATAAAATTCTACATTGGCACTAAGCTCTAAGGAATCAAAAATATTTACTAATGATGTGGGAAAAAAATAATACCAAGGCCAAGACTGTTTCATGTCTTTCCTATATTGCCAAGCCTAGTGACTGTACACTGTAGACACTTTGGGATTGTTTTGTTGGATAAATAGAACCTCATTAATTCAGGTACCACAAAGAGTTTTCAATCATTTTATTTATGAAAAAAAGAGTTTAGTAAATAAAAAACATAACCAAGGAACACAATTATGAAAGCCATCCAACCGTTTTTATCTCACTTCAGCAACAACATTTGCATTGCTAATTATAAATAAGATCACCTTTTTTTTTTTTTTTCTGTGAGAGACAGGGTGGAATAGTGGAGAAAGAGATAACCTAGGAGTCAGAAGACACATACTATCTGTGTGACCTTAGGCAAGTCACTAACCTCCCCATACTCAACTGAGTCAACACTAAGAGAAGGCATAGACCTGCACTGGTTAAATTTTCTCATCTGGGAGTTGCCTCTATCAATGACATCACAAGTCCATTTCTATCCTCCCTCTTTTTGCCAGATTTTAGCAAGTTCTCTGCTACCCCGCCCTAATCTCCCTAGCAATACTATTACAAGGACTTTAAAATGATTAAATAAATTTGTAAAAAAAAAAATCCCTTAACTCAGACTTTTATGCTGTGCTCCTAAAGGAAGAACAACAGTTTGGATTAAGCTTGGAATAAGTCAACAAACATTTTATTAAGGATGTTAAGCACTAGGGATACAAAGAAAGGTAAAAACAGTGTCTTGCCTTCAAGGAGTGAATTCACATTCTAACAGAGGGAGACAACATGGAAATGGATAATTGGGGCAGCTGGTAGTGTATTGAATAAAGTGATGGGAGTGGAGTAAGGAAGACCAAAGTTCAAATTCAGCCTAAGTCACTTACTAGCTGTTTGACCCTGGGCAAAGTCACTTAGCCTCTCTTTGCCTCAGCCTCCTCCTCGGTAAAATGTAGATAATAATGAGATAATAATTATAGAGTACTGAACACAGTGCCTGGCACATAGGAAGTGATATGTTAAGTGACATAGTAAGTAAATGTTAGCTATCATGTTATTACTATTAGCTAGGCACATAAAAGATATATACAGAGTAGATGGGAGGTAATCTATAAGGTAAGGTGCTGGTAGCTTTTTGTTTTGTTTTGTTTTTTAAAAGACTGGGTATCCTGATCTTGGGTAGCTAGGTGGCACAAGTGCACAGAATGCTAGGTCTGAAGTCAAGAAGACTCATCTTCCTGAGTTCAAATCTGGCCTCAAACACTTAACTAGCTGTATGACCCTGGGCAAGTCGCTTAGCCCTGTTTGCTTCAGTTTCCCCCTCTGTCAAATGAGCTGGAGAATGAAATGGCAAATCACTCCAGTATCTTTGCCAAGAAAACCCCAAATGGGGTCACGAGGAGATGGACATGACTAAAAACAACCGAACAACAACAAAATCCTGATCTTACCCACTGGAAATGCACAGGCCTGGTTCCTCTAGGCCAGGTCACTCCCACTTTGGATAAGTAAGTAGTAGCCCCCTGTTGCTGGAGAGGCTTACCACTTTAATGCCAAACTCAGCACAAGCACCCAATCTGCTTAGCCCACTGCAGCTCACAATTCCCATGCTCATCTGCCTTCCTCAGTCTCCCCCATATCGGGACCACCTCCAACAGACAGGCATGTGAATGTAAAAATATGAAAAGATGAGGAAACGATAAGGAAGAGGGAAGGGAAAGGGAAAAAAAAAAGAAAGAGAAGAAAGAGAAAGATAAAATAGGTAACAATCAGGCAGTAACTATTTACATGGCCCAGTGAAAATGATTAACTCCATGCAGCTGATCAAATATAGACAGGGCCCCCTGGTACCAATGAATGATGACCTGCAATCATTGTAAAGGATAAGGCTGCAAGAGACTGTCTTTGAACACTGATTGAGCCTGGGGAGACAGCAGTGGAGTATGGGCAAGAGCAGAATGAGATATGACAGGGACTGTGTGGAAACTCAGCTGACCCTTAGTGCCAAGGCCGAAAAGCCATCCTATGGAAAAAGGCCATGGCTCAGCATGCTGTTCTCATCAGAGATGGCAAAATCTGACCCAATGAGCTTACACATAAGCCTGGGTGGTACCGCTAGCAGGCCGAGGGATGGCACCTCCCATCCAGAAGCTCCCTGGCACATTACCATGCAGATGACTTGACAGCCTGATTATGGGATCATGGTAAGATGGAGAAACACACTGTCACTATGGTTACTATCTTTTTTTTAAAAATGGTCACAGATAATCTTTCATTTAAAATTAAATGAGTTCTCCAACCAGTCACACACTGTCTTCTCCTCTTCTCCCCTCTGTCCAGGATGAGTGAAATTTCAGCAAGCCAGAAAAACACCCAGCAAGTCTTCCTGGCCCTGAGCCAACCATGCAGGATTCCCAGGGACTCAGACCACAGCCTCTTCTTTAGTTCTTGTCATTCCCCAAGAAAAAAGCTGAAAGCTCAGGCTGTCTCACTGGTCACTGGGGTCAAAGCCCCACCACACTGCAGATAACATAAAGAGTGTAGCTCACTGGAACCCCTACTTGGTCAGAAAGACCACTTGTGCAGCAGCTTGCTCAATTAGCCTACTCTAGCTTCTATTTTGGTTGAAAAATAATCCCACATGTAGGACTTGTACAGTTGCATCTACAGCGTTACTAGAGATCATATAAAATTTAGAGATGGAAGAGTACAGAGCTGCAAGATACTTTATTTTTATTTTATTCAATTTATTTTATTTTAGGTTCCAAATTTTCTTCCTTCCTCACCTGCTCCCCCATCCATTGAGAAGGCAAGGAATAGAAAATCCATTACAAATATAAAGTTAAGCAAAACAAATCTGAACATTAGCCATGACTTGGGGGAGGGGGGCAGGAGGAGCAAGAAAAAGAGACGCTTCATCCGCACTCTGAGGCCATCAGCTCTTTCTCTGGGGGTGGATAGTATTTTTCATCATGAGTCCTTTGGAACTCTGGTGGGTCACTATGTTCATCAGAGTTTCTAAATCCAAAAGGAACTTTAGAGGTTGACTCTAATCTCTTCAGTTTACAGATGAGGCAAATGAGGCTCAGAACGGTTAAATGATTTGTTCTCTGAACTAGTCTGACCATGACACTCTATAACCAAAAGTGACTCAAGGAGATTTTCTCCTACTAGCTATTTAGGAATGGTGGGTTTGAGTCTTTTTTCCCTCCCAATATGCAGAGCATCCCTCATGACCTCCTCCCACTGGCTCACTTCTGACAAGCTACTTATGCTTACAAGGGTCTGAGCTTGAGTTCATCTACCTGTACACAAGGAAGATGGCCCGTGGTCACCTTTATCAGTTTCTAGGGCCAACATTTGTTCTCACTTATATCAAGGCCCAGGCTCAGGTATCTTTACAGAACAACCCAACCAAAATGTAGACTTACACTTTAGTAGAAAGAACACTGACTTTGGAGTCAGAAGACTCGAGTTCAAATCCCAGCTCTGTCATTCACTCCCTATGTGACTTTGGGCAAGTCACTTCAACCTCTTTGGGCCCCAATTCCTTCATCAGTAAAGGGGAGATCTGATGCCTCTAAGATCCCTTCGAGCTGTAAAGCCATGATCTTGCTGCTTATGAGCACTAACACACCCATGAACTCTTTGAAGTCTGGCTGTTAGTCTCACACAAGAGAAATGACTTCCCCAAATCCTGATAGCCTCTTCTATTGTGGATCCCCTTAGCACCTAGAGACTAGGCTTGTACTGTATTCATTTAAACCTGATAAGAGGTTATGTTCAATTGGGTGCTCCTAAGGCATTCTCCTGGTAGGTGTTACATCTCCCTGACTATTCTGTTAACTCTTTTTGAAGACAGACCATGTCTTACTCAAACATACACATGCCCACCCACACAACACTAGTTCAGGTGTGCCTCTTTTTTTTTTTTTAATAAATCTGACATGCAAAAATCTGAACACACCAGACAGATAAATGGAGATGAGGATGAGGAAGAGATCATTCACATCACAAAAAGATTCTTCAATTTAAAGAGGGATTCTCCGAAAGACTTCTTTCAATAAAAGCATCCTCAGAGCATTCCAAATTTGTTTACAGATCATTACCTATCTGACAGAGAGCCTGAGATTTAGACACATATTTTTATGGGAACATATTGCACAAAGCAAGGAGCAGCCATCTTCACTGAACTCTACAATTCTCTATCCATCCATCCATGGTGTCCTGGCTGTGTGTCAAGCCTGTGTTGGGCAGTACTCACCAAGTAAGGCATCAGAAGATCAGCCAGGTAGACAAAAGATGCTCCAAGGGTGAAGCCGACGGCCACCGGGAAGAAAGCAAAGGCACCGAAATTTCCTGAGGTTTCTGCCATCTCAATTGCAGGGGCCAGAAGAGACCAATAGGAGGCAGCCAGCATGACCTAAGAAAGGAACCCACCAGAATCATTCAAACAGTCACAAGGTGGCTTCCAGGCTGGATCACCAGCATCAGCCCAAGGTCAGCAGGACAATTCCCATAATGCTGCTCTATACTGACCAACCACTTACCTCCAGGAGCTAAGTGCCCTCAGCACTATGAGATTAAAAATTGGATAATTTGAGCAGTTTATTGCCCAGTTCCAATTTGCATCTCCTAAACTTGAAACTGGCCAAGCCAGTCTGCTTTCCAAAATGGCATCAGATCTGACAATATATCAGAATAGTAATAAATCATGGTATAAAAATCAAGGAGGGGCAGCTAGATGGCACAGTGGTTGGGGGCGCCGGCCCTGGATTCAGGAGTGCCTGGGTTCAGGTCTGGTCTCAGACACTTGACACTTGCTGGCTGTGTGGCCGTGGGCAAGTCACTTAACCCCAATTGCCTCACTAAAAAAAAAAAAAAAAATCAAGGATAAAAATGAACCACTGAGAAGATTCCAAACTTTGCAAAGCTTCTAAGGACATGACCATAAAACCACAAAGTCTAGAATTAGATGGTTAGAAGTCTGTAATAGCTTTGAGATATAATCATTGAACCCCTACTTGAATACTTTTTGTGACAGGAAGTTCACTAATTCACAAAGCAGTTATTTGACTGCTATCTTCTCAAGTTACCATCTACATCTCAACTCCTAATAAGGGTTGTCCATACTTCTTATCCCCATTTCTACTCACTTCTAAACCCTTTGCCATCTCCCTTCCAGCCCTACCATTCTTTGCTCTCTGCAAGGTTACCATTGGTATTCTGCTGGTTATTTCTCTTTTCCTTTTCTACTTGACTCTTCTATAGCTGTGGCTCTACTGACCACCTCAAAACCTTGTCCTGCCTAGACTTCCATGGCCGTTTCTTGGTTCTTCTATTTATCTGACCATTGCTTCTCAGTTTCTAATGTAGCATAAGGCAAAGTTGTCCCCTAAAGCTCTGCCCTGGGTCCCCATCTCCATAAACCATCAATTCCTTTGAAGTAATCACCTCTATGCACATCACATTCACATCTATATAGCCAAACAAGTTATCTCCTGAACTCCAGTTCTCATCACTCAAATCTTGCTGTATATCTCTACGTGAATAAGGTAGCTTCTAAAATTCAATGTATCAGGGGCAGCTAGGTGGCACAGTGGATAGAGCACCAGCCCTGGAGTTCAAATCCAGCCTCAGACACTTGACACTTACTAGCTAACCCCAATTGCCTCACTAAAAAAATTAAAATAAAATAAAATAAAATTCAATGTATCTAAAACATCCCAAACCTACCCTTCTTGCAAACTATCCTCTTTGAGCAATACTCTCCTTCCTTTTACCCAGGTTGAAAATCTCAAAGTCAATATCCTTGACTCTTATGACACTAGACAAAATCAATTGACCTCTATGTGTTTCAGTTTCTTCATACGTAAATTGACTAGATGGTTTTAATGGTCTCTTCCAGATAAAAATCCACCAGTATACAAAAACTGTTAGTTCTTAATATTGAGTGGAAATTTACCTTCCTGAAACTGGGCTTAGGACAACACACAACTCACCTACTTTTCTTTTATACATAATAGACGTTCAAATACCTGAAGTCAGAAAGATATCCATGAAAACCCAGCAGGAAGAGATGGCAATAAAAATTCCACTCAAGGGGGCAGCTAGGTGGCACAGTGGATAAAGCACCAACCCTGGATTTAGGAGGACCTGAGTTCAAATCCGGTCTTAGACACTTAATACTTACTAGCTGTGTGACCCTGGGCAAGTCACTTAACCCTCACTGCCCCACCAAAAAAAAAAAAATGAATAAAATCTTTGGTAGTATGCATACCAAGTCAAATGAAGAAATTATGTAACTACAACTACAAGACACTCTTTAAAGAAATAAATACAGAGTTAAATAAGTGGAGAGAGAGTAGTAAACTACTCATGAGTGAGCCATGTTAATATATCAAAAACTAACAATATTACCAACATCAATTTACTTTTTAAATTTCTATTATTGGGGCAGCTAGGTGGCACAGTGGATAAAGCACTGGCCCTTGATTCAGGAGGACCTGAGTTCAAATCCAGCCTCAGACATTTGACACGTGCTAGCTGTGTGACCCTGGGCAAGTAACTTAACCCTCATTGCCCCACAAAAAGAAAAAAAGGAAAAAAAAGTAAATTTCTATTATCAATCAAACCACCAATGGCTGTTTTATAGACCTAGAAAAAAATAACAAAATTCATATGGAGAAACAAAAAAAAAATCAAGAATCTTGAGGCAAATAATGAAAAAAGATAATAAATACAGTAACATATTGCATACTATTCCACAAACAATGACTATTTGTTATTGGTTTAAAAAAACAGAAACTCCAGATACACAACATATAGAAGCAAAAACAAACAAAAAAAACAGTAGCATAGTTCAGGCATGCATGAATAAACCCAAAGATACCAACTACTAGGGTAAGAACTCACTATTCAACAGAAAGTACTAGAAAAATTGGAAAGCAGTCTGGCAGAAATTAGGTTTATATCAACATCTCACACCATATACCACAAAAAGTTCCAACTAGATATAAGACCTTCATAGAAAAGGTTATATTATAAATAAATTACAGAAAGAAGGAAGATGTTTTTCTCAACCACAGATAGGAGGAAAGTTCTTGACCAAGAAGAGATAAAGGCTATCACAGGATATAAATAATTTTGATTAAATAAAAATGGAAAAAATTTTGCCACAGATGTAAAATTAAGGGAATTTTTCCAGTTAACTGGGAAAAATATTTATAGTAAATTTCTCTGATAAAAATCTGATAGCTAAGATATGCCAGAAAACGAATCAAAGATATAAGAACAACAGTCATTCCCCAATCAATAAATGGTCAAGAGATATGAATAAGAAGTTCTTGAAAGAAGAACAGCAGAGGCAGCTAGTTGATGCAGCGGATAAAGCAACGGCCCTGGAGTCAGGAGGACCTGAGTTCAAATATGGCCTCAGACACTTGACACTTACTGGCTATGTGACCCTGGGCAAGTCACTTAACCCCAAATGCCCCCCACACACACACAAACTACACAAGCTGACATCAATCTATCTTAGGGGAAACTAGGTGGCACAGTGGATAGAGCACCAGTCCAGGATTCAGGGGGGTACCTGAGTTCAAATCTAGCCTCAGACACTTGACACTTACTAGCTGTGTGAACCTAGGCAAGTCACTTATCCCCAATTGCCTCAAAAAAAAAAAAGAACAGCATGTTATCAATAACCATATTTTTTAAGTTCCAAATTAATAATAATAATAATAGAAATTTAAATTACCCCCTCCCTTACCTGCCACATACAATCTGCTGCTAAATGTTGCCTACTCCATCACTATAAGGTCACTCACATCTATCTCTCCTCAATATTTTTTTCTTTTTTTTTCTTTCTTTCTTTCTTTCTTTTTTGTGGGGCAATGAGGGTTAAGTCACTTGCCCAGGGTCACACAGCTAGTAAGTACTGTGATGTTTAAAATCTAAATTGTGGTCACCTTAAATTAGAAGCTTCAGCACTAGTCTTTGGGCATTAAAAATTTATTAAAGCATACAGGTATTCACAAGGAGTTCAGAAAGTTAAGAAAAAGCTTATGTAGCCTAGAGTTCCAGCCTGGTTGGGTTCTTCCTCAAGTCCTCCTCCAAGAGCCTGCTTTAATCAGGAACTCTCTAGCAAACTGATTGTGGAAGCTTTTTATAGGTCTGGAATAGAGGCTGTCCTTACACACTGCTTCAAGCTGATTGGTTGGCATCCACCAAATCTATTAAGGGCTAGCCAGGTGCGATTACAATCTAGTTAACTTTGAAGTAGGCTAATCAGCAGTCAATCACTCTCACTTGATTCAATCAGTTTAGATTAATCTCCAGGTGGATCTTTGAGTATCTGCTAAATCCCATTATTTTATCACAGTATCAAGTGTCTGAAGCCATATTTGAACTCAGGTCCTCCTGAATCTAGGGCCAGTGCTTTATCCACTGTGCCACTTAGCTGTCCCCTCTCCTCAATATTTTAAAAGAAAGACATAGGAAAGGTAAGTTTCAACAGGAAAGACAAAAGAATACTCAGGTGCTGTGTGGTCCATGTCAATGAAGGAATACGAATGCGTACTGAAATATCAAGGGCTTTGGAAGTATGTTTAGATCCTAAGAGACAAGTGCTAACATATCAGTCCTCCATGACAAAGCTCATGGTACCAACACCCTTCTTTAAATAATATGGAGGTGTGTATGCATGTATGCATGTGTATGCATGTATATGTACATATACATGAATCTACATATACATATGTGTGGTAGTTCATTTCTAACTTTCTTCTTAAATTTTGAGTTCCAAATACTCTTCCTTCTTCCCACCACCTTCCCCACTCACTGAGAAGGCAAGCAATATAATATTAATTATACACATGAAATCATAGAAAACATTTTCATATGAGCCATATTAGAGAAAAAATAGAAAAGTGAGGAAATTATACTTCAATTTGCACTCAGAGTTCATCAGTTCTCTCTCTTTCGAAGTAGATAGCATCTTTTCATCATAAGTGCTTTAGAACTGTCTTGGATCAGTGTATTGATTAGAATAGCCAAGTCTTTCACCGTTGATCATCATTACAACATTGCTGTTACTGTGCACATTGATCTCCTGATTCTTCTCACTTCACTTTACATGAATTCATATGGATCTTGCCATGTTTTTCGGAAACTACCTACCAATTTTTTCTCATCCCCACCAGCATTTGTCATTTCTGATAGATGGGAGGTGATACCTCAGAGTTGTTTTTATTTGCATTTCTCCAGTCAATAGTGATTTTGAGCATTTTTTTCCAAATAACTATAGAAAAATTTTATTTCTTCTACTGAAAACTGACTATATCCCTTGACTATTTTTCAATTGAGGAATAGCTCTTATTTTTATAAACTTGACTCAGTTCTATACTCAGCAAATATTTAAGAAATGAGATTTTTTTTTAACTCTGGGGAACTTTATTATTTTTTTCAGGGCAATGAGGGTTTGGTGACTTGCCCAGGGTCACACAGCTAATGAATGTCAAGTGTCTAAGGGCGGATTTGAACTCAGGTCCTCCTGAATCCAGGGCCAGTGCTTTATCCACTGTGCCACCTAGCTGCCCCCTTGAGTGGAATTTTTATTGCCATCTCTTCCTGCTGGGTTTTCATGGATATCTTTCTATCTTCAGGTATTTGAACGTCTATTATGTATAAAAGAAAAGTAGGTGAGTTGTGTGTTGTCCTAAGCCCAGTTTCAGGAAGGTAAATTTCCACTCAATATCAAGAACTAACAGTTTTTGTATACTGGTGGATTTTTATCTGGAAGAGACCACTAAAACCATCTAGTCATTTTATATATAAAGAAATTGCTTTATCCACTGCATCACCTAGCTGCCCCCAAGAAATGAGATCTTTATTAAAGAAATTTGATGGAAAAAAATTTAATATTACTTCATTGTCTATGGCACTTTTTGGCAAAATGTAATTTCCCTGGCTAATTTTACTTTTAAATAGATCCGTTAAAAAAAAAACCTTTTAATTAGGTCTATTTTTGCTTTTACTTTGTCTGAGATACATGATTGCTACCCCCTTGCCTTTCTTTAGTTCAGCTGAAGCATATTAAATTCTGCTCTAGCCCTTTATTTTAACTCTGTGAGTGTCTTTCTGTTTCAAGTGTATCTCTTGTAAACAACATATTGATGGATTCTGTTTTTTAATCCATTATACTATCTGCTTCCGTTTACAGGTGAGCTCATCCCATTCACATTCAAAATCATGATTACTAACTGTGTATTTCCCTCCATATCATTTTTTTCTGTTTCTTCTTCACTATCTTTTTATCCTGTCCCTCCTCAAAAGTTTATTTTGCTTCTAACCATGGCCTCCTTTAATCTGTCCTCCTTTTGATCATTCCTTCCCCCTTTCTCTTATCCTTTTTTCCCTACTATTTCCCTATTGGGTAAGTTAGATTTCTATATACACAACTGAGTGCATGTACATATATTCATATATACATATATATGTATATTCTTCCCTCTTTGAACTAATTCTGATGAGTGAGGTTCAATCATTGCCCACTAACCCCCCCACTTTTCCCCTCCACTGTAAAAGTTCTTCCTTGCACACCTCTTTTACATAAGAAAAATTTTCTCCATTCTACCTCTCCCTTCCCCCCTTCTCCCAGTACATCCCTCTTTCTCTCTCACCCGTTCATTTTTTTTAAAGATCATTCCAACATAATTGGCTCACAACATGCCCTCTGTATATATAAATTCCTTTTAACTGTCCTAATAATGATAAAGTTCTTAGGAGTTACATGTATCATCTTCCTACATAAGAATGTAAAGAGTTTAGCTTTATTGAATCTGATCATTATACTTTCATGTTTACCTTTTTATGCTTCTCTTGTGCTTGGATGTCAAATTTTCTATTTAGTTCAGGTCTTTTCATTAGGAATGCTTCAAAGTCCTTTATTTCATTAAATATCCATTTTCCCCCTGAAGGATTATATTCAGTTTTTGGTTGGTAGGTGATTATTGATTGTAATTCTAACTCCTTTGCCTTCTGGAATATCATATTCTAAGCCTTCCATTCCTTTAACAGGGAAGTGGCTAAATCTTATGTGATCCTGACTATAGCTCCAGTTTCTTTCTGGCTGCTTGAAGTATTTTCTCTTTGACCTGGGAGCTCTGGAATTTGGCTCAAGTTTTCATCTGGGGAACTCTTTTAAGAGGTGATTTATGGATTATTTTAATTTCTATTTTTATACTCTGGATCTAAGATATCAGGGCAGTTTTCCTTAATAATTTCTTGAAATATGATGTCTTGACTCTTTCTTTTAGGAAATCCAATAATTTTTAAATCACCTCTCTTTAATCTATTTTCCAGGTCAGTTGCTTACCCAATGAAGTATTTCACATTTTATTCTATTTTTTCATTCTTCTGACTTTGTTTCATTATTTCTTGACGTCTCATGGAGACTTTAGCTTCCACTTGGCCAATTCTAATTTTTAAGGAACTCTTTTCTTCAGTGAAATTTTGTACCTCTTTTTCCATTTGACCAATTCTGCTTTTTAAGGAGTTCTTTTCTTCAGTGACTCTTTTGCCATTAGGCCAATTCTGGGTTTTAAGGTGATATTTTCTTCAGTATGTTTTCGCGTGTATGTCTCTTTAATCAAGCTGTTGACTCTCTTTTCATAATTATCTTGCTTCACTCTCATTTCTTTTCCCAATTTTTCCTTTACCACTCATCTCTTTCTTTAATTCTTCTAGGAATTCTTACTAGGTTTAGATCCAATTACCATTTTACTTTGAAGCTTTTTTCACAGCTGTTTTCACAGAGTTGTCTTCTGAATTTTGTCTTGGTCTTCCCTGCCACCATAGTAGCTTTTTATGATCAAGTTCTTTGTTGTTATTGTTGTTGTTGTTTGCTCATTTTTCGCAACCTATTTCTTGACTTTGAACTTATGTAAAAGTTAGGCTTTGTCAATGGTCCTGTATTGCCTTTAGGACAAAATGAAAAATCATCAGTCTAGCATTTCAGCCTACCATCTGGCTCCCACCTACCTTTCCAGTCTTATTTTATATGATTCCTCTGCCATTCCCTCTCTGCTCTAGTTAAACTGTTCCCTATACAAATCAGTCAATCCCCAGCCTTCCTGCCTCTGTACAGGTAGCTCCCCACCTTTAGATATACTCTCCACTAGTAGAATCCAGAGCTTCCTCCAAACCACATGAAGCCTGCCCTGACAGCCACTCCCCCAGTTGTCAGAACTATTTATCTCCCTCTTGAAATTACTTTGCATTGCTTTGAACATGTGTTGTACTTACTTTTACCCCCCATGTATTCTTGCTGTGTTCAGTCATTGAGTCGAGCCTGACTCTTTATGACCTCCTAGACCATACTGTGCATGGGATTTTCTTGGCATGGATACTGGAGCAGTTTGCCATTTCCTTCTCCATTGTATTAAGGCAAAAAGATGTTAAATGACTTGCCCAGGGTCACACAGCTAGCAAGTGTCTGAAATCGTATTTGAACTCAATTCTTCCTGACTCCAGCCCCAGAGTTCTATCCACTGAGCAATCTAGTTGCCTTTCATATATGTTCTCTCTCTCTTCAAATAAAAGCTCCTCAAATGCAGAAAAGGTTTTAATTTTTTCCTTGTATTACCATGACTAGCAAAATTCCTTGCAAAGAGTAAATAAAAGGTTTTTTTAAATTATGAATTTAGCAAACAACAAAAAATATGAACATGTCATTATACAATGAAGAAAAGCACTGTATGTAAAGTCATGACCTTTTGCTACATAGCCTATGGGGTTTTAAGTGTATTTAACATGACAGCAATAAAACTGCCCCTCTTATCTATCTCTCCTTCTGAACTTTCTTCTCTCTGCTGTTTTTTCTTAAAAACTGAACTGCTGTTCTTTTCTTTCTTTTATTCTTTTTCTGCACCACTCTCATCCAATTAATTAATCGTCCTCCCTTCTAGCAAAAGCCACTCTTCCTCATATCCAATACATATAGTCCAGAAAAAAAAAACAAGACATTAGCTAAATGTGAAAATGTATGTCTCATTCTCCATTCCTCCAGTCCATCACCTCACTACCAAGAGGCAGGAGACAGGCATGTTTCAATAGCAGTCTTCTGAAGTCATGACTGATCTCTGTATTGAGCAGACTTCTAAAATCTTTCAAAGCTGTTTCTCTTTATGCTTTTGTGGTCAAAAGGCCTGGAGTCAGCCTATCCTAGATGTGGTACATTTATAAAGGGTTACTCCTTGACTCGTCCTGAGTATAAAATAATGCCAGCCAGAAGCACTTGGAAAGTGCTCCTGAGACAATTACACACATTGCTTCATCTCTCAGGATGACAACAAAGACTGAGACTAAGGAAGCAGCACTAGATTAGTAAAAGTCCCCTGTGTGAGTGTGTGTGTGTGTGTGTGTGTGTGTGTGTGTGTGTGTGTGTGTGTGTGTTTATACATATCCCTGGTGGTATAAATACTATCAATACACTTCATGCTTAGATCAGTAAATTGTAGAGCTGAGACAAGCAGATCCTCCCACTCTGTTCCTGCTTCTCGTCCTGAAAAACCTTCTGCTTTCAGCTCATTAACAAGAATAGATGACAACTGTACCCTGATCACATCTTTCCGGCCTCAGGCTACCCACTCTGCCCACTTCTCCAGCCTTTCTTGGATGAATCCATTCAGGCAGGTACTTCTACTGAATCTTATTATGCTGTTATTGATATTGTATTAATGTAAGAATGAGAAGTACAAAGCACTGTGCAGAGATCACTAGAATTGGAGTCCAGAAGACCTGGGTTTAATTCTGCTCTTAAACAGCAAGAGTGTGAGCCCCATGGACAATGTACTTATAACCCTCCTGAGGCTTAGATCTGAGGCTAAAGGAGGGTACTCCCACAGTGACAAAATCATAAGTCCTGAACACATTAACACAAAATATCAACACTATAGTTTTACTAATGAAATGTTCACCAACATCACCAGAATGGTTCTTTCACATGTAGTCTCTTGATTCTGCATCTATGTCTGACAATTACTCTGGCTCATTCAGTGGCTTTTGGTCCTGCCCTTTTTTCCCCATAAACGCACAATTAGATTATGGTGAAGAGGTCTTCCTTACCCACCTTCTCTTGATGTACTCTTTCCCCTTGCTAAAGTCACCTGAGTCCTAGTCATTTTTAAGTCTTTCCCCTCCCTTGCCTGCAACATCCTGTCTACACTGTCCCTCACATCCATCTCTCCTCTCCACTCACACTGCCACTGTCTGAGGTCACTAAGTCAATATACTCAGCTTTAGAAGTCTCACCCTATTTTTTAATTGTCTCACAAAATCTCAGAAGTCTTTTCACTGTTAAAAAAAAAAAATATATATATATATATATATATATAGCAGGACAAGGCCATTCTAATATCCATCTACCAGTTAAAACTTTAATTTTATATGAAGAAAGTTGAATTAAAATTGAGACTATGTATGTGATAAAAATGAGATGTACTGATTATATATAAATGACTAAACAAATTGACATTAAAAAAAAAAAAGAAGAAGTCTCACCCTGGGGCTCAGTTGTCTTGACTAGTGAGTAATTGAGTGAATTTTCACCAGCTGGCCCAGATCAGAGCATGCTTCACATGCCATCCAGCCAAGGACACTGGACCATCTTGTCACCTATTTCACTGCAATACATACTTCACCACCACCACCTCCTTTCTACTTCCTGCTCTGAACAAAGGAATCCAATTAACCCTACCATTGCCTCTGGGAGGGTCATATCAAGTGGCTGACCCATGATTCCATCCCCGTAGCTGACTCCCCCCCAGACCAAACTCCCTTCCCTGGCTACTACTTCCTAGCTGTGTTGTTTCTTCCTATTAAAATGTCAGCTCCATGAAAGCAAGGACTGCCTCGCTTTTTGTATTTGTCTTACCAATACTATTCCAGGTATATAACTAGCACTTTTTCATTCATTCCTACATCCATTTACTAACCCCCAGTCTCGGATTTCCTCTATGCTGATAGCTTACAGATCTAAGCCCTAGCCCTTAACTTTCCACTGAGCTCCATACACATTTCCAACTATCTAGTAGACATCTTCATCTGGCCTTCCTTCTGATAACTCAACATGTCCAAAACTAAACTCATCCTCTCTAACCCCTGCCCCTAACACCTCCTATGCTCCTACTGAATTGACCATCTCTGTAAGTGACACCTAAAAGATCTCCCCAGTCTGCAAACCCTGGAATCTTTCATTCTTACTCTTCCGTTACCTGCCACGTACAATCTGCTCCTAAATGTCATCCATTCTAACACTACAAGGTCACTTATACCCATCTCTCCTCTCTACTGATACTGCTACCGCCCTAGTTCAGACCCTTGTTACCTCTTTTTTTTTTCCTAGTTAAGCTTTTTATTTAATGTTTCAAAAAAAAAATTTAGTCAAACAGACCAAAGCCCATGTCATCATCAGACTCCTTGGGTTCTTCTTTTTCTGCTTCCTCTTTTTTCTCCTCAGCTGGGGCAGCTGTGCTAGCAGGAACAGCACCTCCAGCAGGGGCAGCACCACCAGCTATTGGGGCAGGTCCACCAACTTCTACATTGCAGATGAGACCTGCAATGTTTACATTGTTCAGGGCCTTTGCAAATAATCCAGGCCAGAACAGTTCAACATTTACACCTGTGGCTTTAATGAGGCCATTAATTTTATCCTCCGTGACCATAACCTTATCATCATGAAGGACAAGGGGAGAGTAGATACAAGCAAGCCCAGAGACAGCCATTTCGGGAGATGGATCAGAAGAGACTTGTTTGCTGTGGTGCTAGTCTCCAGCTGAAGTGAGGATTCACCCCAACTTGGCTTCAGCTTCCAAAGAAGAACCAAACACCTTATAGACAATTGAAAAGAAAGCTCATTACCACTTACCTGGATTTTTGTGACACCCTTCTTTCACTCTGCCTACAATCTCTCCCCCTCTCAAATCCATTCTATGACACCCCAGACAAAAATATTCTTTCCAAAGCAGTTCTGATGCCTAAAGCACAGTTCACTACCCTATTCAAAAACCATCAATATCTCCCTATTGCCTATCTATTGTCCAAAGCTCTTAAGTTCGGTGTTTCAGGCCCTCCAGAATCTGGTCCCAGCTTACTTCTTCTTCTTCTTTTTTTTTTTTTTTTTGGTGAGGCAATTGGGGTTAAGTGACTTAACCTGGGTCACACAGCTAGTAAGTGTTAAGAGTCTGAGGTCGGACTTGAACTCAGGTCCTCCTGAATCCAGGACCAGTACTCTATCCACTGTGCCACCTAGCTACCCCCCAGCTTACTTCTTAAAGTTAATTTCCTGCTGCTACTCCTCCTGGCATGGTATAATGGCAAGACCAATGGTCTTGGGATCAGAAAACCTAGATTCAAAAGCAGCTCTGATTCCTAGCTATCTGACCATGGGCAAGTCACTTAACCTCAAAGTCACAGTTCAGATGAAGGTTCAGTTGGCCTAGTCTGGGGCCAAGTGTTATCAATAACAATCACCTTTGGTCACCTAGCCAGAGGACCAGGTTCCTAGTTGCTTCCCTCTAACCAGAAACAAACAAAGCCCTTAATTGTGCTGGGCCCTCCCAGGTATCACACAACCAAGACATACCTCCCAGGAATACTAATGAGTAGGCAGATCCTGTGGGTGGGACAAAAACTCATTAAAGAGTAAGGCTATTGAGATGCCAGAGAGTCCCTCACACCTAAGGTCCTGGGCTCCCCCTCCTCCTCTCTCCATGTCTACCAGTTGATTGGGTTGCTCATGATTGGAGAGCAAATATGACATTCACTGAATATATGTGAACTATTTAAATTCCCTGCTGGGAACTAGAGCTGCTGTGTGTCAGCCAAAGTGAATTACATTGTGTTTCTCTTTGCCAGTCCCATATCTCTGCTTATACTGTTCCTTCTGTCCAGAACTCTCAATCTTCCTCCTCTCTTTCTACCTATAGAAATCCTGACCCGACTTTCTGATTTGTAGGCCTGACCAAAGCTGTCAAACTGATCTCCTTCTGACTATGTCACACACACACACACACCCTTTGACAAATTCCAGTGGCTCCCTATTGCATTCAAATATAAGGTAACTTTGAGATGCAAGGTTCTAGAATGGGGGGAGGGGCCCTTAGGCAGAAACTGCATCTTAAGCTAAGTCTTGAAGAAAACCATGGATTCCAAGAAGTGGAGGTGAAGGAGTGTATTCCAAGCATGGTGGGCAGCTAGTAGAAAGGCACAGAAATAGAATGTCACATGTGAGGAAGAAATAGAAAGACAATTTAGCTGAATAGTAGAGTGAAGTGTTCAGAGGTCAGTCTATAAAAGGCTTTAAATGCCAAACAAGAGTTTGTGTATGATCCTAGAGGTAATAGGGAGCCACAGAAATTTACTGAGGATAGGACTTGAAATGATGAGACTTAAACTTTAGGAAAATAAGTCTGGCAGCTGTGGAAGATGGTTTGGAGGGAGAGAAACTAGAATCATGAAGACCAATTAGGAGGCTACTGCAATAGTCCAGGTGAGAGATAATGGGGGGCCTAAAACAGGTGTGTGTGTGTGTGTGTGTGTGTGTGTGTGTGTGTGTGTGTGTGTGTGTGTGTGTGTGTGTGTGTGTGTAGAAACAGAGTCAGAGAGAAGCACACACACAGAGGGAGACAGAGACAGAGACAGAGAGATGGAAGTAGAAAGACCTGACAACTGATTGGATATGTGGGGATGAAAAGGAGAAGACAAGGACGACAACAAGGTTATACAGTGGGGTGACCAAAAGCATTAGCAGTGCTCTCAAGAGAAATAGAAAAGTTCAGAAGACAGGCGACTTTGGTGGGAACAATAAAGAATTCTGTGTAGATACGTAGAGTTTGGGATGCCTCTTGTCCAATAAGAAGTTGATGACGTATGATTACAGTTTAAGAGAGTACCTATAGAAACTGATAGAAAGGATCATTGAACCCATGGGGTCACCAAGTAAGAGATGATATAGAGAAAAGAGAAGAGGACCCAGGACACAGTCTTCAGGTAAACCCACAGTCAGGGGGCTAGTAACTGTCAGAGATGGGTTTTGACCCCATATCTGTCCTGCCTCCCAAGCCAGTCCTCTCTCCATTAAACCATAATGTCCCTCCTAAAAATTCTACCAGGGGCAGCTAGGTGGCGCAGTGGATAGAGCATTGGCCCTAGATTCAAGAGTACTTGAGTTCAAATCTGGCCTCAGACACATAACACTAGCTGTGTGACCCCTGGGCAAGTCACTTAACCCCAATTGCCTCACACACACACACACACACACACACAAAACCAAATTCTGCCAAACACATTAGTCTTATTCTATGGGTATTGGGGGCCACTGGGGGCTTTTTTATTTTTTGTTTGTTTGTTTGGGGTTTTTTTTGCAGGGCAATGAGGGTTAAGTGACTTGCCCAGGGTCACACAGCTAGTAAGTGTCAAGTGTCTGAGGCCAGATTTGAACTTAGGTCCTCCTGAATCCAGGGGCAGTGCTTTATCCACTGTGCCACCTAGCTGCCCCCGTACCAAACACATTAGTGATCATGCTCTTCAAAACCCAAGGCAAATTGCTAAAGGAATTCATATCTGATACTGATAATAATTTCCTTCTAGTGTCAGAGGCAACAGAAGGGAGTCATTTAAAATAATCAGCCAAATGTATAGCCCTCAGCAGGTAAAGCATTTTGTTTCTACTTTAGTATTCATTATGGGAGACTTTCATTCAGTAAATATAAACTAATTTGTGGGAAATTCTCCTAAGGGGTGGATTGGAGTATTCTCACAGATAGGTGCAATTAAACATTGATTTGTTACAGTCAGTGAAAAAGAAGGTATGTAGAGATGGCACCTAAAAAATGTCCTTCTTTGTAAAATCAAATTTAAAAGGGAGAAATCGGTGGACTCAGGACACCAATAATGGCTGGATATCACAACTCTTTATGAAGCATCCTCTCAAACATATCCCTGACATTATGCTAGGAAAGATGGGAATATGAGAATACACAGTCACCTCATCCACAATGTTCCCTCCAACAATGCAAATCACCACCAATCCAGATATGCCCATCCTGGGCAACTTTTAGCCATGCCCTTCTATAACTCGGCCATCAGGGTCAACCCAACGTACTGGGGTCTTCCTCAATTTCTACTGACAGTACAAGTTTCCAGTGGCATACACAGTTATCCCAAAAATCTTCAATGTGACCAACCCAGCTCAGCAACATAGTAGATACAGTGCTGGACTTAAGAGTCAGAAAGACTTGAGTTCAAAGCCAGCCTCAGGTATTTAGTAGCCATATGACCCTAGCCAAGTCATTTAACTTCAGTTTCTCTATCTGTAAAATAGAGATAATAATATCACCTACCTCACAGGACAGTTGTATGACTAAATAAGATAACAGGTAAAGTACTTTGCAAACCTTAAAGTGCTATATAAGTGCTTTCATTATTAACTTTTAAAGCATACATAATATATTTTATTTAACATAAAAGCTAAGTGTTATAAGGATACAGAATATAAACTTCTATTTTGGTCAAATGCAGCTCAATCGGAGATAGGTCACCCAAGACTACTCCTCCAGGCCTTCCTACTACTCCTATTCCTCTGAGTTAGATGCATGGCTCACTCTCCTTGAGTTCAGGAAGCTTCCACAGAATCCCTCATTGTGCCAACAACCATCATCCCCATCAGGATAGAAGTGTGACTCCACCTGTCCAGCAGCTGATCACCAACCCCAAAGGGGCATCTCAGTTCTGAGGTAACCTGGCGTGGCACCCAGCCACCAGTCCATCATCATCATCATCTTTGAAGCGCTAGCCAATTAGTAAACAATTGTACCAGCTGTCAAGGGCTCTCCCCAAAACCCTTTGTCTCTAGTTCCAAGCTGTTTCTAATTCTGGCAGATCAGGGAACAGACCCTGCCAACTTCTGACAGGGAGTTGATTACATGGCACCAATAATCATTCTGGTCCTACCCAGGAAGAGCTCCAAAGATCTTGGCATAATTGCTTAACAAATGCTTGCTGATTGAATGACTGATTGATTAATTCATTTCTCTCAACCAAGAAGAATACCATCCCAAAGCATCAATTTTGGTACTCTCCCCAACCTGAACGGAAAAGAAACAATCAGCGAGTCAAGCCAATGATGCATGGAAAATGTGACTTTAAGGCAAGGGTTCTTAAGTTTTTTGTGTGTCATGGACCCCTTTGGCAGTGTGGTAAAGCCCATGGATGCCTTCTCAAAATGACATTTTTTAAAATGCATAATATACACAGGATTACAAAGTAAACCAAGAACAATGAAATACAGTTATCAATTTTTTTTAAAGTTCAAAGACCTGTAATGATTGGAATGATGCCACCTACTGGAGACTTGCTGTGGGAAAGCTCCACCATGAGGAAAATGCCTCAGAGGGCAAGGCCATGTGGCTTTTCCTTGGCATCAGGAAATGACATTTGCTCATGGGTGCTGTCTATCAAGGCTACTAGCCAATCAACTTGAGGAGCCTCCTATTTTCTGGGAGGGGAGAGGAAGGAGGAAATAGAGCCTGCTCGGAGAGCTCTCACTCTTTTGGGTTCCTGACTTGATGGTGGTGGTGGCGGCAGAGGACTTCATAGGAAATTTGAGGAAAGATAGGAATGCCAGGCTGTTGGAATTCTGTTCTCAATCTTTTTCTTTCTATTTTTCAATAAACTCTTAAAAACCTAAACTCGTTTTATCAGTGATTTTAGTCAGTTTCCCCCAAAACTGAGGGAACAAATTAGAATCCACATTTAGAATCTTAAATTACACAGACCCCAAGTTAAAAAGTCATAAAGGTCAAAAGGGATTATAAAAACAAGAACAATTTAGTTACTGTTATTTTAATGTCAGTAGTCAATAGAGAATGAATGTACCTATATATGAGAGAACATGTATGGGGTATAGATGAATATAAATGGATATATGTGGTTGCACATATTTAGGGGCATGCAAACAGTTGTCAGTCTGCTAGCCCACATCCCCCAAAAGTATCACTGACCAACCATGTTAAGGATCACCTCCTCCAAACTCCAATTTACTTCAGCAAGTACCACTTATGAGCCTATTATGTCAAGTAGGTAACATGGCTAGTAGATGGAGTTCTGGGGCCTAAAGTCCAGGAGGGGGTTACCATCCTGTCTCTGACAATTACTAGTTGTTTGATTCTAGCCTTGGGAAACTCCCTAGGACTTACGTAACTAAGTCACTAACCAGGTGCAATCTGAACTAGGGGAAAGAGTTTTCATACTAGCAGTTTACCTTCATAAATAAAGCATTTATTATGTTCATATATGTACCAAGTAATCCAAACCAATAATACCCTTGTTTGCTGGCCAAGAGAATCCCAGTTAACACATCTCTTCCACACCTGACTTCCCCCATTCCTCCATAAGGTATCAGAGGGACCATAGCCCATCTCTCCCCACACACAGACCTTTCAGCCTATCTTATAAATCTGAAAAATCTTGAAATTAGAGACATTTCCTGGCATAAATACATCCTGATAAATTTAGCATAATTAGATCTGAAACATTTCTGAATTGTTTCATAAAAATAACAAGTGTACCCTCAATTAGTGTTTTCCTTTATCAAGAGGATCAGAAAGATAGGTCTTCTTATATCCCCAGATGGAAGAGTTCCTCATAGCAGATTTAGAGACAATGCCAATATTATCCAGGCATAGGAAATAAGCACATACTCGGGCCTTTTAAATAATCAAAATGAGTCTGAAAAGCCTAAAGAAACTCCATGAATCTGTTTTCTCAATTAATTTGCCTCTTCCCAGGAACAAGTGGGTCAATAGATACCACTCACTAAGGCAAAATGAAATACTATATCCCCTTAAGGATGAGATAACATATGTAAAGTGCTTTGCAAACTATTAAAATGTTATATAAATGCCAGATATTATTATAATCATCAATTATCATCATTTAATGGTTGTTATCATCATTATCATCTCATCATCATCGCAAAACTTCCTGGTTATCTGGATGGCACTGAATTTTCCCAAGGAGGTACATGCAATCTTTCCCTGAAGAGATTTACATGACCCATCCTTCATGAACCAGGCCAAAGAACGGTTGGATAACTGAGCCAAAATAAATAAAAGCTACAGATTCTACAAAATCATCTCTGAGTTGTTGGCTACAGTCCACAACCACAACCACCAAGGCCAGAGCCAGGAAAACAGTATCTTTTTTTCATTTATACCAAGTGCTTCCTATTCAAGCTGCATTAGCCAGGTTACTAATGCATCTCTTTTCTTCTGAGTAAGTAATATGATGTCACATGCCTAGGCTTCTACGGCTACTTCTGGGCATCGGTGTGAGGACATTCTCCAGTTGTGCAAACTGTAACCCAACCAGGACCTTCTCATCTTGTCCCACTCTTATCTGTGGCCTTTCATGAATCAACCACATGGAGACTCCTAACACACTGAAGTCCTTCATCTACATTTCCAGACATTCTAGAGATACCATTGGGACACTTGTGCTATGCATTAACCCTCCAAGCAACCTCCTCACTGCATTTTCCTTTTCCTTTCATATCCTTTTCCTCCACAAAGCCCTACTCTGCTATCTCACTGCATAAAGGTGACCCCGATTCTCAAAGACTGTGTAAGGGCAGTGTAGCCTCCAGCAGAGCCAACCATGCCTGAAAGACTTCACATACACTCCCAGGAAACAGGCTGGGTTTGCTCTCCAAGGAAAAGCCTACCTAAGTACAGAGAGGCTCATCTCCACAAAGTGATGGATTCTTCCCTCACTCATGGCAAAGCATAAAACTTTAAGGCACGAGAGGGGTTAAAAAGATATTTATTACCAAAACTCTAGAGCAACAAAAAACACCTGAAAGGTAGCACAGGGCAACAAGAGCTTTGCCCTTCTAAAACCTTCTCTTGCTAAGTCTCTGGGATGTTCTTTGGTCTGTGGCAATGAGTCACATGGCCAGCCATGTCTCCCTGGAAACTATGGCTCCCCCATACACCTATTGGTTATTCATATTTCAATGTTTCCCTTGGTTTCGGTTTTGTATATTGGCAGAATGGCTGGGGATAAGTCTCTACTTAGTCCCCTAATAGACAAATAAATCCTCCTTACCAACCCCACCTTTCTTTTATAGACAGGAGAGAGAGGAGACAGCACCTGTGATGTCCCTGGTTTACAGAATCCCCCGATGATGGAACTCCCTCTACCAATGCAAGTGGACACCATCTCTGCAGTTTATCATCTCAGAGAACTGCCTAGGGCACTGAGAAGTTAAGAGACTTGTCTAGGATTTGTCAGAAAGGGGAACTGAACTCAAGTTCTCCATCCCCTAGACCTAGCTGCTTCTCACTTGAATACCATATAAATTCTCAGGTACTTGTCTATTAGTGTTTGTTTTTCTGGTTTGTCTGTTTTCATCTTCTCTACAGTCATCAGTGGGGCAGCTAGGTGGCACAGTAGATAGAGCACTGGTCCTGAAGTTGGGAGTACTCGAGTTCAAATCTCACCTCAGACACTAACTGTGTGACCCTGGGCAAGTCACTTTACCCTGACTGCCTTAAACATCCAGAGCCATCTCCAGTCATCCTGATATATATCTTGCCACTGGACCCAGATGGACCTTTGCGTGGCATTCCCTCACTTAAATTCAATTCAGGGCAAGTCATGACATCACCCCAATGTAATGGTTCTCTTCTAGAAAGAAGGACAAACAACAACAAGGGGTATCAGTGGAACTATGTCACACTACAAGGTCCCAATGTATGTTTAAAATGGTCTGTGCCAAGGCAAGGAGACAAGCCACAAACAAAAATGATCCACATGCACTCAGATATGTCACTGGGTAACACAATCACTGTGAAGTCACTGTGGAGCTGTACACTCCAAATAGGGTATACCTGCATTGGGGGACAAATTTAGAAAACATCACCTTTTGGGGCAGCTAGGTGGCGTAGTGGATAGAATACCGGCCCTGGAGTCAGGAAGACCTGAGTTCAAATCCAGCCTCAGACACTTAACACTTACTAGCTGTGTGACCCTGGGCAAGTCACTTAACCCCAATTGCCTCACCAAAAACAGTTTAAAAAAAGAAAGAAAACACCACCTTTTGAAACAGAACCTAAAAAATAATAGATGAGATTTGTCAGCTCCATAAGTAACTGACCCTCTTAGGAAGAAGTGTATTAATCTGTTGCTGATGAGACGAGGATGGTTCTTGAGCATACGTCAAAGAAGCAGTTCTCTTCCAATTCACCCCTCTAAATGTAACTGATCCAAGTTAACCATGACCTTGGAGAGGCTTCATGTTTGTGACAAATACAAACATAAGATTGGGGCTCTTCCCCAAACACCGCATGCCTCCAGACTCCATGCAGATGCAGAGACACCCTACTGTCAATCTGGAGGGTCTGTCAGTCATAAAGGTGAGAGAGACCTTAGGGACCGTCTAGCCTAACCTATCCCTGAACAAGACTCTGCTCCAAGAAATACTTGGGAAGGGGTCGTCCACCCTTTGTTAGAACTCCCCATTAGACAATGAGCTCCTTAAGAGCCTCCTTTCCCAGCACTTTTCCCAACGCTTAGCTCAGTGTCAAGCATATAGAAAGTACTTGATAAATGTCTATGAACTTATTGACTGATTGGTAGAGAAGTCATTATCTCCTGAGGCAGCCCAATCTCCCCAGGGGCAGCTCTAGTGGTAGTTAGTTTTTTCTTCCATTAAACTGAAATTTGCTTCTATATACCTTCTACCCATTGCTCCTACTTCTGTCCTCTGGGACAGAGCAAATGAGTCTAATCCCTTTTACATATGATGTTCCCTCAAATACTTGAAGATAGGCACCCTATTCCCCTTAGGTCAGGGGTTCTTAATCTGTGGTCCACAGAAAGATTTCAAGGTATCCATGAACATGGATGGGGAAAAAAAATACATCTTTATTTCAATATAACTTGTTTACAATCCTACGTATTTTATGTTATACATTTTTAAAATTCTTCTGAGAAGGGGTCAACAGGCTTCACCAGACTGCCCAAGGTGTCCAGGACACAAAAATGTTTAAGAACCCCTGCCCTAAGTCTTCTCCTCCCTTGGCTAAACATCCCCAAGTCCCTTCAATCAATGCCTATGTGGCATAAAGCTGAGGCCTGTCACCGTGCTGGCTGGCCTCCCTAAAATATGGTACACAGAACTAAAAGTGACACTCCAAATGTGACTGGGCCAGGGAAACACACAACAGAATCATCACCTCCCCATTCCTGAACAACAGCTTTCTTGGGTGTCATATCATTCATCATGCTGCCTTATATGGCATTTGGAATCTACTCAAACCCTTAAGTTGTTTTCTGATGAGCTGTCTAGTCAAACCTTCCTTAAACTGTACTTAAAAAGTTGATTCTCTGTACCCAAATTAATCTCTTTGAGCTCATTGTCCTAAGAATAATAATACCCATAAACATAGGGTTGAAAAAGAAGGTTTGAAGGGTTGGCTATGACATCAAGAACACCTGGGTGCAAGTCCTGGTTGGTTACCATGAGAAAGTGATTTAACCTCTCCTCATCCCCAGGCAACTTTCTAAGACCAAGTTACAGAAGAACAACCAATTTCTATCAACAGAGAGAGTTTCCACACTGGAGGTCCTCACATAGATGAAACCACAGTTCTGGACCAAAATAATGAAACAAAACACAGAGATATTGTAAGAAGCAACTGAAATATTAGACATGGAGAGAGGAATTTTGTTCAAGTACAGGTTCTAAAATGGATATAATGGGTAAACATATCCCACCCTACAAACATAAGGTTTTATTATTTTTGAGTTATATTAACCCATGAACACTCTTCCTACCTGCTGGTTCATCATGCCTTATATCAGTTGCACCTTCATTTAAACTTACAAGTACTGCCAAAACACATGCTCTCTATCTACTTAAAAGCATAGGCAATCACCACGGGTCTTTTTCTCCCTTTTAAATACAGTATTGCCCTTGATAATGCATTTATCGTACATGTGTATGCATATACGTATGTTATATGTGTTTAGTATAATATACATATATATTAGTAAAATATGTAGGTATGTACAATGGGATATATATATTTTTTTAAACACCCCACCCCACCCCCAATTCTCCCTGGGAACTAACTCATTTAGCTCCAGAGCTATGACAATTGATTTCATCACAGGAAGAGCAAAGAGTTTCCTGAACTGAAAGAGGGGACTGAAGAAATGCCACAGTACAGAAAATGTGATGTGGCTTCTCCTTCTTTCCCCTCTCTCCCTAGCCCAGTGGTGTAAGAGAAAGTGCTCCTATGATCCCAGAGAGAACTGCTACCCCTGCTATTTCCCCATAATCCCTGAAAAGTTGGCATCATTTTCCTATTTGCCAAGTCCTAGGGAAATTGACTCGGGCCAAAGCCAGGCCTCAGATCAAGAGCTTGGGTACCCAGACAGCAAAGGTCAAGTTTCAGGGGGACAAGCTCTCAAAGCACTTTGATTCCCAATGTTTTTCTCCTTTTTACCCCTTTCTCTGAAGGATGAGGGAAGAGCTTCTAACAGTCATAATAAATAGGATCAGAGGGTCATAGATTCAGAGCTAGAAGGATTCTGAGGCTATCTAATCCAAGGTCTTAATTTTACAATTGAGGAAATTGAGGTGCAGAGAGGAATATAACTTGCTCAAAGTCACACAGATAATAAGTAACTGGCAAAACAAGTTAATTGATCAATTAAGGGTGAATCAATCAACAAGTGTTCGTTAAGCACCTACTATGTGCCAGGTATTGTGCTAGGAACTGGGATGCAAGTACAAGGAATGAAACAATCAATATTCCCAAGGAGTTCACATTGTAATCAGAGAGTTGACAAATACATATATAAATATACATGGCATATACAAAATAGTTAAATATAAGGTAGTTTGGAGGGAGGGCACCAAAGGTTGGTGAAATCAGGAAACGCTTCATGCAGAAGATGGTTCTCCAGCTGCATCTTTTGTTTTTTGGGGTTTTTTTGTTTTTTTAGTGAGGCAATTGGGGTTAAGTGACTTGCCCAGGGTCACACAGCTAGTAAGTGTTAAGTGTCTGAGGCCGGATTTGAACTCAGGTACTCCTGACTCCAGGTCCGGTGCTCTATCCACTGCAACACCTAGCTGCCCCTCTCCAGCTGCATCTTAAAGGATATGAGGGGATTCTCTGAGGCAGAGGTAAGAAAGGAATGCATCTCAGGCATGGGGGACAGCTTTTTGTGCCAAGGCACAGAGATGGGAGGAGGGGCCTTTGTGAGGAACAGAGAGAAGGCAATTTGGCAGGATCAAAGTGGGATGTCCAATGAGGAAGAAAAGACATGTTGGGAGCCAGGTTGTGCAGGGCTTTATTTCTTTTTCTTTATTTTTGTACAATTAACAAACTTTTGTTTTCTCATCCTCCTATATCCCTCTTCGACCTGGAGGAGATTCCCTATAACAAATATACAAACAAATATGCAAATATACAATATACAAACATGTTTGTATAATAAAATATATAAACAAATATAACAAAGACAAGCAAAACAAATTCCTGCCTTGAACTTGTCAAAAAAAAAAAATGGCTATCTCTCTTTTTTTTTTTTTAAGTGAGGCAATTGGGGTTAAGTGACTTGCCTGGGGTCACACAGCTAGTAAGTGTTAAGTGTCTGAGGTCGGATTTGAACCCAGGTCCTCCTGACTCCAGGGCCAGTGCTCTATCCACTGCGCCACCTAGCTGCCCCAAAATATGGCTCTCTCTATACTCTGGGTCCATCCTCTGTCAGGAGGTACTTAGCATTCTTCACAATCAATCCTCCAGAATCATGGTTGATTATGACACTAATCAGAGGTCTTAAGTCTTTCCAAGTTGTCCATTTTTACAATATTGTTAAAGTATAAATTGTTCTCCTAGTTTCGTTCATTTCATTCTACATTAGTTCTTCCAAATCACTTTAGATTTGTCATTTCTAATGCATAACGACGTTCCATTACATTCAATAATATAATTTGTTCAGTCATACCCCAGTTGATGGGTACGTACCCCTTTAGTTTCCAGTTCTTTGCAACCACAAGAAACTGCTCTAAATATTTTTATACATGTTAGACCTTTTCTCCTTTCTTGGATCTCTTTAGGATATATATCTCATAGTAGTATCACTACATGCACTGTTTAGCAACATTTGGGGCATAGTTCCAAATTGCTTTCCAGAATGGCTGGACCAATTCACAGCTCCAGCAACAGTGCATTAATGTGTTGTCTTTCTGTAGCCCCTCCAACATTTGTCATTTTCCTTTTCTGTCAACTTTGCCATGTGAGTGCGAGACAACCACAAAACTGCTTTATGAAAAAATGCTTCAAATCATTAATAGAGGAATGCAAAGTAATAATAATAATAATGCATTCCTCTATTAATGATTTGAAGCATTTTTTCATATGCCTTATAGCTAGCTTTGATTTCTTACAGTGAGAACTGCCTGTTCATATCCTTTCATTAGGTGGCAACCATACCAATTCTTGGCCTAAGAATTTTGAATCAGTTCCATACAGACACACACACATATACAAGAAATGAGCCCTTTATCAAGGAAACTTGCTACAAAGATGTTTTTTCCCCCGTAGTTAACACTCCCTCCCAATTTTGGCTACATTAGTTTTCTTTGTGGAAATACCTTTTAATTCCATATACTCAAAGTTGTTCATTTTATCTTTTGTGTTCCTCAATCCTTTGTTTGGTTATAAACTGCCCGCCCTATCCATAAATCTGAAAGATAATTTTTTTCCTTGCTCCTCTAATTTGCTTATAAGGTGACCTTTCATGTCTAGGTCATATATCCATTTGGAGCTTATCTAGTTAAATGGTGTGAGGGAGTTCACCTAAAGCTAATTTCTGCCAGATTGCTTTCCAGGTTTCCCAGAAGTTTTTGTCAAATAGTCTTTACTCCAGTAGCCAGGGTTGTTAAATTTATTGAATACTGGCCTACTAGGCTCATTTGCTTCTGTATGCTATGTCTGTGCAGAGTTTATATTTTACCCAAGAGGCAATGTAAAGCCTTTGGAGTTGATTGAGTAAAGCAGTCACATGGTCAGACCTGGGTTAAAGAAAATTACTTTGGAAAGAGTGTGCAGGATGGACTCAAGCAGGCAGAGACTGTAGGCGAGGAGACCAATTAGGCTCCAATCATCTAGTGGAGAATTGATAAGAGCCTGAATTAAGGTAGCATCTGTGAGTGGAGACTCAGTTCAGGTTGCTGCATAAGGTCCAATACAGCCCATGTTCCCAAAACAAACTGAGTAAGTTCTTATTAACAAAAAGGGCACAATCGGCTATCTAGTGCTGCCCCCGCTCCCACATAGAGTTCTGACTCTTTTTATTAGGAAGCAGTTGTGCCCCATAGATGTTCAATTCCACAGGGAGGTAGGAGCTAGGGATTGTGAGGCTTGTCACTCCAAAGAAAGCACTTTGCTACATTTAGCATCAAACACTCTATCACGGCTTTCTTTCCTATGCAAACATATCAAGGCCTTAAGACATACTCCAGGGAAAAGTAGGAACCAGCACCTCTCAGTACCTAATTACTGCTCTCATCACCATGCAGGAGAAAAATGAAACCAATTCCCTAGTGAATATCATGGCTGTTTAGTTCTGACACCATAGACATAGTATGCTACTGTGGCCAAAAAATAAAAACAAAAAAAGTCACATCATCTTTCATTGCCGGAGGCCATGTTCTTTGTACATTCATGAGATTAGCTAATAATTGAGGTAGCAAAATCCCAAGCAGAGGAAGGACAAGGATAAAATCCTCTGCTCCCCCATTTGCTTGCCCCAGTGGGGAAAAAGCCCCTGGTGGTAAGTCTAATCAGAATCTGAAGAGATCTTTTGGTGAAACCCTATTCCTTGCTAGTAACAGATTTCTAGCACACCAAATGTTTAACAGGTGTTGCCACGACAACAGAGCTAAAGTCCTAAGAGTTTGGAACAAAATTTTTCCCCTCCATACACCCAGGGCAGGCCTAATGTTTTTCTCCACTGCTTACAAATATTCAGCAACTAAAGGTTAATCGGGGCCTTGAATTAATAGCTTCGGTTTCTGAGCCACCAAATTGGACAGTAGTTTAGAAATGGCTCTATTGCCTCCTAACAGGAGCAAGTGCCCGAAAGAAGGCTGAGAATCAACACAAATAAAATGTGGAGAAAGTGACTGACATAACTGTCTCTCTGTATAAAAGTACTTCTGTGTAAATAGCAATGTGAGGTCACTGGGCATTTAAAAGATCATTAAGTAGCTAAACCAATAACAATGGGCCCAGATGGTCTTCCCTGAAGAGCAGAGAAGGGAATGATCTCAGCAGAAGAAACCTGTGCCATATCAATAACCCACAAGAGGTTACCATGGTGATCACTGGCTAATACGAGGATACCAACCCACCCGGATGAGGCAGACACTGACACGAGCCTAAAAGATTCTCCCATTCTGAATACTAGGATGATGGCACCAACAATTCTCACCGGACCATCAAGAACTACCCTCCCATGATTCCCCATCACCTTCCTAAGTGATTTCCCTGATCCCAAGACAACTTTCCCCCTATGTTCACAAACGTAACTTCCCAAGGAAGAAACAAGAGGTCACTTCTACAGGAAAAGTGCATCTTCAGGACCTCTCTAATACTATTGGGCTTCCAGGCATAACGGCCTTAGATTGTTGGCTCCCTACCCTTATAAGTAACTCTCTGATAAAAAATTTAATTTAATCTAATTTAAAAACCAAGTCACATGTATTGAAAAAATCTTTCAGTGCAGAATGAATCACTCGTTTTCAGACAGGGCCAATGTGTGAATTTGTTTTGTTTGATTATACTTATTTGGCACAAGGGAGGGTGTTGGGGGTTGCGGGGAAATAGAATCGTTGGATGTGAGGAAATAATTATGCCAAAAAAGAAAGAAAGAAAAACATCAATAAAACATTTTTTAAAAAATATACAAAAATTAGCAGAAGGAAGTTCATCAGGGGACACAGACAAGCCAGGCAGTACTGGTATTAGCATGTTAAATGTAATATATAATTTCATGTAGCATCCCTTTGAGTGGCATCCTAACAGACATCCTTGTGCTGCATGCAGCATATCCAAAGGGAGTCGTGGCTCTGTATTGGCTGAGACACTGCTGAGCACAATATTGTATATATAGGACTTACTTGAGTAGTTACAGAGACAGCTGGTGGGAGAGTCACATGGAAAGAAGCAGTCAAGAGAGCTAAACATGCTGGATAACAGTCTGAGCCCTGCCCCCAACACACCAGCCTAACATCTTCCAACCATCCAATGTGGTTGCTCATAGGCCTCCTTCTAAATTCTTTGACACAGTCTGGTTAGACTGGGACAGAGGGAGGAAAAGGGCCACATAGACAGAGACAGCCTAAATGACTAATGGATCCATTAAGGGCACCTTCTAATATAAAAGGAAGACAACCAATCCTGGTGTTTATCCTGGCTGGCCTACTCAGATTGTTTTCAAAGGCACCAGTGTCTACTTACAGTGCCCTGGTATATTAGTAAAAGGCTCCAGCTCCCTTTATTGACCTTACTGACCCTAATTTCCTTGGGTCATTTATAATCAGATCACAAAGCCCCAGACAGGCCTGTTAGCCCGGGATTATCAGATATGCTATTTCACTTTTTATAACCAGAATCAATATGAAAACCTTGAGTGGCAATGCAATAATGGTCAGGGGACATGAATGGCCCATATCCTCTGTCCTCTGTCCTCAAAATCAGCTCTGCAGCATAGCAGTCGATGCTTCTGTCTCTGTTCCTTGAAATTCCTGACTGGCCTATAGATTCATCATGCACCCAAACAATTCTACCATAGGAGAGCAACAGAGCTTCTGCAAAGGCTCTCCCCATCCCCTACCCTCCACCAACATTAAACAAGGAAATCCATTGAGTGAGTCCACCATAGGTTGGTTACTACAGAAAATATGTACATGTATAGGAAAGTCCCCTTATTATTTGGGAACATTCATGTCAACTTCAAACTGAGTCCTGTCCTGCTCATTTTTCATTGACCATCTACAATATATACATACATATCCTTCCCTAGATAAGAACAGGAAAGGATGTTTTAAAAGCATCTAAAAGAAAAAGTTAAAAAGATAGCCTGGAGGGCACACAACAATATCCTAAGCCCACACCCTCATCCAAGTCAGGTTACTTTTTCCTTAAAAGGTATTAAGCTGTCCTCAGGACTTGATTGGGTCAGGAACTCTTGACTCAGACTACTGGTATCATTTCTGAGTCCCCAGGAGTACATAAAAATCACAAGGAGCTCCAAGTGTCCTCTGAAATTTGGCTGACAGAACACAGTGGATAAGGGAGTTTGCTCAGGTTTATCACTCAAGGTCCCCTAGATGCATATCTTTGTTGACTCTCCTTCCTCTACCATGCATAAATACGTTTTCTTTTGTTAACTCTTAAATAACCTACAAATATCTTGTTTTGTTCAAATGATGGACATAAAGCATCAGGAGACTTAGACAGAGTCTGGCCCATCCCAGAACTGAGCCTGCCCCAGAATGTCCTCCACCCCTACTTACAAAGGCCAGCCAGAGCTCCAGACAATAGAAGGAAACACAGGTGAACCAGTATGAGGACAGCACAGTTAGATGCTTTACAAAGACTTTTCCTGAGCTTTAGGAGGGAGATAAGGAGGTAAGTAGGAGAAGAGAAGGGAATATCCACTAAGGTAAAGTCCGGAGTGCTCACTAAAGGGGTACGCACCAGCAAACCACCAGCAGCTCAGCAGACTAATGGGAATGTACATGTGTTTTTCCACAGAGACAAACACTATATTTTTCATCATTGCATAGAGAAGATAATATATATCATTTCCTCCCCCACAGTTTGTAATGACATTGGAAATCTGAAGCATGAAATTGAAAAGGAAAAAATACAATAATAATAATAATAATCTGACTCCTTATTGAAGTGTTCCCTCTCCTCTCTGTCTCCCCCCCCCCCATCTCCCAACTCCTTCCTGCTGGAAAGTTCTCCTTCCCTCTTAATGCAGAACATGAGGTTAAAATGCACGGGGGGGGGGGGAAGAAAGTCATTGACCTTCCCAACAAAAGATCACAGTGACAGAGTAAGGAACACAAGGTCAATAGTAAAGAGATTTCCCTGGAATCATGCAGACCTGTCTTCTGAAGCCCTGGGGGCCCATGAGCAAGTCTATCTGTCTTTCTCTGTCTTCTGTCTCTGTATCTCTGTCTCTGTCTCTCACACACACACACACACACACACACACACACACACACACACACACACACACACACACACGCTATGCCTCTATGGTTTGTGGTTCAGCATCACCCACAAAGTATGAATTTAAAGACATTTAAATATTGCTTTAAAAAACCGACCATTCAAGCACTCAACAAATTCTGATTTTTGACTCTACTGTATACAAATTATAGGCCAGTAAGCTTGACAATGACTTGTAGGAAAACTCTAGATTGATCACTAAAAAGATGGTTGCTGAATCTCTAGAAAGGAAGCAGTGATTACCAAAGGCCAGTATGGCTTCATCAAGAAAACATCATTCCAAACTAACCTCATTTCTTTTTCTGACAGGATTGGTAATTAGTAGGTGAGATGAATGCCGTGGATATAGTTTATCTAGATTTTAGCAGAGCTTTTGATCCAGTATTTCATATTATTTTTATGGATAAGATAGAGAGGTATAAATAATCCAATCAGGTAGATTCAAAACTGAGTGGACAGCTGGACTCAAAGATTAAGGCAAGAGGTCTGTAAAGGAGGACCCCAGGAATCTGTTCTTGGCCTCATGTTGTTTGGCATTTTTTTTTCAGTAACTTGAATAAAGGTATGAATGGTACCATAATGGAAGAAACATTGAGCAGGGTTCCTGCCGTGTTGATTATGATAGTTTATTTTTTTCCTTAACAAAAGGCAAAGAAACTGTCCCCAAGGCATGATTGGCTCAGAGGATTAAAGCTGGAGCTGCTGATGTGGCTCCCTGGTAACTAAGGGAATAATAGAGGTTAGCCCACAAAGGGTCAGTGCACAGGCTTGGCAGACATCCCACAGCTGCCCAAGTCACCACATCCTGCCTTGGTGACCAAACCCATTTCTGTGAGGGGGTTAGGGGGAAGACGAGGTCACATCTGCCCAAGCCAAGTACTATATCCTTGAGTATCTTCCATACTTTTGTATGCTCTGGCTAAGTAAACCTTCTTTTGTTAACTATTAAATTTTCCACAAGTTTCATTCATTCCCATACTAACCCTGAGCTTCTAGATTGTTTTGAGTCAAGCCTGACATACAACAATATATTATAGATGACACAAAGTTAGTAGAGAGAGCTAACACAAGAGCTGAATCACTGGACTGAATCTAATAAGATGGAATTCAGTAGAGATAAAGTCTTGCGCTTGGGCATAAGAAACTCAGCTTCACAAGTATAAAACAGGAGAAGGATCATCTGAAAAAAATTGCCCTGAAAAAGATCTGAGGGCCTTAGAGGACTGCAAGGTCAATGAGTCAGCAGTGTGATTCAGCAGCCATAAAAGCTAATGCCACCTTGGGCAGCAGTAAGAGAGACATGGCTTCCATTAATAGGGAGGTAACATTCCCACTGTGCTCTGCCTCCCTCCAGCCTCATCTAGAGCATTGTGTTCAATTCTGGACACCACAGTTTTAAAGTTGGAGAGTGTCTACAGGAAGACAACCAGGATGGCAAGAGCCTTGGGTCCATCTCATAAGTGTCAATCTAAGGGACATGGCATATTTAGGCTGAAGAAGAAAAGACTTAGGGGGAACAGATATCTAGTTTCACATATATGAAGCCTGTCACGGAGAGGAGAAACTATATTTGTTCTTCTGGGCCCCACAGAACAGAACAAGGAGCAATACAAGTGGAGGCTGTAAAGAGGCAAACGGGCTTGATGAGAGGTAAAATTTCAAAGCAATGAGAATTACTCAGAAGTGGGATGAGCAGCCTGGACAGCAGATGGGCTCCCGTCCCTTGGAGGGCTCCAGCAAGAAGCTGGACAACCTCTCAGTGATGAAGTTACAAGTGGGGATTCCTTTTGTGCATGGATCGAATTCAGGATCAACTTCCACCTCTCATAGTCTAGGATCTAGTGACATGCAAAGCATTGTGTCAGATGCTTTTGTCACTTGAGGCTTTAAAAAAGTACATGTAAGCAAGTCTCTACTGAAATCCTAGGCCTCAACCATGAGGATACTGTATATCCAGGGGTGGTGTTCATAAGATGAGGCAGAAAGAAATGGAGGGACTGCTTCATTGAAGGGGCTGCCAGAGACAGCTGAAGCTGGCATGAGGCTAGGGAGAGGCACAGTCAGTCATAGAACACATTCATGAATCCTTCTTATAGTCTTCCACTGAGGTGGAAAGTACACAAGAAATGGCTGTTCTACCTGCTAGACCACTAGCTGGGTACCCTGCTAAAGGAAGGCCGAGGCTCACAGCAAAGAAACACCAAGTGTGTTAGCCCACTGTTTGTCGATCCACACTGGCGCACAGTACAGGAGGAGCTCCACAAAGCAAGGCCTGGGCATTCCCCACCGCTGCTTGAAATGAGGCAAATGACCCCTAGTGCTCTGGGGCATTCTGATCCTGCCCGGCAGGGACACACACGGCACCTCCCTTCTCCACAGGGCAAAGTATTGAGTAAGTGTCCCAGACTTCACCCTCGGCGTTCCTCTGAGGTGAGCTAAGAACAGCTTGGATCCCTGCCGCCCTACAAGGAAGAAAGCCAGAGTGGAGAGAAACGAGCAATATCCCTATTAGGCCCAAGCCTTAATAAAATTGATCATGCTGTATAATATCCTTCTGGAAGAGCTACACAATTCAGCTCAGCATATTTTTAAAATATCTCCCTCTTCCGACACAGCGAGCAAGCTCCATAAGTCTGAGCCTGTGATCCAATTCTCCAGCCAATGAGGAGGCAGCACAGGTGTAATTATCCAAAAACGCCCCATCCACCATCAGTGGACCAGCCAAGACTTCTGGTAGGCCTAGCGCCACCCCAACCTTAATCCACCTTTCTACCTCTCTAACGATAACTTCTGGGTCATTGTATTTCAATATAAAAGTTCCCTCTCTACCTACGCATTCTACCTCCTACAAGACCTAGATCTCATTCTACTGTGAAAGGGGCACAATGGCCAGAGTACTGGTCTTCAGATCAACTTAGATATTTACTAGCAGTGTGACCCTGGACAAGTCACTTAACCTCTCTCAGCCTCGGTTTCCCCATCTGTAAAAAGGGGGTAATCATAGCACTTACCTCCCAGGGTCAGTGTGAGGATCAAATGATATATAACATTTGTAAGCTGCTTTGCTAACTTTAAAACATGATAGAAATACTAGCTAAGTGCATTTCTTCTTGTTCTCTCCTTGGTAGAATAAGAGAACAGCTGGTCACCTCCCTTCATACAGACTTGGCGACCATTATTTTTAAAGTACATCATTAACTTCCAACAGTGAACAAGTTATTAAGAGAAAACATAATTCTCCATTTGCTGCACAAAGCAGCTTCAGCCAAAACCTTTTTATGAAAATTATGTCTCTGAGGAAACTAACTCTCCATGGCATTAAATAACATGTAATGAGTTGTTCTTTCACGCCTAGAGGTGGATTTCCCCGGCTGGTGGACATTCTTTCTTTTTGGGGGTCTTATGGTCCTATTTAGCCCACACCTGCCTCCCACAGAATCATAAAATCCCATGTTCCTGCTCATTTGCCCCCCACAGCTGGAGTTCATTCAACATCATAATCTCATAGGTGGAAATGAATAATCAATACAAAATAATTAATCACATCAGCCTCTTTTATTACACTAATCAGGTTTGCAATGGAACTCTCTCCATTTTCCAAGCCCCAGAATGAGTTATATGGCTATGGAAGTAGAGTCAGGGAACTGGAAAAGGAGAAGATGAGCTTCCAGGGCTAAAGACTAGAGGCACGGCACTTGACTGCAGCTGTCTGGATTTCTCCATCTGCCCTAGTACCAAAAGAAAAAAATTACCAAGTCTGAGCAAAAGGATTTTAGGAAGGCTAAGTCCCAGTAACAGTCCCCCTGAAGTGGCCTCATCCCTCAAATTCATCGCACTACAAATTTCCATTCAGCTGGAACCAACTGCCATATTTTACATATAATTATGGGTTCAACAGTTTCTAATTCCTATGACCACTTCAGGGGAGTTGTTATTTACACTAATCGGTGTGACCTGGCTATTTTTCTTTAATAACAAAGAATCTATAGTATCATGAAGGAGCTGGTGTATATCAGATCATTTAGGGTGGATTCTAATTCTGAGTTGCCATGATTCTATGACTCTTTAACAAAGAACTTAAATCTCAGAGCATCAAAACCATCACAATCATATCTCCTCCACAAAACCTTCCTTGATTGTCCCCAGAAATAGGGAGCTAATAATGCATGCATGACTTACTATCACACAGGGTTGTTGGGAGAAAACTCCTTCATAAACTTTGGTTCAAGGGTTCTGAACTTTTTTTGTGTCATGGATCCCTTGGTCAGGAGTCTGGGGAAGAACAGTGATTTTAAATGCATTTAAACGCACCAATTATATTAAAAGACAGTCATCAAATTACAAAACAAAACAAAAAAAAAAACAAAAAAACAAGTTCAAGAACCCCAGGTTAAGAATTCCATGTCTTAAGGTGTTAAATCAATAGCGTCTCCAAAGTTGTTTTTTTTTAATTCATGTGACTCTATCAGTAATATATATTACAGAACAATATTACATAAATTGTAAATTTCAAAGAGAAAATGTCAAAGGATAAGAATGAAGATGAAATTAAACTATATTTTAAAAATAGGGGGCAGCTAGGTGGCACAGTGGATAGAACATCAACCCTGGATTCAGGAGGACCTGAGTTCAAATCCGGCCTCAGATACTTGACACTTACTACCTGTGTGACCCTGGGCAAGTCACTTAACCCCAATTGCCTCACCAAAAAAAAACCAAAAACAAATAAAAAATAGGAGTCATTTATTAATGGTACAAAAAGCCTTTTTACTCTCACTTTAAAATTTTTTATTGATACCAATATTTTTAGCAAGAACAATGTTAATGAATGTGCTTCATTATTTTGGAGTTGGGTTTAGAGATGCAGTATTTCAAAGATCTAGTTTTAGGCTTCTTTCATTTCAGTACTTGGTTTTAGTGGTTGTCAGAATGAAAAAAAAATACCTCAAAAAGAGATATAGATCTAAACAGAAGTACATCATTGGCTGAGTTTGCAAAATTGTCTCTATTTTCTCCAATGCCAGTTATTTTTTAACAAACTAACTGAAAGATGTCGTATTGTTAATAAATGGGTCTAAAACCCAGCAAAATTCTTTGGAAGGTTTTTCAGTTTCCAAGTTTATTAAGTGTACCGAAAAGAGTTTGGTATAGATGACATAAGTCATCTTCTGCAACAAAAGCTTAGCTTTTAAATGTCCTATTAATCGTAATGGCTTCATACTATCATCAAATAGCTGAAGACACAATATAAATTTAGAACAAGGTTTATGGCTAAGTTTTAAATTGTTGTAAATTCATATTTCAAATCATTTTCTTAATATTTTTTTTGCAAACTCTAATGATACTATCATTTTTTTCTTGTAGTGTGCATTCTAGGAGAAGAGTTTGCTTTGCTCTTTTCTTATTCATTTGAGGTTGTATTTTTAGTATTATCTTCAATCTGAGGTTTCTTAGAAATCATTTTATGCCACATGGCCATTTTTATGGATTAATTTAAACTATTCTGTAAATCCACTTAACTGGGCAAAAGAAACTACAATCCATCAAAATGGGCAAATGAATGAGTGACAGTGGCATTGTCAAACCCCTCCATGTTGTGGAATTCCCATTCTTCCTTCTGGCTATCTCAACTACTATATGTGACATATGATTATCTTAATTAATTTCTTTGTTTTTTAGATAAGAAATATAAATCGATCTTCTAGTCTGTTCCTCCCAAATCCTAACAAATGGAGACCACTGGGCTAGATAAATATAAGCTGCAACTATTATTTTAATTAATACTGCAAATACCACTTATTGTAGTCCCAACCTAAAAATAACTGAAACACTTCATAACTACCCATCCCCTACAAAGAGAGTTACTAACCTTTGCCAAAATTATTATCCCCTCTTTATAATGAATTGCAATTTAAAAGAAGAAACAAGACAAAAAAACCTCTTAATGAACAATCTACTTCAAACCCTTGTAGATTTGGAATTTTTTTAAGTGAAAAAACTACATATGAGTCTCCCAAGAGATTAAGTGAGTTATCCAAGAACACACACACCAAGCTAGTTTGTTAGTATTAATAGCAATGCTCAAACTAAAGCCAAGGAGAAAACACAGGCTCTGTGAGACATTCGACATTGAAGTGCTTATGCTTACAAAGTAAGCATGTATTAAGTGCTTACTCTGTGCCAAGCACTGTGCTGCCCCAAGTGACCTTTGATAATCATATTCCCAACAATAACAATTTACATTTAAATACAGTTTTAAGGCTGCACGATAACTTCTCTGGGCCTGGGTCATATCATGTATACATTCTATGATTCTAAGTAGAAAATAATGGCTACTTGTATTTTTAAAAACATGATAGTGAAATATTAGAAATAACCCAGTTGACCCTCTACTGGAGACAGCTGACTAAATTATAGACTACATAGGCAATGAAATAATATTGCACCACAAAATACAGATGAAGAATTCAGAAAAACATGAGAAAAACTTAGAGAAGTGAAGTCAAGTAAATCATGAACCAGGAGGACAATCTACACAATGACTTCCATAATGTTGACAAAAATATTATTAAAGGTCAGCCCAACGTAAACAAATGGCAATGACCAATCTCATCCTGGAGACTAAAGGATGAGCTACACTTCCCATCTCTCATCTGAGAGGACTACGGGCACTGTCTGAAGCAATCATACAGGCTACCTATTTTATTTAACTATTTTATTTATTTTATTCTTTTTTATAAGAGAGAGTTCGATTTAGGGGAGGGAGTATAAGTCAGGAACAAAATTAATACTTTTTTTTAAGGCAATGATCTCTGGGGAAAAAAAAAGAAAAATATTGTACCTTCCTACTTCCTCAATTCTCCATCCTCAACTTAATTTTCCTATTAATGCTTAAAGCAAATTTCAAAGCTAGCAGTAGGAATTCTGAAAGGAAAGATAACAAAGACAACAAGACTTGAATTAGGGATTTGAGTCACTGTTTAATTAGCTGCAAAGATCCTTGGTCAATCTTGAAGTAAAAGGGTCAAGGGAACTATTTGAAAAATCTTTTAAAGGGGAAAAAAACCCAACCTAATTAACCTCTTCAGGACTTTCCTTGCTATAAAGCAACTAGCCATTCTTACTGCCTTCCCTGGAAAGTTGCTGTGACTTTAAATCTGTAGCCTTTCCAACTTAAAAAAAAAAATTCCAAATCTACAGTTCAGCGATTAATGACATCCCCTGTACAAATAACAGACTGTCAAGCCATTACCTTGGCAAGTTACCTCAAAACAGAGATCCCTCCTATAGACAATTTAAGTATCAACAACTATCAAACAACCATCTCAGCAAGAATAGTTATGTAGAAACTATCAGGAAATCCATGAGATGGGCGCAAAGGCTTTGACAGGGCCCACAAGGGAGATAATAAGAACACAGATGCAAATCTGGACTGACAGTCTAAGCTGCTCTCTTGAAATCAAGGGATTGGAAAACAAATAGTCTTCTGTTTATATGAACCTGGTCCAAGGGGCAAAATCCTTTCCTTTCAAGGTTGGTGTTCATTCTCAGACGCTGTAATCAAACCACATCCAAAAGGAATAAGAAATAAGGGAATAGCTATTTCCATATCCACTGAACTAAAAACTGGGATCCAAATACAATATTATCTAGCCCATTCTATTCCCTAGCAAACTGGTGGGCAATCTCGTCTATACTCATGATTCACGTTTGTACTTCATCCCATGTTTCTAAAACTTGGACCCTGCAAATATGTTTGGGACCCTCTATGCATTAGTATTGTGGAAGATCTTGAAAAATCAGTTTCACAAGGAATCAAGCACACTCACTGGTGATGGAGCTGTGCTTTGGTTCCAATTATGGGAATCAACCTGTGGTTTTAGCGGAAAAAATCACTAAGCTTTTGACCCAACATTCCAAGTATTGGGCATAAGCCACAAAAAGATCAAAGACAGAGGGAAAATTCCCAAATATCCAAAATATTCATAACAACATCTTTCATGTTAAAAAAAAAATCCTAGAAATAAAGTGGGTGTCAATTTCCTGGAAAATGGCTGAACTGTAGAATGTGAATGTAACAGAATTAGTACATCATAAAAAATGAGAATATCTTAAAAGAAATGAAGTAAGGAATTCAGAGAAACTTGGAAAGACTTGTTTGAACTGAGCCAGAATGAACCAAAAGAGCAATACAACAATGTAAAAGAAAACAACACTGAAAGACATCAGGTGCATTATGCATGCTGTACTGCAGAGGATTAAGAATAAAACATCTACCAACTTCCCTCTTTTTTTAGTGAGGGGGTAGGGAGGACAGTCTACAGCTGTGGTGTGAGAAAATAATTATTAATAATTAATTTCTTGGGGGGGGTACCCAGAGATCAGTTTCAGTCCTCCTCCCCCAACTCCAGAAAGTCCAGTTCTTGAGGAACTCCAGCTCTGGTCTGGGACAAGCCCAAGTGAAAAAAAGAAATGGAGATTGGTTCTTTTGTTTAGCTCAGTGAACTGGTGGGATTAAACTACACCTAGATACTGGACTTGCCTTTGCCCTTCATTGAGGACCTATTTGCATACTCTTCCCTTAAATCACAGGAAGAATTCATTTTAATTTAGACCACCTTCAAGTCATGTCAACCAATGGAATTGAATGATGCTACCCAATTAGCTTTGATCAATGCATAATAATCTGCCTCTATTAACAGGGGATAAAACCCTTAACCCCTCAAGGGTCTGGCTCTTGGCCTTCTCTTTATTCACTCTCTTGGCCCTGAACTCTGTCTCTAGGTGTGTGTTCTTTTCTTTTCTTTTCTTTTCTTTTCTTTTCTTTTCTTTTCTTTTCTTTTCTTTTTTGCGGGGCAATGAAGCTTAAGTGGCTTGCCCAGGATCACACAGCTAGTAAATGTCAAATGTCTGAGGTGAGATTTGAACTCAGGTCCTCCTGAATCCAGGGCTAGCTTTATCCACTGCACCACCTAGCTCCACTAGGTCCTATCACATGCTAAGGACATTCGACTTAGGGAGGTGCAAAAGTACAACTGTTAGTGCAAGGAGGAGGGCCTTTACTGCCCCACTGGAATGAGGGGAGTTTCAATGATGGAAGCACGTGAGCTGTACTATAAAACACAGGCAAGAAATTAAACAGGCAGAGCAGGAGAAGGGTGGTATTGATACAGCTGTCTTAGAAACCTGTTATTCATCATGCAGATCCACCTGAAGCTTAATCCCATAGTAGACAATCACATAAGGTAGTTTTTGTTTTGGTTTGGTTTGGTTTGGTTTTTTGCAGGGCAATGAGGGTTAAGTGACTTGTCCAGGGTCACACAGCTAGTGTCAAGTGTCTGAGGTGAGATTTGAACTCAGGTCCTCCTGAATCCAGGGCCACCGCACCACCTAGCTGCCCATAAGGTAGTTTTGAAAAAGGAAAAAGGAAGAATTCCCTAAATAGCAGTGGAAAGAATTAGGATTAGCTGTACTGGGAGAAAATGAAACTCGATTCTGGGACTTCATATTGTGTGGTCTGAACAGTTAGAATGCTAACTGATACACAACAGTAAGGTTTTCAGAAGACTATTAGAATTAGAAGCTAAAAACTTGATTTATAATTAGAAAAATCTTGGCTTCTAATTGGAGTGGCTAGGTGGCAGCAGTGGATAAAGCACTGGGCTTGGAACGAGAAAGCCTCATCATGAGTTCAAATCCCAGCTTCATTTACTAGCTTTGTGACCCTGGGCAAGTCACTTAGCCCTGTTTGCTTCAGTTTCCTCATTTGTAAACTGAACTGGAGAAGGAAATGGCAAACCACTCCAGTATGTTTTCCAAGAAAACCCCAAATGAGGTCACAAAGAGTTGGACACAACCAAAATGACTCAACAAACAACAAGTGCAACTGGCTTCTAATTAACACAACAAATTTCTTTTAGAGGGTTCCAGTTTGGGGTGGTAGGATGCCATTGTAATTTCAGTGATGTGGGGAATTCCAGGAAGAAAACTTCTTCCACAGATGTAGTTCAACAACTTATCAGTAACTCAGAGTCTTAGAGAGCTGCCTTTGACTGATCAGGGTATCCAAGATGTACAGGTGTGTGTCAGAAGCAGGACTTGAACCCAGGTCTTTATGGTTCTGAGGTCAATCCTCCACCCACTACACTATTGCTCTAGTTACCAGACATTTACCAAGATTTCATTATATCACTTTGTCCAAGAAAGTCACCAGAGAAATCTTTGTCACCCTGAGATCCTTAACTTGGACAACTGTTCACCAGATGGATGGAACATAAAATCATCAAATCATGGAATCCTAAAGGATAGAGGAACTTTGACAATTATCTGATCCATCCCCTGTACATCTTCTACAAGTAGTCCTCCAGTCTCCACTTGAAGATGGAAAGCCGGACTTCTGGAAAAACGGTGAACAGAAAGGTTGTAAAGAAATTACATGCTTACTCAATGCTTGTTGACTGTTGATTGACTGGCTGGCTGAGAACAGCCTGCACAAAGACCATGATATTGGAAAGGAAAACAATCCTGAAAGACTTCAGGACTCTGATCAATACAATTATCAATCATCACTCCAGAAGACTGAAATCATGTTTCTCACTCCTGAGGGGCAAGTGTATGAAACAAACATTTTCAGACATGGCCAATTGTGGATTAGTTTTGCTTGAGTACACTTAAGTTTCAAGGGAAGGATTTTGTTTGGGGCTGGGAATAGGAGGGATGAAAAGAAAGGGGGCCTGGGAAAGAAGTTATAGGAAGAAGTATGGAGAGAGAGAGTGACACCAAAAAAAAGAAAATAACAAAGAAAAGAGGGTCGATAAAATATTTTTAAAATACAGAGATGAGGGGCAGCTGGGTGGCACAGTGGATAGAGCACCGGCCCTGGATTCAGGAGGACCTGAGTTCAAATCCAGTCTCAGACACTTAACAATTACTAGCTGTGTGACCCTAGGCAAGTCACTTAACCCCAATTGCCTCACCAAAAAAAAAAAAAAATACAGAGATGAGAGTGAAAGAAAGTTCTAGTTCTGAAGGAATCACAGACAAGCATGGCAGTGTTGGAACTATCAAACTAAATTTAAAATATATACTTTTTTAAAAAGTAGTAGAGGGGCAGCTAGGTGGCGTAGTGGTTAAAGCACTGGCCCTGGATTCAGGAGGACCCGAGTTCAAAGCCAGCCTCAGACACTTAATACTTACTAGCTATGTGACCCTGGGCAAGTCAATTAACCCCCATTGCCTTTCAAAAAAAAGTTGTACATAATAGATATTTACGGCATCGTATACAATCCCCTTTTTTGTCTTTTGTATCAAGAAATGTTAGTGTTTGCTTGTCAAGATCATAATAATTTTTAAAAGAACACATTTTTTTAAGAAAGCATTAGAACACAGAGAGACAGCCCACCAGTAAAGGGGAACTTGCTATGTGCCAATGCATTCCAGTTCTGAACAGTTATGATTAACAGGTAATCCTTCCATGTGCTATTCTGGTATCTCCTTCCTTTCAACTTCCAAACATTGGCCCTAGTTGTAGCCTCTGAAGCCAAACCTAACAACTCTAATCTCATCACAAGGGACAAGTCACATTCCCTCTCTAAGCTTCAGTTTCCTCCTCAGTAAAGTGAGGGGACTGGCCTAGATAATGTTGAAGGTACCATACAGTTCTATATGGTGGTTGTACTGAGAATTTAAAAGACTGGAAAAGATCATAAGTCATCTGTCCCAAACAATCAGACTTCCAAAGAAAACATCAACTGCTGGATAACTACCAGTATTCAATGTATTTCTTATCCATGTGAGTCCTCCCACTAACAATGCAGATTATAGCCTTCTCATCTTGTGTGATTCTTGCCAATTTCTTCCACTGACTCTTCTGACATTTTGGGGATCCCAACACAGAGATAATGGTTATCTCTCTGTTACAAAGCTGGCCAAACTTCTTTTCTAATCATACGTGTCTCTATTACAAAACTCCATCTATTTGTCCTAAAATATATAGGATCCAAAGAGAGGAAGTGAGCTGCTGTAGATAGAAAACTGATCTCAGTGTCAAGAAGAGCTGAGCACCCCTGACATAATGGATATGTTTAACCTACTAGTGTCCCAAGGCAACTCTAACAACTTAAGTTGCCTATCTGTATCAGTGAAGGCAGTGTCTACACCAGGAGCTGCTAAGAAAATAGCAATAAAATCTTTCACGATGAAGTGATTATTGGGTAACTTGGGAGAGAACAGTTAGCAAACTCCTTGGGAAAAATTGTCAACAATGGTTGCCTCAATTTCCTTGGAAATCTGGCCTTCATATTCATCATTCAACTCAAACTGCTCTGTACAAGGTTAGGAATTTGATCACTTTTTTCCTGTCCTCATCTTTCTTGACTTTTCTGCAGTGTCTGCCACTTCTAACCACCCTCCCTTTCTCTATCTCCTCTCCTTCCTAGGTTTTCATGGCACTGTCTCTCATAGTTCCCCTCCTACCTGTCAGACAGCTCCCAGTATCCTTTGCTGGATCATCATGCACATCCCAAGTTTAGGTCTACCCAAGGCTCTGGGACCTGGACCTGACCTTATTTTCTTCTCTTACTATACTCTCTCTTGTTAACCTCATCAGCTCACACTAAGTTAATTAACATCCCTACACTCATTACTCTATAGATCTATGGATCCAATCCTAGTCTTTTCCCCCCGAGGTCTGATGCTACATCACCTACTAAATATTGGACATTTCAAAATTAAGCCCTGTAAGCAACTGAAACTCAGTCTGTCCAAAACAGGCCTAATATGTTTCCCTAAAAACATGCCCATCTTACAAATTTCTCTGTTACTGCATAAAGCATCCTTCCAGTCACCCAGGTTCACAACCTAAGGGTCATCCTGGGCTCCTCACTCTCTCACCCCACATCTCTATCTCCACAACATCTCACATCCATGCCCTACTTTTCATTCACATAGTGGCAGCCCTAGATCAAGCAGTTATCAGGCTTCTCTAGACTGTTACAATAACCTCCTTCCTGCTTCCAGTCTCTTCCTACTCAAGCCCATTCCCCATCCAGCTGCCAAAGTGATTTTCCTAAAGAGAAGCTCTAACCCCTCCTCAGTAAGCTCCAGTAACTGTCATTTTTCTTTTTTTTTTATTTTAATTTTATTTTTATTTTTCATTTTTCTCAATTACATTAAAGATATTTTTTGAGTTCCAAATTTTTCTCCCACCCCGCCTTCTCTCCCCCATCCTGAGACCAGTAAGCAATTTGATATAGGTAATACATTACAATCATGTTAAACATATTTCCACGTTAATCAGAACAAAAGGGAAAAACACAAGAAAGAATAAACAAGAAAAGTAACAAAAAAGCAACAACAAAAGTGAAAATAGTATGCTTCAGTCTGCAGTCAGACTCCATAGTTCTTTTTCTGAATGTGGAGAGTATTTTCCACCATAAATCTTTTGGCATTGCCTTAGATCACTGTACTGCTAAAGAAGAGTTAAGTCTATCACAGTTGTTCATCAAAAAAATGTAGCTGATACTTGTATGCAATGTTCTCTTGGTTCTTCTGCTCATTTCACTCAACATCAATTCCTGTAAATCTTTCCAGGTTTTTCTGAAATCTGCCTGCTCGTCATTTCTTACAGCACAATAGCAATCCATTACATTCATATACCACAACTTGTTCAGCCATTCCCCAATTAATGGACATCCCCTCAATTTCCAATTCTTTGCTACCACAAAAAGAGCAACTATAAATATTTTTGTACATGTGGGTTCTTTTCCCTTTTTATGATCTCTTTGGGATACAGACCTTGTAGTGGTATTGCTGGGTCAAAGGGTATGCGCAGCTTTACAGTCTTTTGGGCATGGTTCCAAATTGTTCTCCAGAATGGTTAGATCAGTTCACAGCTTCACCAACAGTGCATTAGTGTTCCAATTTTCCCACATCTTCTCCAACATTCATCATTTTCCTTTTTTTTCATATTAGCCAGTCTGATACGTGAGAGGTGATACCCAGAGTGTTTTAATTCTGTAGCTCTGTTATTTCAAAGATCAAACATAGACTCCTTTGCTCAGTATTTAAAGCCCTTCACAAACTGGCCCAACCTACAGTCCCAACTTTAACACACACTATGCCATACACTAAATCAAGCCAAATTGGCCTGCTTCTACATGGCACTCCATCTCTCTTCTCTCTGCCTTTGCATGCCCAGCCCCACTGGTGAAAATGTACTCCCTCCTCCCCTCTGCCTCTCAGAATCTTCAGCTCAAATTCCACTTCTCCATGCAGCCTTTCCTGACCCTCCCAGCTCTGAGTGCCTCCCCTATAAAAGAATCCAGCCTCTGCTTGTGGATGTCATATGGGTAACGTGTCATCTCCCCCACTTAGTAGACTGTGAGCTCCTAAAGTATGGGACTATCTCACTTTTGCCTCTGTTCCCACTTGGCCTACCACCCAGCATAATGGCATTTAAATTTCATTCACTGTTGGCTGATCGATCATAGATCTGGACCCTCTTCCCCACCTTACCCTTCTCTCTTCCCTCCCCATCAAAATTGCAGGATATTAGATATCATTTAACTATCTCTCTGCTGCTTTGGCAGAGCTATAGCTAAAACTTTTTATTCCAACAAAATGAACGGCCCACTACTTTTTTTTAAATCCTAAAACTATGGATATGAACATTTTTCTTCACAAAAGGTGATCAGCCTTGTCAACGCTACTCTAAAATTCTTCCAGAGCAAAGTAGTCACCCATAGGCCTTATGGAGCAGAGATATGGGGACAGGAAGACAGACAAGTGGCAAAACCAGAAAACCTGCCAGTTTCCTTCAGAAACTCCTTTAGCCAGCCACGACTCCAGAACCAATAACGAAGTGGGTTAGCTACCTCTTGACCTCTTGACGCAGGGTGGGGAACATGGCATCAGTATTTAGTCCCATGTGGGAATCTGTTTTGCTTGACTATGCCTATTTCCATGGTCCTTCTGTTTGGCTTTCAAAGCCAGTGCTCACCTGGCTCCTTCTTACTCTTCCAAACTTCTTACACTTTTGATCCTTCCATGTGCTCTGGGATCTAGCGACAAGGGTGCCCTTGCTTTCCATGCTCCATCTCCCAACTTTTCCTTTTTACTGGCTGCCCTCCAGGCCTGAAATGATCTCCCTCCTTGTCGTCACCTTCTGGCTTCCCATCCTTTCCTTCAAATTTCAGCAAAAATCCCACTTTTTGCAAGAAACCTGTCCCAGTCTCCCTTTAATACTCATGCTTTTTCTAGGAGATTGCCTCCAATTTATTCCAAATATATCCTTGTTTGCATGTTGTCTTCCCTATTTAACTGTAACCTCCTTGAGGGCAGGGGCTGTTTTTACCTTTCTTTGTTTTCCCAGTGTTTAAGCACATAGTAGGGTGCTTAATAAATGTTGATTGATTGACCTTACAAGGGTTTTGTTTTTCTTGTTTTTCAAAGGAGAAGAGTAGGAAGGAAAGGAAAGATTTCTGTTAGTTTTATTTAACCTAATTTTAATTATTTTTTAACTCTATGAACTTATTATAATTGCTATTTCTTGCAAAAGTCAACCTCACCCCAATATGTTCACAATCAAATGCCTTGGAAAATAATTCAATTGAGTTCAATAATAATACATTTTTTAAGTGCCTGCTACTCAATACAAAGCACTAAAAGTTCCCTGAAATTCATTTGTCAATATTATTCAATCCAATTGTAGAACTTTAAGGACTGACCTTATAAATGCCATAAATTTCTTCAATTCTATTCTAAGTATTCATAACTCATCTGATAAACAGGTATGGCTAGATCTACAACCAATCATCTCCTTCTGATGAATCAGTAGTTCTTTTTTGGTCTAGACCATTGATTTTATCTATGCAGGGAACACTCCCAACATGGATACTCCCTCCAGTAATGCCTATCAGCAATTTGCCTTTGAGAAATGAACAGAGGTTGGGTTACTTCCTGCCTCTCTATCTAGGGTGCCATCTAGCTGTCTAGTGTCAGAGACAAGATCTGAACCCAGGTCTTCCTGAACCTAATACTGGCCTTCTATCTAACCGCCATATTAAGTCTGCCCTATGGGATACACATTTTTTGAGGTAGGAGCGACTGCAGTAGAAAATTCTGGTTGGTTCATCTCACCTCAGCCAAGCCTTTGCAACAATGTGTTTCCAGACTGGGCCCACTGGCATTCCACTACTGGATTTCTCTAGCTCAACCTTAGATGCCTTGGAGGTAAGGACTCTTCCACATGACCTTCTTTTACTCAGGGGTCACTGTAACCTGGAGCATTTACTCCAGGCCAGCTGTGGAAAAGGTCAGTGTCTCCTAAAGACTCCTATGAGTCTTTCTTTCTGCAAGGCTACTTCAAAGACCAGAGACAATGGTATTTTAGACATTACAGCTAAAATGATCTGACGAGGTATTGATCTGGTGGTTGCTTTGTGAAATGACTTCTCAGATGTTTCATGCCTAGACACTCACTTACTCAGGCTGTGACTTCATCTGAAAAGCTTGCCAGGCCATGTCTGCACTCTGAATATTACAATGACCTCTGACCAAAAGCAATAATGCTTGACCCAAACTGGAAAAGAACACTAGTGCCCTGGCACCATTCTTCCTGCAAAGACAGAATAGGGATAGATCATAGGACCCCTTGAGTCCACTTCCAGCAGGGGTGATAAGACACTCCACAGGAGCCAGCTGCCATAGACAGCCTTTGAAATGCCACCTAACGGTGACCACCATACTTACTGCATTAAGAAGTGATTATGGAGCAAGAAACCCAGTTTCTCATGCATTCACATAAGCAGCTCCTACATAGGATGGAACTAATTCAAGGAAGCATTTTGGTCAAAGGGGGACAGAGACTAGTAATGCCCAGAGCAGAGAACTGTCATATATAAAACATGTCCTGATTCACCTTTCTCCCACCAGATTCTACTTACCCCTGCAGCAAATCCAAGGCTTCCATCTAAGATCCGTCTCTGTAAATGAAAACAAGATGCTTCAGTTTTAGGAGACAAGAAGACATCACATGTACCAAAAAGTAGAGAAGGTCCTCATAGGACCACATAAATAAAACCAGGCCCAAGCTTGACTTTTTTTTTAATTCACCTCAAAGACCAGAGTAAGACTTCTTGTGAGTTCTAAAAACAAAAGGTAAGCTTCTCTCCTCAGTGTTTCAGACTCTTGATTCAGCAAGAAAACAACAAAAAAGGATTCCATCCTTCAACTTGAAAAACCCTGCATTTAACTCCATTCTGTTCAACAAACATTTCTTAAATACCTGTTATTTGCAAAGCATCCTGCAAGGTGCTGGAAATTCTACTGGGGGACACAATAATAACTATGCAATAATGACAATAGCTCATATTTACATCTGCATAAAGGTTTGCACAAAAAATGATCTTATTTAATCCTCACAACAATGCAGTTAGATAAGTGTTATTTACATCCTTTTTTTTTACGGATAAAGTCAAATGTCACAAAGTTTAAGCGACTTGCCCAAAATCAAAGAGCTAATAAGTGGGAGCCCTGGACTTATTGACCCCTAAAATAGGACTCTATGTCCTAAGCAATCCTGACTGATTCATCAGTGGGGCTTGAGCTCAGAGCTGTTTTTCCCTGCTGTGAAAGTAGATTTGTACTTATCCAAGCATACTCTCTTGCCAGGTTTCCCTAGTGACCAGCCTCTGGAAGAGGGTTGGCCTAGGTCAAGCACACAGTTTTGACTAAAGAACAGAATTTATCCCAGTACAAAAATAAGTGACACATAGAAGGGAAAACCCGACTGGTTTAATCAACTATTAAAATAACATATATCATAATGTCTGTAGTTGGAACCATCCCACTGTCCTCCATTCACAATCTGACAAGAACACCACCTCTTCAAAAGGATGAGCTACAGACCAAGGAAGCACCTCCCCTTTTCAGGCCCATAGGCCAGGCTGCTTCGGCTAACTGCCCTGGGGGTCCCCTCTTTCTTTATCTCTGGGTCAGCTGTAGGTAGGGCTTGAAAAGTGAAAGCTTCAGTGGCACCTGAAGGAAACACTTGTGCAGTGGGAAACCCAAAATACTATTTACTTTAAAGAATGACATAATTAGAGAGATGCTGATTGCTCATGGTTGGGCCATCAATATAATAAAAAAATGTTATTACCTAAATTAATGTACAGTTAGCACTATACCAAACTACCAATGGGTATACTTTACAGAGCTAGAAAAAATAATATCAAGTTTTGTTCTGAGGAACAAAATAGCTAGAATATAAATGGAAATTTTGTTAAGGTAGGAATTACAGGAAATGGTATATCCAGACTTCAAATTATATTATAAAGCAGTAATAAATCATCTAGACGCCCCCAAAAATCATCAAAACTATCTTATCCAAGTTAAAAAAAAATAAGAAAACAGATCAGTGGAATAGACTAGATAAGCAAGAATCATAAACTCAATAAAGCCAAGAATATAAACTACTTGGGGAAGAAAACCCCATTTGGCAAGAGCTAATGGGAAAATAGGAAAGCAATTTGGCCCCAAAATATATATGTGTGTGTATGTGTATATGTATATGTATATACACAAACACACATACATACATACATACATATATAAGTTTAAACCAACATCTTAAACCACATACCTCAATAAGCTCAAAAGGAATATACAATCTTCTTATAAAAGGTCATACTATAAAATAATTACAGTAGAATGACATTGGATACCATTTACAACTATGGCTAGAAGAGAATTCTTAACAAAACAAGAGACAGAGATTATAAATATGTGTGTGTGTAAAATTTTGAACTTGAAAGGCTTTTGCACTATAACAAAATCAATGCAACTAGGATAATAAGGGAAACAGCTGGGAAAAATATTTCTGTCAAACACCTATGTTAAGAGTCTGCTATGCAAGATATATAGGGAATGAACACAAATATATGATTGACAGCCATTCTTCAATCAAAAAGTGGTTAATATGTACAAACAGTTCTCATAAAAATTACAAACTATCAATAACCATATGTAAAAGTGTTCCAAAACAATAAATAATATGAAAAAGACAAATCAAAAAAACTCAGGTTTCATGCATGCCACATGCTGTAAACTGACAAAAATGACAAGAGAGGGAAATCATCAGTGTTGGAGAAGTAGAAGACAAACACACTGATATAATGTTGGTGTTGCTATGAATCAGTCCATTCATTCTGCAAAGCAGAATTATGTCTTTAAAAATGACTAACTTAGAAAAAGAAAAACAAAGAAAAAAAAACATGAGCATTTATTTCAGGGGCAGCTAGGTGGCACAGTGCATAAAGCACTGGCCCTGGATTTAGGAGGACCTGAATTCAAACCCAGCCTCAGACACTTGACACTTACTAGCTGTGTGACCCTGGGCAAGTCACTTAACCCTCATTGCCCAGCCAAAAAAAAAAGACTAACTTGTCTATTCCCTTTGACCTAGAGATCTCACAGCTAGGCATGTACCCTTAAAGGGGGCAAATTCAGAAGGAAAGGTCTTAGATATACTAAAATATTCACAGCAACACATTTTGTGTTAGCAAAGTAGGTGCCAATGAACTGGAAAATGGCTAAACAAACTATGATACATTAACATAATGGAATATTACAGGAAGTAAAAAATGACAAAAATGAAGAATTCCAAGGAACATGGGAAGACAAACTGGTACAGAATGAAGCAAGCAGAACCAGGAAAACAACAATGACTATAATAAAAAGAAAGAGCCAGAGTAAGGTTGTTAAAATGCATCTTCCTTTCTTCATGGCAGAAGTAGGGGATTATGGGCATAGAACGTTGTGTGCACCATCAAGTCTGGTGGACACATTGGCTGGTTTTGCTGAACTGTTCTTTTTTCACTCTTTCCTCTTTTAAATTTAATTTTAATTTTTTTCAATTAATGAAAATCTATTTTCTCAACCCTCCCACCTTCACCCCCATTGGGGAAAAAAAAAGAAAAAGAAAATCTTCATAACAAATAGACATTACTAAGCAAAACACAATTTTTAATCTTTGTTATAATGCATAGCTGGATGAGAGGGGGAGGGATATATTTGGAAATAAATGTGATGTAACAACAAAAGTCATGAAGACCTTTTTTTATTATTATCTGAGACAGGGTTGGAATCCAGCGCTACGAAAATAAGTAGTGCAAGTATCATTATCCCCATTTGTATGGATAGGTAAACTGAGGCACACAAAGGTTGGGTTCCATTTTAACATACAGTATTGTTCCTGTGCATGATTACTGGTGAGTAAAATATGTTGTGACTCTTCTGTTCTGAACCTCAAGAAGTCTTATCCAAGAGATCAATATTTGCTTTACCTATCTCCAATCCTCCTAACACAGAAAGCACATAGTTTGCCAACTTCCCAGGCATGTTTTAGTTTTCAGATCCCTCCCATAGTATGTTTAAATAAAACTGAAATCACGTGTTCATTTTCCTCTCTTTTGATTTCTAAGGCTGCTGTGTCAAACAATGAGGGTGCGTGGCACCCAGCACAATGGTAATCTTGTAGGAGCTTGCAGACTGAGAACATTGGGGGGAGGGGGGGAATTAGATCAGCTTTTTAAGAGCGTATGTGCCAATTCTTCCCAGGAGAGAATGAAAGAAACTAGAAAATGAAGGACAGAAAAAGAGAAGACAGGTTGCTTTACTCCTACCATGCAAATTACTAAATGCTGGGAGGCAGAAAGAAATCAGAGATCACCTAATAGAAATCAGGTGACAGTAGCAACAGACTGAATGAACTGAGCTTCCCTCTCCCCTACACCTCCTAAATGGGATGTCCATGGGCATTTTGTTGGGTAGGAAGAGGGGGACAAATTCTAGAGGCTACAGCTGTGTGTCCTCTTGGCATAGAGAGAAGTAACAGCAAATGGCACTGATATATCCCATTTAGGTTTGTGAGGTACTTTTAGAGACATTATCTCATTTGACCACCACCACCACCCTGTGAGGTAAGTTTTTATAAATAACAAAAGAGAACTGAGGGAAGTTAAGTTACCTGCCCAGGGTTGCAAGCTAAGTATGGGATTCAAACTCAGGCCTTCCCCATTCTAAGTCCAGCACTGTGCCCAGAATCATGCAGGGAGCAGCAGGATGGGTATGGGGGAAAAAAGCTGCCAGAAAGGACCAGCCTGAGGATTTTTTCTTTAAGACAGCTGTAAAAACCACTTTGCTCTCAAAAAAATCAGGAAAAGGCCTGAAGATTTGGAGCTTAGTCATGTGGCATGCTCAACAGAACCACAAGGCCACTTACCTGTCCACGAGAGAAGACGAACACCAGGGCCGCCCCAGCTGCTGTCAGACCCCAGGTGAAGAAGGTCCCCAGCATGGCTTGGAACACAGGACTGTAGCCTTGGATCATACTGAAAGCCCCTGTACATTGTGGAGAAAGACAAGACTATCAGATACCACCATTACGGACTTCATGAACATTGAATTGAAAGCTCTTAACCACTTGATCTCTGTTTGCCTACATGGCACAGTAATAGAGCACTGGCCCTGAAGTTGGGAGGACCTGAGTTCAAATCTCACCTCACTTACTAGCTGTGTGACCCAGGACGAGTCACTTAACCCCCATTGCCTCAAACATCCGGGGCCATCTCCAGTCATCCTGATGTATATCTTGCCCCTGGACCCAGATGGCTCTGGAGGATAGAGTGAGGTTGATGATCTTGCACAGAGCCTCCCTCACTTAAATCCAATTCAGTTCAAGTCATGACATCACCCCGACATCATGGTCCTCTTCCAGAAGGAAGAACAAACAACCACTGAAAGATCTGATAATTTACAGGGCACTGGGCCAAGCTCCAAGAGACACAGTGACATTTGGTTATCATAACCCTCTCATTTAATGCTGCCCCTTAACCAGTGTGGTTCAGCAGGCAGATAAGATTTGGTTTGGGTTGGGTTTTGTCTTGCTTTGCTTTTATTTTTGTTTTTCTTAAGACTGGTCATTCACAGTCCTCATCCCAATACTGATCAAAATTTTGCTTTCACCTGCTCTGCTTTCACAACCCTTCTTAGACAGCCTGAAGCTCACCATATTGGTGCCAGACTTAATGTGGACGCATGTTTGGCTTTAATCCTACTGCACCTCAGAGCTCCAGAACTCAAGATATCCACAAGCCTCGGCCTCCCCCAGGAACAGGAATGACAAGTGTGTGTCACCATGCCCAGCTAGAGCTTGTTTTTTTAATAATAACTTTAATATGGTCTCCTGCCTAGTCTTTTTTTTTTTTTTGGGGGGGGGGGTGGTAATTGGGAGTTAAGTGACTTGCCCAGGGTCACACAGCTAGTATCTGAGAACAAATATGAACTCAAGTCCTCCTGAGTCCAGGGCCAGTGCTCTATCCACTGTGCCACCTAGGGGCAAAGACAGTCACTACTCTGAAGGAGCTCACATTTTCATTGGGAGAGACAACATACAAATGACTATGTACAAACAGGCTATATAACTATCCATGAGGGAACAATGTTGCAGGAAGGAAGAAAGGAAGGAAGGGAGGGAGGGAGGGAGGAAGAAAGGAAGGAAGAATGGAAAGATGGAAAAAAGGAAGGAAGGAGCATTTATTAAGTGCCTACTATGCGCCAGGCACTGTGCTAAGCACTTTACAAATAACCTCATTTTGTCCTAACAACTGGGAGTTAGGTGCTATTACCCCCCATTTTACAGTTGAGGAAACTGAGGCAAATAGAGGTTATGTGACTTGCCCAGAGTCACAGAGCTAGTAAGTGTCTGAGGTTGGGACTGAACTCAGGTCTTCCTGCCTCTAGGCCCTGTGCTCTATCCACTGTGGCACCAGGTGCCTGAGGAAGGATGTCTCTTGCATAAGAGAAGAAAGAAAATATTCATTTATCCCTGTTCGGAGGAACTTATCCACCGTTTACCTGTTCTAAAACCTTAGTTTAGAAATGACTGGTGACCAAGCTCACATGGCATCTTTGCCCTAGCTTTGGAAAATTACAGAGCAGAGAAACATGCTAATTTAAAAGCCATGTATTCAAATACACAAACAACTGGTTCTGCTGCTCATCACTCAGCTCACAGGCCTCTTTCAGTTCACATTATAGGTCTTTCCAAAGTCCACATAACTAGAGGCAACACCACAAGGCTGGACAAGAGGAACTTGGGTGCTTTGTTCCTCCAAATCAGCCACCACAGATTCTACCACTATGCATAGACAAAAAAAGGCAGGGGATGGGAATAAACGCTTATATAGCACCTACTATGTGCTGGACACTATGCTAATAGCACTTAACAAACATTATCTCCTCTGATTCTCACAATAACCCTGGGAGATGAATGCTACTATTATCCCCATTTTACAAACCAAGGTTAAGTGACTTGCCCAAGGACACACAGCTAGTAAGTATCTAAGCTGGATTTGGACTCCAAAGCCTTCCTGACTCCCAGCCCGGGGCTCTGTGCACTTCGGCACTACCTGGCTGCCCCAAGAAGGAAACTGAAAAGCAAGAACAAGAGTGTGAACCATTTGGCAAAGCAACTTGGTGACTTGGCAAGACTCAACCCCAGGACTGCCCTGCTTCTGGGGGATCTCCCGTTGAAAACCTAAGGCTCACCCTCTGTGAAAGAAACCAGAGCAAGAGAATCAGACCAAGTCTCCAGTTCAAAATGAAGTAGAGGATGGGACTAATGATCAGATCAAACGAGGACAAAACAAATGTATTCTTAATTCAAGCCGTCTGGAGAATTCACGTACAAGTGGGGTCTTTTTGGACCTTTTGGGTCGCAGTGACAGTGATCCATTTGTTTCTGCCTTTGTCCAATCAATCAGTTATTAATCCATCAATAGTCAATATATATTTATTGAGTGCCCACTATGTGCCAGGAACTGTACTAAATGCTAAGGGTACAATGACAAAAGATAGCACCTGCCCTTCAGCCACTCTCAATCAAGTATTACAAGTATTTTTTGCATGCAAAAAAAAATTTATTAAGTGACTATTAGATTCTGAGTTCCTTGAGGTCAGGAGATATGATTGGTTGGGTTGGGGGTTTTTGGTGGGGAGGGGGTACCTTTGTATACCAAGTACTTAGCATTGTGCCAAGTACATAGTAGGCACTTAAAAAATGCTTGCTCAAATCTGGCCTCAGACATTTAATAGCCGTGTGACCCTAGGCAAGTCACTTAATTCCATTGCCTCTTTAAAAAAAATGCTTGCAAGGGCAGCTAAGTGGCACAGTGGATAAAGCACTGGCCCTGGATTCAGGAGGACCTGAGTTCAAATCCAGCCTCAGACACTTGACACTTACTAGCTGTGTAACGCTGGGCAAGTCACTTATTTGCCCTACAAAACAAACAAACAAAAAAACCAAATGATTGCCCACTTGACTTGCCATGCAGTGCCTATCACAGCCCTGTGCTAAGCACTAGGGATACAAATACAAGGAAATAATTCTTACTCACAAAGAGCTTTCCTTCTAACAGGGGACACAGTAAGTAACATATATAAATATGTAAAGAGAATAAATACAAAGTAGTTAAATACAACAGAGTATGGAAGAGAGGGCACTAGCAGTTAATCAGGAAAGGTTCCACATAGAAGGTAATGCCTGAGCATTGTCTTCAAGGAAGAGAAGGATTCTGAGGTGAGCGTAAAGTGAATGAATACCCAGTGAAGTGGTCAGATGGGTAGAAAAAACAGGGTGGTCAGTAATATGCAGCAGATAGATGAAGAAGGATGAGGATCATCAGATTTAGGAATTATGGGATTATTGGTAATTTTGGAAACAGCAGTTTCAGTTGAGTGAGGAGTTCAAAAGTCAAAAAGCAAGGGGTTGAGGGGCAGCTAGGTGGCACAGTGGATAGAGCACCGGACCTGGAGTCAGGAGGACCTGAGTTCAAATCCGGCCTCACACACTTAACACTTACTAGCTGTGTGACCCTGGGCAAGTCACTTAACCCCAACTGCCTCACCCAAAAAAAAAAAAAAGCAAGGGGTTGGGAAGTGAGAGAAGACAAAGTAGAGGCAATCAGTATAGACAGTTTTTTCTAGTTTGGTCAAAAAAGGGAGTAGAGATATTGGATGATAGCTAAAGCTAGCTAGATGGATAGAACATTCCTGGGCCTGGAGACAGGAAGATCTGAAATTCAAATCTGACCTCAGATACTTGCTAGTTGTGCAACCCTGGGCAAGTCACTTAATCCTGTTTGCCTCAGTTTCCTCATCTTTGAAATGAGTGAGAGTAGGAAATGGCAAACCATTCCAGTATCTCTGCTAAGAAAACCCCAAATGGGGTCACTAAGAGTCAACACGACTGAACAATAACAAAGAGTAGATGGAAGGGTCTAAAAATTTGCTTTAAAAGGGAAGACAGAGACATCTTTAGGGTTAAATTGAGGGGTGAGGGGAATGCACTGGGGGAGGGGAAAGGGCAGAGGTGAAATCCTACATGAAAGAAACAGGAAAAGGCTTATGGAGTGGGGGAAGAGATGGAAGAGGAGCAGGGCAGTAAATGAATTTTACACTAATCAGAAAAGGCTCAAAGACCTTAAACTCATCAGAGTTGGCTCAAGGAGGAACTAATACACACACCCAATTGGGTGGAGTAATCTATTTAATCTGGGCAGTAAGTGAGCCTAACATTCATCAGAATAGGCTCAAAGACCTCAATCTCATCAAAATTGGCTCAAGGAGGGAATAATGTACACACTCAATTGGGTGGAGTAATCTCTCTAACCCTGCAGGAAAATAGGAGGGGAAGGGGATAAAGAGAGAGGGGCAAAAGAAGGAAGGGCAGAGTGGGGGAGGGGACAGACAGAAGCAAATCCCTTTTGAAGAGGGATAGGATGAAAGAAGATGGAAAATAGAATAAATATCATGGGGAAGGGAATAGGATGGAAGGGAAACAGTTAACAATAGTAATCATGAAAAAGAGAAGGGGGGAAATTGTACAAAAAATATTTATAGCAACTCTTTGTGGTTGCTAAGAGTTGAGAATCAAGGGAATGTCCATCAACTGAGGAATGAAGGAAGAAGCTGTGCTATATGATTGTGGTGGAATGGTCTTGTGCTATATAGGAAATGACAAACAGGATGATCCTTGAAAAACCTGAAAAGACTCATGTACTTATGTATAGTGAAGTGAGCAGAGCTGGGAGGACATTGTGCATAGTTGACAGCAGTATTCTTCAATGAGCAATTGTGAATGACTTAACTACTCTCAGCAGTGCAATGATCCAAGACAATCCCAAGGGACTAATGAGGAAGCTTACTATTCACCCCCAAAGAAAGAACTGATAAAAAGAATACTTGTGGATTGTACATATATAACCTGATTGAAATCTTGTGGAGGGGGGAGGAAAGGGAGGGAGGGAGGGAGAAAAATTTGGAACTCTAAATCTTATGAAAATGAATGTTGAAAACTACTCTTACATGTAACTGGAAAAAATAAAATAAATGTTTGTTGCAAAGAAAAAAAGGGAAGACAGATATGTTTGAGAACAGTATGGAAATAACCAATAGACAAGTTGGAGGCAGGGATGATTGAGCTTCCAATTTCCTGGAGAAGATGGGAGCAAAGGGTTTCAAGGGCATAGGTAGAGAATGGACTTGGCAAGTATAAGGGCCACCTCACCCTCGGAGTCAGGAAAAAGAGGAGAGACTAGGGAATGGTGTCAAGAGATTCTGAGATGAAGAGAAGGGGAAAAGGGGGAGCTTATATTGACTCAAGGTTCTCAGCTAAAAGAAAGGGGAGGGAAAGGTATGGGAAGAGAGAAAAGGTTTGGATGTGGCAATTTAAAAGGTTTGAGAGACGTAATTTAATCATTTATTAATGATGCCAGCATTTTAATAAAAGGATGGTCATTTGTCATCTCTCTTTGGAGCAAGGATCCTTAATGGTGGTTGGCTCACAGTTTATAAGCCCTTGGAAGAGCAGGTGTTCAATTAACTCTGATTGGCTAACAATTAATGGAAAAAATGAGTATCACGATGAGAAGCAGAGTGATATGTCACCCTTGGAAAGAGCTGGCTATCTCTATACCTAGAGCACTCCCCAGACTTGGGCAATTTAGACAAAAGGATCTATCAAAACCCAAACTAGATTGAATAGAATTCACCATTGTAAGACTGGGTGGGGTCAGATAGAGGAGAACTCAACCTTCAGAGACTGAGGTCTTGAAAGGAGGAGAAAAAAAGGGGGAAATCTGAATCTCCTCAAACCACTGTTTATTAATAATCATTTCTCTCATGGAAAAGCTTCTGTGAAGGAGATATGGCATCCATTAAAAAGGAATAGTAGGGGGCAGCTAGATGGCGCAGTGGATAAAGCACCGGCCCTGGATTCAGGAGTACCTGAGTTCAAATCCGGCCTCAGACACTTTACACTTACTAGCTGTGTGACCCTGGGCAAGTCACTTAACCCTCATTGCCCCACAAAAACAAAACAAAACAAAACAAAAACCCCCCCCCAAAAAAAAAAAGGAATAGTAGGCCTACCTCACAGCATCAAGAGCCCAGTTGAAGTTGGATAATATGAATTTATATTGTGCAAGTTAACACAGTTGTATGACTTTCTCTAGCTCTATTCAGCAATCCAAATGAAGGAAAGGACTACAGTACGTAACCTAAGGCTGAGATTGGGAAAGGGCAAGCATCAATAGGACAAGAGGGCAAGGGATTCCAGAGTTGGACAATGCAGAGTTGGACTAGCTAACTAAAGGGTCAAAATTAGAAAGGAAGGAAGGTAAGTGAAGTCAGAGCAGAGGTAATAGTCTGAGAAAGTCCTCTGGGGTAGAAGGACTGGAGGCTGAGATGAGAGCAAAGAATAGGATTAGGAGGGGTCAGGCATAGGCAGAAATGGAATGACTTCTTACTATGGTCAGAGAAAGGACAGAGATTTTCATTAAGAAAGTGGAACAAGGGGCAGCTAGGTGGCACAGTGGATAAAGCAGGGGCCCTGGATTCAGGAGTACCTGAGTTCAAATCCGGCCTCAGACACTTGACACTTACTAGCTGTGTGACCCTGGGCAAGTCACTTAACCCCCATTGCCCCGCCAAAAAAAAAAAAGAAGAAGAAAGTGGAACAAGTGGGTGATGGTGAGATCCAAGGTGTGACCATTCTAATGTGTGGCTAAGGTGGAATGACGGGTAGGTGATGGGATTTAAGGTGACTGAGGAATTGAGAGGTAAGGGAGTGTAAGAGAGCCTCAGTATTGATGATGAAGTCCACTGGTGTGAAGGCAGGAGTTGGGAAGAAGAGGAAAATGTTGAGACAGATATGAAGCTCCTTGAGAAAGGAGGGAGAATGGTCTGCAGACCATGCACAACAGCCATTGTGATCTGGTTGTATGTGAAAATGTGAGTGAACTTCAAAGGAAAGAGGTAGCTGAGTGATGAAGTAAAAAGGAGTCAAGAAGTAGCAGTGAGGACAAGGAGTGTCGAAGACTAGTGTGTCCAGGGTATGAATGAAGGGACAACCAGTACTGAAGAGAATGGATGAGTAGTATCACGGAGGGGAATGTCTCAACAAAGGCTAATAGATGGAAAGAATGCAATGGAAAGAGGTCCAGATTGAAGGGAAATGTGTTCACTAAGAAATAAAAATTCCAGGGGGCACAATGGAAGGGGGAGGCAAGATGGGAGTAGAACATGGATGGAGTAGGCTTGAAGAGGATGGGAAGAATGGAAGCTGGAGATGGTTTGTTCCACGTGGCAGGGGCTTGAGTAATATAGGGAGAAAAACAGGTGGTGGGAGATTATTAGCTATAGAGGTAGTAGTGGGTGGCAGATGAGTAATACAAAAGGGTGTTGTTGCCTTACAAGGGCCAGGGAATAGGAACCTTATTCCCTCCTGCCTGTTCCTCCTGTTCTGTGGCTGAGGGAGAGGCTGATAGTGCAGCTGCCCCTCTCCCCCAGAGTGCGAGACAGGGCTTTCTTTACGGCCCAAAGCACTTCCTAGGCAAACTATGCCTGTTTCCTACTGCTTACTATGCATGACAGACAAGGATTAGTAGAATGATTCCATGCTATTTATACCTTTTTGAAGTTATACAAATAAAATAATCTAAATATTTACCCTGCACACAAGCCAAAGGCCAAATGTATTTGGGGAGTGGTGTGTAAAGAGACAGTTATATGAGGGAGTGCCTATCATCTGGGGCCAAAGCAATCACCACTTTTCTGAAACTCCCCAACATCATCCTATTGGACAGACAAGTTGGGTAGCTATCACCTACCTCAACTCCTAAGAATGGAGATGAGAAATACACCCCCAAAAGGCTACGGGTTCCTGGGGCCTCATCCTTTTGCCCTTTCAAAATTTAATAAAGCCACTCGCACCCAGTTTTCTTTTTCCTCTGAAGTGCCTTTTTCTCCTGAAGTATTTCAAACAGAGGGACACAATATCAGTATCCCCAGAACTGAGAGATTGGAAATAGGCCCCTCCTTCACTGAAAGATTGACAGGGATGAAATATAGACTCCTTTTAAAAGAAAGAAAAACAACAACAAAATAAAACAGGGAGTGGGTGGCTTTAGTAACACTGAGGAACATGGCGTGTAATGCCACATCACATCTAAAGTATCTTATGCAACCAGGCTCAGATTTACTCATGAGCTGGTTATTAATATCATAAAACTTTATTAATTAGCTGGAGAGAGGATTTTTCTCCGCCCACTTAAGCTCTTTGAAAAGCCAAAAACAACCTCCCACTCCCAGCAAACACCCAGACACACTGTACTACACTGGTTCATGAGGCGTTCTTTGCTACATGCGAGGTTTCTTCCTTTTTCACCTGTTGGTACATTTCAGAAGTGTTCATGAAGTTACCGGGGGAAAGGGCTACAGGAAACTTGTGTCTTGGGATCTGTTCTCCACGTGAGGCTCAAATGAGATGGAAAGTGCTTTGCAAATCTCAATGGACTACAAAAACGTTAGCTATTTATTATTATTTCATCATCATCATTACCTCTCCTACTCTTTAGCCCTTGGAGCAACAACACATTCCCTATTCCAAGCAAGGAAAATCGGGTAAGATGATTTGGATTTGAGCAAATGCACACGGAAGAATGCCCCTAAAACCAAGGGGGAGACTGAGGCCAAGCGGAAGGTGTGACAGGAAGAGCAGGGGGTGCAGCGTCCCCTAGCCCGGGCTCCCAGGGTCACGGGGGTCACACGGCCTCGGCGGGGCAATGAATGGAGAGCGGCCTGGCAAAGCTGTCGCCGGCACGCTGGGGGAGTTAGCCTGGGAGGGGGGCGGCACAGGCGGGTGATGCCCCTGTCCCCCCTCCTCTAGCACACACCTGTCAGTCTCAGGCTGCCCTCCAGCCGCCGCTCTCCACAATGACAGCCCTTCCCGGCTCTCGGGAGCCCCAGACACTCCTCCTCTTCTCCCCAGGCCTTGCCTTGGACCCCGATGAGCAAAGAGGGGGTGGAACGAGAGAAAAAACAACTTACTAAGGTGCCCCTCTCAAGCCCCCAATCCACTTCCATAAGGCACCCCAGCTGCAGCAGCAGCAGCAGCCCCGGCCCCGGCCCCGGCTCCCGCGGTCACTTCCGCCCGGGCTGCCTGTACACGTGTCTCTCCAAGCCTCCAGGCCCCACCCCGCCCCGCTGCAACTGGCAGATCCAGCCCCGGGAATCGATTCTTTGGTTCACATCCTCAGGATGAGAAAACAGAGTGAGGCGGGCAAAACCGAAAGTCCCGAGAGCCCGGGCTCTGAGGGGCGGGGTGCAGCAGCGAGCTAGAGCCTTCGGGAGGCGTGGTGTTCCAACGCCTTTGCTAATCATGGAAAAGAACGGCCGTCCTGAGCTGAGCGGGTCTTTTGAACGAGTGGGCCCACTACTAGGCTTGTACCCCAAGGAGAGAAAGGTCCCACATGTACCCAAATAATCGGGGCACTTTTGGCGGTGGCAAAAGACTGGAACAAAGAGGGTGCTCGTGACTGGAGAAGGGCTGAATGGTATGGGATTGTAATGGAATAAGAGAAATTTTCAGATAAAAAGGATGATGGATGGATGGATGGATGGATGGATGGATGGATGGATGGATGGATGGATGGATGGATGGATGGATGGATGGATGGATGGGTGGGTGGGTGGGTGGGTGGGTGGACTGTTAACGAGTGAAAAAAAGCAAATTGGGCAAAACTATATAAACGGAGGCCATAGTCAAATTCTGCTTCCAGTTTCCCTGGGGAGCAAGTTACTCTGGACCTCAGCTCCCTATCTGCAAAATGAAGACCAATGACCTCGAAATCTATGATCCTATTATCCTAAAAACAAAAATAAAGGCAGCTGAACCCAAATTAATTGCAATGACCAATCTTGATCCTGGAGTGTAGATACTGAAACAATTTCTGTTAAGTGGAGGAAGGAGTGTGGGTTCAGAATATTGCAAATGCTGTCACAAGAGGCGCTTTTGTCAGTTTTGCTTAACTTTTCCTATTATAACAGAAGTTTCAGTGGAGGTGTAAAGGGGAGGGGGAAATGATGGTATTTTTTTTAAGGCGCCAAGAGGCCTTTTAAAAATTTAAAATCAAAAAAGACCCCACATTAGTGGAATTTCTCCAGAGGACATTGAGACATGTTCTCTGGCCTATGAAGTAATTTGTACTGGGAGACCCTATATGGGAGGGGGGGAGGAGACAGACAGAGAGAAAGAGACAGAGAGAAGGAGGAGGAGGAGGAGGAGGAGGAAGTTATAAATGAAGGACTTTGCTGTGGTTTCAGTTGGTCAGTCAACTATTCATTAATTGCTGGTGACACTAAGAAAGGCAAAAGAATTCTGCTCTCAAGGAACTCACAGTCTTATGGGGCAGACAATAGGCAAACAATTGCGTACAAAAGAAAACACAGGATAAACTGAGCAGTTTCAAGAGGAATGCACTAAGATTAAAGAGGACTGGAAAGGACACGAAGAGGTGAGACTTTAGGTGGGAGTTGAAGGAAGGAGGGAAGGCAGGAGGAAAAGAGGAAGGAGAGAGTCCCAAGCATGGGGGGGGGGGCAGACAGTAAAAATGCACAGAGAAGAGGTGGAGTGCAGAATCCAAGGAACAGCAAGGAGGCCAGTGTCATTGGATGGCAGGGTCTCCTGGATGGGGAGAAAGGTGTAAGAAGATGGGTAATGTAGGAGGCATCCTGCTTATGAAGGGCTTTAAAATCCAAAGAGAAGATTTCCTATTTGATCCTGGAAATAATATGAAGCCACTGGGGGCCGGGAGGAGGCGAGGGGCGGGGGGGGGGGGGGGGGGGGCCGAAGAAGAAGAAGAAGAAGAGCAGAGAGGGAAGGAGGTGTAATATGCTCAGACCTATACTTTAAGAGGATAAATGTAACAACTGAATGAAGGTTGGATTGAAGTAGGAAGAGACTTGAAGAAGGGAGACCAATCCAAATGGGCACTAAATCCATGGTACTAACTGATACCTGGTATTGTACAAGCACCATATATTCCAATCGTGATCTCACTGGAGCAATCAACTAGCAAGTTACTTCAGTTTCCAATCAGGCCAATCTACTGCCTGAACAGGAAATAGTTCATCTTCTTCATGTTCTTGTCAAGGTTGACACAAGAAAACTGAATACAGGTGTCAGGCCTCCCAGGAGAGTTTCCCCTTGAATCTCATTAACTCCATCTGACAAGTATATTCATCATTACACAGTTAATTTATAAATCACTCAAGTGGGAACTAGCTGCTGCAGTTTACCTGCAGCAAATGTTCATTTCAGATTGCCAAGCCTTCCAGCAAGCCTACCTTTGACCCCTTCCTTCTACTATCCGGCCATGTTTGCTTAGTTATACAAACTCTTAGAATGGTGACTTTAGAGTTGGAAAAGACTTTGGAAAGAGTCTAGCTCTCATTTGAACAGAAAAAGAAATGGAGACCCAGAGAGGTGAGATAACTTGCCCAAAGTCATACAATTGAGAAGTAACTGAGCCAATATTTGTACTCAGGTGCTTGACTCCAAATGCTGCTTATTTCACCACCCCGTGCTGCCTCTCATGCATCTCGCTGTCAACACAGCCTACTATCCAGTGAGGGTAGAACCCCATGCAGCATGCATAGGGATGGGCCTGGAGAGTCTATCCCATAAAGTGTAAGCCTGAGCTCCCAAGGCAATTTCCAAGAATCCATGAGACTCAGCACTGAAAGGGACTGGCCCTTTAGAATTAACTTCCCCTCTCCCTCCACCACAACAGCTTCAGGGAGGGAAAGTAATCCCAAAAGGTCACCCTCTTTTAGTTTTTACTTAGATTGGTGAACTCATGCCCACCCTCTGGCAGTGGTTCTTAACCCACAGTTCTTCAGCTTATTATTTTAATATTTCAATATCATTGTTTTCCTTTGTAATACTATATTTTATTTTATGCATTTAAAAACATTATTCTGAGAAAGGGTCTATAGTCTTCACCATACTGTCAAAAGCATCTATGAAAGAGAAAGGATTAAGAAGCATTGGGCCCAGGGCAGCTAGGTGGCACAGTGGATAAAGCAGGGGCCCTGGATTCAGGAGGACCTGAGTTCAAATCCAGCCTCAGACACTTGACACTTACTAGCTGTGTGACCCTGGGCAAGTCACTTAACCATCATTGCCCCATTAAAAATTTTAAAAGTAAAGTAAAAAATAATAAAAAGAAGCATTGGGCCCTAATTCCTACCATATTCCATGGTGTTCAGCCTTACCTCCTTTACTTCAGATAGGATGGGAAGAGGTAGAAATCACATAATTCAAAATAGTAGACAAGGGGCAGCTAGGTAGCACAGTGGATAGAGCACAGGCCCTGGAGTCAGGAGTACCTGAGTTCAAATCCAGCCTCAGACACTTAACACTTACTAGCTGTGTGACCCTGGGCAAGTCACTTAACCCCAATTGCCTCACTAAAAATAATAATAATAATACCCTCTTCTCTTCATATTGCCTCACTAAAAAAACAAAACAAAAATAGTAGGCAAGTATAAGCTATGCCACTCAGCTTTGGAGCACAGGTCCAAGGGATAGCCTGATTGCTGTGCAACTCACAGAGCCCACCATATCCAGCTGGGCCGACAACCATGCTTGATTCAAACCTACCCACCCCTTTCCGCCTCTGGATTTGAAAACAGCAATCCAATCAGCCTCACTACTGTTTCTGGAAAAGGGATGCCAAATCAGCTGCCCCCTGGCTCCATTCACAATCCCGGTGACTTCCTAGGCCAAAATACCCTTCCCTGGCCATCATATAGTGTAGCTCTATGTTGTCTCCCCCTATTAGGATATAAGCTCCAAAAGGCGTCAATAAAAATCTATTTTTTAAAAAAGAACATGCGCTCCTTGTGAGCAGGAACCATTTCTCTTTTGTGTTTGTTTCCCCAGCATTTAACACAATTCCTGTCACAGTGTAAGTGCTTATGCTGTTCATTGAAGCTGTAATTGCTAGATCATAAAATCTAGATTTAGAAAGAACACTCAGAAATTGTCTAGTTCAACCCGGACTTGTTTCTCTTTCATGTCCTCAATTGGACTATAGACTCCTTTAGGGCAGGAGCCATTATTTATTCCCTTCAGTAGCTAGATGATGTAGAGCATATCATAGGGAGTGAAGAAAATACCTGTTGGTTGACAGTATGAATTATCTGTACCAGTTTCTCCTCTCCACTGGGGAGGATAATTGAAACGATATTTTATGGCCATAATCTGGCCAAAGATGGGAACATGTGCCCTCCTCCATTCTTTGCAGAAGTGGGGTTCTATGGACATGGAACAATGCATATACTGTCAGCTTTGGATGATGTTAGTTTCACAAAATTGCTTCTTTCCCTTTGTTCTTTGTTACAAGGGATGACTTTCTAGGGAGGGTAAGAAGGGATATATTTGAAAATGAAGGATATATATATATAAAATAAACCTTTTTTAAAAAGATAGCATTCTTTTAGTCAGAAATCACAGGACTAAATAGACCATTATGCTATTTAATAGAATGACCAGAGGGCAGCTAGGTGGCACAGTGGATCAAAGCATTGGCCTTGGATTCAGGAGGACCTCAGTTCAAATCCAGTCTCAAACACTTGACACTTACTAGCTGTGTGACCCTGGGCAAGTCACTTAACCCTCATTGCCCAGCCCCCCCCAAAAAATAGGATGACCTGATGCCCCCCCCCACCTCTGTCTCTCTGAAATGCTGAGTCCTTAAAAAACCATGTCCCTAAGTCTTTGGAGGAAAGAAAAATTGTATGAGTGACCTCCAATCCCTTCACCCTTCAGTATTTTCCCAGTCTATCACTCCCTGCATGGTCTACACTCTCCTCTGACCCTAGTCTTTGACCTTTATTAAACCAGTTCAACTTTCTGCTATCCCCTAGTCTCAAATCCCTTTCTCTCTGGTCCAAATGATGCTCAAGTCTTGCCAAATCCCAACCCTGAAACTTTCACACAAAGCTTCCAGCACTCCTATTCATTTATTGCTGACCCAAGCTAAAGAAAGTCATGCAACTGTGCTAAGTGGATCTCCTTCAAAGCAATGTTATCTCCTTTCAACAGTACCCTGGCTGAGCAGGGCAATCCTTTTACCAAATATTATCAATATGAACATGTCCAGACTTGAGCATAACCTTATGAGTTCAAGAGATGCTAAGGTCATCAAATGGCACAGAATAAAGGAAATGGGAATTTCTTCATTGAAGAAAATAGCCATCTCCAGGGATGTGGAAAGCCCTGGCCCAAACAGCAGAAAATATGTTCTAGGAGTTGTTTGGATAGTGCAGAGCCAAAGTGAAATGTAAGGGGGCAGCTAGGTGGCAAATTGGATAGAGCATGGGCCCTGGAGTCAGGAGTACCTGAGTTCAAATCCAGCCTCAGACACTTGACACTTACTAGCTGTGTGACCCTGAGCAAGTCACTTAACCCCAATTGCCCCACCAAAACAAAGTGAAATGTAAAATGCCTATTCAGTAGTTCCACAAACTGCCTCGGGCTCAAATGTTTATAACTCAACATCCTGGCACATGGTAACAATAGTTACAAATTATAAGTTACTAATTGCTTACATCTTATCAAGGTGTAGTGTGGGTCTCTTATGCCTAGTGTGTACGAAATAAATAACTGTCCTCTACTTGATTCATATTGTACATTGAATATCTCTTTTTGGAGAGACTATAAATGTGGGCCAAAATTATCCTTAATTTTTTCCTGGGGCATCAAAACAGAAGACAATGAGTCAAAGAATATTAAAAAAAAAAAGTTAGCCTAACCCCTCTTACTACAGGCCAAGTTCACCCCAAGACTGAATTCTGTATCTAGCACAATTTCTGGAACATTGTTGATGCTTAATAAATGTTTGTTGATCAGAATTTTTATCGGGCTCCTCTTCCATTGTCTTTCCAAAGTCAATAAGATAGGTACACAAACACTCCCAGATGATTTATATCTCTGCATCCTTCATCAGTCACTGACCAGTGTTAAGTGCCACTGAGATACTCTGGAACCTCTATTCAAATGGTTAAAAATCCATTTGGGCCTATAGAAGACTGTTTCCTGTCCTAAAAATAGCCTTTGAGTGGACCTGTAATATCTCTCTGATCTAGATCTGCCTTCAGCCTTACCTACAGGAGAAGATTCATTTTTGGACTTAAATGTGACTCTCAGCAACTTGGGACTATGCCCAAAGGGCTATAAAAATGTGCATACCTTTTCACCTCGCAATACCACTCCTAAATCTATATCCCAAAGAGATTGGGGGGAGGGGCACAGAAAGGTCCTATTGGTAGAAAAATATTTATAGGAGCTCTTTTTATGGTAGTTAAGAATTGGAGATTGAGAGGATGCCCATTAATTGGGGAATGACTGAACAAGTTTCTGGTATATGATTATAATGGAATATGATTGTGCTATAAGAAATGATGAAGCATATGATTACCAAGAAAAACTTAGAAAGACCCATATGGACTGAAGCAAAGTGAAGTAAGCAGAACCAGGAGAACACTGTACACAGTAATAGCAATACTATACAATGATCAGCTGTGAATGATTTAGCTATTTTCAATGATCCAATACAATGAACCAAGACAATTCCAAAGCACTCAATGAAAAATGCTATCCACCTTCAGACAAAGGACTATGGAGTCTGAGTGCAGATTGAAGCATACTATATTTTTCACTTTTTGTACTTGTGAATGTGTGTGAGTATGTGTTTCCTTTGGGTCTGTAACTTCTTTCACAACATGACTAATATTGTAATATGTTTTGCATGATTGAACATGTAATAACCTATATCAAATTACTTAATGTATAGGGGGAAGGGAGGGAGAGAGAAAATTTGGAACTCAAAAATTGGTTTTAATCAATGTTAAAAAACGGTTTTTACATGTAAACTGGGGGAAAATAAAATATTATTTTTTTAAAATTTGTCTCTCAATAATAACTCTCAATATCTATGTGGGAATGCTGTCCGTGCTCAAGAGGGCTCCAACTTTTTAAACAGCTGCTTTTCTTCAGAGCATGACCTGCAGTTTCATCCCTAAGTATTATCTCCTAATGTTAGTTCATAAATATTTAAATAATCAAATAGGTCAAATAATTCCCAGGGTATTTTCTAAGTTACCTCACCTAGCAATTTGTTCCTATGTATGATTCTGCAGTCCTCCTAGCAAGCCTTCCACATTCTTTTGCAATATTTTTAGAACAACTTTAGTATTTTACTCTGTCTACTCCTAATTTTTTTCAGTAGTTTCAGTGACCTCATTTAAAGTTTTCTTGGCAAAGATAACTGGAGTGGTTTGTCTTTTCTTTCTCCGGCTCATTTTACAGGAACTGAAACAAACAGGGTTAAGTGACTTGCCCAGGGTCACACAGCTAGGAAGTACTTGTCTGAGGTCAGATTGGAACTCAGGAAGATGAGTCTTCCTGACTCCGGGCCTGACTCTCTATCCACTTCACCACCTAACTGCCCACTCCTAATATTAGAAGGCCTCTATGACTTTCAATATCTACAATGCAACAATTATTTACTCATCCATTTAATTTTTTGTTTGATACTTATTTACTCACTTGTTTGTTTACAATTGTGTCTCTCCATCTCCCAGGCTAAATTTAGGGTTGGGGTCATTCACAGATCCTATCCCATTGATCATTAGGAGAGCTTTGACTTGCTCCTTTTCCAACCTGGGCCTGTTTACCCCTTCCTTAACACCTGGTGCCCTACCTCAAGCCTTCCGTCCTCATCCCTCATCCCAGAAGCTCACCACATTCATAGCAAACTTAGGACACCACCACGGCTCAGAACTCCCAAGCCTAAACAGATCCACCAGCTTCAATTTCTCCTGTAACAGGAATTACAGGAGTATGCCACCACACCTGGCTATATAACATTAATTACGTGTCATCCTTGTACAGGGGCCATGCTAATCTTCTCTATATCGGTCCAATTTTTTAGTATATGTGCTGATGAAGTGAGCACTCTATAATATTAATTTTTTTTTTAAGTGAAGCAATTGGGGTCAAGTGACTTGCCCAGGGTCACACAGCCAATAAGTGTTAAGTGTCTGAGGCCGGATCCGAACTCAGGCACTCCTGACTCCAGGGCCGGTGCTCCATCCACTGCACCATCCAGCCGCCCCTATAATATTAATTTAAATTACTTCAGAGACTGACTGCTCCAAGTTCAACAAAACCAGTAATGCTGACTGTGAGTATGAACTTGCATCACTATACCGGAACAACACAATGAGCAATAATCAATACAACTTCATATAAAATAAACAAACATGCAAAGTAATACCGTACTACAGAAATAAACTCATGATCATGGGAAACAATAACACTAACTTTTTTCATGAACTAACATATAGCAAATAATAATATAAACAGCATGCATGAATAAAAGCCTGCTCATAACCACATCCTGATGCCTCATCAACATAATGCATCAATTAACAGCATCAATAAAACATTTCACATAATAGTATAATAGTACTTGCATGTTGACAGCAGATACATTGGAGGGGGGGCAGGGAAGGCTGTTCCCAAGAGGCAAACAAAAACAACAAACAAAATTAAAAATAAAATTGGAAATACGAGTCCCATTGTCCCTCAAATAAAAATTGCAGTGGACAATGAGAAAGTATAATAAAATCTGCATATCCAAAAAATATAAATGAAATATAAAACACTCAAAATAAGATAAAATAATAGCCTAAAAGTAAAGAAGAGACAAAATAAAAATTCCAGAAGGGGAAAGTGAAATCCCATTGGAAGCAAAACAAAACAAACTAAAACATAAAAAGAAATTAAACTTAAAACAGGATTTAAAATGTCACAATGGGGGGAAAAAGCCACATAGGTGAATAAGCACAAAGATATGTAAAATTAAACAACTGAAACAAAAAAGTGCAAGAAAAAGGCAGCTAGGTGGTGTAGTGGATAAAGCAGGGACCCTGGATTCAGGAGGACATGAGTTCAAATCCGGCCTCAGACACTTGACACTTACTAGCTGTGTGACCCTGGACAAGTCACTTAACCCTTATTGCCCAGAAAAAAAAAAAAAGACAAAAAAAGATCACTCTTTTGGGCAGCTAGGTGGTGCAGTGGATAAAGCACCAGCCCTAGATTCAGGAAGACCTGAGTTCAAATCCAGCCTCAGACACTTGATACTTACTAGCTGTGTGACCTTGGGCAAGTCACTTAACCCTCATTGCCCTGCCCCCCCCAAAAAAAAGTGCAAGAAAAGTGAATGACAAGGGAAATATTGAAAAATGGCAGGAATGAAGGGGTGCTAGCACTTCCAGACCTCAAACTATATTATAAAGTAGTAATCATTAAAACATTTGTCCCCTGTTCAAAAATAGAAAAGGAGATCAATGGAAACTAGACAAGGAAAATCAGAAATAATGAAATTCAATAACCCAGTGTTCAAAGATTGGTGCCATATTGCCTTGTTCTGGGAGACTCATCATGTTATCATGGAAAGATTCTTAGATTCTTAGTCAGAGGAATTGGGTTCAAATCCATTTTCAGCCTCAGGCCATTAAGGAAGTCATTTCCTTTTCTGGATCTCAGTTTCCTTCTCCGGTTAAAGAAGTGGGTTGGATTAAATGATATTTTAAGATCCTTTCCAATTCTCAATTTATGATCTGATAATTCCTCTCTTTCATTAGCTAGTAGACCAAGAAGACAGCAAGATTCTGTGTGCTGCTCTCATATAAAACCAGGGCCAAGTGTCAAAACAGGTGGAAATCAGAAGGGGGGAAGGGTAGGGAAGGGATGTGAAAATCCACTTGTATTTATACAACTCTATCCCCTTACTCATCTCTCCTGAGCCATCCCAAACAGCCCACTTCTTAAAAAATAGGGGCGGCTAGGTGGCACAGTGGATAGAGCACTGGCCCTGGAGTCAGGAGGACCCGAGTTCAAATCCGGCCTCAGACACTTAACACTTACTAGCTGTGTGACCCTGGGCAAGTCACTTAACCCCAATTGCCTCACTAAAAATAAAAATAATAATAATAATAATAATAATAATAATAATAATACCCTATTCTCTTCATATTTCCTTTTACACACACCTTAACTACGAATGTTCTTCAAGGTTCTATCTATTAGTTTAATTATCATATCTACAAAGATGGCTCCTAAATATATATCCTGCCCCAGTATCACTCCTAGGCTCCCACATCACCAATTGCCTATTGGACTTTCTAAACAGATATCCCAGGGACCTAAACTCAAAATATCTAAACTGAACTCATCATTTCCCTCCTCCCCCAAAAAAACCTTATTCATTTTCCAAATTTCCCTTTTTCTGTCAAAAGCACCCCAATCCTTCAATGTCTCATATTTGTGTTCATGACATTACCCTAGACTCCACATTCTCCCTCACCCCACATATCCAGTTACCAAATCTTGCCATTTCTACCTCCATAGATTCACATCACTATTGCTTTAGTTCCAACCTTTATCATCTCTCACCTACATTATTGCAATAGCCTCCTAATTGGTTTCCCTGCCTCAAATTTCTAGTCCATCCTACACAATTACAAAAGTTGCAAAAGTAATTCTCCTTATGCTTAGACCTAAACATGTGATTTCTCTATTTAAACAACTCTAGTGACTTCCTATTACCTCTAGAATAAAATACAAATTCCTCTGTTTAGCTTTGAAAGTCCTAGCCAACCTCACCTCCATCTACATGTAGATTCTCACTGGATTCTACACCTAAGAGCCAGCCAAACTGGCCTTCTCTCCTGACCTTCCCCTCCAAGGGACCCTCACTTACTTGAAGGTACAGCTCAGGCACCATATTCTACATGAACCCCTTCCTGATCCTCCCAATTGTTGATGCTCTCATTCACAAACAGCCTTGTACTTAACTATTTTGAACACACTTGCATTGATTCACTTTGTATTTGTGCTGTATATTTTTATATGTACTTGTCTCCCTACAAACTCCTAGGGAATTAGAAATCCTTTCATTCATTTTATTTGTATCCCCAGTGCCTAACACCCAGTAGGCACTTAAGAAATGCTCCCTAATTGAAAAGAAACCAGGGTATTAAAGAGAAAGGAGAAAACTAAGAATTAGAAAACTTTTTTTTCCTCTTAAGCAGTTAGATCGCACTGTTCGCTCCTTCCTCCAGACAGCTCTTTCCCCATATTTATAGTAGTGTCTCCTAAATGACTTCACAGGAAGGAGGGGAGTGAGGCACTGGAGATCAGTATTATAGCTAACAAAAAATGGCCATAGAGTACTGTGCCAGCACTGTTTTACACAGGATGACTTGGTTTCTCTTTAATGGGGCAAGGGCACATCCAGGATTTCACTGGTCCAGAGGTCTGGAGCTTGGCATGGCTTCCAAGCCACCTGACATGTAAGCAGCCTCAATTTGTAAGGAAATGGGGACTTTTCAAGCTCTGTGTAATTCCCACCACCAAGCATTCAACATAACCTCTCTGAATGGGCTTTGTCACCATGACAATAACAGTAATGGAGGGATGCCTCAATTTTCCTAAATCTCTCTTATGTCCTTATTGCTCCCTTTTATGGTTGAATGAACTTTCATTAAATATTTTATGGCTCATGAATGTCTTACTGCAGTCCAATCCCAAGCTTGAACCACTGGAGTGGCCTGAGTCAGGCATGCCCTAGAATAAGAACTCTGCAGGTTTCAAGTGAACCCTAAATGTTAAATTTGTCATAATAATAGATCTCCACAGTCACTCAGGGAATTACTAGCAGAATCACAAAGGCTTACTCTGGCTAAACAATTGCGACAGGCCCTTTCTCTGTCAAGGATCACTAGGGTGGTCTGCCTCTTATAAACTGCAGCAAAGGAGTCTCATTTTCTCTGAATGCCATTTGCCAACAAATCACTCCTCTCCTGTTCCCTGGTTCTTCCTCCCTTTTGGTGGCTACGTCCACCCATCCTTCCCCTTTACTCTTCCATTCTTTCCTTTCATTTCTTGGTGAGAGAAATATATTAATAAATGAATTATTGATTTAGGACTAAAGTTTTTCCCCTCTCTGTTTCCTCATACAGAAATCAACCCCTTGTAGGTTATTCAGTCAGCATCTTAAAGACATTGCTGATAATGAAATTGGAATAACTTTCTCCTCAATCTTCTTCAGACCCCACCCAAGTAGGTAAGACTAATTCTGATTAAAGAGAAAAAATAATTAAATCTAGATAAATTCCAGCCCATTGTCTTCAACCCAGGCTGGGGTGGGGGTGGGGGGTGAGGGGGGGAAGATGGTAAACATAGGGGTAAGACCTTTTGTCTAGATTTCTTGGGACTAGGGGGGAGTCAGGGTAGAGATAAGTAAGGGTTACATGTCATGTTCCCTCAACTCCTCATTAGAATAGACCCACCTCTTATTATAATATTCATTCTCTAATCAATCGGAATTGATTACCTCCTGTCAGGAACAACAACTCTCCAAGGGTATTTAAACACTAATGTTTCTCCAAAGGAGGTCTTTTGGCTTCTGGAAGCATCAATTGACCTCAATCTTGTAATTATCTGCTAGAAATAATTAATAAAATTGATTATTAATTACCCAGAAACTCTATTTTCATTTGTTACATTGAGGTGACTTGATACTCTCTGATTTCAGAAAAAAATCTCTTAATCTTAGTTTTCCCCCTCTATAAACTGGAAATAATAAACACCATCCTAATTCACATACTTAATTAAAGGAAAATGACAGAATAGTTAATGCTTATAAAGTATTTCTTTCAGTTTCAACTGAGTCCAATGGACTGACCAAAGATTTGATGTAGGAGGCAAAAAAGGGGTTAATAGAAAAACCTGAGACCCAAGCTCTAACTTAGATCTGAGCTCTGAGAGGGATTCAGACCCCAGTTAATGGATAACTTAGACTTGAGTCTTCATTAATATAAGTCAGGGCCTGGGTTCTTGTTACCCACATAAATCAGTAACATAGAACATAACAAGAACATAAAGAGGCAGGTCATAGAGACCTTAACTATAACAATGATACACAGAGAGGATATAGAAAACTGATAAATGAAAATATTTTGAAACTGGACATGGGAATCAAAAGGTAACATGGGCAGGAAAGGCCAAATTTGTCCCCAGATTCACCTTATGATGTGTAAACCCCCAAAACACACCTCCATGGAAAAAGGTACCTGCTTCAGGTGTTAGCTTAGGTCCCCAGGAACTTCAAATTAGGATTGGCCCTCCTCTGTACCTCCCTAAGGTGGAAATTATTATAATGAGACTGATAATCAATTTATCCATACCATAAATATAACTGTCTTTATTTATTCAAGAGATACCTTTCTACTTTTCTGGTTCTCTCCCTGTGTAAAACTTGGGAAACTGAGTCACTGAATCTTGTAATTCTTTTGGGATGACTCCCGATCAGTTTGACCCTAAATCCATCCCACATCAGGTTGACCCCATCTTCTACATAACTCCTTCCTAAAAACTGCACTTAAAATAAATGTCAATCTTATCGAATCACATTTTTCACAATTAATTTCCTTGTCACTTTGGGAATGCATTTTTACCACCACCAACAAAGGAAACCTTGACTCGACACTTAAGGGAAATCACAGTGAAGAATTCTAAGGTTTACTTCAAAGAGCATTCTTTCTTCCTGAGCACATAATGTAGCATTTGATATTCTCCCCTTATCAGAAATTAATGAACTAAGTAGTCAATCCAAAAGTACACATGTCAAAATACAGCACACAGTTCATTCCCATTTCACTGTGTGTTCTCACTAATGCTATGGGGCTAGAATATTTCAGCAGCCATACTGATTAAGTCATTATTCCAAGTACTTAACTGAGCTCCAACAACGGAAAAGCCATCCAATGATGCCTTTTCAGAGGCTTCCACCATGTAAGTGGCCCTTCACTTCCACTTCACCATAAAGACATTAGTGCTTCTTTGCATGAAGTTCAGCTATTACAATTCATCAGTGATGAACCATGTAAAGGAGAAAATAACAGAGGTTCTACCAATCACCTTTTGACTAAGGAAATATGCAGCCCTGACGAAAATGGTCAAGGTTTTTGCAGCTACTCGATATATTCTGTGACTGCAAAAACCATTGGTTGTCAGCCATAGAATAGCAGCTGTGCAGAGCTTCATGGCCCTCCTTTTACTCTCTATATAAATTTGAGTCTATACTAAGTGAATATAATCATAATCTGTTTTGCAATGTAATAATATCACCCCTACTGACTGTATACTTGGGTAGTAGATAGAATGCTGGATTTGGACCTGCCTTCCATTTCTTGCTTTTTCACACACACACTCTCCCACCTACCCCCAATTCAACAGATTCCAGTGACTCCCAATCACCTCCATGACTAAATACAATCCTCTGACTTTCAAAGCCCTTTATAACCTGGTCCCCTCCTACCTTTTCCAGTCTTTTTTTCTTTCTTTCTTTCTTTTTTTTTTTCCAGGGCAATGACTTGCCCAGGGTCACACAGCTAGTACGTGTTAAATGTTTGAGGTCGGATTTGAACTCAGGTCCTCCTGAATCCAGGCCCAGTGCCTTATCCACCTAGCTGCCCCCCTTTCCAGTCTTCTTATACCTTACTCCCTTCCACCTACTCCTCCATCCAGTGACACTGGCCCCCTTGAAGTTCTTCACAGGAGACAGTAAATCTCACGACTCACCTGAACTTTCCTCCCGACTTATCTCTACTGCTTGACCCCCTTGGTTTTTCCCTCAAATCCAAGCTAAAATCCCACCACCTATAAGAAGACTTTCCCCCTTAATGCTAGTGCCTTCCTCCTGAAATAAACTCCAATTTATTCTGTATATATGTTGTTTGTACAATTGTTTGCATGTTGCCTCCCCAGAGGCAGCTAGGCAATGCAGTGGATAGTGCACCAGGCCTGGAATCAAGAAGTCCTGAAATTTCAAATCCAGCCTCAGATGCTTACTAGAGTTTCCTCATCTGTAAAATGGGAATATTAATAGCACCTACTTCCAGGGTAGAAGGAAAGAATATTTGTCAAGCACTTATATCACATAGTAGGTGTTTAATAAGTGCTTATGTCCTTCTTTCCATTAGATGGTGAGCTCCTTGAGAGCAGAGTTGTTTTGTTTTGCTTTTGCTTTTCTCTGTCTACCCATCGGATTATAAATGCTTGCTATCCGACTAAATGATGGATCCCAACACTTACAAGCTATGGGATCATGGGTAAATCACTTAACCCCTCTGATGGGATTTATTTACTAGTTCATCAAACATACACTTGGGCAGCTAAGTGGTACAATGAATAGACTGCCAGTCCTAAAGTCAAAAAGACATCTTCCTGAGTTCAAATCCAGTCTCAGACTCTTACTAGCTCTGTGACCCTGAACAAGTCACTTCACCCTGTTTGCCTCAGTTTCCTCATCTGTAAAATGAACTGGAGAAGGAAATGGCAGACCACTCCAGTATCTTTGCCAAGAAAACCCCAAATGGGGTCACAAAGAGTCAGAGACAACTGAACAACAAAAGACCACCCAACAGTGGACCAGGTGTTAATAGAGAACAGAACAGAAGGATGAGATGGAGTGTGTCCTGTGGTAAAAAGTATGCCAGTTTTTGAAGGATCACCCTTTCGGGGAGGAGACCGATGGCCATGCATGGGCTATGCATGCCAGTCCGGCTGCTAAGCACTCGACTTCCGGGGTGCGAGCTTAAAAGGCAAGGAGAGAACCGAAGTGGGATCTCTCTTTTCGGCTCTCCTTGTTCGTTGGCTGCGCTGCACACACAAAGGCTGATGGAGGTTGGACTCGGCCCAGTTCGCCGTAACAGTACATGCCTGACGCGGCTCCCCCCCCCCCCAAAGGTGGCCTTGGGTTTTGGTGAGTTTTATACGGAATATAGACTAAGCTTAGACTTAAGACTATTTGTTTTGTATTTCTACTTTCCTATTCCTCTAATCAACATCACCTTGTAATTTCCAAACAATAAAAAGCTCTAACTAGAGACCAGAGGCTTCTTCCATTTACTAGTCTGGGAGATAAATAAGGGAAACAGTTAAAAGGGGAGGTTAAAGCTCTAGTATCCAATTTTAAATCTCACAGTCCTCAAGAAAAGGGAGAAATAAAACATTTGCTAGGGTCTGATCCTGGACAATCATTTCATACCTCTGTGCCTCAGTCTCCTCCTCAAATATAAAATGAGGGAGTTCAACTCAGTAGTACCTTTCTAGCTCTAAATCTATGTGTCTAGGACCTACACAGGAAATGATAATACATGACACCATATTGCTGGCTCCCAATCTTTTCAGAGTATAACGGAAAGAATGTAAGATCCAGAGTCAGGACAACCCACAGTTCAAATCCCACCTTTGACATGTGCAAACTATGCAAAAAAGGGCAAGTCCCTAAATCTCTCTGTGCCTCATTTTCCTCACCTGTAATATGAACTTGATACCCATAGGACCTATTTCACAGAATTGTTGAGAGGTTCAAATAATGTTAAAGGGGTGGGGGGAAGAGGAGGAATAGTATGTTAACTATAAAGTTATTAGACATCTGTTTTTTGGAGAGAATACATCCCAATGATAGTATAGCTCCATCAAACTGCAAGAGGAACTGCAAAAACCCTCCAGCCAAAATGACCAAGTAGGATATCAGACACAGAGCTAGAAAGGGCCTTGTACTCCAATCTCTTCATTTTACAGGTGGGGAAACCGAGGTGCAGTTAAGTGACTTGCCCAGGGACATACAGTTGACTGAGGCAGGATCTAAAGCACAAAGACCCAACACCACTGAACTCCTTTATTCCATCTAGGATTTTTACCTGAAGCCTGTGGGATCTCAGTTGGGGTTGTACTGGTGAGGGGCCCAGCCAGGAGAAGAGACCCAGTGCCTGGACCTCTGGCTGAGTGGATGCCCAGGGTGGCCCTCCCTTAGATGGGCTTTCTTTTCTCTCTTTTTTTTTTTGTTTCTTCTTCAGGCTTCACCCTTTTGAATTCCTATCAGGATCCTTGCACTGTAGGTTGGTCTTCTTACAGGAGATAAAAGGAGGAGGGAAGGGAGGGAGCCTGTAACTGATCAGAGATAAAACAGGCCAGAAACCTGTACTACCAAGGTCCTGACTGCTCAGAGGCAAGCTTGAGAGGGGAAGGGGAGAAAGCCTCCCCCTGACCTGCTAGGGAACAGGCCTGGCATCTGTTCATCTTGAGGTTCTTATAGATGGGAAACAGATCTGGGGAGAGGAGAAAAAAGAGAGAGAGAAAGAGAAAGAGAGAAAGAAACTTACTACTAACATTATGACCTTCCAGGACCTTTTGGGGGAGGAGCCTTAAAGAGGAGGTGGGGAAGAAAAGTCAAGCATTAAAAGAAGCTACCACCATTTTATCAAGAATCTTGAATTTAGAGCTAGAAGAGGCCCTAGAGGCCTTTGAGCTCCACCCCTTCAATTTACTGAGATGGAAAGTGACTGCCCCAGGGTCACATAGTTAGTTGGTTCCTGAGGCAAGATTTGAACTCTTGTCTTTGAAGTCTCCAAACCCAGATGTTCTATCCACCATGACACAAAGCCACTTGGGTTAGGGGAGAAAGGTCGAAGAAAAGAAGACCCTGCAAAAGGGAGGAGATTTGAAGAGAGGAAAAAAAGGAGGAGGAGTCTCCCACCTCACCTCTGTCTTAATGCTTCATTTTCCATGAGGTCTTTCCTGATCATCCCTGTTGCTCATCCCCCTGCCTTTTTGAGATTGCTTCATATTATGTGTACTCCTTGAAGTTATAGACTGTTTAATTTTTGTCTTTGTGTAATAGGAGGACTGGCCAATGAGGATCCAGTCCTTGGAGCTTGCACTGTGTACTTTGCCCGTTGCCTATGCACATGGAAGCTTGATGAGCATACTTTTGGATATACCCAGTGGAGGGGCCCTTTCCCTCCCCATGTGCTCAGAGCACATGGAGCACACCTGTCAGATTACTACATGGGATGAAAAAGCCTTTCAAGTGGCTGCTGAGCCAGAACTGAGTGTTCATACAAAAAGTTCAAACTGAAGAACTCTTTCTCATTGTTTAGGGCCAGCAAGCAAGTTTCCAGATGAGAGGAAGGAGTGCAGCAACGGAAGCAGCAGTGACATGTTTTCTACCCACGATTGCCATCGCTCCCTACTCATCTGCCATCTTGCCCAGAGTTACACGGGTATCCATTCAAATCCAGGTCTTTTATTTCAAAACTCACTATTCTGGCAGCTAGGTGGTGAAGTGGATAAAAGCACTGGCCCTGGATTCAGAAGGACCTGAGTTCAAACTTGATCTCAGACACTTGACACTTACTAGCTGTGTGACCCTGGGCAAGTCACTTAACCCTCATTGCTTAGCAAAGAAGAAGAAGAAGAAGAAGAAGAAGAAGAAGAAGAAGAAGAAGAAGAAGAAGAAGAAGAGACAAAACTCACCATCCTCAGCCATCGAAGACATCTGAGATATTATTAGCAGGGATAGCCTAGAACTTTCATAGGTTCTAGCTAGTGGGTTCCATCCCCTTGAGACATCACCAGTATTTACAAGGCAAACCACCCCTGTGCTTAAGAGGCTTGATCAGGGGTGGGAGCCATTCTGTCTCTTCACAGTGACTTTTTGTCACTCTACTTCTGTCTTGGTCTACAGGAGACAAAAAAGGACTGGTTTTTCTTTAGGTTTCATGAGTTGGTGGGGGCCCCAAGGCTGCTACCTCCTGGTGAACAGAGTGAAAGATGGAGTTACAAGTCCCAGTCTTTGTAAAAGAATTAGTCCACATGAACAGAATAGCTGCTGAGAGATACACAAAAAGGGAAGCAGACACTTTTTTTTTTTACCATTTCCCAGAATGCCAGGGATAGCCTCATCTATAGGAAAGTTCCTTAACTACTCTGAGTCCAGAAATCTAAGACTAAAAGTTATAGACAAGTTGCCCACCTATAATGGTTAAGGGAGTTTCTTATGCTGAAGAAATCAGAGATTACAGGTCTGGGATGAGAGAAGCAGAAACAGAGAGACAAGGAGAAGACAGAGATGGAGAGAACCCAACAGAAAATACATAGAGACAGACACAGAAAGAAAAAGATGAATGAGTGTAGACCTTTTATGATCACTCCCTGACTCCCTAGGAGTCTTTGGCACCCTGTTTAGAAAAAAACTAATTTAAGATGCATAACAGCCAAAGATCTGGAAAACCAGTTATCCACATCCAAAGGACCACAAGAAGAAGACATAGTAGAGGAGAATGAGTCAAAATAGGGGCAAAACAAGTTTCATGCGGAAAGAAAAACTAATTCTGGAATTTGAACAACAGTCAGGATGAGAGAAGTCCCTCAGATAATTAAAAAAAAAAAACCAATATGGCCTTAGGGAAAGGACAGAGTCCTAATTAACTGGAGCACTAGCTCCCACCAACTCTCATTACTGACAAGATCTAAGAACATAATGGAACTCTGGAGAGGGCTCATGACCTGAGACATCCAAGGGATCTTAGAGCCTCAGAGCACAATTCATTTGACTACTCAGAGTCCCGCCCCCCCCCCCCAACAAATTTAATGAATCCCAAAGAGGTAGTAGGTGAATGGAAAGACAAGTGTTGGTTGCATTCACTTGACACTCACAAGGCCTGAGTTATTCTGGAGTGTGAGCCAAAGACAGACAGTTCCACCCACTCTTTCATCACATGTCACTGGCAAGTCTATTCAGTCCCCCTGGAGCTCAGTCACTGCTTTTATAAAATGAGATTTGCAGCTATTACCTCCCACTCCCCTATCTCCAAACTCCCTTACCCCATCAACACACCCAGAGTCAGGAAACTGAAGTCACATCATTGTTGCTTCCCAGAAGGAATAGACTCTACAGGTATATGGGATACTGGCTAAGGAGAGTAAATTAACATTTGTGGATGACCAAAGCTGCCTTATGATCCTTCAGTAGCTGAATGCCTTGACCTTTCATTCCATGTTTATTTGGAGATGACCTTTAAGCAGCAATCAGCAAAAATGAGATGGTTCAAAAGCATAAATTAGATAATGCAGCTGTTCCCCAGGGAGGTAAGGCTGTACTGAAGGAACACATGAAAGGGACATTCCATCCCAGGAAGCCACACTCCATTCTATCCATTACACTAATCCGAGTTCTTTTAACCCATCGATTGGATAATTGAGTAGCTGAAGTCATGTCCACACGCATAGCAAACATGATTATTTTCAAAATTGACCTACCAAATGACAATACTTTCTGCTTCTTTTACAAAAGCAAAAGAGCCTTAACAAAAGAAGACCTCCAGGTGTTGGGGTCATGAGTTGTCACCACCAACTTCGTGGGCTGTTTCCCCTAGCCCAACCTCATGTCAAAGGTAGCCAAAGATTTAAATAAGATTCAAAAAATTAAACATCCTCCCTCTCAGAGTTGTTGTTTGTCCTTCATTCTCGAAGAGGACCATGACATCACTTAATTGTATTTAAGTGAGGGAGGACTGTGCCAAGTCACCAACCTCACTCTCTCTCCCCCAGAGCCATCTGGGTTTAGTGGCAAGATAAAATATATCAGGATGACTGGAGATGGCCCCAGATGTTTTTTAAGGCAATTAGGGTTAAATGTCTTGCCCAGGGTCACAAAGCTAGTGAGTGTCCGAGGTGAAATTTGAACTCAGCTCCTTCCAACTTCAGGGCCAGTGCTCTATCTACTTCACCACCTAACTGCCCCCCTCTCCCCCTGCCTTTCAAAGACAACAGATACAAAAGACTGGGTACATCTGTGAGAGGGGACAACCTATTCCACTTTAGCCACCAAGTAAAAAGGCCAAAGCTAACTATTTGTTTGGATTTGTTTGTGTGAGGGTTTTTTTTTTTTTTGCAATTATGTAAAACATTATCATATCAGTCATTTTGTATAAGAAAACTTGAATAAAAGAAAAAAATGAAAGAAAGCACAAAACAGCATTCTTCAGTCTGTGCTCAATCAACATCAGTTCTTTCTCTGGAGATGGAAAGTATGCTTTATCATTAGTCCTTTGGGATTGTCTTGGATCATTAAGTCATTCAAAGTTCTTCATCCAACAATATTGCTGTCACTGTGCACAATGTTCTCCTGGTTCTGCTCACTTCACTATATATCAGTTTGTATAAGCCTTTCCAGGCCTCCCTGAAATTGTCCTGCTTGTCATTTCTTATAGCACAATAATATTCTGTCACAATCATATACCACATGCTGTTGGTTTTCTGTTTTGAGGTTTTTTCTTTTTGCTCTGATTCTTCTCTTATAACATGACTAATGCAAAACTATGTTTAATGTTATTATGTATATATAACCTATATCAGATTACCTGCTGTCTAGGGGAGGGGGGGAAGGGAGGGGAAGGAGGGAGAAAAATTGGAAATTAGAAATCTTATATAAACAAATGTTGAAAACTATTTCTACACAGACACTTGACACTTACTAGTTGTGTGACCCTGGGCAAGTCACTTAACCCTCATTGCCCTGCAAAAAAAAAAAGAAAAGAAAAGAAAAGAAAAAGAAAAAGAAAAGAAAACTATTTCTACATGTAACTGGAAAATAATAAAATACTTTTATTAAAAAAAATCATAGGGGGGGGCAGTTATGTGGCATAATGGATAAAGCATCGGCCCTGGATTCAGGAGTACCTGAGTTCAAATCCAGCCTCAGACACTTGACACTTACTAGCTGTGTGACCCTGGGCAAGTCACTTAACCCTCATTGCCCAGCAAAACAAAACAAAACAAAACAAAACAAACAAACAAAAAAGCAATCATCTACCACAGCTTGTTTAGCCCTTCCCTGATTGATGAGCATTCTTTTGATTTCCACTTCTTAGCCACCACAAAAAAAGGGGCTATATTTTTGTACAAATGGGTCGAAGCTAACTATTTGCGATCTTCCTTATCTTTCTCTCTAAACCTGTCTTCTCCCAAACATCCCTATTTCTGTCAAAGGTGCCACCATCCTTCCAATCTCCTAGTTTTGCAACTTTGGTATTATCCTCAATTCCTCACTTTCCATCACTCCATTTCTTGCTATTTCTACCTTTCAGACATCAGCCTCGAATAATTCCTTCTCTTCAGTCACACAGCAACCACTTTATTTCAGTCTTTCATCACTTCTCACTCAGATTGCAGCAACATCCTCCTAATTTGTCTCCTTGCCTCATGTTTCTCCCCACTCTAGTCCATCCTACATAAAGCTGATAGAATAGTTTTTCTAAACTCAGACCTCAATGTGTAACTCCCTTACCCAATCAGTTCCAGTGCTGTCCTATTGCCCCTGCGATAAAATATAAACTCTTCAGTTTACACTTCAAAGTCCTCCATAACCTGGCCCCAAATTGCCTTTACAGTCTCAGCATATGTTATGCTCCCTTCCCCATTCTTCAATTCAGATGAACCAGCCTTCTCACCGTTACGCACCCATGATACTCCAATCTCCTGTTTTTGTGCCTTTGGAATGGCTGTCTCCCATGCCTGGAATGGACTTCTGCTTTCCCTCTGCCTCATCGAGTCCCTGTTCTCTCTCTCTCTCTTTTTTTTTTTTTAGTGAGGCAATTGGGGTTAAGTGACTTGCCCAGGTCACACAGCTAGTAAATGTTAAGTGTCTGAGGTCAGATTTGAACTCAGGTCCTCCTGACTCCAGGGCCAGTGCTCTATCCACTGCGCCACCTAGCTGCCCCACCCTGTTCTCTTTTGAAGGTACATCTCTGGCACCATCATCTATGTGAAGGCTTTCCTAATCCCCCCCAACTGCCCGGGCCCTCCCTCCCAAACTACTTTGTATTTAATGACTTTGTATATATTTGTATTTATTAGCTTTTTGCTAATGCTTAACATTTATGCTGTATTTACTTTTATATGTATTTATTGACTCCCACTCAAACATGAGATCCTTGGGAGTAAGGATTGTTTCATTATTCCTACTGACATTCCCTGTGCTTGGCACCTATACTTGTTAATTGATTAATCCTCAAACCGTATCTAACCATATATACCTCTATGCAAAACATTTTGAGGGAGAGATAGGAGGCAGCATGTGTTGGTCAGTCAGAATCCTGTAGCCACCTCAACTACCACTTTCCCTTAGACCCTGAGAAGATAGTTCAGGACCCTGAGCCCTAAAGCCCTGGGAATAGCAGTGTTAACCACCTCTAACCCTAACCCTGGGTCTCTAGCCTGATTCAAGTCCTACTCCTGCAACCATCAATGAGTGTATCAACCCTTGAGAAAAGGGGTCCACCATCCTGGCCATTGTCAACACCAACTGCACCCAATGGGCAGGTAAACCTTTGGGCCCTAGGAATAGTACTGCCAACCTCCTGTCTCCAGACAGGATGGCTTAACTAAAGCAGCAAGGTGCCCAGGAACAAGCCAGGGGTCAACATGTTCTAGGAAAACAAATCACAGCTCCCATCTTGACCATCACCTCCAACTACTGACTGATTTTTGTCTTTGTATTCTTGGAAGCTATGATAGTTCCTGGCACTTAAATGACAATAAGTTTTTGGTTTTTTTTTAATTGAAGAATGATATACAATGACATAACAATGGACTTGGATAAATGAGTTTCTTTACTACTTGCTATGTGTGTTCATTGTAGAACTGCTATTTGGTTGGAAGAGAACCAAGTTTTAGATATAAAGCTTTTGGTCCAACTCCCCTCAGTTAATGAAACAACAATGAGAAGTTAGAGTGAACATAAAAACTATATCCCCTAGACCAGGGCTTCTTAACCTTTTCCCATTCATGACCCCTTTTTGCCTGAGAAATTTTTGCATTGATTCCAGATATATAGGTATGTAAAATAGGTCTACATAACCTTTTACTGTTGCCAAATTTTTTCACAACCCCCACATTCAGTTACACAACCCCAAATGGGGTTGCAGCCCACAGTTTAAGAAGCTTTGCCCTAGACTAACAATATTGAAGAGAGTAGAGATGAAATTCTAGCCTGGTACTCCCTCTCTCTGAGAAAAGCATAAAGCATAGTGGCCAAGCATCTGGTCCCAACCTTCTGTTTTCTTCCTGTCAGGAATTAAAGGGAGAAGGTTAGGGAGAGAACCCACAAGAGATGTCTATTCTGCCTCCCTTTGAGCCACACAATGACAATGCCATGCTTAGGGGGGTGGGGTGCAGTTTGACAGCCCTGGTGGGAAAAGGGTCAGCCCTCACTACACATCTTTTACTGTCCCCAATAAGAAAAGGCAAGCACAGATTTCTTTCGGGTTTTTTGTTTGTTTGTTTTGTTTTTGTTTTTTTTGTTTTTTGTGGGGCAATGAGGTTTACGTGACTTGCCCAGAGTCACACAGCTAGTGAGTGTCAAAGTGTCTGAGGCCAGATTTGAACTCAGGTCCTCCTGAATCCAGGGCCGGTGCCTTATCCACTGCACCACCTAGCTGTCCTAAGCACAGATTTCTAATAGTAAAGCAACTAAGCCTTGTGTTTATATCTCTGTGACAATTTAAAAAGTTCAAGAGATATCATTTCAGGGTAATTTAATCATTTTATTAATAGCCAGCACATCATTAATAAAAGGATGGTCCTTTGGCTGGCTCTCTTAGACCAAAGATAATCATGGTGACTGGGCTCAGGGCTTATATGTTCTTTTTTTTTTTTTGGTGAGGCAATTGGGGTTAAGTGACTTGACCAGGGTCACACAGCTAGTAAGTGTCAAGTGTATGAGGTTGGATTTGAACTCAGGTCCTCCTGACTCCAGGGCCAGTGCTCTATCTACTGCACCACCTAGCTGCCCCTTATATGTTCTTTTGAAAGAGGAGAGACAATCAATTCTGATTGGTTAACACAATGGGAGGTGGGCTATATTAAAATGAGGGGCTGAGAGAGACATCAAGCCATCCTTGGACAGAGAAACTATTGCTTTAGGCAGACCACACCCCCCCCTTGGGCTATCTACTCAAAGAATGTATGCCCCAAGCAAACCAGGGTGGGGTATTGAACAAGAAAGTCCAATCTCATTATCAGCAATATCCTTCAAGAGACTGAACTTTTAAAAATTAGGACTTTAGAAGGAGAGAATTCTGGATCTCTCCAAATTATGCATTATTAATAACCATTTTTCTCACCTCTTATGAAATTTTGGAAGTTCAGAGCTAGAAGGAACCTCAGAGGCCACCTAGTCCAATCAGTGCCTGAGCTGATTTCATAACATCCCTGACAAGTGGTCAACCATGAAAAGATTAAGATAGTAAATGTTAACAGGGCCATGGGAAGACAGACACCTGAATGCACTATTGGTGGAATTGTGGATCAATACAATTGTTCTGGAAATTACACTAGAAAAGTTACTAAACTGTACATACTCTTTGACCCAGTCATCCCAGTAATTGGCATGTACCCTAGGAAAGTCAACAGTATGGGGAAAGGTTTCATGTAGACAAAAAGATTTGTAGCAGAACTTTTTGTACTAGCAAAAAAACTGTACATAAAGGGGGTGTCGGTCAACTAAGGATACTTAGCTTGCTGTGGAATGTTAATGTAATGCACCATCAAGAATTCAGAGGAATTTGAGAAAACTTATCTCAACTGGCATTGATCAAAGTAAGTGGAACCCAGGAGAATAATTTAGAGATTGACCATAAAAATGTATACTTGGTCATTTAACAGCATTTATTCAACACCTGCTAGGTGCCAGGCACTGTATGCTAAGCTCTGAGAATACAAAGGAGTAGAGGGAATGTCTTCCATTGAGAGGTGGTGAATATGGTACAGAAAATCGCCTGCTTTTCAGCCAATATATTGATTTGTCATCTTTATACTTAATTATGAGGGACAGTATTTGAAGGAGAGAGATCATCAAGAAGTGACAGCAAATATTTTTATGTAAAAATAGCATCGATAACACATTTTTAATACTGGTTGCTTAATCTCCCCTTGTTTCAAAAGATTTCTTTTTCCCCATTTTTTAAAACAGTTCACCTTGGTGTACTGTTATTTGCATACTATTTTTTTAATACTGTTCTACATATATGAAGGATATGATCTGGTCAACCAAAACTAAAAAGAAACAAAATAAATAATAAATAGCTAAGCAGCCTCAAAGAGACTGATAGACCCTTCAGGAACCACCTATACCTCTTCTAAGTCCCAGCCCTAATTCAGTCTTACTTAAAAGAGCTTTGAACTCCATCTTCATTGGAAGTTGGTCAGGCTTTGGTTTCCAAAGGGCTGAAAGGAATTTTTGTCTTTCTACTAAACATTCTCTGGCAGGTCGCCTTTTGGATTCTTTGCTTGGATTCTTTCTTTCTAGAAAAGAAAATGACAGGGGACCTAAAGTGGAACAATTTAGCATACAGAGCTAAAGGAGAAGAGTCCCTTCTCATCCAGAAAACCTCTCTGTCACAGAAGCCCTTACTTAGAGGGTAGGTTTCAATTGTAAGAAACAAACTGTTCTACAAGCACAATCACATTATATAGCTAGCATCCCCTCTGGTCTAGCCCCTCAATTTGCACTGCTAGGTCAGGTCCCCTAGCATTCCCTCTGGTCTAGCCCCTCAATTTGCACTGGTAGGTCATGCCCCCCATAGGGATGACTATCCCAGGTTCAAGGTATTCTATGCTTCCCCATTCCTTAGCTCGCGAGCTCCCACATCTGGGTTTACCTTTCCTTTTTTTTGGGGGGGGGGGGAGGTGAGGTAATTGAGGTTAAGTGATTTGCCCAGGATCACACAGCTAGTAAATGTTAAGTGTCTGAGGTTGGATTTGAACTCAGGTACTCCTGACTCCAGGGCCCGTGCTCTATCCACTGCACCACCTAGCTGCCCCCAAGGTACCATCTTTAAAAGGTAAAAATCAAAGTCTGAAAGGGGCTCTTCATATATCATTGTATCTATCATCTGCCCCTTACAAGTTAAGAATTCAATCATTCAAGTAGGTCAAGGGTCGACATCTTAAACCTCACCGTAGTTTCATCAAATACATTGGGAGTAATTAATTATCTGACCTGGAGCCCCCTAATAACCCTACCTATACTTTGTGCATAAATGCTACATAGATATTATTGCATTTGAGCCTTAGAAAACCAACCCTGCAAGGCAGACACCATAGGCATTATAATCTACAGATGAGGAAACAGAAGTTTGTCCAAGATTGTACAGCTAAGTAAATTTCAAAGACTGGATTCCACCCTAGGTGGTCCCAGTTCTAAATCCAACACTGTGTCTTCTGCATCATGCTGTCTCTTATAGAAAAGGAAAGTCTCCCTTCATAAGGACATTTTTGCCGGCTACCACACCCTGCTTAAATAGATAGATCATTCAGAGCTGAAACTGACCTTAGAGATAGATCATCAAGTCTCATCCCTGCATTTTAAACATGAAATAAATCTAGGGTCACAGAGATAAAAGGACTCACTGAAAGTTACACAGGCTTTACACCACAGCAGAGCGGACATTAGGAGCCACCTTGGGAGTGGGTGACACCAGCATCAGAGCAGAGGCCTAGTAGCCTTGATCTGCCAGAGTGAACCCACTAACCTTAGAGGAAAGACCTGGGTAGAGAAAAGACTTCAAACAAGTTGCTCTGGAGAAGCTGAAATGACTATATTGAGTGAACTTTTTTCCTTTGCCTTCTTTTTTTTTTTTTTTAAGTGAGGCAATTGGGGTTAAGTGACTTGCCCCGGGTCACACAGCTAGTAAGTGTTAAGTGTCTGAGGCTGGATTTGAACTCAGGTCCTCCTGACTCCAGGGCCACTTAACACTTACTAGCTGTGTGACCCGGGGCAAGTCACTTAACCCCAATTGCCTCACTTAAAAAAAAAAAAAGTACAAAAACAAAACAAAACAAAACAAAAAAACAAGTGTGTATGTACATTGTCATGAAGGGAGGGTGTGACCTTGGCACAAGGTCAGTCCTTAGGTGATTAGGAAAGAAACTTTTCAAACACAGGAAGGAACTTAAGTGATCCCAGCAGAAAGACAAGTGTACCTAGACAAGCAAGGGTTTGGGGCTGGAAGTATGCTGTCCAAAGAAGACTATTACTAAAGAAAGAGGAAGGAGAAGGAGAACCATCTCCCAGTCCCAACTATCCCTAATGAGCTCTATGATCTCAAGCAAGTAACTTCTCTTTCTTTGGATATCAGTTTCCTCATCTGAACCTGAGGCTCTTAAAGGTGCTTGCCGATTCTAAAACTCTCAAGAATTAGAAAAAGGGAAATTCTAGATTATGGTTATGATGCCTGAAATAAAACAGGATGAGGTGGGGTTTGTTTGCTTCATTTCACCATGGCATGAAGTCTACCTTATTTCACTAGTTAAATGATACACAGATGATCTCAACAGAGCTGTAATTAGCACCAGCTTTTCCCCAGGGCCTCACCTCAGATGAAAGGGGTTCCCTGCATCCACAGAGTTCCTGTACCTTGGCTCCTAGACCTTGAACATACAATACAACTGCCCCCAACTATCACCCACAGGGTCCTGTTACTGTGGCATCCCTTCCCCAGACCTACTTTTACTTCCAGTTCCCTTAGGGGATAAGTGTCTCCTCCCTCTCAGAAAGGACTGTCCTCTAAATCACCATAGGTTGCCCCCAACATGCAACCAAATTTACCCTAGGCATAATATCAGCTAGTTTATAACTCTACATATGAATTCCTTTTTTTCTCTTAGTAAAAAGTATATGGGTACGTGAATAGGTAGCTGTACATCTTTTTTATTTTAATATTTTATTTTTTCAATTACATGTAAAAACAATTTTTACCTTAATTTTTTACAATTTTGAGTTCCAAATTCTCTTCCACCCTTCCTTCTCTCTCCCTTCATTGAGAAGGTAAGCAATTTGATAAAGTTTATACATATGCAGTCATGTAAAACATATTTCTGTGTTTTTCTTTCTTTTTAAAATTTCTTATCAATAGATTTTTTTTTCTACCAAAGTTGTCCCCTGATGCTTCATTATGGCCTGGAAACAACCATGGGTTCTGTTAAAGCAATGGCAGTAGAGGACAGGCTCTGGAAGGTCTTTCCAAGCTAGAACAAGATTCAACAAACCAAAAGTCACAAATATTTATTAAATTCTTCCTATGCACAGCTTCCTATGGGGCAGCTAGATGATGAAGTGGATAGGGCATCAGGCCTGGAGACAGGAAGACTCATCTTCTTGAGTTCCAATCTGACCTCAGACATTTCCTAGCTGTGTGACCCTGAACAAGTCACTTAACCTCAGTTTCCTTAAGTATAAAATGAGCTGGAGAAGGAAATGGCAAACCACTCCAGTATCTTTCCCAAGAAAACCCCAAATGGGGTCACAAAGAGTCAGACACAACTGAAACAACTGAACAACAACAAAACTGTGCAAGGTACTGTGCTAGGTGCTAGGTTACAGAGTATGTAACCGTTGCCCACACAAAAGAAGGACTTTAAAGTGGACATACTCCTTAACCCTTACTGAGAAACATGTACTCTAGCACCTTTCTAGGATGATATGGAGAACTACTGATTTATCTCTAATGATTGGGACATCCATCAAAGACGATTAAGAAGTTATTGTCAGGAGATATTGATTCTTGTTAGAGTTCCATCCTTCTTCTGTACTCTATAGGAGTTAGCGTCCATGAAAATGAAATGGTCTCTGTCCCCTAAGGAGTCGACATTCCTTTGTCAAGCTTTGACTATGTGAACTTTCATATGAAGCAGGATGGCATGGAGATCCTTCCTCCAAGGATGGGCAAAACTAAATGCGAGGGGCAGCTGGGTGGCGCAGTGGATAAAGCACCAGCCCTGGATTCAGGAGGACCTGAGTTCAAATCTGGCCTCAGACACTTGACACTTACTAGCTGTGTGACCCTGGGCAAGTCACTTAACCCCCATTGCCCTGCCAAAAAAACAAAAAAACTAAATGCGAGACTCATCACCAGTTTGTTGGTTGGCTAATGAATTTTTCAACCACGGTGTCTCATGAAGCACTTCTTACATGGAGGGGTTGCAATCTGTGTTGTGGAGGAACATAGACAAAATCACAGATCCTTGAAGTACTAAAGGAAAGATTTTGAAGTCTGCTGGAGGAAAGTGAAATCTGAATGTCTAACAATATTCTACCTATGTGGGTGCCAGTGGTAACTCCCTTTGGAAACAGTGAAGAGCTGTTTGGTACTGCAATTCCTCTGAGAAGTGATGGACGCTCAGACTTGCTCTCTAGATACCCCTCAGAACAAATTGGAAAACATTATGTAAGTAGACTAAGAGGCAGGGGGACCATTCAAATAGGCTTATGAAACAAGAGAAATTAACCGAGTGTGGACAATTAACATGATCTTTGCCAGAAACAAACAGAAGAAGCAGAGATCAGACAGAATCTTGAAGCAGTGAAAATGTTCCTCTTTGGAAGCCACCAATCAAGTAGTGCCCAGGGGATAAAGTAGTATGTGGCTAAGGGCCTGGGGATAACCTATGTTTTTTGAACTTTTCTAGCAGTGGGAAAGGATGAAAGGGGGCTAAAATGTTGACCATAAAGAGTCATTTTGAAACTTAAAAATTATTGGGGCAGCTAGGTGGTGCAGTGGATAGAGAACTAACCCTGGATTCAGGAAGTCCCGAGTTCAAATCCAGCCTCAGACACTTGACACTTACTAGCTGTGTGACCCTGGGTAAGTCACTTACCCCAATTGCCCCACCCCCCAAAAATTTATCTACAGGGGGCAGCTAGGTAGCACAGTGGATGAAGCACCAGCCCTGGATTCAGGAGGACCTGAGTTCAAACCTGGCCTCAAACACTTGACACTTACTAGCTGTGTGACTCTTGGCAAGTCACTTAACCCTCATTGCCCCCCCCCCAAAAAAAAACAATTATCTACAGTGTTTACTCCACCCATAGACAACTGAATGTTGATTGTGCATCCTGTTGTTCCTAAAGGGAAAGGTAAAAAGAATTTCCCAGATTGAAAAACTTTAAGCTTGCACTAGAGCACTCAAGGAGAGAAAAAAGCTACAGGATTATGATCTCAGGGTCTTTAGTTCAAAGGGGTTTGAGCAGCACAGTTTTTGTACTGACACTCTTTGCCCCCAGGTCACTGAGACAGCCTAGACAGCCTCACTCCCACAGTCCTGGCCCCTCTCTTTGCAGTGGCTCCCTCTGCTAATGCTTCTACCGTCCCAGTTCCATGTGATTTCTCATGATCTCACCTTGCCCAGCCCTATGTGTCTTCTATGCATGTCAAGAGCTGGGTTCCAATTTGAATCTCTCTCCTGATTCACTCAACTGACTTTTAAAGGTCACCTGGAGGTGTAAGTGTTATTCCTCATCCTGGGGTGTTGTTTCCTTTCTGGTTCATTCAAGAGACTTATTTACATTTCATAAAAGGATCACCTGGCATGGTCACATTTTTACAGTTAGTTTAACCCAGGGATCCTCAATCTTCTTCAAGCCATGGACCCCTTTTGCATTCTAGTGAAACCTACAGAACGCTTCTCAAAATAATGTTTTTAAATAATTGAAAGAAAGGCTTCAATTGTTTCAGTGACAGGTTATTGTAAATAAAGATGTCATTTTTTTCCCCATCCAAGTTCAGAAAACCCTTGAAATTGACCCATGGATCCTTTGTAGGTTCAAGGACTCATGGTTAACAATGCTTGGTATGGGCAGCTAAGTGGTGTAGTGGATAAAGCCCTGGCTCTTGATTCAGGAGGACCTGAGTTCAAATCCAACCTCTGACACTTGACACTTACTAGCTGTGTGACCCTGGGCAAGTCACTTAACCCTCATTGCCCCATTTAAAAAAAAACAAAACCACCACCACCAACAACACTTGGTTATCCAGCCTCTTTTATGTTATTGGGTCTGGATAAGACCAACCCCTTTAGAATAGGAAACAGAAAAGCGAAAGAAGATAGTCAAAGACTCAAGAGTCAGTCTCGGGCTCACTTAGACAATCCACTTGTCTCCCACTGCCATGTGCTTCTACTGTAATCTGAGTTGATGCTGGTGGAAGGCAGGGGAGAGAAATCCTCTCCTCTTAGCATTGCTGGAAGTCTAAGGGAAAGGCAGGGTAAGAAAAGTTCCAAGCTAGAAAGGTTCAAAAGAAAATAGAAACTAGCTACTATAGAGTAGAGAAGAAAGATGGAACTCTAACAAGAATCAGTCTCTCCTGACAATCTTATTCATCATCTTTGATGGCTGTCCCAATCATTAGAGATCAATCAGTAGTTCTCCATGTCATCCCAGAAAGGTACTAGAGTGCACGCATTTCTCAGTAATGGTTAAGGAGTATATTTACTTTAATGTCCCTCTTTTTTTTTTTTTTGATGAGGCAATGAGGGTTAAGTGACTTGCCCAGGGTCACACAGCTAGTAAGTGTCAAGTGTCTAAGGCCGGATTTGAACTCAGGTCCTCCTGAATCCAGGGCCAGTGCTTTATCCACTGCGCCACTTAGCTGCCCCTCTCCAGTGTACTTGATAATATTACAGAGTATGTAACCTTTGCTCACACAAAGAAGGGACACTGGATTCAGGAGGACCTGAGTTCAAATCCGGCCTCAGATACTTGGCACTTACTAGCTGTGTGACCCTGGGCAAGTCACTTAATCCCCCTTGCCCCGCATAAAAAAGAAAAAGAAAAAAAAAGACACTATCAAGTACACTGGAGAATTCAGATTGATGAGGGACTCTCTTTATTTAACACACACTTTAAGAGAATAACCAAAAGAAACCTTTCCTCATTAGTATTCCCAGTTGCTTCTGCCTTTCTGATTGGAGGACTATAGGACAGAGAAAAAAACTCCTCCCATAACCTCCCATTATAGAGGGTTCAAAATGCCAGCCATCTCTTCATTTGCCACCAGCTTCTCTGCTTGGTTTTGACTCCACTATTATCTTCATCATATCACCATGCCAGGTACCCTATGGCATTTTCCCAACTCCCCTTTTCAGTTTCCTTTTGTATATTGACTTCCATGTCTTTCTTTTATATGTCCTCAGGACTTGGCACAGTACCTGATGCATAGTAGGCACTTAATAAATGTTTATTGTAACAGAATCTCCCTCTCCTTATAAAAGTCATGGAATATGGGGCAGCTAGGTGGCACAGTGGATGGAATACCGGCCCTGGATTCAGAAGGACCTGAGTTCAAATCCAGCCTCAGACACTTGACACTTTCTAGCTCTGTGATCTTGGGCAAGTCACTTAACCCCAGTTGGCTCACCAAAAAAAAAAAAAAGTCATGGCATACTAGGATCATCAGCATACCACTCATTCAATCAACATGAATTCATTCAATATTTAATGCTATAAATCATAATAATGATTTTTTGTTCTCACCTCCAGCTTTCAGTAATTATTCTTAGGTGAAATTGAGGAAAGTCTGCAAGGCATATATGCTTTAACAGTGACTTAACATGTGGTTGTCCATCCAAAACCACATCTCCAGCCCCAATCTTTTCTCTGAGTTCATGCTTGCCACCAGGCTTTCAAATATACAGGGACACAACTATGTTTTCAACTGCATTTGAAAGATAGGCCAAGACTTTGGGGTCTTTGGTCCAGGGGAGACATTGGATCTTTTTATCATCTGCTTTCATCAATGGCAATTGACCTTCTGAAATTAAATGATATCTTGCCTAGATTCATTCCTCAATGCTTAGCATATTCTCACACTCTCTTCCTCTCCTGATCCCACTGCAAATGAACTTCCTCCTCATGTGAAATTTCCTCCATATGAATATACCATCCAACTGAAATCACAATGGCCATTATCTAATTACACCCTTTCCATTCTCCCTCCTTTCTCAATGGATTCAATATCTAGTCTCCTTCTCCACTCTCTCTCCTGTACTCATACTAAGGGACTTCAACATGCATGCTAATGTTCCCTTAAATAACCTACCTTCCCAGTTACTCAAAATACTTGATTTCCAGAGTAATTAAAATGTCCTTATCCTTGATCCAGAGATTCCATTTTTAGGCACATCCCAAAGAGGTCATTGACAAAAAAAGAAGCACCCATATACACCAAAATATTTAAAATAGCATTTTTTGTGGTAGCAAAGAAACTGGTACCAATTAGTTTCCCTTGCTTCATTCAGGACTAAACTCAAATCCAACTTTCTACAAGAGGCCTTTCTTGGTTCCCTTCTGTAGGGGTCAAATTTAATATGGTGTGGCCTCTCCCAAATGACTCAGTCAAATTCTAATAATTTTACCACATTTCTGAGCCTTCCCTTCTGAGACTAGCTTCTATCTACTCTGTATATATTATTTATATACTCTGTATATATTATTTATAAGACCAGTTATGGACATATTATCTTCCCCATCAGAATGTGAACATACTGTTGAGGTAACTAGGAATCAGTGTAACCATTCTGGAGACAGAAAAACAAAATAGATGTCCAATAATAGAGGAACAGATGAAAAGACTGTAGCACATGAATGTTATGATATGTTACTGTGCTGTGAAAAACAACAAATATGGTGAATAAATAGAAGAATAGAAAGACTAACATGAACTAAAGCATATTTATTTTGTTTTGCTTTGTTTTGTTTTCTTTGGTGGGGCAATGAGGGTTAAGTGACTTGCCCAGGGTCACACAGCTAGTAGGTGTCAAGTGTCTGAGGCCAGATTTGAACTCAGGTCCTCCTGAATCCAGGACTGGTGCTTTATTCACTGTGCCACCTACCTGCCCCGCTGAAGTAAGCATATTTATAATAGAAATGTTGGATTGGTTTAACATTAGAAAAATTATAAATATAATAGACTATATTAATACAAATAAATAAAAATCACACAAATGAGCAGATGCAAAAAATATAATATTAATTTATATTTTCAAAGTTTGGAAATAAATGGATTGATTGTAGCTATTAAAAACCAAGAGCTAGCATTTTCTGTAATGGAGAAATACTTGAGATTGTTTCGGTGACCTTAGGGGTAAAGCAAGGGTACACATTCTCACTAGTACTGTTTAATGTTGTTCTGGAAATGTTGGCTATAAGAAAAAAAGAAATTGAGGGACGAGGCAAAGAAGAAACATGCCTATTTTGACATTTTGTGATCTCATCTTGGCAAAGATACTGGAGTGGTTTGCCATTTCCTTCTCCAGTTAATTTTACAGATGAGGAAACTGAGGCAAACAGAATTATGTAATTTGCCTAGAGTCACATAGCTAGTAAGTGTCTGAGGTCATATTTGAACTCAGGAAGACGAGTCTTCCTGACTCCAGGCTCAGCACTCTATCCACTGTACCACCTAGCTATCCAGAAAATAAAGTAGCAGAATAGAAAATAAACCCACAAAAATCATCAACCTTGCTATTAACAAAAGCTAGCAGGGAGATATATAAAGAGAAATCCCAATCAAAAGAACTAAAAATATATGAAATATACAGTGTATTTCATACTTATCTACCAAGAACCTACCTTGGAATTTATATGAATATAACCACAAGATATTTTTTACAGAAATAAAGGATGACAAATAATTGAAGAGACAATTGCTCCTAGTTATGCCATGAGTACCATTAAGATAATGATACTATTTAAATTAATTTGCATGCTTAGTGCCAATCAAACCACTAAGGGGGTATTTTATAAAACTAAACAGAATAATAACAAAAATTAATCCAGAGGAACAAAAAGTCAAGGAATTCAAGGAAAATAATGAAAATAGTAGCAATGAAACAGACCTTGGTGGTGTTGTCCAGTCATTTCATTTATGTCTGACCCTTCGTGACCCCATTTGGGGTTTTCCTAGCAAAGATACTAGATTAGTTTTTCCTTCTCCAGCTCATTTTATAGATGAGGAAACTGAGGCAAACAGGGTTAAGTGATTTACCCAGGGTCACCTAGCCTGAGGCTGGATTTGAACTCAGGAAGAGGAAGATTCTTGACTGCAGGCTCAATGCTCTAACCACTGCACCATCCAGTTGCCCTGTGATGAGACTGTGGCCCCCTGGGTCCCTTCTAGTTCAGAGTCCTAGACCCTTATAGCTGGGCCTACTATGTGTCAGGCACTGTGCTAAGAAGCACTTTTCAGATGTAATCTCATTTAACCCTCACAACAACCTTGGGAGGGAGGCTCTGTTATTAGCCTCATTTCACAGCTGAGGAAACTGAGGTAAACAAAGATTAAGTGACTTGCTCAGAGTGACACAGCTAGTGAACATGAGGCTGAATTTGAATTCAGGTCTTCCTCACTCCTCCTCTGCTCTCTATCCATTGCTCCACCAGCTGCCTCCCTGAAAAAGGGTATGTAGATTAGGAAATTTGGGGATATAGCTTCAAATTGTTTTGCAGAATATATAAATCATTTCACAGCACTATCAACAGTGCATTTAATGTGCCTATCCTCCTGCAATCCATCTCTCCAACAATTGGTATTTTCTATTCTTGTCATCTTTGTTAATCTGATCAGTAGAAGATGGAATCTCATAGTTGTTTTAATGTGCACGTTGTTTCTTATTATTAGTGATGAAGAACATCTTTTCATGTGATTATTAATTGGTTGCATTTCTTCATTTGAGAACTTCTTCACATCCTTTGACCATTTACCTGTTAAGGGAACATGTTTCTATTGATTATTATTTTTTTTAAGTGAGGCAATTGGGGTTAAGTGACTTGTCCAGGGTCACACAGCTAGTAAGTGTTAATTGTCTGAGGTGGGATTTGAACTCAGGTACTCCTGACTCCAGGGCCAGTGCTCTATCCACTGCACCACCTAGCTGCTCCTCTATTGATTATTTATATACCTTGGATATTAGAGCTTTATCAGAGAAATTTGTTACAAAGATTTTTCCCATTTAATCATTTCAGATCTGATTCTAAATGCATTTCTTTTTCTTGGTACCAGTATTTCATTTTTTGTAATTGAAATTGTTTTATTTTTTTATGATCATCCCTATCCTTTGTTTAGCTAAGAATTCTCTCCCCAGTCATAGTTGTAAAAAGTATCACATTCTTTTTTCCTCTATTTTTTAAGTGAGATAACCATTTGTATTTAGGTTATACATACATTTGGTGTTATTGTGGTATATGACATGATATTGGTCTGAAACTCATTTCTGCCAGACTATGTTCTGGTTTTCCCAGCAAATTTTATTAAATAAGGAATCTTTACTCCATTAGTTGACATTCTTGGGCTTATAGACTGCTCTTTTATGTTTGATTACTTCTGGATATCATGCAGAATCTAATTTCTTCCTTTGAAAAAAATAAAACATTTTTTAAACTAGTACCAAACAGTTTTTTCCCTTTTTTTTCTTTCTTTCTTTCTTTCTTTCTTTCTTTCTTTCTTTCTTTCTTTCTTTCTTTCTTTCTTTCTTTCTTTCTTTCTTTCTTTCTTCCTTTCTTTCTTTCTTTCTTTCTTTCTTTTTGTTTGTTTTTTTGTAGGGCAAGGAGGGTTAAGTGACTTGCTCAGGGTCACACAGCTAGTAAGTGTCAAGTGTCTGAGGTCAGATTTGAACTCAGGTCTTCTTGAATCCAGGGCTAGTGGTTTAACCACTGGGCCACCTAGCTGCCCATGCCAAACAGTTTTGAGGATTAGTTTGAGATTTGGTAATGCTAGGCCACCCAGGGCAGCTGGGTTGCTCAATGTATAGAGATCCAGGCCTGAAGTAAGGAAGACCAAATTCAAATTTAGCCTCAAATATTTACTAGCTGTGTGACCCTAGGTAAGTCACTTAACTCTGCCTCAGTTTCTTCATCTGTAAAATGAGCTTGAGAAGGAAATGGCAAACCACTTCAGTAGCTTTGCCAAGAAAACTCCAAATGGGTTATGAGGAGTCAGAAACAACTGAAATGTCAATGACAATACCCTTTGACACAGCAACGTTACTTTAGTCATATGTCCCAAGGTCAAAGACAGAGGGAAAGCACCAATATATGCAAGATAATATGCAAATGATTAGCAGTGAAATAGCTGCCCATTCAATGAGGAATGGCTAAATCAATTGTACTATGTGAGTGTAATTTAATTTTATTGCACCACAAGAATTAAACAGATTCAAAGAAATATGGAAATACTTGTATTGCAAAGTGAAGTGAGCTAAACTAGGAAAATTATTTATATGTGAATAATGTGAAAAAAAAGCAACTTCACAAGACTTCAGAACTCTGATCAGAGCAGCAACCAATAATGACTTCAAAAGCCTGACAATGAAACATACCCCCAACATCGTTTCAGAGAGGTAACAGACCATGTGTATGGAGGGAGACATGATTTCTTATACGGGATCCATGTGATGGTTTGTTTTGTTTGCCTATACCTATTTATTACAAGGGAAGGGGGTATAAGGTATGTTATGGGAAGTGACAGACATGAGAAAAAGAATATCAGTGAAACTTTTTTAATACACAAAAGAAAAAAAGAAATGTCAAAGGTGAGACAAATAGAGCAATTGTGTTACCGCTTCATTAAATTTTGTATATAACTTCATATCAGTTTTTCATTAAACTTTATATATACATTCTGTATATAACAGAAATTCAGTTTGTACAGTGTTTTCTCCTTTTTATACTCTTGAAATATCTGTTTCAATGGTTGTTAATTTCACAAGAAGAAAGAAATTTAAAAGGAAAGATAGGACTATTGTTTGGAGCAGATGGGACAACAGGTGAGAGACAGAAGACAGAATTACTCAACTCTAATTCAAGAATAATGAGTTCTATGACCAAACAAGAGATAGAGAATATTATGAAATGCAAAATGGATGATTTTTATTACATTAAATTAAAAAGGTTTTGTACAAACAGAAGCAATGCATCCAAAATTAGAAGGGAGGCAGAAAGCTGGGAAACAATTTTTATGGCCAGTACTTCTGATAAAGCCTTCATTTCCAAAATATATCAGGAACTAAATCAAATTTATAAGAATCCAAGTCATTCCCCAATTGAGAAATGGTCAAATGATATGAACAGGCAGTTTTCTGATGAAGAAATCAAAGCTATCTATTGCCATATGAAAAAATGCTCTAAATCACTATTGATTAGAGAGATGCAAATTAAAACAACTCTGAGGTACCACCTGACGCCTGTCAGATTGGCTAATATGACAAAAAAGGAAAATAATAAATGTTGGAGAAGTTGTGGCAAAATTGGAACACTAATGCATTGTTGGTGAAGCTGTGAACTGATCCAACCATTCTGGAGAGCAATTTGGAATTATGCCCAAAGGGCTATAAAGCTGTGCATACCCTTTGACCCAGCAATACCACTTTTGGGTCTTTTTCCAAAAAAGATCATAAAAAAGGGAAAAGGACTCACATGTACAAAAATATTTATAGCTGCTCTTTTGTGGTGGCAAGGAATTGGAAATTGAGGGGCTGCCCATCAATTGGGGAATGGCTGAACAAGTTGTGGTATATGAATGTAATGGAATTCTATTGTGCTGTAAGAAACAATGAGCAGGAGGAGTTCAGAGAAACCTGGAAGTACTTGCATGAACTGATGATGAGTGAGATGAGCAGAACCAGAAGAACATTGTACACAGTATCATCAACATTATGTGTTGATCAACTCTGATAGACTAGACTCTTCTCACCAATCCAATGGTACAAGAAAGTTCCAAAGGACTCATGATAGAAAAGTCTCTCCAAATCCAGGAAAAAAAAAAAACACCTGTGGAATATGGATGCTGATTGAACCATACTATTTCTTTTGATTTTGGTGCTGTTGTTTTTCTTTTTTGAGGTTTTTCCTTTTTGCTCTGATTCTTCTCTTATAATATGACTGATTCAGAAATATGTTTAATGTTATTATATATATATATATGTGTATGTGTGTATATATATAAAACCTATATCAGATTACCTGCTGTCTAGGGAGAAAAATTTGAAATTGGAAATATTATAAAAACAAATGTTGAGGGGGCAGCTAAGTGGCACAGTGGATAGAGCACCAGCCCTGGAGTCAGGAGGACCTGAGTTCAAATCTGGCCTCAGACACTTGACACTTACTAGCTGTGTGACCTTGGGCAAGTCACTTAACCTTCATTGCCCAACTCCCCCCCCAAAAAACCCCAAAACAAAACAAAAAAACCCCAACAAATGTTGAAAATTATCTCTATGTGTAACTGGAAAATAATAAAATATTTTTATTAAAATATATGTATATATATGATTGGAAAATATTTAACAAAATAAATTAAAAAACAATAGAACATAAAGAAAGAATAATGAGCTCTGAATTGGGAAGGGGAGAACAAAAACAGCTAATGGGGTATTAAGACAACAGTAACAACAACAATAAAAGCTAGCATTTATATAACCCTTCAAAGTTTATGAAGCATTTTACACATATTATCTCATTCAGTCCTCACGACAGCCCTATAAAGTAGGTGTTATTGTTATTGTTGTTCAGGCATTTCAGTCATATCCTACTCTTCATGACCCAACTTGAGGCTTTATTGAAAAAGATAAAACTGGTTTGCCATTTCCCTCCCCAGCTCATTCTACAGATGAGGAAACTGAGGCAAAGAAGGTGAAGTGACTTGCCCAGGGTCACGCATCTAGTAAGTATCTGAGGCCAGATTTGAACTCAGGAAGAGGCATCTTTTTAACTCCAGGCCCAGCACTCTATCCATTGTGCCACCTAGCTACTACAGGTGTTATTCTCCCCCATTTTACAGAGAAAGAAAGTGAAACTTTCTCAGGTTAAGTGATTTGATCACAGTCTAAGACATGATTCAAACTCATCTTCCTGATTCCAAATCTAGTACTCTGTCCCCTGAACGTATGTTATTAGAAGCTCACAAGATAAATAAGGAAGTTGTAGGAGGTTAAATAACTGTCCTTGATTAAACCAAGGGTCCAGGACATAGAAGTACTATATCCTAGGATAGGGACTGGATCTGTGATTTTATTTGTACAAGAAACTTCCAAGTGAAGAAACTCCCCTCTACCACAGTAGGCTGGACAACACAGGGTCACACAGCTAGTATGTGTGAGTCAGGACTTTAACTAGATCTTCCTGGCTTCAAGGCCAGCTCTGTGTCTCCTTGCCTCAGTTTCCTAAATGGTAAAATGGGGATAATGACAGCATCTACATCTCAGGGTTGCTGTAAGGATCAAATGAGATAATATTTATAAAGTGCTTAGCAAGCACACAGTAGGTGCTATATAGGTACTTATTGCTGTCTCCTTCCCTTCTCTACCAAGCCATGCTGCCTTTCTAGTATACCGGGAGTAAGGGACAGGGAAGGGAGGGTTGACAGATGTGATTGCTGATTGATCTTTCTTTGTTTTTCTTTCTTTCTTTCTTTCTTTCTTTCTTTCTTTCTTTCTTTCTTTCTTTCTTTCTTTCTTTCTTTTTTTGGTGAGGCAATTGGGGTTAAATGACTTGCTCAGGATCACACAGCTAGTAAATGTTAAGTGTCTGAGGCCGGATTTGAACTCAGGTCCTCCTGAATCCAGGGCCGGTGCTCTATCCACTGTGCCACCTAGCTGCCCCACTGATTGATCTTTCAAAAATCTGAGATAATATTTTTTTCCAACCATGTCTTAGGGCAGGATGGCTCCCAGAAAGTGAGGGATATATAAAGGAAAAGAACAGTGGTTTTGCCATCAACAAGATGATGGCTAGGAAAGAGATTATCAACATTCAAAAATGAATCCATGGAGGAGACTTCAAAAAGCATGATCCACCTTTTATACAACAAAAGTTTTAGACCTTTTGTATGTCCCAGTACCTTGCCGCAGTCTTGGGAAGCCCATGGACCCCTTCTCAGAAGAATTATTTTTCTTTTTTTTTTTCTGTTTAGAATTTTATTTTCCAAATTACATGTAAAAGCAATTTTGGAGGGGAGGAGGCAGGGCAATGAGGATTAAGTGACTTGCCCAGGGTCACACAGCTAGTAAAGTGTTGTGTCTGAGGCTGGATTTGAACTCAGTTTCAGGTTCACCACCTAGCTGCCCCTAAAAGCAAATTTTGACATCAATTTTTTAAAAAACTTTGTGTTCCATGGGCAGCTAGGTGGCTCAGTGGATAGAGCACTGGCCCTGGATTCAGGAGGACCTGAGTTCAAATCCGGCCTCGGACACTTGACACTTACTAGCTGTGTGACCCTGGGCAAGTCACTTAACCCCAACTGCCTCACCAAAAAACAAAACAAAACAAAAAACTTTTTGTTCCAACTTCTCTTCCTCCCTCCTTTCCCACCCCCCCACCCCCGCCCCAAGAACTCAAGCAATTCAATGTAAGTTATACATGAGTAGTTATGGAAAACATCTCTACATTAGCATGAGAGAAAACAGATAAAAACAAGACTTCAGATTAAGGAGTTGTCCAAAAAAAATGTGTTTCAGTCTGTTTTCAGATACCATCAGTTCTTTCTCTGTAGGTGTATTGCAATTTTCATAAATTCTTCAGAGTTATATCAGATCATTGCCTTGCTGAAAATAACCACGTAGTTCCCAGCAGATCATCTTACACTATTGCTACAATTCTGTATACAGTACATTTCTCTCTGCCTCAGTTCATGTGGGTCTTTCCAAGTTTTTCTGATAGCATCCTGTTCATCATAACTTTTATATAGTACCTTAAACTTTGACAAAGAATTTTCTTCACAATAGCCCAGCACAGTAGGTACCATATGTTTTGCCATTATAATCAATCATCATAACTATTTCCCTCCATCCTATTCCCTTCCAATGATATTTACTCTATTTTCTATCTTATTTTGTCCTATTCCTCCTCAATAGTGTTTTGCTGCTGACTGCCCCTTCCCCACTCTACCCTCCCTTCATTCACCCTTCCCTCCTTATCCTCTTCCCCTCCTACTTTGCAGTAGGGTTAAATACATTACTCCTCCCAATTGGGTGTGTATGTTATTCTCTCCTGGAACCCACTCTGATGAGGTTAAGGTCTTTGAGCTAATTGTTTTCTCAAATTTTTCTTCCTCCCTCCCTCCTCAACTCTCCCTATGAAATCGAGCAATTCAATATATGTCATACATCTGCTGTTATGTAGAACATCTTCACTTTCCTTGAAAGTGTTTTGCTTTTTACACCTCCCTCCCCTAAACTTCCCATCCCTCTTTCCCCTCTTCTCACATCCCTCTTATCTCCTTCCCCACCCACTTTTCCACAGGGCAAAAATGAAGAAGATTATAAAGAAAACCAAAGGTTAGTGAAAATAAAGATGTGATATTTTTCTCATCCAAGGTCGTGGACACCCTGAAATCTATACACAGACCCAAAGGGGTCCATGAACCTCACATTAAGGAACCTATCTTCTAAACGAATGACACAAATTAGCCATGAGAGAGAGAGGATCTTTAGATGGGTGTGTTGACACCAGACCTAATAAAACTGTTGGGAAAAAACGGCTATGAAATGTTCTATGCTATTTCTGGACACATTTGTCCAGAAAATTAAATGAGAATTAAGATTCACCAAATAAACTGCATACATTAATTATGTTTCACCACCATAAAGGATTATAGAAAGTCAATGTGGGTGAAAATAAGATTTAACTTTATTATCATAATAAACTTATAAAACAGAGAGAGATAAAGAGGTAGACACAGACAGACAGAGACAGAGAAAGAGAAGCTCCAAGTACAATTCCATCAACAGTATATACCTACTTTCCAAAGACCAATCAAGTTAAGTATAGAGAGGCTTAACGGTGGGTTAACAAGTTGGAAAAGCACATTTCAACCATTGTAACCCATGAAACAAAGAAAAATGCAAAACAATCTTCAGTCACAACTTTTATTGATGGTTGAAGTGATAGAAGGGGGTACAAAGGATGCTGAGAATTATACAATTTCACATTGTATCAAACATTAGCAGCTGCAGGTGCTCTAAATATGAGATAAAATGAGATTACATATGAAAAATGCTTTGCAAGCCTTAATGTGTAATATGTGCTATAAATCATCATAATTATTATCATTATTACAGTTATCCTTGTCAAATGACCAGTGAGTAGACATATTCCTGGAAGAGCTGAATTATTTCACTCTTGACACTCTTCATATAAACAAAACCAGGGTGCTCTATGACTCAAAAAGAAAATGGGCAGGTCACAGGACAAGAGTAAGGAATAAACAATTAGTGCTCCACTGGGGAAGGGATTAAGCATTTATAAAGTACTTACTATATGCTAAGTACTTTCCACAAATATCTCATTTGATCCTCACAACTATTCTTAGAGGTAAATGTTATTATTATCCTTGTTTTACAGTTGAGGAAACTGAGGCAAGTGGACATTAAGTGATTTAGGGTCATGCAGCCAGTAAATGTCTGAGACTGGATTTGAACTCAGGTCTTCCAGACTTCAGTACTCTGTCCACTGTAACACCATCTGCCAATGGTATCTTTTCAGATGTCAAAAGTACTTAGGGAAACTCCCAATATGTTGAGTAGACTCCCTGTGGTGAACTTATAGGAGGACTTGAAACTTAGTCCCACAAGATAGGTAGGAATGGATGGGTTGCTAACTGTACCATTGGAAGTATTAACCAAATCACTCAATCACAGATCTATTGTAATAGTGGAGAACTAGAGTTAAAAGTTATAAAAATTAAATGCTGGCAGGGCTATGAAGAAACACACTTTGCTGGTAGAGAGATTAATTGGTACAATCTTTTGGAAAATCAATATAGCAGTATGTAATAAGAGACACAAATCTGCTTATCAATTAAGCAATCAGTATTTATTAAGAACCTACTATATGGGGGCAGCTAGGTGGCACAGTGGATAAAGCACCGGCCCTGGATTCAGGAGTATCTGAGTTCAAATCTGGCCTCAGACACTTGACACTTACTAGCTGTGTGATCCTGGGCAAGTCACTTAACCCCCATTGCCTCGCAAAAAAAAAAAAAAAAAAAGAGAGGTTTTTTTTGGGCAGCTAAGGTGGCGCAGTGGATAGAGCACCGGCCCTGGAGTCAGGAGTACCTGAGTTCAAATCCGACCTCAGACACTTAACACTTACTAGCTGTATGACCCTGGGCAAGTCACTTAACCCCAATTGCCTCACTAAAAACAAAAACAAAAACAAGAACCTACTATATGCCAAGCCATAGCTAGGTGACTTTGCATAGAGAGCTGGGCCTGGGGTTAGGAAGACCTAAGTTCAAATTTGGCCTCAGACACCCACTAGCTGTGTGACCCTGGGTTCCCTGGAGAAGGAAATGGCAAACCATTCCAGTTATCTTTGCCAAGAAAATACCATGGACGGTATTGGCATGTTATGGTCCACAAGGTTGGGAAGAACCAGACACAACTGAATAACAACAATGTGCCAAATACTGTACTAAGTTTGGGAAATACAAAAAGAGGTAAAGGACAGAGGAAAATCTGCCCTCAAGGAGCTCACAGTCTAATGAATTCCTGTCTTTTAATCTAGGAATCTCACTGTTAGTTAGGGTCATTAGGTCATATAAAATAATTACTGCTATAAATAAGTAAAGTAGTTCAGAGGAGAGAGAGATTATTATGGTAGAGAGTAGTTTTAGTAGAATTAATAGATAAGGATTTGAATTTTACCATGAAAGCCAGATGGTATGTCACTAGACTATATCTACCACCAATTATCCAACAAACTCTAAATAATCACCCAATACATCCCAAATCATCATTTAAAATTTGTTCAGAGGAGAGAAAAATTATTATGGTAGAGAGTAGTCTTAGTAGAATTAATAAAGACTTGCATTTCACCACAAAAATCAAATGGTATAACACTAGACCATATCTACCACCAATTATCCACCCAATGCATCCCAAATCATCATTTAAAATTTGTTTGAGCTGATTTTCTAAGACTCTATATTCCTTGCTCTAATACCAGAAGCTTCACCTCTACCTCATTCCCAATTCATTTATAACTAAAATAGACACAGTTAAAACCAGAGAACTCACAAAATCCACAACTTAAGAACTCCATCCATTCTATAAGCTAAGAGAGGCTAAGTGTTTTCTATTCCTGTGGAAATCTCATTGGATTCTGACAATTAATGGGGATCTCCCAACCTTTGTGATCTGGAGGAGGAAAAACAAGATCTTTTGGCTGGCCTGGGAGAAAGAAAAAGAGGGATCTTTTAATTTAGCTTAACTCCCGAAGCCTGAGCTATCAAGAATCTGTTTGACCATTCTCCAGAAACTGAGGTCTTTGCAGCTGCATTCTAATGGCATTGCATTCACTTGCCTGAAAGACACCTGCACAGGTCTAGCATGTGTCAACAGTAGCCCAGCTCTTATGAGCCTGAGAGGTGATGACATGGCAAGAAACAGTTTGGAGGCAAACAAGTCAAAAAAACAAGTGAATGAATCATTTACTAGGGACAGAGGCTTTGGAAGCCAATGTATGGCTGAATTTGGAAAATTCTTGCTTGCTGTACCCCTACAGAGAGCTTGATGGGTAAATATATAAGCAAATAAATAGGAAATGGATTCATCTCTTCTCAGTGCACCACTCTCATTCCCACTACTCCAGCCTAGAACTGGTTTTTCTGAGATAGATGAGCAGGAGATGGAAGTAGCAAATTGGATCTGGACTATCTATTTGCCATCTCTCCACAAAGTAACACTTACTGATCTCCACCCTGTCTCCATTTCAGGTCTGCTTCTAGCTTTGTTTCAAGTAGATGATAATCTAATGAATAGCACACGACTCTTTTGTTGTTTAGTCGTTTTCAGTCATGCCTGACACTTTGTGACCCTGTTTGGGGGTTTTCTGGCAGAGATACTAGAAAGGTTTACCATTTTCTTCTCCACCTCATTTTACAGATGAGGAAACTGAGGCAAAGAGGGTTAAGTGACTTGCCCAGGGTCACATAGTCAGAAGGCGTCTGAGGCCAGATTTGAACTCAGGAAGATGAGTCTTGCTGAGTCCAGGCCTAGAGCTCTGTCCACTGCACTACTTAGCTGACTCTTTCACTATTTTCAGAATCCCAGCACTTCTTTCTGAGTTGTTGGGACACTACCTTTTGATCCCCTGAGGCTCCCTAGGATAAATACCTTTCCTCCTCTCCTTGTGAGTTCATTTTTTCAAACATTTAAAAATATTATTGTATTTTTTCCCATTTGCAGGTAAAAACAAATTTTAATATTCATTTTTGTAAATGTCGAGTTCCAAATTCTCTCACTCCCTTTCTCCCCTCCCCCTTCTCTGAGACAGTAAACAAATTCAATATAGGTTATAAATGTACAATAATGCAAAATCTATTTCTATGTTAGTTGTGTTGTGAAAGAAAACACAGACCAAAAAAAAAACCCCACAAAAAATAAAGTGAAAAATAGCATGCTTTAATCTATATTCAAACTCCAGGGGCAGCTAGGTGGTACAGTGTATAAAGCACTGGCCCTGGATTCAGGAGGACCTGAGTTCAAGTCCAACCTCAGACACTTGATACTTACTAGCTGTGTGACCCCAGGCAAGTCACTTAACCTTCATTGCCCTGAAAAAAAAAAAAAGAATTCAAAATCAATTCTTTCTCTGGAAGTAGATGCCAGCATGGACTTTGAAAGGACATCATAGCTGAAGACTTGAGCCTTAATTTGATATCCATGAGTCAACCCCATTCATTTTGCAAACTCTAGAACTCTTTAAAGTTTGCATAGTGCCTTTCAAAATATCATCCCATTTTATCCTCTTAATGGCCCTAGGAGGAGGATGTTATTAATATCCCAATTTTTGTTTTGTTTTGTTTTGTTTTGTTTTTGTGAGGCAATTGGGGTTAAGTGACTTGCTCAGGGTCACACAGCTAGTAAATGTTAAGTGCCTGAGGTCAGATTTGAACTCAGGTCCTCCTGAATCCAGGGCCAGTGCTCTATCCACTGCGCCACCTAGCTGCCCCCAATATCTCAATTTTATAGGCATTTTAATGCCCCATTTGAAGTAGGCAAAAGTTAAGTGACTTGCCTAGGGTCACACAGCTAGGAAGTAGATAAGACTGGATTTGAACACAGGTCTAACCATTGTACCACCAATTGTCTCTTGACCCTAAATGGCCTAAATGCTAGAACATTGGGCTGAATCCAGTAAGATAGGATTCAGCAGGGATAGAGGTAAGATTTTAAATTGAGATAAAAAATCCATTTCATAAGTACAAGTTGAGAGAGGTATGTTTAGACAGCCGTTTGTTTGAAAAAAAAATCTGAATGCTTTAATGGACTACAAGCTTAACATGAGTCAGCAGGATGATGTGGGAGCCAAAACTATTTATGAGATCTTGGACTGCAATAAGAAAGTCATAGCATTCAAAAATAAGGAGGGGATAGTCCAATCTCACTCTGCCCTACTCAGTCCGCATATGGTGGGCTATTATCAATTGCAGGTGCCACAGTTTAGAAAACTGTTAATAAGCTGAATAGTATCTAGAGGAGGCCAACCAGAAAGTGAAGGGCCTTGAGTCTTGAGTCATGTCATCTTGAATCCATTTCATCTGAGCATCAATTGAAGGAACTAAGGATGGTTAGCCCAGGGAAGACTCATGGAGAATATTATAGCTGTGTTCAAATATTTGAAGGGTTGTCATTTGAAAGAAGGGAAGAGAAGGGAATGGAAGGGAGCCTATATGGGAATTGGGTAGTGGTTGCTGCTGACTGTTCCCCTGCTAGGCACATGGTTGTGTTGCTCTTCTGAGTCATCAGTTTCTAAACCTCAATTGATATCCTCAGCTGAGATAGGGTCACTTCCCTATAAAGGGAGGAATGGGCCCTGCTATCTATTAACTTTTGTCCTACAGGCTTAATCTCCAGTTCTTTTAGTGAGGGAATTAAATCCTTCTGTACCCTCTGTCAGGCCTTTTCTCTAGAAGAACAGTCTTGCCCTACTGATCAAGCTCTTTTCAAAAACAACCACTAAGTAAAGCCCTCAATTTTTAACTTCTCCCTCCTGCTTATTAGTGGCAAAGTCTTTGTTCCAATCCTCTATATGATGTATCTGAGGGCTTTATTTAGTGGCTGGTTTGTTTTTCTCTCTGGTTATACTGAATAGATCCAAACTAGGATTTCCATGCTATAAGGAATCTGTTCTCAATCTCTCTCTCTTCACTAACTTATAATATATATGTTAATAAATCCTTAAAAACCTAAACTCTTGCTGAATTTATCAGTGATTTTAGCCAGCTTCCCCCCCCCCAAAACTGGGGGGGGCAGATTAGAACCCACAATTTAGATTTTAAACAACCTTTAGAGAACCCTGATTTTATTTTCTATACTGACAGTTCCTCTTTTATGCATGACGGTACCCATTATACAGGGGCTGCTGTAGTTTCTGATTATGATACTATCTGTACTAGCTGTGTGACCCTGGGCAAATTATTTAACTCTCATTGTCCCGCAAAAATAATTAATTAATTAATTAAATAAATAAATAAATAAATAAATAAATAAATAAATAAATAAAGAGCCAGAAATGATACTGTCTGCGCAGCTTCTCTGCCTTCACATCTTAGTGCATAGGCTGCTGAACTTGTGGCTCTCACACAAGCCTGTTCTCAATCTCTCTCTCTCCACTAACTTATAATATATATTTTAATAAATCCTTAAAAGCCTAAACTCTTCCTGAATTTATCAGTGATTTTAGCCAGCTTCTCCCCCCAAACTGGGGGGGTCTGATTAGAACCCACAATTTAGATTTTAAACAACACACCAGCTTAAATTCCACTTTCTGCAAGAAGCCTTTCCTGATGCCCCTTAGGACCTTTCCCCTGAGATTTAACTCCAATTTGTCCTGAATATATCTTGTTTGTACATGTACATTAAAATGATAAGGAATATTTATCCAAAACCATCATCAAGCATTATCTGTAATGGGGATAAGCTAGAAACCTTTCCAATAGCATCAGGCGTGAAGCAAGGATGCCTATTATCAGCTCTATTATTTAATTTTGTACTAGAAATGTTAGCTATAGCAATAAGAGAAGAAAAAGAAATTAAAGGAATTAGAATAGGTAATGAAACAAAACTATCACTATTTGCAGATGATATGATGCTATACTTAGAAAATCTTAGAGAATCAATGAAAAAACTATTTGAAATTATTAACAATTTTAACTAAGTTGCAGGATAAAAAATAAACCCACATAAATCATCAGCATTTCATATTACCAACAAAGCCCAGCAGCAACATAGAGAAAGAGAAATTCCATTTAAAATAATTGGAGACAATATAAAATACTCGCGAGTCTACCTGCCAAGACAAACCTAGGAAGTATATGAACTATATAAAACACTTTTCACACAAATAAAGTCAGATTTAAACAATTGGAAGCATTTTATTAATTGCTCATGGGTAGGCCAAGCCAATTAATAAAAATACCAATCCTATCTAAATTAATTTAGTGTTATGTCAATAAAACTATCAAAAATATTTTATAGAACTAGAAAATATAATAAAATTCATCTGGAAGAACAAAAGCTCAAGGATATCAAAGGAATCAATGAAAAGAAATGTGAAAGAAGGTGGTCTAGCAGTACCACATCTCAAACTGTATTACAAAGCTGTAATTATCAAAACAATTTGGTAGTACTGACTGAGAAATAGAGTGGTGGAGAGTGGAATAAAATAGGTATGAATTACACTATAGTAAATGGCTATAGTAATCTAGTATATGATAAATCCAAAGATCCAAAGTTTTGGAACAAAAACTGCTGGGAAAAGCAGTTTGGCAGAAACTTGGTATAGACTAACATCTCACACTGTATATTAAAATAAAGTCAAAAGGGGTACATGATTTACACATAAAGGGTGATACCATAAGAAAATTAAGAGAGCATGGAATAGTTTTTCTGTCATATTTATGGAAGAGGAAGAATTTAGGACCAAAGAAGCATCACAAAATGCAATATAGATAATTTTGATTATATATAATTTAAAAGGTTTTGCACAAACAAAACCAATGTATAAGGAAAGCAGAAAACTGGGAATGAATTTTTGTAACAAGTTACCACTGATAAAGGTCTCATTTATGAAAAGGCAAGTCATTCCCCAATTGATAAATGGTCAAAGGATATGAACAAGCAGTTTTCAGATAAAGAAATTAAAACTATCTAATGGGGCTCAGCAACCAAAAATATGAAGAGGGCTCAGTGATTCAAGTGATTTAGAAATCAGTTTAGAAAGTATTAAAGAATAAAGCCAAGGATAAAGTTTCCTACACTGATCCAAAGAAAGTACTAGAATTCTTAGGATGCTAGCCATAATTAGCCCAGCATAAAGTCAAGGACAGAACCCCTAACAGGACCTCTGTGGAATTTTGACTTGGGAGCCAAAACTTCAAATTTGTGCTATAGAAGAGACATTATCAAGTCCTCTGGTAGAATTTGAGTGGTAGTCAGAAGAAGGAAAAGAAGAAGGGAAGGAAGGAAAGACAGATAATGAATTAGAACTGCCTGATGTACTCTAAAGAGGATGTATTTCTGTGAATAGGGTGTTTCCAAATGTACAGCAAATTCTGGGATGAACATAAAAGTCAACTAATTGACCAATTAATAAACATTTATTCAGCACATACTATATGATAACTGCTAGGAATATAAAAAGAGTCAAAAGACAGTCCTTGCCCTCAAGGAGTCCACAATCTAATAGGGTAGACAACATGAAAGCAAATATATCCAGAACAAGCTATCTACAGGATAAATAGGAAAATAATTAAAAGAGGGATGGCACTAGAATGAAAAGGGACTAAGGAAGGTTTCCTATAAAAGATAGGATTGTGGTTAGGGCTTAAAGGAAGCCAGGGAAGTCAGCAGTGAAAGTGGAGGAGAGAGAATGTTCCCAGTATAGGGAACAGCCAGAGAAGTTGTTGAGAACAGAGAGAGATGGAGTATCTTGTTTGTGGAACAGCTATGAGGTCAGTGTCACTGAATGGAGGAATACATGTCAGAGAGTAAAGTTTAAAATTAGGAAGTTAGGAAGGGGCTAGGTTATGAAGAGCTTTGAATGCCAAAGAGATCATTTTGTATTTGCTCAAGGAGGCGGTAGGGAGATATTGGACTTTATTGAGTAGGAGAGTAATATGGTCAGACCTATGCTTTAGGAAAACCACTTTAGGAGCTAAGTGGAGGATGGATTGAAATGGAGAGAGACTTGAGGTAGGCAGACCCATCAGCAGGCTCCTACAAAATTAAATAATTCAAATGCTAAAGCATTAAGATGAATGCTCTTTCCAAAGCTGGAATTTTAGTCTCCCCATATTCCTTCACTAGGTTTTTTTGTTTTTGTTGTTGTTGTTGTTGTTTTTGGCCGGGCAATTGGGGTTAAGTGGCTTGCCCAGGGTCACACAGCTAGTAAGTGTTAAGTGTCTGAGGTCGGATTTGAACTCAGGTCCTCCTGGATCCAGGGCCGGTGCTCTATCCACTGTGCCACCTAGCTGCCCCTTGAAACACTCTTTAAAACCTTTAAAACCTAGTGCCTGGGGCAGCTAGGTGGCACAGTGGATAGAGCACCGGCCCTGGATCCAGGAGGACCTGAGTTCAAATCCGACCTCAGACACTTAACACTAGCTGTGTGACCCTGGGCAAGTCATTTAACCCCAATTGCCTCACCAAAAAAAAAAAGTGTATCACACATAATAAGCATTTAATAAATCCTTGTTGACTGATATTGACAAAGAATAATGTAAAACCTCAAACTATCTCATAGGAGGGAGTAATTGGGGAAGAAATGAATGAGGACAAACTGAAGAAAGACCCTGGATCCTAATAATTTTGCTTAGCTTTCCAATATAGTGAGCAAGAAAGCCATTTATATTGCTGTGGTTCTGGGGGATCTTAGAACCAAAGGGAAAGGTTGATTCTGTTCCATCCTGATCCACTTCCCAAACAAAGCATTAGCTTGATACAAGGTTATATTAGTGCAGCATGATAGAACCCTCATGTCATAAACAAGAATCATACAAGATAAGAAAGAATGAATGGGTCACTATTTGCACAAGTAAAGAGAGAGCATCGATCTGTCAAAGCAAATAACAGGATAAGTAATCACTCCCAATTCACCTGTTTTGCAAATTCAGATTTTATATATCTAGGGTTCTTAAAGTAGGGCACATTTGTACTATGAACATCCAATTTATACAAGATTTAAATGTTCTGGCAGGTTAAAAAAATAAAGCACAGGTGTTACTATACTCTGGAACATTGAATAAAAAGACTACTTGGTAGAGAGATTGAATATCTCAAAGCCACAGATATTTTTGGCTGTGAGCAAAAGGACAATCTGTCAGGCAAGGCTTCTGGACTCCAGAAAAAGTGTGTGTAGGGGGAGGAACAAGGTGGGAGGGAAAGGGAGAGTTGGGGTAGAGGATGAAATTGATGAAGGTTGGGGGGGAAGGGAGGAAACCCTCCCTCCCTTCCACCCACTCACCAGTCATCCCATCTGTTCTCATGCCTAGGGCTTCTCACCCGCAGCTGTGAGACATAGGGCCTGGCAACCAGCCTATGAAACCAAGCAAACAGCTCAACTCTTCCTAAGTCTCGCCCCCCCCCCCTCAAAAGAGAGGCACCAATTTCTTTTAACCATCTCATTAGAAGTGCCAAAATACCTATTACCAGGTTATTAACAGGGTGAAATGATCGCCCCCTGCTGGACTCTGGGAAGTCAAACTTGTACGCTATGTTCAAAGCCTTCCTGCCCAAATAGGAAAACTTGTCCTCTTTCCCTTATTACTTCCTTTGAAGCACTCAGTTAAAACAAAACCAACCAAACAAACAAACAAAAAAACCCAAACCAAAGAAACCCTGACTTTTAGGTATTAAAGGGCATATTACAGGACAAGAAATTGGGTATCCTAAAACAGCCTCACAAAGCACATTCAGCTATGAAAGGTCTTCTTGGACTATAATTATTATCTGGTAGACTCCCTCATCTCTTCCTACAACTCTGTTCAGGTAACCCTGGAGATTGCCTGCAAATATACTCAGTAAAACCATAGAAGTTTGGAAGGAAAGAAGGGAGAGGCAGAATCTACTTAATTTCTCATTAACTTGCTTCCTCATCTCCATGCTCATTTTTTTTTTTTTTGTGGTGCCAATTTTAAAGAGATTTTTATTCTCCAGAAGAGAAATTTCATTTCTACTTGTTCACAGTACTGATGAAGTTCACTATTGTCTACTTCTTTTCCTGTGCATACATTCAAGAATCCAGAATGTCTGAAATTTATACAGCAACTCAAATGTAAACAGCCACTGTACCCAGCCTTGGCTACAAATTTGAGTCCTCTCATTTTGTGATAAGTTATGTGTAATGCTCTCTCTTCTGGTGTATTTAGTTATTCTCTTGGATGGGGCATAGAAACCCATGTCCTTCTGAATGTCTCCTGAACTCTGATTCAGTTTAGTAATGATGCGGTTGCAGATCTTCTCCAAGTCTTTCTTCTGCTACTGTTCAAATTCTTCCTTCTTAGGAGTTCTTATCTAGCCAGCTAATTATTCCATTGCATTTGTCAAGAGTCTTCTGTTTGTCCTCATTGCCCATTTTCATAGGACTCTCTCATCTTCTACTGTAGCCTTTGTATTGAATGAGTAAGATTCAAGCGAGTTCTTAGAAGATACTTCATTTCTTAATTCTCATCATCAGCCTTGTACATCAACTCAGTGTCTCCTTTGTTCAGATTGGTTATTGTTGATGGTGATCTTATGATCAGAACTAGCATAACTCTGCTGGTGGTTTCAGAACCCAGGAAAAGAGATCTGACATCCGAGGGTAAGAAGTCCTGAAAATTCCTCAATTCATGGAAACAAGATTCTTCTTCCATCAGCTGGACTCAGAGGATGTCAGGAAGTAAAACAGGCACAGACTTACAAGGACAACACAGCTTAAGAGGGATTCAAAGAGCTTGGAAATGATCTACAGGGCAGCAAAACAAAGACAAATCTTTAGTCGAGCTGGAAAATAGATTGCAGGAAGAAAATTTTAAGGAATTAAAGTTATTGAAATCAACAGTCTTTTTGTGAACTCCAACTACATGTAAAGTGCCTTACTAGGTGCTATGGGGAATCCAAAGATCAACAAGATATATAACCAGAGAAGATAATATACATAGACATCCCGGGTGTCCTAAAAATCTTAGCACAGTTTTAAGTTTACCAGCTTAATAGCTGGTAAATAGCACTATAACTTTGGGGGTGCCTTGTATCCATGATCATTTTCTAAGGATTGTTATACAAAGGAAGTGTAAAGGATACAACGGCCCTCAGGCTATCAGCCAGTGAGAGTTGCCAGAGAGATCAGGACACTGGAAATTGAACAGACTCTTTCCCCCCTCCCCCCAAGAGTTTTTAAGAACCATGACATTTGAACTTGGCATTGGAAGAGATCGTTATAAGATAGATGGACTAGAAGAGCATTCATCTTGCTGACCCACACTGGAGAAGGGGTGGCAGGCAGAGTCAGCAGGGCAGGTAAGGCATAGTAGATGATGCCTGGACACTTATTCTACTTTCCCCTTTCAGATGATCTTGGATTGAAGTTGCAGGTGTTGGTGATAAAAAACTGATGAGTAACACCCCCTGTCCCATTGAAAGCAGACAACAGCTTTTACTACACACATGCCCAGGGCATACACAGCCCCCTCCTCATCCCCACACTTTCCTGTTAAAGAGAACAGCTCCAAACTCACATCCTCACAAAACTGTTGGGCAATTTCTTCTAGTTTGGGGAAATATTTGTATTACTTATGAGTCTGTCTTCTCCTTTCTATAAATTAAAAATTTCCAGCTGCTAATCCTGATGTGTGGTTCATGGTGGCAAGCAGGGGGAGTTTTAGAGAAGCAGCTCCTTTTGCCTTTAAAGAAACAAAAGATATTATTCATGTTCAGTATGAACCGAAGCCAGTTGGGGAGTCTTCTAAATGTCCATAAGAGAAAGATAGCATACAAACTTAAACAGTTATCCCCCAGGCTATTTAGAAGAAGAAAAACAGTGATGTGTATTAAATTACCCAGGGCTAGTATTGATGCACATTAGCACACAAGAGGAAGCTAAGAGTTCTTCACTCTATACCTGAAGGCTCTTTTCTCATGGTATAATTACACATGGAGGCTCATGGTTTTATTAATGATATCATTAGATCGCATAACCAGAAAAGGAAACAGGTTGGTCATGTAAAGTATAAGCTCCTTGAGAGTTGGAATTGCTTCATTTTCTAAAATTTGTATCTCCAGTGCCTAACACAGTGAATGAATGAACAAATGAATGAATGAATGGGGGGAAATTTTAATAAATTTCCACGTGCAAAGCACTGTGTGGAGTGCTGGACCTACACACAGAAAGAACTCTTAACTCCCTGCTCTCAATATTTGTTGATTGCTTGACTGCTATAGAGGGATAACTGGACCATATACTTGCTCCATGGGAAGATATGTCAACAGATATTGTGGAAAACTACCAGCATACTGGGTAGACCCAGTGGTGTAGTAAATGTTTAGCTACTGGCTCTCTGGAGAGAAAATATATGTACAACAGACTTTTAAGTTTCATCTGCATTATTAACATTTTCTCCATCACTTTCTTAAGTTTAGACAATCAAGAAAACAAGAAATCTGGCCCTGATTTGTAGCATTTGCTGATTTCCAAAGTATACATACTCATCCTGAAAATTTAACAATTGGCTTTCAGTAGCCAATTTGAACTGGCACCAGCACACACTTGGATAGATTCCTTTTGGAAGATAGACTAGATTAATACAGGATGGGAAGGCATGGATGGTTCATGATTTGTACCATCAGAGGTACATCACTGAGATCATGGATCCACTGAATAATTCAAGTATTGTACAAAGGGCCATAAGCTAGTTTTGGTTTTTTGGAGGTGTTGGTTTTTTGTTTTTTGTTTTTTGCAGGGCAATGGGGGTTAAGTGGCTTGCCCAGGGTCACACAGCTAGTAAGTGTCAAGTGTCTGAGGCTGGATTTGAACTCAGGTCCTCCTGAATCCAGGGCTGGTGCTTTATCCACTGCACCACCTAGCTGCCCCCCATAGGCTAGTTTTAAAGCACAAAGAGTTTGGCCTAAACCTAAGGAGAATTTCTTAATGATTGTTAAATGCTAGAACAGACAACAGCAGAAAGTTGTGAATTTTCCCCCTTTACCAATTGTCCAGACCAATTAAACAAGGATTTATTAAATGCCTACCACGTGCAAGACACTGAGAGTATGTTATTGTGGAAGGGGTACTATCACTTGTCCTTCCCTCATGCTCTGCTACTAGATAGGTGTGACCTTGGTCTACTTACTTAACTCTCTCAGCTGCCATTTCCTAGTCTATAACATGAAGGGATTGGATGATTGGATTTCAAAGGTTCTTCTCATCACCTCAAATGATCTGTGTCTTCTTTTCCTCTTTCTGTATACTTCTCCAAAGCAGATGATTTGGAACTCACTAACAAATGATGCCTCAGCATATGAACGTTCAAGCCTAAGAGTTAGAAGAAAGACTTCTGATGCTCAGATACCCAAAGGGAAACAAGAAAGGAGGTCCTCGCCTACTCATTTCATTCTTTCTTAGATAATAAGAGTCCCCCAAACCACCAAACCAAATGACCAACTAAACAAAATTGCTGCTATCATAACCGCATATTGCACTCTGGGTGCATATCCATGTTTTTGAAAACAGTGAGTCATCTTCTTTTCACACCAAGAGACTCATTTAATATCCCCTTGGGATCCTTCCAGTGACACACTGAAAACCACAGCCAATGCCCAGATTGTCATCATCCATTCTTAACCAATAGCACTACCTTCCATCCAGCCCCAGCCCTCATAGCTAGATGTTCTTTTCTTTCTTGGGCATCCTCTAGTTCTACTCTGGGCCTAATTGCAACACTTACTTCCAGTAAATTGATTCCAAATTAATGATTGTCCTCATCTGATTTATTAAATTGCTAACGAACCAGGACGCCATATTTGGAAGCTCAATGACTCTAGACCTTTTCTGCTTGGCAAATCTCTCACCAACAGAGAGAATCCAATCCCACCTTCTCCCCTTAACACCCTGAACAGCTGTTTTACCCCTTTGTTCTGTTGCTGTTCTTAATTTCCTGCTTGCTATTGTTTCTTTGATAAGTGATGAAAGAAGAAAAGGCATTATTTAATTGCTTTAACAATATCAAACAACCCAGTGCCTGGGTTATCTCCTCTCCAAGCCCTTTGTTTTTCTGACTCGGGTTTTTGTTACTTAGTTACTGACCTAGCTTTAGAGAGGAGAGAAGCAGCCCCACTTTCCCCAGGACAGACTGTTCAGTAGGTAGAGAGGGCAGTAAAAAGAATAGTTATTAGGTCAAAGAGGTGACAGGTGCATTAGGGCCACCAGTCAGTGAAAATGACTGTGGCCAAGTCAAATAGCTATTTCTAGGCATTCTAAAGAAAGCTCCATTATCTGGACTAATTGTGGATTTGTCCACCAAAACCTACATACTTTCCTAACTTATCTAGTGTCTGCTGTCAGGGTTAAACTGTTTCTGTTGCTGTATCTGTCAGAGGTGCTAGGTGTCATGGTGGGTAGAGCAGGGGGCTTGGACTCAAGAAGACCTGAGTTCAAATCCAGTTTCAGATATTTACCAGCTGTGTGACCCTGGGCAAGTCACTTAACAGCTGTCTTCCTCAGTTTCCTCAACTTCAAAAAACAGGATCACAGTAGTACCCACCTTACAAGGTTGATATAAGAACCAAATGAGATATCTGCAAGCACTTAGCACTATGTCTGGTATATGGCAGGCACTTAATAAATGCTTATTCCCTTCTCTCTTTCCCCTTCATATGCCAATTCCATCACTGCAGGTAAAATGTAGTATGGGGAGGTGGAATTAATCCCATAGTCTTTCTAGACTGGACCTGATTAATCTGACTCAACAAGGGGTAATGGCTGTAGTCAATGCATAAGGGGGCTGCAAATCCCAAACAAACAGTGTGCATCCCACAGAGTATTAAATTTAAACTAAAATGAATAAGGTTGACTATTTGGCAAAGCAACCCACCCCAAAGATCATCATCATCATCATCATCATCATCATCATCATCATCATCATCATCATCATATCTTAAGCACTTTAAATTTATAAAGCACTTTAATTTTTTTTCTTTTTAAAATCATTTATTTACTTTAACATTCTTTTCTTCTTACGTTTTGAATTCCAAATTCTTTCCCTCCTACCATTTCCCCATCCACTGAGAAGGCCACCAATATGATATCAATTATACATGTGAAATCATATAAAACATATGTACATATTAGACATATTACCAAACAAGCAAGAGAAATAAAAATAATTAGGTCTATTTTTGCTATTGCTTTGTCCAAGATCATGATTATTACCCCTTCCTTTCTTTTCGTTCAACTGAAGCATATTAGATTCTTCCTTAGCCCTTTGTTTCAACTTCTGTGTGTGTCTCTTGCAAATGACATATTATTGGATTCTGGGGTTTTTTTGTTTGTTTGTTTTGTTTTTTTGGCGGGGCAATGAGGGTTAAGTGACTTGCCCAGGGTCACACAACTAGTAAGTGTCAAGTGTCTCAACTCAGGTCCTCCTGAATCCAGGGCTGGTGCTTTATCCACTGCGCCACCTAGCTGCCCCCTGAATTCTGGTTTCTAATCCATTCTGGTGAGCTCATCCCGTTCCCATCCCCAGTTATGATTACTAGTTGTGTATTCCCCTCTTATTTTTTTTCTGTTTCTTCCTCACTCTCTTTGTGTCCTGTCCCTCCTCAAAAGTCTATTTTACTTCTAATATGAGAAAAATTTCCCCATTCTACCTCTCCCTTCCCTCCTTCCTGTACATCCCTCTTTTCCACCCCTTCATTTTTTTAAAAAAAAGTTAATTCCAACATAATCAACTCGCATCTAAGCCCTTTGTCTATGTAAATTCCTTCTAACTAATTGTGGTAAAGTTCTTAGGAGTTACATGTATCATCTTCCTAGATAGGAATGTAAACTGTTTAACTTTATTGAGTCCCTTATAGATTATTCTTTCCTATTTACCTTTGTATGCTTCTCTTGAGTCTTGTGTTTGTCAAGTTTTCTACTAAGCTCTGGTGTTTTCATCAGGAATACTTGAAAGTCTTCTATTTCATTAAATATCCATTCTTTCCTATACATATTTTTGCTGGGTAGGTTATTCTTGGTTGTAAATGTAGCTCTTTGCCTTCTGGAATATCATATCCCAAGTCCTATATTTCTTTAATATGAAAGCTACTAAATCTTGTGTGATCCTGACTATGGCTCCATGATATTTGAACTGTTTCTTTCTAGATGCTTGTAGTATTTTCTCCTTGACCTGAATGCTTTGGAACTTGGCTATAACCTGTATTTATCAGAATTCTTGAGTCTTTTAAGATTATATTTATATTGTTGTTATAAATTGTATAAATTGTTCTCCTGGTTCTGTTCTTTTTACTCTGCATAATTTCATACAGATCTGAAACCATTCCTTTTAGCTTCATTCTTTCAAAGTAAAATGGCCTTCAACTACATTATCATCATTTGTTCAGTCATTTTCCAATTAATGGGCACCTCCCTTAATTTCCAGGTTTTTTTCCTACTAAAAAAGAGACTATAATTCTTTTTGTATATACAACCTTTTCCTTTTTCCTTGATCTCTTTGAGGTATAGGCCTAGTAGAGATATCAATGGGTCAGATGACCTAATTATACCAATCTTGACATGATTTTTCAAAAAGAATTAGAAAACAGCAGTAAGTTACAGTTAAATGGAATGGTTAACAGATACTCCTTAGGCAAAGAAAGGACTTAACAGAATAAGTTTTATCATGTGATCAAAAGCTTCAAGAAATGTTATATCACAGAATATTTGGTCATCACATATTGTAGTTTTATGATAAATATTTGCAAAAAAAGCATCATGAAAATAATTGCAGTTTATACACTACTATCACTTGCTGAGAGGGAAGTGGTAGAGTCATCCTATGAAGAATTTTTTTTTTTGGTGGAGCAGTGAGGGTTAAGTGACTTGCCCAGGGTCACACAGCTAGTAAATGTCGAGTGTCTGAGGTTGGATTTGAACTCAGGTCCCTTTGAATCCAGGGCTCATGCTTTATCCACTGCACCACCTAGCTGCCCCCCATCCTATGAAGAATTGATAAGACCCTTCAAATGAAATTAATATTTACCATGATATTTGCTTACTGCAGTGCAAAGGTAGGAAAAGGTAAGGATGAGGAAAAATATACACATGGAAAAGTGTGATATCGGTTAAAAAAAATGAGAGAGGCCAAAGACTTATAGACTATACAGAAGTCCCATACTTCTACCAATGAACATTGAATGAACAATGAACATTGTTCAAAAAAAGATTCATATGTGCTAGACATGGCAAGTACTAATTAATATCACAAAGGAAAAAATTGATCACATGATAGGGAAAGATTTATCATGGATGTGGGAGTTACCCCTGTGATAGTTGTTTGTACATAGACCATCTACTTGTCAAAATTGGTAATAAATAAGAAGAAAATAATAATGAGAAAATGATATGATATACAATTAACCCTGAATTACTTACATAAACAACTGAAAATAAAAAATGAGAAATGAAAAACAAGTGATATCAATACCAACCATAACAATTTCATCCAGAATGTCAATGAATCACTACAATAAGGAAACCCATAAAAAAGAGATCATAAAGCACCTTAGTTAGCCAACATTTGAATTACTTGCCAAACAGAGAAGTGGCTGCCAAAGGCGATATTGGATTGTGATATAAACTCATCTGTTAAGTTTTACAAAGAAGGATGATTGATGGTGTGGAACAGTATTTTCTTATAAATCTGAAAGAAGCAGTGGAGGTGGGGGTTGGGGGGGAGAGGTAAAAGCAGTCTAAATAAAGCTCGTCAAAGTATCCAACTAAGCAAAGTCATTTCAAGGAATTTAAGGATTAAAATGGAAAGAGGACTAAAAACAAAAGAAAAATGTAAAAGATTTGCAAAAATTATTTCAACAAACTGTTTTCTCCATCAAGGATAGTAGAACATTAATTCTTGTGCCCTAACATCTCTGTTCCGTAGGTCTGTACAGAGGAAATAGAGATGGTACTAAAGAGAACCAAGACAGGACGAAGCAACCAAATTGGAATGAGTATAAACAGAGATTTGTGCTGGAGGCAAAACAAATATAAGGACATCAATGGATCAATTTAGAAGGTATCTAAAGGAGGAGAAAATACCAAAGGTTTGGAAAAAATCTTGGATCTTATGGATCCCAAAAATGTGACCAAGAAAACATCAATATCTACCAACCTATAAGTCTACTTTCTGATCTATACAAAATACTTATGAATGTCATGATATTCAACAATTGACCACATCTTTACTTCTAAGATCCCATTGTGCTTAGTGTTTATTATCACAAAAATATCACTCAATTCGGTAGAACAAACCAACTAACAAGACTCTCTAACAATAAAGTGTCTCATTCATATATCTAGATTATTCAAGATTCCTTGAAGGATATAACAACAGGAATGACCCCATTCAATGACCCTCTGATAATAAAGATCAGGTGAGGCATAAAACAGGGAGATATGTACTCATCAAAAGTATTCAGTATTGTAATGGAGATGCAACGCAGAGTACAGGAGGGATTTCCTGTTGATGGTGTGGTCCTCCAGATGCTCTTGTTTGCATATGTCACTGTGCTGATTACATGAATTTTACAAACATTACAGAGCCTCCTAGAAGAGATTTTTAACCACTTATAGGACTTTGGTCTGTCTATCCACACAGGAAAAACCAAATGGATGAAGAGTATCTATTGCTTGGATTTCAACATGAATCTCAATAGACATTCTATGGAGTATATAAACACATATACATATATATATATATACATATATATATATATACACATATATACATAGACATAGATACACACATATATGTATACACACACTAATACAACAAGGATCATTAACCCCATTTTACAGATGAGGAGAGATGTTGAGTGATTACATTTATCTCTGGGATAGAAAATATAGATAGGCAATGAACTGGGCCCAGAATAGAAAAGGAATGGAAGAGCAGGCTAGTTTATTTTTTAGGAAATGTTTTGAGTTCTTTTACCTACCCCAAGAGTCCCATAACAGCAAAGGCCAATCTTTTCAATATAAACATTTTATGACAGTGAAACATGGAACACTGCTGCTTCTGAAGACCTAAAGATGAATATCACACCGAAGGCAATGGAAAGGTGCATGGAGAGTGTAGGCAGGCTATAACATAACCAATGAAGAACTCAAAAGAATAACAGGAGCAAAGAATGTCATCAAAGAATTATATAAGAGAGAAAAAAAATGGATTGGTCACATGGTGAGAGTGAGGGATGACAAATGGACAGAAGGGGTAGTTCCAATGGTACCTTCTATAAGAATTGGAGTGACTCCCCCTGCTGGAGAGATACTGTAGGAAAGCTCTACCATGAGGAGAAGGTGTCTGAGGACAAGCCATGTGGCTTGGAAGGTCAGTTCCTTGGCGTCAGTAATTGATGTTTGCTTGTGGATACTGTCAATCAAAGCTACCAGCCAATTAGCTTGGAGCTGTGTGTGTGTGGGAACAGGCTGTTTCCATTTTCAAGAGAGGCTTCTGGGATGAAGAAGGGGTAAGGGTCTCTGTCTCTTTCCCCAGGGACCTCGTACGGAGTAGAGCTGAGACACTAGCTCCCTTAGATAGATAGATGAAGGTACCTTGGCCTCTTTCTCTCTCCTCATCAAATTCTTATGTTCCTTAATAAATGCTTAAAAGTCTAAACTCTTGCTAAAGCTTCTAATTTATTGACAAACATTCATTAGATTTTTAGACAGTCTAGCTAGAATTACAGACAGCAACTATTCACTTCTTAGTATCAGGAGAAAGTGAGGAAGGTCTCCAGTGTGTTGGATGGAACCCCTGTCAAGAACTTTTGGTACATGGACAAGGATTGCACATGATAGGTAAGTATGGATGGGTTACAGTAAGAATCATTGGAGGGAATTCTGTAATCAATGAGATCAGAGATCCATGGGAATATTTTTTTAGTATCTCAGTTGACCACTTGACAACAGTCCTATGTGAAATTGATACTGCAAGTATCATTAGTCCCATTTTACAGATGAGAAGGGCAACTAGGTGGTGCAGTAGATAGTGTACTGGGTTTAGAATCAGTAACACTCATCTTCATGAGTTCAAATCTGGCTGCAGATACTTACTGTCTGTATGATACTGGGCAAGTCACTTAACCCTGTTTACCTCAGTTTCCTCATCTATAAAATGAGCTGGAGAAGGAAATGGCAAATCACTCTAGTATCTTTGCCAAGAAAAAAAAATTAAAAGAGGTCACAAAGGGGCAGCTAGGTGGCACAGTGGATAAAGCACTGGTCCTGGATTCAGAAGGACCTGAGTTCAAATCTGACCTCAGACACTTGACACTTACTAGCTGTGTGACCCTGGGCAAGTTACTTAACCCTCATTGACCTGCCAAAAAAAAAAAAGTCAACAAAGAGTTGGAAAAGACTGAACAACAACAACACCTAAGGCTAGAGAGTTTGAATGATTTGACCCTAATCACACAGCTGTAAAAACCAGAGGCAGCATTTGAACCCAGTTCTTCCTAGTCCTAAGACCACTCCACTATACTAGGCTGCCTTTCTGATACTGAGGGGTAGTATTCTCTCAAGGAGTACTCTTCTGAAGTACAGTTGAAATAAGATTATCTGTGATCTACTCCACTCTATTGTAAAATTCGGTAATATTGCTTTAGAAGTCAAAGGCTGACGTAAACTTATTTGTCCTATGATTAGAGGATAATTTCAAAACTCAATCAGGAAGGCTGGGAGTATCTCCTAGGATCTCTGTAAGAAGAGGATATGGTGACGCAAAAAGTGACTGTAAAGAAAGCTATGATCTATATAATTATATTAGAAGGTATTTAGGGCAATTGTCTTGAACCACATGGTGGCATTATTTAATGTCCCCTGGGATGGGGACATAAGATGGAGTAGAAGGGAACCTGACAGGACAGGGGCAAAACATTGGAGAGCTATCAGGGACTTAAGAAGGAAAATGAAGTTCCACTGTGCTGCAGAAGAATTAGACTTATTTTTCCCAACCCCAGAAATCAAAATTAGGAATAATGAGCAAAGGTTGCAGAGGCAGATTTTTGGTTTGATATAAAGGGAAAATTCTTGGGCAGCAGATCTATCCAGAAGTGAAATGTGCTGCCCTAGAAGGTAGTGAACTCCCCACTACTAGAAGTATTCAATAAAGCATTTTTATACTAATTTTTTTCATAATAAACATTTTTATTTAAAGTTTTGAGTTCTAAATTCTATCCCTACTTCCTTCCCTCCCCTCCCCGCTTCTTGAGTCAGTAAGCAATCAGATATAGGTTATACATGTGCCATTATGTAAAACATTACCATATCAGTCATTTTGTATAAGAAAACTTGAATAAAAGAAAAAAATGCAAGTGAAAAATAGCATGTTTCAGTCTGTGTTCCATCCATATCAGTTCTTTCTTTGGAGGTGGATAGTATGCTTCATCATTAGTCTTTTGGAATTGTCTTGGATCATCATATTGTTGAGTCATTCACAGTTCTTCATCAAAGAATACTGCTGTCACTGTGCACAAAGTTCTCCTGGTTCTGCTCACTCCACCATACATCAGTTCATATAAGTCTTTCCAGGGGCAGCTAGGTGGCACAGTGGATAGAGCACTGGCCCCAGAGTCAGGAGGACCTATGTTCAAATCCGGCTCAGACATGTGACACTAGCTGTGTGACACTGGGCAAATCATTTAACCCCAATTACCTAACCAAAAGAAAAAAAAGTCTTTCCAGGCCTTTCATCATTCATCCTGATGGTCATTTCTTATAGCACAAGAACATTTCGTTACAATCACATACCACAGCTTGTTCAGCCATTCTCTGATGGCATTGATTGGCATTCCTTTGATTTCCAGAGGGAATTATTTTTTAAAATTCTTAAATAATATTTTACTTTTTCCCAATTACATGTAGAGACAATTTTTAACATTCTAAAAAAAATTGAGTTCTAAATTTTCTCTCTCCCTCTGTCACCTCCCCCCTTCCTGAGATGGTGAGCAATTTGATAGAGGTTATGCATATACAATCATGCAAAACATATTTCCATATTAGTCATGTTGTGAAAGAATACATAGACCCAAAGGGAAAAAAGAAAAAGATAATTGAAAAGTAATATGCTTCGATCTGCATTCAAACTCCATCAATTCTTTCTCTGGAGGTGGATAGCATTATTCATCATAAGGTTATTCTGAAATCAGCCTGTTCATCATTTCTTATAACACAACAATATTCCATTACGATCATATACCACAACTTGTTCAGACATTCTCCAATTAATGGGCATCCCTAGAGGGGATTTTTTTTTTCAGATAAGAGTTTGACTAGATGACCTCCAATGTCCCTTGCAGTTCTGCAATTCTGCAAATGAACTGACCTCTAATGTCCTAACAGAAGGATGGGGTCTCCATGAAGGAGTACCAGAGAGTAAGAATTTGTCAAGGTTTATTCACTACTGTCAAGGGGGAGAGGATGGGCTCCCATTAGATAATCGGTTTTCTAGACAAAAAACATCCCAATAGTGGAAAAACACAATTCATTAATCTACCTGAGCTTGATGGAAATTTCCCTTAAAAACATCCAACTACCTTTCCTCTGATTCCATATTCACCGCACAACCTTCCATTTCTTCTGTAATTTTGTCTCCTAAGTGAACTTACCCCCTGGGAGAAAATGCCCTTTTTAGATAACGGATCTCAATTGTACCAAGTATAATCCCTGTTACAATGAATGAATGGATGAAAAGGCATTTATTTTGTGCCTACTATGTGCCAGGCACTGTGCTAGGATCCCAGGATACAAATTCAAAAGGGAAATAATCCCTGCCTTCAAAGACTTATATTTCAATAAAGGGGAGAGAACACATACAGGGGATTGTTGGCCAAGGAAGGTTTTTTTGCTCTTGGGAATAACAGGAATGGTGAGTATAGTCACTGAGCAATTCATTGCCACACCCTTTCTGGTAGCAATGGTAATATTGATTTGATTACTGGTTCTAGAGCAAGATGTGAAAAGCAAGGGAGAGAGATGCAGGGAAGGGGAATGAAAAGTAGATACAAGTGCCAGTTAAGAGTCACAGGCTGGACACATGTGAAGCCTGCTTGATCTGGGGGCCAGCGACATATAGCAGGTTAAGTTTGTTTATGCTCACTTACTCCTCAGTCATGACAATTTAGGCCCAGGGTAAAATTGCAAAGATAAGTGAATTAATTCTCTCCAGGCATAGGCTATGGAAGTCTGATCAGAAGGATGCTGTTCCAGGTGGAAAGAGGGATATCACAGCAGGGTAGATGACAACATAGAAAATGCATAATTTGGCATTCTTTCCCATCAATCAGCCTTTTGTACTTTTAACCAGAATGTTTTATCACTCTGTGTTGAGTGACAAAATCAAATACAAGAAGTAGTGGTCTGAGTGACAGCGTCTTTTCACTAATCATCTTTTAACTAAAACAGAAACCAAAAAAAAGGAAGAACAAGCAGGGACTGGGAGGATTTCTATATATTTGTTTAGTGGAGAAGAATAGCGCGCGCACGCGTGTGTGTGTGTGTGTGTGTGTGTGTGTGTGTGTATGTGTGTGTATGTGTGTGTGTGTGTGTGTGTGAATGAAGCACCTTTTTGTAGAAAATTAGAGAATTTTTTTTTTTGGTGAGGCAATTGGGGTTAAGTGACTTGCTCAAGGTCACACAGCTAGTAAGTGTCAAGTGCCTGAGGTCAGATTTGAATTCAGCTCTTCCTGACTCCAGGGCTGGTGCTCTATCCACTGTGCCACCTAGCTGCCCCAGAAATTAGAGAATCTTAAGAGTTGAATGGGAAATCCTCCCATCCTTTTCAGGAGTCCTTGCTACAATTTCTTAAATGGATGGTTATCCAACCCTTTCTTTTTTTTTCTTTTTTTCCACATTAGTCATGTTGTAAGAGAAGAATCAAAATAAAAGAGAAAAATGCCAGAAAGAGTAAACAAAAACAATAACAAAAAAGCAACAACAAAAGTGAAAATAGTATGCTTCAATCTGTATTCAGACTCCATAGTTCTTTTTCTGAATGTGGAAAGCATTTTCCACTATAAATCTTTTGGCATTGCCTTGGATCATTGTATTGCTGAGAAAAGTTAAGTATATCACAGTTGATCATCACACAGTGTTGTTGATACCACATACAATGTTCTCTTGGTTCTGTTCATTTTACTCAGCATCAGTTCATGTAAGTCTTTCCAGGCCTACTCTTTCTTGAACACCTGAAGTGATAGACAATCCTTACCTATTTGAACCACGAACAGACTGTTCTAACTGATTGTCCCACATCTTAAACAGGTCTGTTTCTGTGTAACTTCAACCCACTAGTCCTAGTGTAACAGGGATTTGAAAAGTGATTGACATCCTGGGATTTGTAGTTCATGGGAACAAGCATTCCCCTTTAGTCCCTGAGATCAATTTGGGATTATTGAGATCTTTGCATGGGAAGGTGGACTCAAGACCCACCTGAAAATTCTTAAAGGAATAAATGCAGTCTATGAGAATATGTGTAAGGGGTAGGGACTTAAAAGGCTGAGAAGCAGTATAAGGAGACAGCATCCTCAACTCTGCTCAGACTTAATAAACTGAGCTGGGAAAAACACTAACACAGGGACAGCAGGTGAAAGGAGAGACTGAAAGGAGAAAATGAAAGGAGGCTTGAGCTCTGTTTGAGAAAGTAGGGATTGGCACTGAACAAGGGGAGTCATCTTGGAGGAGAAGATGCAAGCTGAAGCACTAGTTGTAGCTACCTATTCAAGAAGTGAGGGAGGAGGTAGAGTGAAAATGGCAGAATAAAGTCAGAGACTTGCCTGAACTCTCTCAAATTCCTCTCCAAATAACTTTAAAGTATCACCTCAAAATAAATTCAGTAGCAGCAAAAATAATGAAAGGATGGGATATAAAAATTTCCCAGCCCAAAAAACTTAGAAGGTCTACAGGTAAAGTCTTTCTCACTGGGGTGAGAGTGGAGCACAGTTCAGCACAGGATGTACCCCAGCAAATCACCAGCAAGCTTTGCGGATGACTGTGACAGCTTCTGGAACTCTCAGCCCACAGACAGTAAGGGGGTTGAACAATTAGTCAGAAGGAGATTATAGGGGACCCTTTGCTGGTACTGGGTGCAAGGACTTTGTTGCATTGCTCATATGAGGATCTGGGTTACAGTGCCAGGGCAAGGAGGAGCATTAGCACATTAGAATTTATGCACAACAGGAAGTGTGGACCCTGTTCACAGTTCCAAGGCAATAAAAAGTGTTTGTGGTCAATCACAGACCACAGCACAGGCTAAGAGAACAGTGACCACACCTTTCCTTAGATCATAATACCTTGGAAAAACTGACAACCTACAGAACTCCAGAAGTAGCTATGAAAACAGCATTATAAAAAAGCCCAAAGCTTCAAACAGTGCTCCCTACACCCTAGGAGCAGAGCCTAACTTTAAGTGAAAAGTCAAGAAATAAGCTGGAAAATGAACAAAAAAGGAAGAACATGACCATAGAAAGTTTTCATGGTGACAGGGAAGATCAAAACACAAACTCAGAAGATAATAAAGTTAAGACAACAACATCCAAAGTCTCAAAGACAAAAATGTAAATTGTTCTACAGCCCAAAAATAATTCCTGGAAGAATTAAAAAGGGATTTTAAAAACCAAAGGGGAAAAGGAAAAATTGGGGGGAAATGAGTGAGGCAAGAAAATCATGAAAAAAGAGTCAACAGTTTGGTAAAGGAAGCACAAAAAATACAGAATAAACGAAATGGGCAAAGAGGCCAAAATTCACTAAAGAAAATAACTTAATAAGTGGAATTGGCCAAATAGAAAAGGAGGTACAAAAGCTTATTGAAAATAATTCCTTAAAAATTAGATGTGAGCATGTGAAAGCTAATGACTCCATGAGACATTAAAAAACAAAACAAAATCAAAAGAATGAAAAAATAGAAGGAAATATGAAATATCTCATTGGAAAAAAACAATAGAACTGGACAATAGATTTAATTTTTTTTTGTGGGGCAATGGGGGTTAAGTGACTTGCCTGGGGTCACACAGCTAGTAAGTGTCAAGTGTCTGAGGTCGGATTTGAGCCCAGGTCCTCCTGAATCCAAGGCCGGTGCTTTATCTACTGCACCACCCAGCTGCCCCTGGATTATGGATTTAAGAGAGAGAATTTAAGAATTATTGGACTACCTTAAAGCCATGATCAAAAAAAGAGCTTAGACAGCATCTTTCAAGAAATTATCAAAGAGGGGGCAGCTGGGTGGTACAGTGGTTAAAGCACTGGCCTTGGATTCAGGAGTACCTGAGTTCAAATCCGGCCTCAGACACTTGACACTTGCTAGCTGTGTGACCCTGGGCAAGTCACTTAACCCTCATTGCCCTGGAAAGAAAGAAAGAAAGAAAGAAAGAAAGAAAGAAAGAAAGAAAGAAAGAAAGAAAGAAAGAAAGAAAGAAAGAGAGAGAGAGAGAAAGAAAGAAAGAAAGGAAGGAAGGAAGGAAGGAAGGAAGGAAGGAAGGAAGGAAGGAAGGAAGGAAGGAAGAAAGAAAGAAAGAAAGAAAGAAAGAAAGAAAGAAAGAAAGAAAGAAAGAAAGAAAGAAAGAAATTATCAAAGAAAACTTCCCTGATATCCTAGAACTTTAGGGTAAAATAGAAATTGAAAGAGTCCACTGATCACTTCCTCAAAGAGATCCCCAAAATTCTCAGGATGTTCTGGAGGGCAAAGGAGCTAGGATTACAACTAATAAGCACCTACCCAGCAAAACTGACTATAATCCTTCAGGAGAAAAAAATGAATCTTTAATGAAACAGAGGACTTTTAAGTATTCCTGATGAAAAGACCAGAGCTGAGTAGAAAACTTGACATTTAAATATAAGCCTTGAGAGAAGTATAAAAAGGCAAACAGGAAAGAGAAAAAATAAGGGATTCAGTAGGGTTAAACTGTTTACATTCCTACATGGGAAGATGATACTTGTAACTTTTTTTTTTTTTTGGTGAGGCATTTGGGGTTAAGTGACTTGCCTAGAGTCACTCAGCTAGTAAGTGTTAAGTGTCTGAGGTCAGATTTGAACTCAGGACCTCCTGACTCCAGGGCTGGGGCTCTATCCACTGCGCCACCTAGCTGCCCCCTTACTTGTAACTTTTGAGAGCTTTATAATTATTAGGGCAGTTAGAAACAATGTACATAGACAGAGTTAACAGGTGTGAGTTAACTATGATGGGATAATAGCTTAAAAAATTAATTAAATTGAGGGGTGAGAAATAGGGATGCACTGAGAGAAGGAAGAAGGGAAAGGTGGAATGGAGTAAATTCTCGCACATAAAAGAGTCACAAAAGAGCTTTTATAATGGAGAGGAAGATGGGGTGTGGTAGCAGACAATGCTTGAACCTTACTCTCATTAGCTCAAAGAGGGAATAACACCCAGAGTTGGGTGTAGAAATCTATCTTATCCCACAGGGAAGTAGGAGGAGAAGGGGATAAGAGAAAGGGAGGAGCAGCAATACCAAATTCCAAATTCCAAAGAGATCTTAAAAAATGGAAAAGGACCCACAAATACAAAAATTGATCACTCCTTTTTTGTGGTGGCAAAGAATTGGAAATTAAGGGGATGTCCATCAATTAGTGAATGGCTGAACAAGTTGTGGTATATGAATGTGATGGAATACTGTTGTGCTATAAGAAATGATGAGCAGGTGGATTTCAGAAAAACCTGGAAAGACTTACATGAACTGCTGCTGAGTGAAGTAAGAAGAACCAGGAGAACATTGTATACAGTAACAGCAACATTGTGTGATGATCAATTGTGATAGATAGAAGTGGTGGTCAGAAGCAAAACAATTTTAAGAAAGAAAGGGATGAATGAAAGGAGAGAGAAAGAAGGATAAACAGTGGGAAATAGGATGGAGGGAAATTCACAGTAATCATAACTGTGAAAAAAATTTTATAAGCAACTTTCTCTGATAAATGCCTCATTTCTCAAATATATCGAGAACTAAGTCAAATTTATAAGAATACAAGTCAGTCCCCAATTGATAATGGTCAAAGGATATGAACAAGCAATTTTTTTTGGATGGGGCAATTAGGGTTAAGTGACTTGCCCAGGGTCACACAGCTAGTAAGTATCAAGAATCTGAGGCTGGATTTGAACTCATGTCCTCCTGAATCCAGGGCTGGTGCTTTATCCACTGTGCCACCTAGCTGCCCCACAAACAAATTTTAAAAGAAGAAATCAAAGCTATCTATAGTCATATGAAAAATGCTCTAAATCACTATTGATTAGAGAAATGCAAACTAAAACAACTCTGAGGGACTGCCTCCCACCTATCAGATTGCCTACTGTGACAGAAAAGGAAAATGACAATGTTGGAGGGAGTGTGGGAAAGTTGACACACTAAAGCCCTATTGGTGGAGTCGTGAACTGATCCAACCATTCTGAAAAGAAATTTGAAACTCTGATTAAAAGGCTATAAAACTGTGCATACCTGTTGACCCAGCAGTACCACCACTAGGTCTATATCCTGAAGATATTTTTAAAAAGGAAAAGGACCTATATGTACAAAAATATTTATAGCAGTTCTTTTTGTGGTGGGAAACAATTGGAAACTAAGGAGATGCTCATCAATTGGGGAATGGATGAACAAGTTGTGGTATAAAATTGTGATGGAATCCTATTGTGCTATAAAAAATGATAATCAGGATACTTTCAAATAGACATATTAACCATGCAAAGTGAAGTGAGCAGAACCAGGAGAACAATATACATAGGAACAACAGTATTGTATGACTGTCAACTATGAATGACTTAGTTATTCTCAGCAATACAATGATCCAAGACAATTCCAAAGGATGTATGATGAAAAATGCTATCCACTTTCCAGAGAAATAACTGATAGAATCTTCTCTCTCTCTCTCTTTTGTGGGGCAATGAGGGTTAAGTGACTTGCCCAAGGTCACACAGCTATTAAGTGTCAAGTGTCTGAGGCTGGATTTGAACTCAAGTCCTCCTGAATCCAGGGCTGGTGCTCTATCCACTGTGCCACCTAGCTGCCCTTCTCTTTTTTTATAGAATCTTGATGCAGATTGAAGCATACTTTATTTTTAACTTTATTTTTCTTGTTAGTTTTTTTTGGAGGGGGTCTACATTTTCTTTCAACAACATGACTAATATGGAAATATGTTTTGCATGACAGTATAACCTATATGAAGTTTCTTGCCTTCTCAATGAAGGGTGGGGGAAGGAAGAAGGCTGGGAGAGAATTTGGAACTCAAAATTTTAAAAAATGTATCTTAAAAGTCATTTTTGAGCACTGGCTCTGGAGTCAGGAGTACCTGAGTTCAAATCCGGCCTCAGACACTTAACACTTACTAGCTGTGTGACCCTGGGCAAGTCACTTAACCCCAATTGCCTCACTAAAACAAAAACAAAAACAAAAACAAGTCATTTTTACATGTAACTGGAAAAGAATAAAATATTTTTTAAAAACACCCCCCCCAAAGGAAACTGATGGATTTAAAACAAAAGCAAAACCAAAAAAAAACCAAACATAAAAACCTACTTTCTCCCTTTGGTAATAACTTCACCTCTCTATGCCTGTTCAGTAACCTATGCTATAACTTACTCAGCTCACTTCTTTTACCTAAACATTTCCTAGTTCCTAAATTTTTTGGGGGGGGGGACTTAAATGCAAAGAGACCACATACTAAGTAGAAATAAAGAAAAATTAAAATTAGGGTAGAAAGTACTCTGTCTGAAATGTTAGGAATTTTCTTAACTAGGGACTCTGGGCTATCACAATTTTCTTCTGATATAAACTCCAATAAATAAAGAAAGGGGCCATCTGGACCACTGGGCCATTATATTGCCCCTAGGCTAAAAAGTAAGCTAATTATTCTAACTGGGTATTCCTGATTAAATTGCCAGAGAGAAAGGGGACAGGAGGAGACTCTGGCCATCTATTCCCTCCAAAGTCACCCTGATTCCCACAAGTACTATGCTAGTTTTTCCCTCTAGAACTATATAAAACAAGTCTAATCCATCTCTACTCATTATTCCAGTTTTGGAGAGAACCATTCACCCAACCCTTCATAAAGAGGCACATTTTTTTTGCTAATAGGCCTGGAAATAACATCAGTTGTACTCATTTGTTCCTTCAGTGTCACAGCAAGAGGTAGCAGTTAAGCTGGTAGAATATGAGTAAGCTAACTCTTGGTAGAACCAGAGTAGTGTAGTACACAGACAACTGGATTTGAGTCAAAGGACCAATGTTGAAATTCCAGTTCTGCCATTTATTACCTATATGACCTTGGTGAAGTCACTTAACTTCTTCCTTAGTTTCATCATGATTGAAGCTATTTGAAAAATAATTCTGAAGCTACAGATAGGGAAAGGGACTCAAAAGGACAGTGGAAGACTCCTGAATCCCATTTGCTCCCACTCATGCTAGAAACCAATCTGAGTAGTTATTATGGCAGTAGTCTCTCTAATCTAGGGGTTCTTAAAGTCCATGAACTTTAAAAAATATTTTAGTAACTTTATTTCGATATAATTGGTTTCCTTTGTAATCCTATCTATTTATTTTATTCATTTAGAAGCTTTATTCTGAGAAGGCATCCATAGGCTTCACCAGATTGTCCAAGGGATCCATGACAAAAAAGCCTGATAACCTTAGTACTGGTTACAACTGTATGCTATGATAGGTGCAGTCATCCTCCTCAGCTCAGCTGTGCTCACAACTTGAAAAATCAGAGGACAGAGTGGAAAGAGCTACGGAATCAAAAGATTAGTGTTCAAACCTCAGCTCTGCCAGTTATTAACTGAATGACTTTAGACTGAGTACTCCACCTCTAGGTCTTAGTTTCTTCATCTGTAAAATAGAATCTCTAAAAAATAATCTCTATTCCCTCTCACACTGGTATTCCAAGGATCAGATGAGACTACCTATTCAAAAAACATTATAACAAGAATTGAACAAGATGACTTCTAAGTCCCCTCCCAGCTCTGACATTCTATGACAATGGTATTATGAACATATCCCACCTCAAGAGCAAAAACTATGGTTTTTGTACTTTGCCCAGTCTCCAACATCCAGCACAGAGCTGTCTAAAAGCTTCTCAGTGAACATTTATTACAGATTCTGCTTGAAAAGTTGGAACATTTTCTGTTGCCAGCTCTCTTCCTCAAACTGATTACCTGATTGACTAAGTTATTTGCTCTGACTAGGAAGACAGAATTAATTGGCACTCTATTAGGTGTTGGTTTGACAGTTCTCAAAACTCTGGGATATCTATTCAAGCTTCATAATGATAACACGAAGTCTGCCCTTTTCCCTTCCCGTGCATCAGTCTGATATATGTAACTTCACTTCTCTGGCTGATAGTTCTTTTTTATTGAGTTGTTTTCCGATTGTTTCTGACTTTTTGTGACCCCAAATTGGGGTTTTATAGGTAAAGACACTGAAGTGGGTAACCATTTTCTTCTCCAGTTTATTTTACAGATAAGGAACTGAGGCAAACAGGGTTAAGTGACTTGCCCAGGGTCACTCAGCTAGTAAGTGTCTGAGGCTAGATTTGAACTCAGGAAAATGAGTCTTCCCTATTTCAAGCCCAGTGTTCAATCCGCGGTGCCACTTAGCTTGCCTGCAACTATAATGATAGTTCCTTATCCCTTTAGGTCTCATTCAACCTACAATGAAAGTAATGTAATACGGAAGACCTAGGTTCAAATCCAGTCTGACACTTGATAGCTGCTTGACATGGGTTGAGTCAGTTAACCTCCCTAATCCTCATTTTCCTTACTTATAAAATGGAGCCCCAAATACCTGTGGTTCTTACTTTATAGGATTGTTGTGAGGATCAAATGAGATAATGTATTTAAGGGGGCAGCTAGGTGGCATAGTCACTGGCCCTGGATTCAGGAGAACCTGAGTTCAGATCCGGCCTCAGACACTTGACACTTACTAGCTGTGTGACCCTGGGCAAGTCACTTAACCCCCATTACCCCCACAAAAAAAAAAAAGACTGATAATGTATTTAAAACGCTTTGCAAACTTTAAAGCCCTATGTAAATGTTAGTTATTGCTACTCTAAGGGGGAGAGATTCCCTATGTATTTACCTAATAAACTTTGGGGACATTAACCTGGTTAAATTAGGTGCTTAAAGAACTCTTAACTTTTAGTTTTCTCCTGGACTCTTCGCCAAGAAACGAAGGGGATTCAGAGAAAATATTCGGAAGATCAAGAACTTAAGAGTTTGTGACAAAAAAAAAAAAGGAAGCAACTTTCATAAGTCGTCCAAGAAAAGCTTTCTTTTTGCTACAGTGAGTGGAAAAACAGTGATTTCGTAGAGGTGTGTGATATGAATAAAGGAAAGACACAAGAGTTGAATCATCTATGGAAGGCATATTTGAGCTCACTTGCAGTGCTTACATTTGGCAATTCGGGAAAATGGAAGTAACCCTAATTCGGTGTACTAAACCCAGGGCAGCTCACAGCCAAATAATCCAACATTTTTTGGCTGATGAGGCCAAGCCTCCAGAAATCTGTTTCTCCTAACCCCAATCAGTCAGAAATGTGTTGATTCGGACCTCCCCCCGCCCAACTAAGTAGGTTACTTTCAAGTCTTGGAGAACTCTAAAACGGTGCACTGGCAAACTGCTATTAGGGATCGGAAATATATTAACTCTTCACCTTCCAGCAGGCAGGTCCTCCCTTTCGGTCACTGTCCAGCTGTTCGGGGACTTCCCAAGCAGCTTTTAGGTTGGTTTCTCTGCCTCTCTGGCCTTTCGCTGCAGGTTTTCCCAAAGGACTAGGAGAGGTGGGCGGAGCGCAGGCTGGTGTGACGCAGCTGTTAGAGGAGAGGGAGGGGAAATGTGGGGAGGGGGTGGTTGAATCGAGCTTGGAGACAGAAAGCGATGGAGAGACAGGCGCACAGACACAAGCGCGCGCACACAGACAGAGAGCACAAGCTAACGGGTTCCGCTCTACACAGTCTGTTTGCAGGGCTGCAGAACGCAGCTGTCTGAGCTCCCTGCACCCAGTGACCCGCTGGTCCGAGGTGCTAGGTAGAGCAGGTAGGCTAGGGCCCTCCGGAACCAAGAGAGGGTAGCGAAGAGAAGGAATTCTCGGCTCCAGTCTACTCCAGAGACCCCTACCAGAAGGAAGCCTGGACCAGAGGAGCGGAGCAAGAAGACTAATTGCACCAGCGGAGCTGGGCAAACGAAGGTGAAAGCACAGCAAAGTGTGTGCGCGCGTGAGTGTGTGTGCTGAATCTGTAGTTGTGGTGTGAGGGCTTTAAAGTGTTTGGATGTGTTGCTTTACATACCTTTGTATCTGTGTGTGTGTGTGTGTGTGTGCGCGCGCGCGCGCAGGATCTGTGGTTGTGTAAGAGTGTCTCAGTGTGTTGCTTTACATATGTTTGTGTCTCTCTGTGTGCAAGATCTGTGGTTGGGTGAGAACGTTGTATCTGGGTGTGTTGCTTTACATACGTTTGTATCTCTATGTGTGTCCATTTGTGTGTTCGATCTGTGGTGGTTTGAACGCGCTTGTGTATGTGTGTGTGTGTGTGTGTGTGTGGGTCTGGGTGTGGGTGTTGTGTGTCACTGTGTCTTTATTGGGGGCTTCTGTGAAAATGAAGGGATGCGAGGCGTGTATGTGTATGGTCATGGGTCCTAGTGTTAGAAGTGGGTTGTGAGTCCGTGTGTGCTGTAGTTGAGTGTGAGGTGCCCAAGTATGAGTCCGACTGCCTCAGTATGTCGAGAGTATTTCCATCATAGAAGATCTCCTCCCCCAACACATAGCCCCCATGACCTCCTCCAGATAAGTATTCCGGTGGGATATGCTACAGGTGAAAACTTCTCCCGGAGCTTCCTCTGGGCTCGGAGTAGCTTAGGCACAGGAGAGTCAGGGAGGGTAACCTGAGCTTCAGCCCCTACTCGAACACACACACACACACACATACACACACACACACACACACACACACACACAAAGTCGAAATGAGAGGCTTGGCTTCCTAAGTCTCTTCCAGTTAGAGATACTATGATCCCTGCCATCCCTGCCTGGTTTGGAGATGCTGGAAACTGGGAAGAACGGAGGTTGGGAGGAGAGAAGCGGACAACCCAGCAGAAGTCAAAATGAGGATTCTTATTGTTTCCCTCTCCCCTGTCCTTATCTTATTCCCCCCCCCGCCCCTCCCCCCCCCCCGTAGCTTTTGACATAATCGCACAACCCCTCGTCAGCTACCTCCTTGGCTGATCTTACCTTGGTCCACCTCCCCCCCCCCACCCCCCGCCCCGCTTCCTAGGGAGCTTGGGGATACACATAAGGTAAATTCCTCCTTAATTTTTTCTCCTCCTCACCCCCGCCCAGGAAAGTCGCTGGGGTTAAACGGTTGCGAAGCAACCCAAGGGTTAAGAGAAGGAAGAAAGGAAGAGGTTTTTGTCTACTAATTGGAGGAGGGGGAAACTGCTTTTCTGTGTTGGACTCTTCCCAGCCACTCCTTCTTCTAGTCAGTACTGGTCCTGCATTTCCTAGATTTTCTAGTGTCTTCAAGAGAAAGCAACTCTGAAGGCTCCTTAGCTGTTAATCTCCATTTCCCCTTCCCCACCCCTCATGCAGTCTCTCTTGCTTCTAGGAAAAGAAGTGGTTTACTTTGATCCTGGATGGGAGGTGAAGGTGGGAATGATCAGAACACAATACCCTTAGAGGGGGCCAACAGCCACCCATTCTAATGCCTAAAAAACCTTATACAATTTTTAAAAAATCTTCCATATATTTAATTTCAATTCAACTTTTTAGAGAATTGATTCAGCCACTTACCTTGTGCCCAGGTCCATGCTGGATATTGTGGGAGATAGAAAAGTAAAAGTCATTGAACCTGTTTATAAGGATCTTGAACCCTTCTTGAAAAAGAATAATGTAGCGCAATGCAAGTTCCTTCCATGAGGGACTCAGGAATTGGATTTTCCATCTCCCTGCTCCCTCATATTAGAAAGGGCTCTAACCCCTCTCTGACCACACTGCAGCCTTTCTCCGATGTAGAGGCTCTGGTTTTTAGTTCATTCCAGAAAGGAATGACTAAGGATTTCATACAATTCATTCCCAAGCTGAGAGAAGAGTATACACTCAGATCTTCCCATTGCTCTTTGTCCATCACCCGGACCACTGCCCCAGTTTTCTAATTAAGACATTAAAATGGAATCATTTATGTACATACTCTGAAAAATAAGCTGGAGCCCAGTAGAGCATATTGGTTGTTTAAGCACATTAAAGGATGTGTAAAATCAGAGTTAGAAATTGCAAGAAGGGAAAAAATATCAAAGAAGCAATAACCCAGGGAAGTAATCAGTGAAATAAAAAAAGCCATTTCCTTCCAGTTTTCCCCCTGAAAACCACTTCTTCATCCTCTTCTGACTTTGATCCAACTTTTAAAAAATTTAAGAATCTCAAAAGCACTTTGCAGAAAGCCACACTGAAAACGCAAACTCATCTATGACAATGCAGTGGCAGCACATGCACAGAGAGGTTAAGCAACATTCCTGATATCACACAGTATATTGGTGGCAAAGGGGGAAAGAGAACTCAAGTCCACTGTTTCTAGATTTTGTTTGTGTGCTTTTGATGTCTTCCCCTACCTAAGCTTTCCTAGTTTTTCATGTATCATTTACTTATGACTCAAACTGCCCACCCAGCTGAAATTTCACTTATCTCCTTAGATCTGTACTGTTATCATTGTATTCTAGGCATGAAAACAACCCACACAGAAAGCTATTTAGTCCCAATCAGAGTCTGTGGTCAGGTCCCTAATTTGTCAGCCCACTCAGTTCTGCTCTTTGACAGATACTACCTCTCACAAGTTGTTGTTCAGTCTGTTTATCAGTAGTGTCCAAATCTTTGTTGACCCCATTTAGGATTTCCTTGGCAAAGGTACTGGTGGAGTGGTTTGCCATTTCCTTCTCCAGCTTATTTTACAGATGGGGAAACTGAGGCAAACAGGGTTAAATGACTTGCCCAGGGTCACACATCTAGTGAGTGTCTGAGCCCAGATTTGAACTCAGGAAGGTGAATCTTCCTGACTTCAGGCCAAAGACTCTATCAACTGCCCCACTTCCCACAAGACACAGTTTTCTATTGCTCTTTTTCATTGAAGAGGGACTCAATCTATTATATTACTCTGTGGACTATGACTTGACAGGCACAATTCAAACCCAGGTCTCAGGTTTCCAGATCATATCACACTGTCTCTTCAGCATGAAGGCTAGGATTTATGGCTTCTAATTGCTAGTTCATTTCCAACTCAACACACTAGAAGAGGGAGCAACTAGGTGGTGCAGTGGATAGAGTACTCAGGCCTGGAATCAGAAAGACCTGAGTTTAAATACAGCCTCAGCCACTTATTAGCTGTGTGACCCTGGGCAAGTTACTTAACCCTGTTTGCCTCAGTTTCCTTATCTGTAAAATGAGATGGAAAAGGAAATGACAAACCACTCCAGTATCTTTGCCAAGGAAATCCCAAATGGGGTCACAAAGAGTCAGACAGGACTGAAAACAACTGAACAACAACACACTAGAAGAAGTTAAGTATTGTAGCAGAAAGAATGCTGGATTTGGAGTCAGAAGGCCTGGGTCCATCTCCTACTTCTGCCACTTATTGCCAATGAGACCTTGGGCAAGTCACTTGGTATCTCTAGGCTTCAGTTTCCCTTATTTATACAACAGAGTTGTGGATGAGATCACTTCTGAGGTTCCTGCTAGTGCTAAATTTATGATCCTATAGAGAAATAAAGACAATGAGGAAAAAAAACCACCGATTTTTAAAAAATGTGAACAAAGCTAAAACATTCATGAGAATTACATAAGTAGATTCACACCCTAAGCCCATCTAGAGAAATGCAAGCAAACCACAATAATAAATTATTGTTCAATAACCATTATTTAATAGGATCTCCCAAGCAGTCATTCAGGTCAGTCTGCTTTTTCCTCACTGAAAGAAGGCTGAGACTATGTGTCCTCTCCCCTTCAGGGCAAGGAGTTGACATTTTGTCCAAATTTTGTCAACTTTTATGGTATGGGCCCAGTTGGTTCAGTCAGGTATTTTTTTTTTTTTGGTCATGTTCAATTTTACACGAATCTACCTGGGGTTTTCTTGACAAAGATACTGGAGTGGTTTTGCCAATTCCTTCTCCAAATCATTTTATAGATGAGGAAACTGAGACAAACAGGGTTAAGTGACTTGCCCAGGATCACATAGCTATTAAGTGTCTGAGGTCAGATCTGAATTAAGGAAAATGGATCTTCCTGATGCCAGGCCCAGTGTTCTATCCATTGCACCACTTAGCTGCCTGTGGACTTATTAACCTCACATAAATAAAAGCACTTTTGCATAATCAAAGCATTCTTCCATAACTGTATTACTGGTGACCCATGAAATGGATAAAGTATAGGTGGCTCAGCAAAATCCCAGTTTCACTATCAACTCAAAATCAATTACTGCCATTGGTGGCTCAGGAGTATTATCTTTATATTCGTTATAATTTTTCCTATTGAACTATTTTCCATAAATACTTAGAATAGTGGTACAACCACATGGCATGAACCACATTTATATGGCCCCTACCACGTACCAGGCACTGTGTTAAGTACTTTACAAATTTATCTCATTTGATGCTCACAACAACCCAGAGGGGAAAGGTGCCATTATATCCCCATTTTGTAAATGAAGACACTGAGGCAAACAGAAATTAATTGATTTATTTGAGACCACCCAGCTATAAGTGTCTGAGACTGGATTTAACAAGTCTTCTTGACTCCAGGGCCAGCAGTCTATCCACTACACCAGAACTAAATAGCCATTGATTGACAGGTCAGTTTTCCTTTTCCTTTCCAGATGCCACGAATTGTCTTTTGCCTCCAGGATCCCCTGAGGTGAAAACGGGTTCACTTCAAGTTCTTTGAACTGGTTAGGGGTAACCCATTGCTACAAAGCAGCCATGGATATGGAGTTTGATCTACCCAATGGGAGTCAAACATGGTCACCCCCTTTATTTGACCCCAATGGGTCAATGGCATCTGCAAACAACTCAAACAAAACAGAACCATACTATGACCAGACTAGCAATGCTGTTCTCACCTTCATCTACTTTTTGGTCTGTATCATTGGGTTGTGTGGTAACACACTGGTCATTTATGTCATCCTCCGTTATGCCAAGATGAAGACCATCACCAATATCTACATCCTTAACCTGGCCATTGCTGATGAGCTCTTCATGCTGGGTCTGCCCTTCCTGGCCATGCAAGTTGCCTTAGTCCACTGGCCCTTTGGCAAAGCCATCTGCAGGGTGGTCATGACTGTGGATGGCATCAACCAGTTCACCAGCATCTTCTGCTTGACTGTGATGAGCATTGATCGCTACCTGGCTGTGGTCCACCCCATTAAGTCAGCCAAGTGGAGGAGACCCCAGACAGCCAAGATGATTAATGTGGCTGTATGGGGACTCTCCCTGCTGGTTATCTTGCCGATCATGATATATGCTGGTCTCAGGAACAATCAAGGAGGGAGAAGCAGCTGCACCATCAACTGGCCAGGTGAATCTGGAGCTTGGTACACAGGGTTCATCATCTACGCCTTCATCTTGGGGTTCCTAGTGCCCCTCACAATCATTTGCCTTTGCTACCTGTTTATCATTATCAAGGTCAAGTCCTCTGGAATCCGAGTAGGTTCTTCCAAGAGGAAAAAGTCAGAGAAGAAGGTTACCCGCATGGTATCAATTGTAGTGGCTGTCTTTATCTTCTGCTGGCTCCCTTTCTACATATTTAATGTTTCTTCAGTCTCGGTTGCCATCATGCCCACCCCAGCTCTCAAAGGCATGTTTGACTTTGTGGTGGTACTTACCTATGCCAACAGCTGTGCCAACCCCATTCTATATGCTTTCTTGTCTGACAACTTTAAGAAGAGCTTCCAGAATGTCCTCTGTCTGGTCAAGGCGAGTGGCACAGATGATGGGGAGAGGAGTGACAGCAAACAAGACAAGTCCCGACTGAATGAGACCACAGAGACCCAGAGAACTCTGCTCAACGGAGATCTCCAGACCAGCATCTGAACCATCTCTAAGAATCTTCTTCTTTGCTTCTACCCATTTGCTATATTCTTTTCCTCCTATCTACTATAGCCTTGTCCTGGAGAAAGAAGATAGTTGTTCTGAGGGAGTCCTAATGAGAGAACAGTATTTGAACCTGCTTGTCTGAGTACATGATAATACATACATTGAATTGGTTACCTCCCCCACTTAAAGTGAACAATTAGGATTCAGGAAGGCTGTTCAAAGCCTGGATGGAAAGAAAAGGATTTTACTTGGGTATGATTTCCAGGAATGCCAAGACTCATCAAGAATAGAGATCTGTATCTGTGTATTTGTCTTTCAAATATGTTATGTGATCATGTGTTATTATATGAGTATTTGCAGCCTACAAATTTATATTCATATTTGTAGCTATTCCCTATATAGTTATCGCCTAAATTCTTTGTGTTTGTGTATACATGCTTCCCATAAACAAGCGTATGTCGTATAGATGGATATCAAATGCAGAAATATACACAGACATGTAACACATTACTGAGTTCAGGCAAATAATTCTAAGCCTGAGGAATGGAAAAGCAAAATTTTGAAGAATCAGAAGATATGTTCACATGTTCTAGCTGACATACTACAAGGATTATTTATTTATTCAAGTGAGTTGAAGCAGTAACGGTTGTTGATTACTGTATTTATCAAGATACACCCATCTTTGCTACAGTACTGTATTTCTCCATCTTAAGTTGCTTTAATTTAGGGAACTGGGAGAGAGGGTGGGGTGGGGGGTAGACATTATCAAGAAAATTTTTAAATGGATCATGATTCTTATGGAGATTACATTTATTGTCCCTACAATGGAAATTAATAAAAAATGAAGTAAAGAAAAATATACATTAGAAACAATGAAATTGTCACAACAGCCAGAGATGGTAGTTAAATTGATAGATACATAAATAGAGCATTTATTAAGTGCTATGTGCCAATCAGTGTGCGAAGCCAAGGAATTAAAAATATAAACAAGCAATACAGACCCTATCCTCAAAGATCTTACATTCTAATGGGGGAAAACAACACATAACAGGGGTGCTGGAAAGGGTGGGGGTCAGAGAAGGGTTATGGACACAGTGGCACGGTTTGGAACTGGTGGCTAAGAAAGGAGGATCCTGACTGGTTCCAGGCAACATACAGTGGACCGTCACTTATCAAAGTCCTGGGTGGTTACAGGGACTCATTCTGAGGTTCCTGTGGGCATGATAGCCAGAGTATAGTCAATATCGTTTGGAGCTAGTGTCTGGGAAGTGATTATCTTTCTCTTTCTTTCTTTCTTTCTTTCTTTCTTTCTTTCTTTCTTTCTTTCTTTCTTTCTTTCTTTCTTTCTTTCTTTCTTTCTTTCTTTCTTTCTTTCTTTCTTTCTTTCTTTCTTTCTTTCTTTCTTTCTTTCTTGGTGAGGCAATTGGGGTTAAGTGACTTGCCCAGGGCCACACAGCTAGTAAGTGTTAAGTGTCTGAGGTCAGATTTGAACTCAGGTCCTCCTGACTCCAGGGCCAGTGCTCTATCCATTGTGCCACCTAGCTGCCCTGTGATTTGATTTCTTAATGAAAAGAAATGGAAATGGGATTAAGGGTCTCTTCAAAGGAGGTTTTTTAAAGCACATCATGAAAAGCAAATGATTCTTTTAATGCGTACTGATGGCTCAGCATCACTATGTCTATAGGATGCCACCCTACACCAACCAAAAGATCTGAATTTACCCTGCATGTGTGTGCTTATAGAGAACAAGGTATCACTTCCACCAACACCTTTCCCACAAGAAATATATAGGCCATTTAACCAATCCTATAAAAATGCTTGTCTCTGATATTATCAGCGGTATTTTGTGCCCCTGAAATTATGTCTGGCCTTTTCCACTATAGAAGATAATGAGAACAGACAATGTGTACATCATAGAACATTAACATCTTCCTGGATGTTAGGAAATATACTTCTAGGTGCATATCATCATTCCTGGGAATTATTCAATAAGCATTTTCTAGGTGTCTTGTATGTATATACAGACCTACCAAATGAACACACATTGATTGTACAGTATATTAGGCAAGAACTCTCAAAGACTCTCTATGACTATCTCCTAGGCCCTAAATTGCCCCTATCTGATGAGTATTTCTCATATTTGTCATTTTAAAATTAAAATGTTATTGTCGGGGTGGCTAGGTGGTTCAGTGGATAAAACACCGGCCCTGGACTCAGGAGGACCTGAGTTCAAATCCGACCTCTGACACTTAACACTTACTAGCTGTGTGACCCTGGGCAAGTCACTTAACCCCAATTGCCTCACTAAAAAAAAAAAAAGTTATTGTCATGGTCAATTCTTCATGACCCCATGGACAGCAATGTCCCATGGAGTCTTCTTGGCACAGGCACTGGAGTATTTTGCCATTGCCTTCTCCATTAGATTCAGTAGATCCTTTTGTCAGGCAGTCAGAGGTTAAGTGACTTGCCCAGGATCATACAGCTAGGAAATGTCTGAGACTAGATTTGAACTCAGCTCTTCCTGTATCCAATCCCAGTGTTCTATCCATTGAGTTACCAGCTGCCTCAAAAATTAAGACATGGGCACCTTCAATTGATTGCCCAGCTTCCCAAACAATGTATCATCATCCTTTTTTATAATTTCAAAGTGAATAGTCTGCTTTGTGGATGATCTATGGCATAATTTTGATTCAGGGATGGCTTTCCACTATGACTCAGTATGCTCCCTGGCTGTTTCACCATCCATCATTAGAAATGCAAACTAATTTATGTATTAATTTCAACTCAAAATTAGGAAAGTACACCCGCCTTTTAAAAAATACAGTATAATCTAAAGCTAAATATGTGGGTTTTGGGATTATGTGGTCGTTTAGATTATATAAGACATATTACGCTTCTTCCACAAGCATACAAGAGCCAAGTATGGTGATGAGACTGAAATTGGTGGATTGCTTGAGCTCTAGAGTTCTGAGATGCAGTAGTGCTAAAGCTGATCTGATATCTGCACTAAGTGTGACACCCACTACCTGGTGAGCCTGTAGGAGATGGGGGCCCCTAAGAGCCATGAAACAATCCAGGTCAGAAACAGAACAGGTGAAAGCTTCTGTGCCAATAAGCAGTGGAATTGGGTCCATGAGTGGACCCTTCCACTTCTACCCTAGGCATGATAAACAATACCCTAAGTCCCCCAAAACTACCCCCCAGAATGGATGGATGATTTATTTAGAGATGATTTGCACTTAAATGCATTAAAACGTTTAGTTTTGACGAAACAGAATGTGGACAAGCAGCCTACTTTTATAGCCTATCTTGGATGTGCGTTAGTCTGTTATTTGGGAGTCCAGAAGGTAACAAATAGAGGAAGAAGTGTTGAAAATGCCACAAGAGTTCACATCATCAATTGGAATTGTCCCCAGAATGTGTTAGAGAATGAATCTGGGAGACAAGACCATGTGCACAGAGGAAGCTGATAATCAATGGTGGCCAATGGATTGCAGTGTTCTCTGTCCACAATGCCAGGAGAATGGAATGCTTGCCATTTTTATGGGATTAGTTGCCCTGTACAATTGTCCAGGAACATTAGTGGGCCTTGGGCAGGTGGACCAGGAAGTGGGCTATGATCTACTTACATGTCCCCAAACAGCTCCAGTTATCTCCATTCAATCAACAGTATATTTCAGGGGCAGCTAGGTGGCGCAGTGGATAAAGTACCGGCCTTGGATTCAGGAGGACCTGAGTTCAAATCCAGCCTCAGACACTTGACACTTACTAGCTGTGTGACCCTGGGCAAGTCACTTAATCCCCATTGCCCCGCAAAAAAAAAAAAAAAAAGAAATACACTGTTTTTTTATTTTATTATTATTATTATTATTTTTTTTGCGGGGTAATGAGGGTTAAGTGACTTGCCCAGGGTCACACAGCTAATTAAGTGTCAAGTGTCTGAGGCCAGATTTGAACTCAGGTCCTCCTGAATCCAGGGCCAGTGTTTTATCCACTGTGCTACCTAGCCGCCCCCTAAAACAGTGTATTTCTAAAGAAGGTAGCCTTGTTGCATGAAAGGAGGCATCAGTAGTTCAGGAAAGGTTCCAATAGATGGTCTTTGCCCAACTGAGTTTTGAAGAAGCTATAACTTCTGAAGTGTTATTATTCCCTGAAATAAAGATAAAGATACTTGGGATACTTGGGACATTTTCAAGCTGAGTAGCCATGAACAAATCATTTAACCTCTCTTGAGCTGTAATTTCCTAATCTGTAAAAAGGGTGTGATAATAGCTGACACTTTATAAATATCTTACTTGATCCAAGTCTAGTATTCAATCCATTTTACCACCTATACTATCTACCTCATAGAAGTATTTCAAGAATAATGTTTTATCATCTTTATAAAAGTATCATATAAACATGAATTATTACTATTATGAGGAGCAACAAGAAGAAGGAACAGAAAATCAGAGCTAAGTTGGAGGATCCCAAGCAGGGTTGATCTAATTACAACATCAGCAAAATATTTTTGAGACTCCAGGAGGTAAGAGTTCTTTCTGTGTGTTTTAATCATAATGACGCAATTAAAATTTTTTCTAGACTTTTCATATGCTCCAGTGATATTCTCCTAGGCCACAGCAAAAGAAAAGAAAAATCAATATGAAACAGAAACAGAATATAAGTAATTTTCATAATAGAAAGAAAATGCCCCCTTGAGGCCAATACCTGGAAAACTCAATATCTATGTCTTGGTTTATAACTAACCACTTGGTTTATGTACATTTTTTGTCAGAACACCAAATTTTCAAGGATCACAAACAGAAGCCCCTAAAGAAGACCAGTTTTGGGGAGAAACTTAGGGCAGAGGTTAGATAGAGGTTTTGCTGCTCCCAAAGGGAAGCTGAGGTCAAACTTCCATAAGCTGTAACTTCAAGGCTTTTTTGGTACTAGTTCAACCAAAAAGTAGGCCATACATGTTCAGTTCAGCAACTACTTATTTTTTTTCCACATAAATATTTTATTATTTTCCAGTTACATTTAGAGATAGTTTTCAACATTTGTTTTTATAAGATTTCTAGTTTCAAATTTTTCTCCCTCCCTCCCCTCCCTCCCCATTCCCCAAGACAGCAGGTGATCTGATATAGGTTATATATGTACAATCACATTAAACATATTTCTGCATTAGTCATGTTATGAGAGAAGAATCAGAGCAAAAAGGAAAAACCTCAAAAAAGAAAACCAACAACAACAAAACAATAGAAATAGTTCGATCTGCATCCAAATTCCACAGCTCTTTTTTTTTTTCTGGATTTGGAGAACATTTTCCATCATGAGTCCTTTGGAACTATCTTGGACCATTGTATTGCTGAGAAGAACCAAGTCTATCACAGTTGATCAACACATAATGTTGATGATACTGTTTACAATGTTCTCCTGGTTCTGATCATCTCACTCATGATCAGTTCATCAGCAACTACTTATTAAGAGCCCGCTATCTTCCAGGCACTTGCGGATACAATGACAAAAAATAAAAATAGACTCTGCCCTCAAGGAGCTTACATTTTCTCTCTTTTTCAGTGATTTTTAAAAGAGTAGTTTCTATTACTTTTTTCTACAGTTCAACGAAAAGCCTGAAACAATATTTCAAGGAACATAGACTCCCCCTCTCTCCTATTCACCCTCCCCCTAAACCTGTCAGTGACTGAAAGCTGGCAAATATTCAAGATAAAAAACTAGGTTATCTCAGATGTTATGTATCTGGGTTATGCTTAAGAAGCAGAGGTAAATATTAACCAAGGCTTAGTGACAGTAGAATAAAAAACATTATTGATAGCCCTGGGATTAAAAATGAGGATAATAGCATTAAAGTGAAATATTGCATCTTGATCACTGCGCTCCAGCGGCAATCTGTCTTCTGTCAGAGAATGTTTCCAACTGGAGAGAGCTGATAACTGCATCTGATGAACTTTAGGGGACTGGAAGATTTGGGAGAAAGGGGAGGGGGGAGAAAGATATAGTAAAGCTTATTTTTAAATTTGAAACTTTTTTTTAAAAGAAATCTTATATTGCATCTGCTGAACTCTAGGTGCCTGGAGGAGTTGAGAGAAAGGGGGCGGGGCAGAGATATAGTAAAAGATATAAAAATATAATGTAACATAATATATTATACATATAAAATATAATATATAGTAAAATATATTAAATATATAGTAACGGTTTAATGTTTTTAATCAAGGAGGTCTGGCATTATCCAGAAGTTAATTTCAATTTAACATTTTGTCTTTTAGAAGATGATTGTTATAGGTTTTTTAATTCTTCATTTGGCTTAGGACATGAGAGGAAACCAGGATCCCTTTGCTTAGAAACCAGTGAGTGATTCGATATGGAAGCTGGCTCACTTCAGTTCTCACTCCATCAATTCAATTCAACAATCATTTATTGATTGCCTATTATTCCAGGCATCACCTGCTTTAAGTGTCAGGAGAGAACCCAAGTGGGAGTACTGTATATAGCCCTTCATTTCAAAATGATAGGGTACCAGATCCTCCTGAAAAGAAGTCAGAATGGTATCCTATCTCATTAATCAACCCCAGGATAGTTCCAGTTACCTTGTTATCAGAGGGTGGTGGTCAATTGCCAGTGGTATTAGAAGTAAGGAAAGACAAAGGAAGGGCCAAACCTAAACACAACCACAGGGTAGTCAGTTGGTATGTATCATATATTGACGTTCAAACTCTAAATCTGCTCAGAAAAAGTGTTGACAAAAGGCCAAGGAAAGGAACACTGAAGGAGAAATGTAGGGAAGGAGCCCTGTTATCATTTACTAAAGCTGCTTTCTCCAAACTCAACAAATTTCAGAAGTTCTGTGTGACATGGGGCAAGTTACTTTACCTCAGTTTCTTTATCTGTAAGATGAGGGGGTAGATGATCTCTAAGGTCTCTCCCAGCTTCTTTCTTTACAAGCATTTCATCAGAGACAGGATATCAGTGAGGCAAGATCAATTGCTTTGTTGAAATTTCTCCCCATAGGTCATTTTTAAACACAGTTCCAACTTGTTATATTTCTTAAACACACCACAGACAGAAATCCATAACCCAGGATACAAAAGCAAGTCTTATTATAAGAGTCTGAAGTATGACATCAAACTATGAAGCAGTTTGCAGGAAAAGAAAAAAGGAAAAAAGTTTTCACTTCCTAATGGTTTCACAGCTCTATAGAGAAAGTAGAAAGTGTGTAGGACTGAATGAATAAATCCATCAAAACTCACCTAGGTTCTAATCCCAGATCTTTGGGCAATTTACTTCATCTCTTTAGGCCTCATCTTTTTCTGTCTCTGTAAAATAAGGGAGTCTGGCTATATATAATCTCTTTTGGCATTATGAGCTAGGAGACACCTCCTCTCTGCTCCTTCACTGCCCTGCCCCCAAAAGAGCCATCTCTTTTGGTCTATGCCTAAATTATTGAAACTCCTCAAAGAATTCATTCAAGGGCTATTAACATAGTACTATAATAGTCGAGAGATCATGGGTGGAATCTAAACATCATTGCCCCCTCCCCTAGGATGGGACCCAATGGGGTCACTTAGCCTCACACAGAGTATAATTATGCCACATATACAGACTGCACACCTAGCTCTAGCCAGCTGCCTTGCAAATCCAAGAATATAGGCAAAACATATTGAATGAAAGAGTATGGCTGGGGGCAGCTAGTTGGTGCAGTGGATAGAGCACTGGCCCTGGAGTCAGGAGGACCTGAGTTCAAATCCAGCCTCAGACACTTAACACTTACTAGCTATGTGACCCTATGCAAGTCACTTAACCCCAATTGCCTCACCAAAAGAAAAAAAATTAGGAAAACGACAAAAAAAAAAAAAGATTTAGGAAAACATGGGTTCAGATCTGGTCTCTAAAATCTATTTGTTATGTGACCACAGGGAAGTCTCTTAACTTCTATGTGCCTAATGCTACTTCCCAGGACTTCCATATGAGCAAGATGTATTTTGTTTTGTTTGATAGAGGATATTCTCACATCAAGGCTCTCTAGACATCAGGAGTTTACATTTCATGGGATATAGGGAAAGGGGGTAGTTCTCACCAGAGGTAGAACTTTAACTAAAAATTCTCTTTTCCTCTCATTGTCTAAGATTGAGGTTTTATGCTTTTATTGGAAGCCGTAATGTGATAGTTGATTGACCCTAAAAGCTAATTATTATAGTTTTCTCCTTCACATATATGTATAAAAGTATAAACAGAAATCTCCTTGGATCATAGACTATAAAAGATATACCACCTCCTTCCTCCCCTTCCACACACCACACAGATTTGTCTAATCACTCTCTCCTCCACCCCCCTTTCTCTTTCCCGTGCCTTTACATCAAAGGCAGGAGAACCCGTAACTATGGCAACAGTTCAAGTAGCCAAAGCTGAGGGGCTATCTCCACAGCTAAGGAAAGTCCAACCCCAACTTTAAGCTAAACTGCATGATTCTCATCCAACTATGTCCAACAAAGTCTGGTTTGCCCTCAGGAAGGTGATTGCATGAGACATGTAAACTAGCCTAGAGACATCTGCAGTGTTGAGAATTGAGGGCCGTTTTTTTCCTGTTGCCTTTACCATCAGTGATTTGACTCTAAACAAGCTGCTGGAGTTTGGATTAGGCTGAACATCAAGCATAGCTAGGGCAGGTCAACCAAGACTTTGCCCTAGGATACTAAAAACACTGGCAGGCCTTCTGTAGAAGAAAAACAATTTAGCACCTAATTGATAAGAATTGATTAAAGCTGAAAGTTAAGCTTTCTCCTCCCATCCTGACACTTCCTGGCTTTACTTGAACCCAGGTAAACTCCTCTATAGCCCAGTATAACACAGCCCTCCCCCTCCTTCCCTACTCACCCTTACAGTTAGAGGCGAGGGGGGGGTCAGTGTCTAGGCTTGATAATGGCCATTGGCCATCATGCCATTGCCCCCACTGATTACTTTGTGTTGTACTAGGCACAAAAAAATGCTAATCTCTTCTGAATTAAAAAGCTACTGAAAGTGTATTTCAGCGGCAGACACTGTCCTTAGGTTAAAAAAAATACAATTCTGGGGCAGCTAGGTGGCGCAGTGGATAAAGCACTGGCCTTGGATTCAGGAGTACCTGAGTTCAAATCTGGCCTCAGACACTTGACACTTAATTAGCTGTGTGACCCTGGGCAAGTCACTTAACCCCCATTGCCTTGCCAAAAAAAAACAAAACCAACAAAACAAAAAAAAAATACAATTCTGATGTTCACAGCAAAGCAAAGACTTCTAGGCTAGGCCCAATAAATCAGCAATTCTACTGCATGGAAATTCCTTTAGAGGAGTGATTTCCAGCCTTCTGTGAGTGACATGATCTATGGGAACTTGAACACCTGACTGGGAGTTGGGAACTCTATGTTCCAGTCCTTAGTTCTGCCAACTTTTGGGGGAGATGCTTCATCCCTCCAAAACTTGGTTTTCCTCATCTGTAAAATGAGAAGGTTTGACCAAGTTCTCTTTCAGCTCTAAAAATCAAGGTTCTTGTTAAGTGATTTCAGAATGTGCCCCAGTTTGTCTTCTAAAATATTCCACGGCATCTACTTTAAAGTCCTAAGTGAATTCAAATGTATTTTTGTTTTGAAATGTTCACAGTGTCCTCCTTAGGAAATAGGAAATTATCCTGAGCTTTTATAAAATTGGACTAAGAGGGGCAGCTAGGTGGCCCAGTGGATAGAGCACTGGCCCTGGAGTCAGGAGTACCTGAGTTCAAATCCGGCCTCAGACACTTAACACTTACTAGCTGTGTGACCCTGGGCAAGTCACTTAACCCCCATTGCCCTGCAAAAAGAAAAAAAAAAAAGAATCACTGCTCCAGAGGTAAAGCCAGTGGGGAGACTGAGGGCCAACCACTTGGTCTGTGCATAGGTTAGCCATGTTATTCCCTTCCATCCTGACTTGTTTGGCCATGTTATTGATTATCCATACTTAAAGGAGAGAGAGGATGGGCAGGGGAAAGTAGTTCTTGGCATTGCAAACACCCAAACTAATGGTTTCCTATGAATTTAAAATTGCCATTGGAAACTAGCATCTCTGTTATATTTAAGATTAGTCACTAATCTCCAGAGAGCTGCAAGTTTCTCCTATTCTGTTGCCAAGGTGATGAATACTATCTGTAATATCATCCTAATAAAAGGAAATAAGAGCAGAGAGTGATTTATCAATCTTTATCACAAGAAATGCCCATTAAAAAAGTCACTTTTCTAATCAGTAATACTCTAAGAACACCCATGCCTTTGGGAAATACCTAGCTTCCTTCATCAGTTCCTCATTTGTAAAGCAAACTGGAAAAGGCAATGGCAAACCACTCCAGTATCTTTGCCAAGAAAACCCCAAATGGGGTCATGGACAGTCGGACACAACTAAAATGACTGAACAGCAACAGCTTCCTTCAAGTTTTAGTTCACATCTCCCCTTCTCTCAGAAGTCTTACCCAAGTGCCTTGGTTGTCACTTCTCTCTCCTACAGTAACTTATCACATACATTGACAGCTAGGTGGTACAGTTGATAGAAGGCTGGACTTGAAGGAAAGAAGATATGAGTTCAAATCCAGCCTCAGACATTTACTTAGCTGTATGATCCTGGGCAAGTCACTTAACTTTTCATAGTCTCACTTTCATCGGCTATAAAAAGGGGAGAATAGAACTTACTACATCAGGTTGTTATGAGGATCAAATGAAACAACATATGTGAGGTGCTTTGTAAACCTTAAAGTGCTATATGAATGCTAGCTATCATCATTATTAGTTCTGATGTTTGAGAAATGTGGTTTCTGGGTAATTAATCATTTTATTAATAAAAGCAATGGCCTTTGTGCCATCTTTGTTTGACCAAAGATGATTCATGGCAGAGGGCTCACAGTTTATATGCCCTTGGAAAACAGGGTGCACATGAGGGTGGAAATTAATGCTGATTGGTTTACAAGTAATGAGAGAATGAATATTATAATGAAAGGTAGACTTATTCCAATGAGGGTCTAGGGGTACATGACCCTGAGCACCAAATCTGGGTCAAAAAGACTTATCAATTTCCTTCTCACCCATTGGACAAAAGGGAGAACCCATATTTTCCCACACCTGAGTAAACACAATGAATAGGAATCCACCCATTAGCCTAAACTGAGAATTTCTTTATTGTCTTTGATTAGATCTTAGCCTGGATAAGTCTTTGCCCAAGATTTCCCATTCTGGTTGATTTCTGGATGAGAAAGTAGAAAAGAGGAAAAATCTTGATTCTAATTTAATAATTAATTATCAATATAGGAAAGAACCAATCATTTCTCTCATATTATTCCCAGAAGAATGTAAATTCCTTGAAAACAAACTATTTTTCCTTTAAATCTTTTTCTCTTCAGTGCCTAGGTACCTAGCCCTGGCACACGATAAACACTTCATATGTGCTTGCTAGATTGGCTTAGATGGACCAGAAAAGAGCCAACACTGGATTATATCTGGTTAGTGTCTTTTCCTAAAGTGTGTATTTCATTGCCAAGCCATCCATCCATCACTATCCTTATGCCACCTCCACTATAAACATCCCAGGGCATCTACAAAGCCCAGATCAATCACTCTCAAAGAAGACTGAATACCCTGCTCACATACATACACCCATATTGAACTTCAACTCAGTGTTTTTCTTTGAATAGTGCTATAATTTCCATACAAAAGAAGATAATGAAGATATGCTTTCAGGTTTCTTGCTTCCATTAGTCTCTTTGAAGCCTGGATGAGGCTTCCCACCCCACCCCTCCCAGCCCCCACAACCTGTGTTTAAAAGGAAACCTGGAATCACTTTGCAAAAAATTATGTTAAGTAACTGATGATTTAATATGCAAAGAAGAGACCGGTACATGGTACGGAATTGGGTTTTGGAATGACAAATTATTGTTGTATTTTGTACCTCATTATTCTTCCAGATGTTATCATGAAAGTCTTATCTTCTTGCATGTTTAATGTTCATGCAGAACAGCTCTTATGCTTTGTATGATGCTCCAGTGCTTTATGAATGTATGGGTTTATTATGTCTGTCAGTGTGGATAAAGTTACATTTATGCTTGTCTTTTTGATTACTTATAGGACTTTAGGCTGAAAAGCAAAAGATAAAACTTTCTCTTTATTAGCTTGGTTTTTAAAAATAGAAATGTGTTCATTTATAAGCAACCGTAAAGAAACCATCTTAGAGTGATTAAGAAGAAGAGAACAGGACAGAGTGAAATTTGTTTACTAAGTACATGTTGATGGCATCTCTGGAGGGAGTTTTCATACCATGAATTCTCTACACCTTTGAAATCTGTCAGGATCCCCATGCAGAGACCACCCCTCTCTTTTTACTATTAGGAGACACCCTGGTTTTTAGAGCTAAACCCCAGCAAACAAGCTGTTCCCTGAGTTTGGCATGACAACAATCCTTTGCACTCACCCTCTGGATGAACTCTGCTGCAGCGAAATCCCAGAATTGTTTTTCATGAGTCCCAGGTGGTCCCTGAGCTCAGACCAGCACCTGCAGGACCTATGTTCCAGTCATGAAGCCCTGCTATGAAACAAACTAGTCTGATTGTTTCTGTTACTCCTCATTGTCAGGGCTGCAGCTCACTGCATAGCCATTGCTATATGTATTAAGATTTGGCCTCACTAAAGAGGATCTTCTCCTAGAGGAGGCCTCAGCATATGCATCTAGTTTCCCTCCTCCAATGGAATAAAGTTTTTTTGCTTATGACCGCTGTTGGCCCTATTTTTTTTTTTTTATTGAGGCAACTGGGGTTAAGTGACTTGCCCAGGGTCACACAGCTAGTAAGTGTCAAGTGTCTGAGGCCGAATTTGAACTCAGGTATTCCTGACTCCAGGGCCAGTGCTCTAGCCACTGCGCCACCTAGCTGCCCCGGACCTATTTTTTAATTTTTGTTTTTATTTTATTTTATTTCTTAGTTCACTGTGGTTGATGACCTGTGTGAGCTCTTTAGTATTTTTAGAGTTAGCAGCGGTTGTATAACCTCAGTGACTTTTTGGTCATTTGTTTTCAGACTTGACAAACCACAGGTCAAGACTCCAATCCTCTTAAACTCCCCTCCCCAAATACTCAACCTTTAGAAAACCTAATAGAATACAAGGCAATATAACCACATGTACTTTCTGGCTTATGTAGAAAATTGAATGGGAAATCTTGTTTGGCTCTCTCTGCTAGCCTTGCAAAAAAAGCCCCCTTAAAATTTACCAGCCCATAAAACCATTTCCAAGCTGTGAAACACTCCTATGTCCTTTACAATATCTTGACTCTCATTGAGAACATACCTAAGGGAGAGAGCAATGCTGCCAAGATGTCGATTTTAGTTCAATCCTTGCTTACAGTCTGATTTCAAGGAATTCTTTATGCTTTCTTTCAAACGCTATGGCTCTATTCTCATAAGCATAACTGAGCTAAGGGGGAAAATGGCAGAAGGGAAGGCTATAAAAATGCAATTTAAGAATATTAATTCTTTGCTGATGGTAATGTTGTAAGTGAAAATATCAAGGATTGAAAGTCAATCAAGGGGGGGCAATCTGGCCTCAGACACTTTACACTTACTAGCTGTGTGACCCTGGGCAAGTCACTTAACCCCAATTGCCTCACTAAAAAAAAAAAAAAAGTCAATCAAGGGGCAGCTAGGTGGTGAAGTGGATAAAGCACTGGCCTTGGATTCAGGAGAACCTAAGTTCCAATCCTGCCTCAGACACTTGACACTTACTAGCTGTGTGACCCTGGGCAAGTCATTTAAACCCTCATTGCCTAGCAAAAAAAAAAAAGTCAATCAAAAACCCTTTGTAAAACAATGAGAAGAAGTAGGAATGAAGGGGAAATGCCACTTCTAGACTTAAAACTATTATAAATCTGTAAGCATCAAAACTATTTGGTAATATTTAAAAAATTGAAGTGTAGATAAATACAACAGACAAATAAGAATAAGGAATAACTGAATTCTATAACCTATTGTGCAGTAAACTTGAAGAGAATCAGATAAAAAACCTTTTTCACAGCAAGAGGTGATTATAAAAGATAAAACAGACAGTTTTGATCACATGAAATAGAACATTATTGCACAAACAAAATTAATACAACCAAGATGAGAAGAGATAGACTTTGAAAAACAAACTATTTATCAAATGTCTCTGATGAGGGTCTGATAGCTGAGCTATATAGGCAACAGAAAGATGCGAGGACAAAACTCATTCCCCAGTGCATAAGTGGCTAAAGAATAGATTCAAATAAATGTTCCCTAAGAATGTTTTCAGTGGCTATCCCCCATGTCTGGAGCTCTCTTCCTCTTCAACTCCATCCCCTGACTTCCCTGGTATCAGGCAAGTCTCAGCTAAAGTTCCACCTTCTATAAAAAGTCTTTTCTGGTTCTTCTTAATGCTAATATCTTCTCTCCTTCAATTATCTCCAATTTGAGATATATATATATATATATATATATATACGCACATATATATCTATATAAATATAGATATATATGTGTGTGTGTTTACATATATTTGTATATAGTTGTTTACATGTTGTCTTCCTCATCAGATTGTAAGCTCTACCCCTTGAGAGCAGGGACTGTCTTTTGCCTTCCTGTGTATCCCCAGCACTTGGCACAGGTGGATTCATTTAGAAGATGCTTAACAAATACTAGTTGTCTGGCTAACTCACTAGAAAAAAAATCACAAAATATTAACTACTGAATGAAATGTTGCTCAAACCACGAATAGCAAGAAAAATGGAGGGGAGAATGAGATCTCTTATCACACCCAGCAAATTGGCAAAGATGACAAGAAATGGGAATAGTTGATGCTAAAAGCATTGTAGAAAGATGGGCATGCTAATGCATTGTTGGTAGAACTGAGAATTAATTTGACCATTTTGGAAAGTAATTTGGAATCATGTCAAGAGAGTGAGTAAAATGTCTTTACTCTTTGAACAAGAGATCCCATTGCTTGACACATATCCTATGAAATTATTGATTTGACAACAACCAAAAAAGCCTCAAAGACACCAGAACATTTGTAGCAGAAATTTTTGTAATAGCAAAGCATTGGAAACAAAGTAGATGCCCGTTGATTTCCCAGTGAATAGACAAGTTGTGGTTTATAAATGTAATGGAATATTACTGTGCTCTATGAAACTATATAATTCAAATCTGGTCTCAGATACTTACTAGCTATGTGACCCTGGGCAAGTCACTTAACCCTGATTGCCTCCCAAAAATAGACAGATAAATAAATAAGTAGATGGATAAATAATAAGAAACTATTAATATGATAAATACAGAGAAACCTGTGAACTGATTCCAACTGAAATAAGCACAAGAGCTAAATGATATGCATGATAATGACCACAATGTAAATAGAAAGAACAGCAGCAGCAACAACAAAGTGATCCACATTGAATGCCTTAAAATCAGAATGACCAAGTTTGACCCCGAGGTGAAATAAAAGAATATACTTTCCTCCCTTCTTTACAGAAGTGGGAGACAATGAAAATGGAACCTTGTAGAAAATGTCAGACTTTCTCAGTGAACTGGTTAGTTTTACTGAACTTTCTTCTTTATTAGAAAGGTGGCTCTTCAGAAGGGGAGGAGTATGCTGGGAAATGCAGGTGATTTCAAAACAAAAAACACCCAAATAAAAATCTGGACTTTTCAAAGCAAAATAATAAAGTGCACTATCCTTTGTGGTAAACCATTGATCAATCGATAAATATTCATTAAGTGCCTACTATGTGCCAGGCACTGTGCTAAGCTCTCATTTCCATCTCTGCACTCAACCATGAAAAAGAACTCCCCTCTATTTATACTAGAAGGGTATAGGTTTGACTAAATCTTTGTTGCCCTATTGGAAAGAAAAGCTGAAGGAAATGAGATTGCTGCCGTTAACAGGACCAACCATTCTCCAACCTGGCTAACATCAGACCTTTTCTTCTAATCTCCCCCTAGTGGAAGGATTAGGACAGTCAGATGATGAAATATGAAAGCACCCTAAAGACAAAGATCTTCATTCAAGGTGCACAAAGATAAATGAAAGATCACGTGTTTTAACCAAAGACTGTTCCCTAACTAAACCTAGATCTCCTCCAGAAGGATTGTGAAATATAGGATTTTACTTCTCAGTCAAATCTCTCTTGAAGCCTGACAGTTCAGCCAGGTATGATGGCATACGGCTATAGTCACTTGCTGCTGGGAGGCTGAGGGTGGTGGATTGCTTAAGTTTGGGAGTTTTGACCTGTTGTTCGGCTAGAGCCCTATCAATTGGACTGTCCATGGTAAGTCCAGAACCAATATGGTGAGTACCTTTAGGTTTTCTAAAGAGGAACAAACCGGCCCAAATTGGAAAAACAACCGATTAAAGCATCCATGCTGATCTGCAAGGGAGAAAGGGAAAAGAGAAAAGAGGAAAAGCAAAAAGGAAAAGGGGGGGGGAGGCAGGGAAAACAGAGAAAGGAAAAAAGGAAAGGAATTGGAAAGAAAATAAATTAAATTAAAATGGCAGTTTGAAAGATATTTTGAGATATGCCCAATTCTGATTGTCTAGAGATCAATGGCCCAGATAGTACCTTAGAGTTTTCCAGAAGAAAGGGGGGTGGGGGGGGAAGCAATGAATGGTATACTGCTGAGCTCTAATTCTTTATTGTCCTTAACCTTGACCCTTAGTCATGTCATATACAATTTTACCACTCCTTAGAGATTATACTGAGTGGCCTGGCAGCCTGAGCATTTGTTGGGTCAGCTGGATATCCTGTCCCTTTCTACTAGAATGAAGCTACAATCAAATTGGTTCTTATCAGATGACAAAACCAATTTCACTCTAATACCCTTTGTATCATGAGTGAAATGTGAACAGAAGCAAAGACAAGACTCTACTTTTGAGGCTGACATCATAAAAGGTAACAACTGTGCTGTGCAAATTACTTGGGACAAGCAATAATTTTATATGACTTCATTTTGTGACAATAATGGTCATACATATGTTCTTTTATTGACAGTAGGCTGACTCATAATATCTAACCTTGCAATCAGATGAACTCTAATTGAGCTAATTTCCCCACCTTTAATTAGCTCTCTCTCGTCGGAGTGCTGGATCTCATGGCATGCCCATGTGTTTCATTGATCTCTTATATTCTGTTTTTAATTATGTGATTTTAAAAAATAACTATCATTCCAAGATAATGTGCAATGGTTGTAACTCTTAAAGTGCACACTTCAATAACTGTTAGAGATATTGCAGCAGCTATTGTTATGAGGAGGAGATGAATTTCATCATTCAAACTCACAATGAAACAGGATCAATTCCAACCAAAGCACAAAGGAAAGTGTAGCTGAGAGCCAAACAAAACAATGCCTAGAATTGGTAAAGACTTGCTGTAAAACAATATAAATAATCCTCAGAAAACAAGCAAACACCTTCAAAGTGAGCTAGCAGCTAGAGTGATTGTTATTGATTTCCTCTATGTGTTGGCATAGGCTTTTTGAGGTAGGAAGAACAGTTAAAATATCAGTGTAAAAAAACCCTAGTCATATTATTATGGAAAAAAATTACTTATTATAGGCAAGATAATACAAAGACTAGAGTACAAATGATTGGAAAAAAGGTAATTTATATTGATGAAACTCACTTTATCATTCAAGGATATACCAAAACCATTGTCAGAAGAAGGTCAAGTGAGCCTGTATGATCTTCATCAAACTGTAAAACATACGTTGTAAACAATATGTTTTGAGGATTTTTACTCCCAGTTGGCCAGGAAGTCTTGTCCCAGTTGAAAGAATGATGAACTCTAAAAAATATATTAATATCTGAGAAGCAGATTTGTTGCTGTTCTTCAGTCATTTTAGTTGTGTCGACACTTTGTGACCCTATTTGAAGTTTTCTTGGCAAAGTTAGTAGACTTGCCTAGGGACACCCAACTAAGAAGTATCTGAGGCCAGATTTGAACTCAAGAAGATGAGCCTTCCTAATTCCAGGCTTGGCGGTCTATTCACTTTGCTACCTACCTATCTAGAGAAGCAGAATTTCTCCAGAATTATAAAAATTCCCAAATGGATTTGGAATACTGTAACAAGACTTCATGTACATCTCATAAAAGAAATGGAGATTGGGGCAGCTAGGTGGCGCAGTGGATAGAGCACTGGCCCTGGAGTCAGGAAGACCTGAGTTCAAATCCGGCCTCAGACACTTAACACTTACTAGCTGTGTGACCTTGGGCAAGTCACTTAACCCCAATTGCCTCACCAAAAAAAAAAAAAAGAAAAAGAAAAAAAAAAGAAATGGAGATTAAAAAATGTTTTCAGTGGCCTGGGAACTTGTCTCATTTAAACCCCATTAAAAGCTACAATCTTGACTAGACTTGGAAAAATGGATTATTCATCAAAGGTGGTATGCTCAGTAGCCAATGTGATATATGGTTTCATGATGAAGAAATGAAGAATATGTGTCCAATATTGCATCTTGTGGATGTAATGCTAAATCATGTAAAACCAGTGACTGCAGCAAAATAAAGGCATGTTTAATATTTTCAAGTATTTGCAAAGATGTAAAAAGTTGTCAGATTTATCATGTCAATAAATGTAATTACCTTTATTTTGCCCCAATTAATTTCCACACTAATATATTATCAACCTCTCTAGTTCCCCAAAGGCCCTTAAGGAAATATGAGTTTACCACACAAGAAGGGCTAAGAGTTAGGGCTTTTTGTTTGCTTGTTTGTTTTTGCAGGGCAATGAGGGTTAAGTGACTTTCCCAGGGTCACACAGCTAGCAAGTGTCCAGTGTCTGAGGTCAGATTTGAACTCAGGTCCTCCTGAATCCAAGAGCGGTGCTCTATCCACTGTGCCACCTAGCTGCCCCCATACAAATGTCTTAAATATCTGCCAACATACATCTTTTTTTGGTCTAATTTGTAGCTCCTGGATGCATGCTAATTTATGTAGTGGTTTTGACATTACAAATAATTCTGGTAGAATGAGTTCCTTCCTCATACTGTTCAACTCCCAAGGTCAGGAAGCAGAGAGAAGGATCCTTGCTGAATATTCATCTGGATGAACTGAAATAGTTGTCAATGGGTGACCTTTAGATGTGAGAATGATGAACAAATTGTCAGATAGTACAGACTAAAGTTGTTATGGTGCCCATGTCTGCTGTAAACTAGGCTGCCCCTTCAAGATACAAACTCTTAAAGTCATATAGCTGTAGAATCATAATCACAAAAAGTCAAAACTGAGAGGCCTTGAAGCTCATTTAATTAAACTCTTTCATTTTACAAATGCAGCAGGGTATTGGAGACCAGTTTGGGCTGGCCCTATAGAAGTACCTGGGGACATGAAGGCTGTCTCCATTTTGGGAAAATTAATTCTGCTCTTCCTTTATCCCAAAGGAGGATTGGACCAGAAAGCTCATGAAGAGAAATAAGTGAGCAAGGGTGTGGAGGTTTGGGACTGAGGTCCTCCAGGGCTGTGACACTGGGTATATGACTCAAGGGAGAGTGAGTGAGCGAGCGAGAGAGAGAGAGAGAGAGGGGGGGGGCGGGTAGGGGGTAGAGAAGGGGACTAGAGGAGCATGTAGGCTGGTACTCACCTTGCATTGAGCAACCACTGAAACTCCAAGTGACAGCTATGGCCCCTGGGGCAGACTGAGTCCCCAAAGACTCAAACTTTGCTGAACCTTCGTCTCCAAAGGACTGAGAGGTTCCTCCATAACTCCCCATCTGGGAGAGAGCTGCTATTACCTCCAAAGCTATTCTTTAAGATCTGTTTCAATTTATGTTTAATGTAATTTAGCATAAAGTTTAATGGATCATAACAGATCCTGATTTGTATGCATTTCATGAATGAGGAGGACAGAGAGAAGGGCAGTGACTTTGGCATGATATGGGGGGGGCGGGAATTGGAGATAGAGGGAACCTACACAGGATCTGTTGAGATTTTGTGTTATGTAGGGGCTCTAGAGCAAAATGAGAGAGCAATTTATTGATAAAATATTCTGTAGCTTCCCAAAGCAGAGCAAAAGGTGAATCTGGGGTTTTCTTTCTTTTTTCTTGATTTTTTTGCAGGATAATGAGGGTTAAATGACTTGCCCAGGGTCACACAGCTAGTAAATGTCAAGTGTCTAAGGTCAAATTTGAACTCAGGTCCTCCTGACTCCTGGGCCGGTGCTTTATCCACTGCACCACCTAGCTGCCCACCCTGGGGTTTTCTTTTGACCAAAGTCTGAGCAATGAGTAAGCAGACTTAAGTGGAGAGAGAAGGTTTGGTAATCAAGGAAGAGGGGTTGCTTCCCTCAGGAGCAGTTAGCCTTAGGCAATTTTATTTTCCCAGTTTTAAGAGGGGGCCATCTGGCTCCTAAGTAAAGGATAAGTAAAGTAAAGGCCTTGATTAAGGAAAAGTCAAGCCCACAGGGTAGCTAAAGAGAGGAGATGGGAAAGAGTGGCTCTACTCACATGAAGGTTGTTGTTCAGTCTAACTCTTCCTGACTGCAATTTGGTTTTCTTGGCAAAGATCCTGGAATGGTTTGCCATTTACACCTCCAGCTTATTTAACAGTTGAGGAAAACTGGGTCAAACCAGGTTAAGTGACTTGCCCAGAGTCACACAGCTAGTAAGTGTCTGAGGTTGGATTTGAACTCAGGTCTTCTTGACTCCAGGTCCAGTGTTCTATGTGCTGTGCCACCTAGCTGCCCCATATGAAGGTAGGGACTATCTAAAATGCCTGCTAAAGTAGATTTCCAACCCCATACACAATTATACAAATAAGGAACCTGAGGGCCATAGACGTGGTTAAGTGACTTGACCAAGGTCATTCTGATTACTGGCAGAATCACAATTAGAATCTAAACCTAATTCAACATTACCCATTTCCTCAGTTCTGCGAATCTCCCCTCCCACTCCCTCAGTGAGAAGAAAGTACAAATGCATTTTCTTAGGCTTTCTGTTTCGGTAAAAGCAGTGTCAAGATAGAAGCTTTTGCCTCTGGCTCTCTCATCATGATAAAGAATGTTCACTTAAGTGGTAATGTCAGCAAGTGTCAGCCCAGAGTGCAAAGACCCACACAATTGCTATATGGGAAGAGGGAAACATGACAGGAAAAAATAAAAACAAAGGGAATAGGATGGCTAAAAAAAGAAGGGTGGAAGGAGAGAGCTATAGAGAAAAAGGGGGGAAAAGAAAGATTTCCAAGGGTCACCAACACATGCCTCTAGGTGCCACTTCATAGTACTTATTTACTAAATTGTCTAATCCTTTAGAGAATATAATGAGGAAATGAATTTAAACATGGAGACCACTGAATGTTAAATAGGACCCTTTAATTGTCATGAGAACATTGGTGCACAAGTGGTACAAGACTATCATTTAGAGAAATTGCAGGAGAAAAGCAGTCACTAGAAATCTAATTTACTGGAAAAAAATAACATTATTTGCATGCCATGGTACAAGGGGAAAGATTTAACAAGGAAATAAATGCTTCCTGGAATTATAATCCCCCTACCACAATAACTGTACACCTACTCCTCGCCACAAAAGCCAAAGCTCTAGTCAAGCTGCGTAAATGAAGGAGGGGAAATCAAAATTAATTATCTCACCTATGTCAACATTTTGAAGGTAAAGGAAATAAAGTAATTATCTTCCCTTGTGGAAGAAAATATTCTAAACTTTGCATTTTTAGGCAAAAATCTATTAGAGATAATTTGCTAAATAAGTATTTCTGCTTGGAGACAAATTCAGAGCTTCCTCTGCTGGTCACCCAAGCAACCCAGTTTACATTGTATAGTAATTGTTAAAAGAAAGACAAAATTTCAGAGCAAAGTAAAAGCTAAGATATGACAGTATCTTCAGCTTAGGGTTTATGATCTAGCACAATTAAAATTTACCAAGCAGAACAACAGTAATATTAATATCTTCAAACTTTTGGCAGAAATATCTTCCTGAAACCAATTCCTTCTTTAAGTATTCTCTCTAATAATTCTCCTTCAATCTGGTCCAGGATAAACAAAGGGATGAACTCAGTGAGGTAGCACAGTGGATAGAGGGCTGGCTTGGAAGAGTCATCTTCCTAAGCTCAAATCTTCTTCAGACACTTACTAGTTATGTGACCCTGGGCAAATCACTTAACCCTGTTTGCCTCAGTTTCCTCATCTGTAAAAATGAGATGGAGAAGGAAATGGTGAACCACTCCATTATCTTTGCCAAGAGAACCCCAAATGGGGTCATGAAGATTTGGATACAACTGAACATCAACAGCTGTATTTTTGTTGTTGTTGTTGTTAAATATTTCCCAATTACATTTTAATCTGGTGGGGCTATACTCCCTGAGTTTTTCAAGCCTCTTGCTGGTAGGAGGCCTCAAGTCTGATACCTCTGTTCTATAGTACCCTCATGGAAAGATGTAGCCTTCTTGGCTCTGGGAAAGAGGGCCAGGGAATACATGTTATACTTATTATTGAGTGATTTAAAATGTATATTTGTATTGGGTTTGATAAATTAGTTGAAAGATTAAATAGCTTATAGTATGATTGTTCTGTGCTCAGATTATTAACTGCTCATGCCAGTCTTTTGTAGCTGGCAACAAAAGTGATAACTTCTCTATGCTGGCTTTTGAATACGACTAGTATAGAATGCCAACATTCATCAAGGAATAGAATGTCTTTTTTTCTTTTCTCCTGTGTAGCTGATTTGTAGATGCATTCAACTGGATTGTTATTAGGCTGGCAGTAAGCTTTGTTTTTTCTTGATGTTTTAAGTCCAGATTTCTTGCAGAGTCATTTTGGAAATTATTTGATAGAAACCCTGTTGGTTTGGGAATGATGCCTTTAGTGTGATACATTTGTATCATTAGGAAGTAAGATCCCCTTTGATCTGAATTCTATGATTGATTTAGGGACTAGAATTATTACAAAGCCTGAGACATTTTTTTCCTGGAAGAACAGAGAATGCTTTTCCCCTGATTAATAACTATCCCAACTATTCAAATGTATATACTCCTGGTTTGTCAAAATTAATTTGAATTTAGTACATGTAGCTGACTTCGGGAAGTTGGAAATGCTATCAGAAAGTATAATTTGAAAGCCATCAACTTCTGCAGGTAGCTTTTTAGAAGTAATCTCAATGTGAAATAGACTGTATATATTGAGTTTAAGTGGTAAATTAGATGATCATTCCTTAGAAATCCAAGTCATCCTCCTGTAACCCATTCAAATGGCATCCATCTTAATTGAGAGTAGCTATATGAATGGATTTGGGGAATTGGAGAATATGGTCCTAAGCAGTTGCCAATGTAACCCTGAACCAGGAAAAGTGGTTTGGGAGAATTAGGTTTTTTTAAGTTAACGTGAGGAAATTCAGGCCATGAACAAATTCTGGCATCTTTTTAAAATAGTCTGCATGAAGCCTACAAAGAGATTTTTCAGAAGTACAATCCCAGACTCCTTAGGACAGCTAGACAGTTTAGAAAAAAGTCCGAGCTGAGGATGACTCCAGAGCCAAAATCTCTATCCTTTTTCCCCCTTTTTTTCTAGTCAGGTAGAATAATGATGACTTAATTTTGTTTTTTTCAGATTCCATTAGCCAGTCTAGAAGATCTTACTCTTCTACAAGGCTTGTTTTTGCATTAAATAATCCTCACTTTGCTCCAGTGCTTGGCCTTGAGAAAAGGGGAGAATTAATTGTGTTCATTCTTTTTAATATGGAAGAAAATTTTCTCTAATAGCCCAACAATGTTATTGTACCTGCTTCTTGTTCCAGGAATATAATGTTGGGAAACCTGACTAAGACAAAAGAAAATTAAGTGGTACGTTGGATAGGGTATTGGATTTGTAGTCAGGAAGACTTGGATTCAAATTCAGCCACAGCCACTTAACCAGCTGTGTGACTATTGTGAAGTCTCTTAACTGCTTTCTTCTTCAATTTCCTTATTTGTGAAATGTGGATAATAATATGTTACCCCAAATAGTATCAACTCTACAAGGCTGTTATGATTATAAAGCATGTTGCCAACTTCAAAGCTATATAATTGGTAGCTATTAAGATAAAGCAACATACCTGCTGGTTTTATTCAAATGACTACATCTATAATGATGACTATGTTCTTGTTATAGTATGTAGAGGTATACATATGTCATTACACAATCACTCCGGCCTTCTTTCTCAAGGCCAGGCTAGTTACATCTTTCTGCCTCAAGGATCCAGGACACCTTTAAGGGTTTATGGATAGTTTTGTCTCTACTGCCATTGGCTTGAGCCCCCAAATACTGTATTTCCCCCACTTTAGGAGGCTAGTAACTAGCACCCTAGTACCATTTAGCCATTTAACATCAATTAGCTTTTACAAAGAGATATTTACTCCAAAGACATAACAAGAATAAATATAGAAACATCTCTCCCAACACCTATCAGAATCTTCTTGCTCTTTTTGTTGTTCAGTTGTTTCCAACTCTTCATGACCACACTGGGGGTTTTCTTGGCAGAGATACTGGAGTGGTTTGACCATTTCCATTCCAGTTCATTTTACAAATGAGGAAACTAGAACTGTGCATACCCTTTGATCCAGCAATACCACTGCTAGGTTTATATCCCAAAGATATTCCCCCAAAAGAGAAAAAGACCTATTTGTACAAAAATATTGACAGCAGCTTTTTTTTTTGTGGTGGCTAAGAATTGGAAATCAAAGGAATGCCCATAAATTAGGGAATGGCTGAACAAGCTGTGGTATATGATTGTAAAATGGAATATTATTGTGATATAAGAAATGACAAGCAGAATGATTTCAGAAAAACCTGGAAAGACTCATATGAACTGATGTATATAGTCAAGTGAACAGAACCAAGAGAACACTGTGCACAGAGACAGCAATATTGTTGGATGAAGAACTGTAAATGACTTGATTATTCTCAGCAATACAACAATCTACGAAAATCCCAAATGATGAAGCTACTATTCACCTCCAAAAAAAATTTGATATTGATTGAATAGCAATTTTTCACTTTATTTCCTTCATTTTTTCTTTTATTCAAATTTTCTTATACAAAATGACTAATATGGTAATGTTTTACATAATTGCACATGTATAACCTAGATCTGATTGCTTACTGCCTCAGGGAGGGAGAAGGGAGGGAAGGAAGGATGGACAGAATTTGGAACTCGAAACTTGAAATAAAAATGTTTATTAAATTTCTTTTTAAAACTTAGCTCAGTTTCTACATAGCATCAGCCCTACTGAATTCATACCAATTGATGCATGACTGCTGGATAAACCTGCATCTCAACTACCACTGGGCTAGGTTTTTGAAGGTCAATTTGGAGATTTCTCCTTGCTCTTCAGGGCATCCATATCACAGGTTACCAAACCTGGACTCTGGGACAATGAGAGCTGAGGTAGGCACCACTCTCTTCATACCTCGAGGCGTTGTGCTGGGTTGGCTGAAATAGCCGAACTCCGGAATAATGGAAATCTGAGGAGCCTTCTAGACCTTTCAAGTTGACAAGGTTGTATGCTCCACTCGTTCACCTGGTAATCATTCCCCCAAGAGCACTAAAGCCACCAGACCATAACTGAGGCTGACAATTTTTGAAGGTTTTCACAGCCAAACAATGAGCTTCTTCTTCAACATGGAGTTAGCCAATTGGAACTAGTTACAGACTGTCTATGAACTGTTGGTGTCTCTGAGGCACTTCCCTTATATGTCATTGATTCTCCCAGAAGGAACTCCCTAGCATCCTCTATGTGGAAAGACACCTTTTCAGGATGTCTGGTCATGATCCAGACATTCATTACAAATGTTTTTTTAGGTTGAACTGATATTTACCCTACTGTTAAAGTAGAGTCCAAAGCAGTCACAGGGAAATAGCTGAAAGACTTTTGTAATCAGATACCAGTAAACACTAAATGACTGCTGAAATCCAGGATCTCCAGTAAAGAGTTCATGTATTCCATTGTAAATGAACTTTCGCTCATTCAGATTGTCACAAGATGACTATACCAGCAAACTCTTTCCTGTTTAAAAGATGACACGCAATTCTTCTTCCTTTTTTTTTGCAGGGCAATGAGGGTTAAGTGACTTGCTCAGGGTCACACAGCTAGTAAGTATCAAGTGTCTGAGGCCAGGTCTGAACTCGGGTCCTCCTGAATCCAGGGCCGGTGCTTTATCCACTGTGCCACCTAGCTGCCCCCATGACATGCAATTCTGAACCAGAGACTCTATCTTGTGGTAGTGTGTTCACCATCTCCAGGACAAAAGAATGTAATTTATTCCTGATGAACACCCTTGTGGAAAGACCTGGGAAAAGTTCAGCTGGAAATGTGCAATGTATTGTGTGGAACAATCAGTGGTACTTACTATTTTGTGCCTGACCCTTCTTACCTCAGTGGCCACAAATATATTCTTTTAAGTGTCTCTAAAGTGTTCAAACTGGTATGCAAAATATCTATAATGACTAAGTTATAAATTGTCATCATTGATGACTGTGATATTCCTTATTTTGATGTCAACACATTTTGTCAGATATAGTCATGGTTTCTAGCATTGGTGGTCTGAGATGGGCCATATTGTCATTTTTGTTTCAGAATCAAAAATTGGGAAATAAGATACATAGTTGTTGGGGCAGCTAGGTGGTGCAGTGGATAGAGTGCCGGCTCTGGATTCAGGAGGACCTGAGTTCAAATCTGGCCTCAGACACTTAACACTTACTAGCTGTGTGACCCTGGGCAAGTCACTCAACCCCAATTGCCCAGCAAAAAAACCCCAAAACAAACAAAACAAAACAAAACAAGATACATAATTATATTGTGATACCAGGGATTATAAAATGATCCATCCTTTAACAATGTTATTTTCCAATAGTCTTCCTACTTCAAGACAACAGTTGTCTAATTGACACAGATTAGAGACTTGATTGGTACCTGAGTGTCCTTACTGCCTAGGGGAGGTAAATGAGATTTAATTAGATACTTTTGTGATAAATCCCATATTGCATTTTCAATCTTGAACACACATAAAGTCCTAGGAAGAGATGACTCATTGCTACAATTAGAAAAACCACTGTCCTCATAATAGAAGCCTATTAAATTAGTTCCAGGTGGGTTAGGAGAACTCTAATTATTGTGGAGTCTATATACTAGACTTCACATGAGCTCTCCTCTCTTCATTAGTGGCTAAAATTGTTTACCAGCTTGAGACAATCCAATGAAAAAGAATACTCTTACGGTCTAAATATTCTTGAATGACCAGTTGTGTGCCATACATGATATCACTCATTAGTGCTGACTTGACTGTTCAAAGAATCAAGAAGTCCTTCTAACCTATGGCCATGGAGTTATTTATGGAGGTCCCAAGTTTGTGAGTGTAGCCACTCACAAAGGACTTTGATGCCTAGAAGTTCATAAAGGGAGTCTGAGAGCTGACCCTGGGAGGAATCCATGTTGGATTAAGAAATCCATCAGGATGTATGGGATCTCAAATCACAAGAGCCTGGTTGGTTATCAGTAAGTGCTCCTGGCATAATGTCAGACATTTAGTATGGAATAGGAAATTAATGGGCTTTCTAGTCTTTACAACCAATCAGATGCAGTGTGCACAAGTATTTGGTGAGGATATGGGTGTAAAGATATATCCTCAATATTATGCTGTGAGGATATAGTTACAATATTTGACAAAATTTGTGAGATTGGGGGCAGCTAGGTGGCACAGTGGATAGAGCACCAGCCCTGGATTCAGGAGGACCTGAGTTCAAATCCAGCCTCAGACACTTAATGCTTACTAGCTGTGTGACCCTGGGCAAGTCACTTAACCCCAATTGCCTCACAAAAACCCCCAAAAAACAAAAAACTTGTGAGATTGAACAAATAAGTAGCAAATATACTCTCCAGATGAGTTATATTAGAAGAATCATGATAGAGATTCAAAATATCTATTCTGTAATGTATGATTAAAGGGATTAGAATATCTACTGGATGTGTGATCAACAGAATAAAGTTGCATTTACCTATAAATTGGATGACCTTGATCCCCATACTTTTGTTTTGGAATGTTAACCACCCCCCAAAAATATATATATATATATATATTTGGTAATAAACATTTTCATTTAAAGTTTTGAATTCCAAAGTCTATCCCTCTTTCCCTCTCTCCCCTTACCCCTCCCTGAGGCACTAAGCAATCAGATATAGGTTATACATGTTCAATTATATAACCATGTTAGTCATTTTGTACAAGAAAACTTGAATAAAAGAAAAAAATGAAAGAAATATAGTGAAAAGTGGCATGCTTCAATCTGTGTTCAATCAATATCAGTTCTTTCTTTGGAGGCGGATACATTTTATGGCCTTTTTTTATTCAAAATTCCTATGTTACCTCAAATCATCTAGAGGTAGAGTCATGTCCAAAAGCTTGTGGAAAAGAGTGGGGTGGGAGGAGGTAAAGAGAGAAACTATGCTAGTTTGGACATTTCTTTCTGTCTGGGCTAGAAATGCTTGCATATTAGGTTACCAAGGATGATTGTCTCTGTTAGACATGCCTGAAATGCAGAATATAGTATTTTTTTTATTTGACATTTCTTTTTCAATTTTTGAAACTAATATGTGCAGTATGAGAATTGTTCTTTAAAAGTTTGAGCCAAGGGGCAGCTAGGTGGCGCAGTGGATAGAGCACCAGCCCTGGAGTCAGGAGTACCTGAGTTCAAATTCGGCCTCAGACACTTAATACTTACTAGCTGTGTGACCCTGGGCAAGTCACTTAACCCCAATTGCCTCACTAAAAAAAAACAAAAACAAAAACAAAAAAAAATTTGAGCCAGGTATGGTAGCACAGGTTTGTGTTCTCTGCTTCTTGTAGATCATTTGACTTCAGGAGTTCTGAGGTGCAATAGGACTGAGATCTTCACAACAAGTGCAGTACCAATATGGTGAGCCTCTCTGGAGTCGAAGGACACAAGGCTGCTTAAGGAGGGTTGAACAGGCACAGATAAGAAACAGAGAAGGTCAAAGATTTCGCATCCATCAGTGTGTGCAAGATAAGGATAAGAAAAACCAGTATTTAAATAAATAGATAAATGAAAGATAGCTCTAGACACAGACACAAACACAAACATAGTTTGTTAAAATTCTCTTGTAAATCTATCTGGATGAAAATTTTCCCCTTTGCTATTTCCTTAAAGCTAGTTAAATTTCCTTTTCCGATATTAGGTTCCTTAAAAATCTCTATTTGGTATTCCATTAATTTGGGCATTTTACATTTTTATAGGTAATCTATTTTTTAAAAAAATTCTATTTTCTTGGCATATAACTGTAATAGGTTTTGATCATTCTTTTATTTCTTTTCTATAACATCACATTGTTCATTTTTATTTGATTAATTTGTTTTCCTTCCTCTTTTTAATCTAATTGGCTAATCATTGTGTTGTGGTTCCCCCCCAAATAATCAGGTTATCCCTTTGTTTACCTGTTCTCTATATTTTGGAGTTTCAAATTTATTTTTCCTCTAATTTTCAAGATTTCTTCTTCCATGCTTATTTTAGGCTTTTTTCATTTTCTAATTTTAAAGTACCATATTCAGTGTGTTTATCTATTCTTTTTCTATTTTTTAAATATATGTTTTTAGGGATGCAAAATTTCCTCTGAAGACTGATTTAGCAGCACACAGAAATTTTTGCATGTTCTCTCATCATTGTTTTTATCATAGTTATTAACATCTTTTCCCATCTTCTCTATCAGATTGTCCCTATTATTCCTTAGAGCATGGACAGTGTTCTCTCCTTCAAGGAGGCTTCTGAGTCTGTTGCTAGAGATGCATAAGAACATCTAACAGAGAGCCCTGGCCACCACTTCAGAGCAAGTACAGGCATTCTTTGATTGTTTCCTATGCACTTTTTTAAAGTCATTTTTCAGTTATGTCTGACTCTTTGTGACCCCTATTTGGGGATTTTCTAAGCAAAGATACTGAAGTGGTTTGCCATTTCCTTCTCAAGCTCATTCTACAGATGAGAAAACCGAGACAAACAGTGTTAAGTGGGTTAAGTGACTTGCCCTGGGTCACACAGCTAGTATCCAGGATCAAATTTGAACTCAGGTCTTCCTGACTCCAGGCCTGGTGCACTATCTACTATATCACCTAGCTGCCCAGCAAGGAGATAGGAACTGGCTAAATGATACTGGGGAGATGCCAACTGCTACTATTAAATTATGTCAGGGCAGATTGATCTTAGGGGGAATACACTGGCTTTGAAAGCTCAAGACAATAGCAGTAAAAGAACCACCATGGGGCAGCTAGGTGGTACAGTGGATAGAGCACTGGCCCTGGATTCAGGAGTACCTGAGTTCAAATCTGGCCTCAGACACTTAACACTTACTAGCTATGTGACCCTGGGCAAGTCACTTAACCCCAATTGCCTCACCAAAAAAAAAAAAAAAGAACCACTATGACTCCATTTGCTAGTGTGTGAGAAGTTTAGGAGTATAATTTCAGAACCTGTTTGGGTTTTAGGATCCACCACCTTTCTCCCCACCTAGAGTCTTAACACAATTCTTGCTTTACTTGCAACTAGGAAAAAGAGAGACAGAAGTCATTACTCTGCTGGAACTTTTTCTATGTACTTTCAATTAGCATTCAGCAGCCAATTAGAAGTCTTTTCTTCACCATCTAGTACAATACAGGAAACAGTCACAGCATACCTGCACATGTTTTGAATTGGAGAACAAGGTTCTCCGTCATGCACTGTCACATATTTCTAGGAGCAGGCAGAATAGCCTTGATAAGAATATGGAAGAAAACTGAATAGACTCCAAAGACTGAGTCCCCAAATGCATTCCAACCTCTTTTTATGTCCTTCTCTGCTACCTACAAACATGTCTATGTCTGCTATAGCCTAAAAACAAAACAAAACAAAACAAAAAAACCCCAACCTCTCTCGAGCCTATGATTCTTCTTAGTTATCATCCTATATTTCTCCTCCCATTTTCATCTAAATTCCTTGGAAAAAGTCACCTATATTCATTGTCTCCACTTCTTCTCTTACTTGCTTCTAAACTTTGTGCAATCTGGCTTCCAACCTCATCATTCAAATGAAATTATTCTTCCTAAAGTTACCAATGATCTTTCAATTGCTGAATCTAATAGTAACCTCTTCTCAATCTTTATCTCTCTTGATCTCTCTGCAGTATTCTGCACTTCTGCCCACTTGCTCCTCCTGGATATTCTCTCTTTTTCTGGAGTGCTCTCTCACTCTTGGTCCTTCTCTCTGATTATTCTTTCTCGAGGTTCTTTGCTGGATCTTGATCCATGTTGTGGCCACTAGCTGTGAAGTGTCCCTCAAGTTTCTATCCTGGGCTCTTTTCTCATTAACACTCATGGATTCAATGATCATTTCTAAGCATATAACTCAGACTTACGTATCCAGCCCTAGTCTCTCTTTCCAGTCCTGCGTTGACAATTGCCAATTGGACATTTCTAACTGGATGTCCTATAGGCATCTCAAATTCAACATGTTCAAAACAGAACTCATAAAGTGGTAGGTGTTGTGACCAATTTATGCTGCTTCAGCCCTTTTTTCTCTTTTGGTTTCAAGAATTTTGTCTTTTCAGTTTAATATCACTTGTTATTTTTCAATATTTCAAATTTCAGCATTGAAGAAAATGAGCCAAAATTACAAAAGAAAAGCTAACTAAAAACAGAACTCATTATCTTTACCTATCCCAACCCTCCCTTTTTCTAAGCTTCCCTATTATTGTTTTTTGGGTTTTGGGGGTTTTTTTTGCAGGGCAATGAGGGTTAAGTGACTTGCCCAAGGTCACACAGCTAGTAAGTGTCAAGTGTCTGAGGTCAGATTTGAACTCAGGTCCTCCTGAATCCAGGGTCGGTGCTCTATCCACTGTGCTACCTAGCTGCCCCCCTTCCCTATTATTGCTGAGGGTACCAACAACTTCTCCAGTTCCCCAAGTTCTCAATCTCTGTTGTTCTTCCCTTTTCACTCTCACTTCATCTATTTAATCAGTTGCCAAATCTTGCTATTTTTGCCATCACTGTTGCTGTTGCTATCCTTGATGTTCTAGTCATTCAGCCCTCTTGCATCTCTGTTGTCTGGGATATTCAAGAAGCAAATAATCTCTTCAGATCTGGTTTTCTTTCCAAAAATGTTTTAAATGGCTATTTGTTATTGAACATCCATCTTTTTCCATTTATGATTAAGCTCAGATTTGCAGGGTATGCTATCCTGGCTGCACCCTGAATTCCTCTGGTCTTCAGAACACATTTTTCCATTCTCTCCTGCATTTTCCAGTGGGTCCAGAATAGTCTTATGTTATTTGAATTTCCTTCCCTTTCCATTTGAAGGTCTTTCTCCTAATTCCCTATAAAAGTTTTTGTTTCTGAATTGAATTGCAAAATTCAACACCTTTGTATCTTGGAGTTTGCAACCTTGTTTTTTTTTTTTTTCTGGAGTCAGTATATGTATTCTTTCAACTGGCATTTGATTTCCTAAGTTCAGAAGTTCTGAGTAGTTTTCTTGTATTATTTCTTGTACTCTGGCATTGAAGTTTTTGATTTGTCATATTCTTCTGGGAGACCTATAATCCTTAGGTTGTCTCTACACATCCTGTCTTTGAGATCAATATGTTTTGCTTGAATAGAAAGCATATTTTCTTTTAATGTTATTGCTTTTTGCTTCTCTTCTACTAGATTGTACTTCACTTTTATATATTTGCATTCCCAGTTATGTACTCTCTTTTGTTTCTTTGATGAAACTTGCCATCGCAGATACAAGTTTTTCTAGTCTGCCAGTTATGTCTGCCCTGTGGGCCATAAATTCTACTCTTATGATTCTCATTTCTCTCTTGAGCCACTCAGAAACAGCATGTCGTATTTCCATGTTATCCTAAATTCCACATGTCCTCTGTCACATCAAGTTTTGAATTATTTTCCTTTGTTTTGCGGTCTTTGTTCATAGATGCCCAAATTCATTTGCTACATCTAGAGGCTATATTTCCTTCTGCTGTTTATGTTTTCCCTGTTGATTTATCTATTTGTGCTCAGGGTATTTCAGTTTTATGCCTCCTGAGATCTTTAGTAATTTTAGTTTGTGATGTTTAAATAATTATTATAGATACAAGTTTTGGATAAAGCTTATATTAATTTATCAATATTATACCACTAAGGCATTGACCCCACATGTCTCCCTAGTTTATTGTGGTCCTGATGTAGGAGGCAAAAAAGGGGTTAACAGAAAAAACCTAAGACCTGAGCTCTGATTTAGATCTGAGCTCTAAGAGGAATTCGGACCCCAGTTAATGGATAAGACCTTGGGCCCTCATCAAAGACAGGGCCTAGATTCTTGTTAACTGGTACCTTGAGGTCTGACTCCTATTAATTACCCACCATTAACCACCACCCACAACAAAAACATAAAGAAACAGATCATAGAGACCCTAACTACAACAAAAATGCAAAGAGACAGATCACAGAGACCCTAACTGAATACCCAAAATTAGGTCTAAGAATAAGAAAGAGATCAAAAACACCAAGACACTCTGACCTTAGCAAGTCAAGGTATGCTTTTTATGAACATGCGCAGAAAAGCTTAAATTTGTCCCCAAATTCACTTTATGATGTATAAACCCCAAAAACACACCTCCACAGAAAAAGGTACCCACCTCGGGAGTTGGCTTAGGACCCCAGTATCTCCAAATTAGGATAGGCCTTCCCCTGTACCTCCCAAAGGTGGATATTATTATATTGAGACTGATACTCAATTTATCCATACTATAAATATAACCGTCTTTCCTTTCCCTATTCAAGAGACACCTCCATGATGCTCTCCCTGTGGTCACTCACAGTATTGCAATAAAACTTGGGAAACTGAGTCACTGAGTCTTGTAATTCTTTTGGGATGACTCACAATCAATCTAATCAACTAATTCCATCCCACATCATTTAGTGCCCCATGTGACTTAAAGTCCCAGATTCAAATTCTTTTTCCTTTTTTTTTTTTTTTGTGGGGCAATGGGGGTTAAGTGACTTGCCCAGGGTCACACAGCTAGTAAGTGTCAAGTGTCTGAGGCTGGATTTGAACTCAGGTACTCCTGAATCCAGGGCCAGCGCTTTAACCACTGTGCCATCTAGCTGCCCCCACCTTTTTTCAGTAAAGGGAAAAGGGAATTGCCCTGTGGGCAAGACTCTAAAATCTGGGGGATACTCTGGATGGCAGTCTTTGCTGTTAGTGGACACCACGGTGGATGCAGGTGCGGTGTCAGTAATCTCTGGGAGACTACAGACAGGTCAGGAAGTTAGGGTAGTTTGGGGGTAAATTTTGAAAAATTGGGACAAGTCTGATCGCACTGACTTTTAAAAGACAACAGGTGGTGTTTTATTGCAAAAAGTCATAATGCAAGAAATAATACATGAAAACTGCCCAGAACTTCTCAACATAGGAAACAAAATGCTTGTTGAAAGAGTACATAAACTGACTCTTTGTACTCTAAGGATTATAGATCTCCCAAAATAATATATCAAATCATGAGGCAGCTAGGTGTCGCAGTGGATAGAGCACCAGCCCTGGATTCAGGAGGTCCTGAGTTCAAGTCACGCCTCAGACACTTGACACTAGCTGTGTGACCCTAGGAAAGTCACTTAACCCCAATTGCCTCACAAAAAAAGAAGAAAAAAAAGAATATATCAAGTCATAACACCTGAATACCATAATGCATGACATAATATATATTAAATACTGATATTCAGTTATTCTCCTTTGTCTCTATTGATATTGGCATTTTGAGGTGTGTATATGGCCTTCCCCCCCTTTTTTCTTTTTTTTTTGGGGGGGAAGCAATCAGGGTAAAGTGACTTGCCCAGGGTCATACTGCTAGTAAGTATCTGAGGCCATTTGAATTCAGGTCCTCCTAATTTCAGGACTTGTGCTCTATGCACTGCACCACCTACCTGCCCAAACATTTTTTCATAGGATGAACATAACCCCCAACTTTCGGATTCATCTGATGCATAGTAACTTTTGTTTCAGGCTCTAATTTTTAGTGTGTGTACAGCTTGACCTTTTAGATGTGTTTCCTATAAACAGCAAATTTAGGGGTTAAAAAAATCCATCTAATATATCATTTGTTTTATTAGATTATTTGGATCATCCACATTTAAAATGATAAAAGATGCGTTTTCATGTTCCTCCATTTATGCCTCTAGGATTATTTCTTTAATCCTCTTTAAATTTTTTAAAAATTCTCTTTTGAGTCTATTTGTTTCCCCTAAATTAGTTTTTCTTAAACTACTTTAAGGCAAAAGTCAAAAACAACCTCCCTCCCCCCACTGCACTTGGGCCGGTATGGAGAGAGCTTGATGGTAGAGGGGATAGAGAGCTGGTCCTAGAGTCAGGAAACCTGAGTTCAAGTACAGCCTCAGACATGTACTAGATCTGTGACCCTGTGTAAGTCATTTAACCTCTGTGTGCCTCGGTTTCCCCAATTGTAAATAGGAATCATAATAGCACCAATTTCCCCAATTTGTGATGACTACATAAGATAATACCTGTAAAGCACTTAGCAAAGTGCCTGATATATAGTATGTGCTTAGTAAGTACTCATTCCCTTTTCTTCTTTTCTACCCACAGGGACCAGAGTGTGAGGATACTCTTACTTTTAGGCCCTACTGTGGTCCTTTGCTTGATCTTGAGCCTTGAACCTTCTGCTCTTGCCCCAAAGATCTAGGACTTCACTCTACCCAAAGGTCTACCTGTTATGGCAGTGCAGGTGGAGACCATCTCCACTTGGGGTGGGTGCACTTTCCCTAGCATAGCCAGACTTGTGGGATGCATTACACTGGGATGCTTGAAGAGGGGGGAGAGTTTACTTCATCAGTTACCCCTTTAAGTTTCGATAGGCAAGCAAGAGGTGATCAAACCTGGTAGGGATTTGCCCCAATGAGTGTGGTGGACCAGAAAACAAAAATAATCATCTATCTACACTATGCTTATGCCCTGGACACCCATGCATCATTCCACTAAATATTCCTCCCATCTTTGATGTGCGACTTCTTCATTTGGAATGACAACAATGGTTTCTTCCCCTAGTTCCTTGTTCTTGAATTGGGTAGGTAGAGGAGTCCAGAGTATCAGCTTCGAAAAGAATGGATAGGAATTTGCATAGAACTTTGCCCAGATATTACATTTTGCTCACTATATAAACATATACCCCATTGAACATGTTATCACTCAGCCTTGCTTCTGGCTCCCTCTCTTTGTATACATTTTCTCTAGACTATATGCTATAAACCTCAGTCTGTCAAATCTTTCTTTTTGTTTTTGGAGTCTATATTTAAGGTGAAATCTTTGGGGTATAGATTTAAGATTAAGTGTATGATTAAACATTAATGGAGCAGAAATGAGTTAACCTTAGAATAGGATCCTCTTGGATATTTGGATTGTCCATCTTTAAAATTATGAGAGATTCATTTGTATTTGCCTCCATCTGTTTCTTTAGTATTTTTACTTTTTATCACCTCTTTCTTTCAAGTCTATACTTTCCCCCATAATTAGTTTTGCTTTGTCTAGTTTGGGGCTTTTTTGGGATGAATTGATCCTATCTACATGTCTACATCTATATCTATATCTACATCCATACGTATGTCTATCTCTATATTTTTATCTTTATTTAAATTTGCTGTTGCTTTAAAGTCAAAGCTGACTGAGAAGCTGTTGAGGTCTAACTTACTTATGTTGAAGGACATCCTTGAAGTCTATCAATCAGCCTGTCCAAACTAATAACATCTAGTATTTATAGAGTACCTTAAGGTATGCAGCGTGTTCTATATGTGTTATCTTGTTTTTCCTTGAAACAACCCTGTGAGGTAGATGCTATTACAGATGAGGAAACTGAGGCTGAGAGAGATCAAGAGACTTGGCCAAGGTCACACAGCTAAGTATGTGAGGCAAGATATGAATTCAAGTCTTTCTGGCTCCAACTCCAGCACTCCCTCCACTGTATCACCTACCTGGGGAAGGAGACACTGTGTCCACCACCTAACTCTCCTTTTTCCTCAACTCTTAAGCTCTGCCATCTGAATACAACTCTTTTGGATACACTATTGGACAGCATGCTCCATTTGGTTAAGTGACTTGTCCAGGGTCACACAGCTAGTAAGTGTCAAGCGTCTGAGGCCTCCTGAATCCAGGGCCTGTGCTTTATCCACCGTGCCACCTAGCTGCCCCCAAAACAAAGACGGACTGAGGATAATTTAAAATGACTTTGTTGGTGCCCATCTTTCCCTATCCTCCACCCCCCTACCCTCCACCCCCCCCATCCTGTTTTCTAGTGGATTTGTTTTGAAAATCTCCAATAATCATCAAAACTCTGTAAGTACTTGAATTCCAAGAAGTTGGATTGACTATTAAATCAAAAGTGCTGTTTGTAGAAATTTACAATACAGTGAAAGCCCAATCACTGTCACAGCAAATTGTTCTGTTTTCTACAAAAACAAAAAACAAACTGTTCCCAGTCACCACAACTTGAGCATCTCCTGTTTTTGATGCTCAGGTCCCCTATTGCTGACATCCTTCCCCTCCTACCTTTCCTTTTCACCCCACCCCCAGGCCCCTCTTAGCTGTCCTGATTTGGTAAGAGACAACCCATTGCCCTCCCCTGTCCTAGGAAACTCATGTTTTATTATTGTAATAAAATGTTTCATGCTGGCTCTTAAAATACTCTACTTTGATATAACCCTAGTCCCACAGGTCCTCTTCCTTTCAATGGGATGGATAATAGTTGTAAAGCACTGTGTAAACCTTAAAACATTGCATAAACGCTAGATATCATTATTTTCTCAAAATTCTTGTCCCTCTCCTTTCCACCCACTCCTTTGTAGCACCAACTTCCCCTAGAAACCTGTATATCACTTCTCCTGGGTTAGAATGTTATCCATGGTGGGCAGCTAGGTGGCACAGTGGATAAAGCACCGGCCCTGGATTCAGGAGTACCTGAGTTCAAATCTGGCCTCAGACACTTGACACTAGCCGTGTGACCCTGGGCAAGTCACTTAACCCTCATTGCCCTGAAAAAGAAAAAAAAAAGAAAAGAAAAAGGATGTAATCCATGAAAGTACAACATTTTCTTTCTTTCTTTCTTTTTTTTTTTGTGGAGCAATGGGGGTTAAGTGACTTGCCCAGGGTCACACAGCTAGTAAGTGTCAAGTGTCTGAGGCTGGATTTGAACTCAGGTACTCCTGAATCCAGGGCCGGTGCTTTACCCACTGCACCACCTAGCTGCTCTACAACATTTTCTTAAAGGGTAGCTTCCCAATGCATCAACTTTCCCTCGATTAAACTCATCTTGAGATTCCCATCTCTGAGTGCAGGCATATGCCTTTCTTCCTCATGAGAGTGCGTTTCAATTGCACCCCTCCAACTGAGGTAAGCCAGGTTCGCCTTTCTGTTTCTGCATTAAATCACTCCCTTCTTTTTTGTTTCTTTTAAATAGTATCATATCTTTTTCCCCCAATACATGTAAAGACAAATTTCAACACTGATTTTTTATAAGATGTTGAGTTCTAATTTTTTTCTTTCCTTCCTTTCTCTTTCCCCCTTCCCCAAGATGGCAAGCAATCAGATAGTTATACACGTGCAATTATGTAAAACATTTTCACATAAGTCATGTTAAAATCACTCCCTTCTGTTCTGTCTCCCATTCTTCTGTAGCCCTGCCCCCTTCTTTTTCTGAAACTATAGGAGTCATTATCCCTTTGCTCTTCACCCATCATCTTGATAAGGATCCAGTAACCCTTGTCCTTGTCATCGACCTCCCTTCTCTCCTTTTATACACCCTCCCACTCTGCAATTTGCCCCACCCCATGCACTAATTAACCCTCAAGGAGATTGTAGGTTTTGTCCATGGGAAAGGACCTTAGAGATCATCTAATTCAGCTTTTAAAAATTTTATACATGAGGACAAGCAGGCCCAGAGTGAAATGCCCAAAGTCACATAGCTAATAAAAAGCAAAAGCAAAGTTGATATTCAAACCCAGGTCCCTCGATTTCTAATCCAACACTCTTTCCATTACACCATGCTGTCTAGCTCCATCTTTTTATGAGACTGAGGGACAGAGGGGCAGTGACCTGCCTAAGGTCACTCGAATCCTCAAATGAACTTGCGATCTCATTCATCTGAAAGTTCCCTCCAAAGAGGTGGATTTCAACCCAACCATGCCTTCCCAGTCTGTGGGACTCTTGTCTATATCCTCCCATAAATTTGCCACAGCAGGGGCCACCCAAGTGTTCGAGGCCTTTTTTGATTTTTCTAGATGTTCTAAGAAGACCACATGTATGCAGATAGTAAACACCCGGGTGGGGATTCTCCCAGTCTCCAAGCTCCAAATTCAACGCTCTTGCCTACTATTCTGTTAAGGGAAAGGGAAGGATGGAAGAGAGAAGAGACCCCACCACCACCACCACCACAAGTGCCTGGACCTTAGGAGGTAGAGGGGAAGGGCTCAGGGAAAGGAGACAAATTGGGGAAAGCAAGCTACACAGATTTCAATGATGATTTTCCCCTGGAAGAGGCCCAGGCTGTATTCCTCAAGTGCTACAATCCTTGCTCTGTTGGTTTAGCTGAATAAAGGAGCAACAGCGGCATCTTCATGCAGCCTGATGAACTCTGCAGGGAAAGCAGAGATGCAGGGGGAAGGACTGCTTTCAAGATGTGCAATCACCCCAGCAGCTGAGATGACTGAGTTGCCCTGTTCTGTAAACTGTTAGAAGGATCAGACCTCTAAACAAGTTCAGAATGTCCATCTGCAATTTACAAAGCTCACTGTGCCTAAAGCTCTCATGAAGAAGAACAAAAGGGGGGACAGCTAGGTGGCACAATGGATAAAGCACTGGCCTGGGATTCAGGAGGACCTGCGTTCAAATCCAGCCTCAGACACTTGACACTTACTAGCTGTGCGACCCTGGGCAAGTCACTTAACCCTCATTGCACAACAACAACAACAAAAAAGAAGAGCAAAAGGGACCAGGAGTGGGGCAGCTTAGGTGGCGCAGTGGATACAGCACCGGCCCTGGAGTCAGGAGTACCTGAGTTCAAATCCAGCCTCAGACACTTAACACTTACTAGCTGTGTGACCCTGGGCAAGTCACTTAACCCCAGTTGCCTCACAAAAAAAAAAAAAAAAAGGGGGACCAGGAGTCATCCTGCTTGTCTCCCAGCTTCTGCTGAGGCTTTCTCAAAACCATCAGGAAGAGAGGAGGCCTCAATGACCAGCTCAATGACATCATCAAAGAGCAAAGGGATTGCTCCTAAGCCACAGATAGAGATTTTCTTCCTGACCATAACTGATGGTCTTTATGACTTTGGGTAGGAAAGTCACCTCACCTTTCAAGGCTTTAGTTTCTTCCATCTACAAAATGATGAGAATATTGTGAAATAAGAAAAAAAAAAAAGAGGTAAGTTTGAATTCATGCGACAAGTAGGAGAAAGATGGTGCTTCCCCCAAAGAGGAAAAAATACACTTTACCATAGTCCCTGAATCAGGGAAGCTCCCTTTACCAAATCAAGGCTTGAAGGGGACCAAAAAATGAGGGGGGGAAGAGAAGGAGAAGGATGGCTTACAGCGGCAGTAGTGTCAAACTCAGGTAGAAATAGGGGCCACTAAACTTTACATAAGGACATCTATTGGCTAAATATTGACAGTTTCAAAATGTAATATGATCTACATTTTGTTATATTTTTATTTATTCTGCTAAATATTTTCTAATTACATTTTTTTTTTGCGGGGCAATGGGGGTTAAGTGACTTGCCCAGGGTCACACAGCTAGTAAGTGTTAAGTGTCTGAGGCCGGATTTGAACTCAGGTACTCCTGAATCCAGGGCCGGTGCTTTAACCACTGTGCCATCTAACTGCCCCCTCTAATTACATTTTAATCTGATTCTGGTCCAACTCAGCCAGTGGTCAGAGGATTTGATACTTCTGACACATAATAGAAGAAAGTAGAGGCATATCTTATTTTATTATGCTTCAAAGATAGTGTGGGGTTGGGTTTTGTTTGTTTGTTTTTACAAATTGAAGGTTTGTGGCAACCATGCATTGAACAAGTCTATTGGTGTAATTTTTTCTGACAGCGTGTGCTCATATCGTGTCTCTGTGTCACATTTAAGTAATTCTCATAATATTTCAAACTTTCTCTATATTATTGTATCTCTTATGGTGATCTGTGATCATTGATCTTTGATGTTGTAATTATTTTGAGGCACCACAAACTATGCTCATATAAGACAGTGAACCTAATCAATAAACATTGTGTTCAGACTGCTCCATCAAATGGCAGTTCCCCATCTCTCTCTCCCTCTCCTTGGGCCTCCCTATTTCCTGAGACACAACAATATTGAAATTAGGCCAATTAATAACTTTACAATAGTCTCTAAGAGTTCAAGTGAAAGGAAGAGTCAATCGATTAGGCAAATTATCTTGTTTTATTTTAAGAAATTGCCAAGGCCACCCCAACCTTCAGCAACCACTACCCTGATCAGTCAGCAGCCATCAACATCGAGGCAAGACCTTCCACCAGCAAAAAGATTGCAATTCACTAAAGGCTTAGATGATGGTTAGCACTTTTTAGCAATGAAGTATTTTTAAATAAGGTATATAACCATTTTTAAAGGCATAATAGTATTGCACACTTGATAGACTATGGTATAGTGTAAATACAACTTTTACGTGCACTGGGAAACCCAATAATTCATGTGACTTGCTTTATTGTGATATTCATAAACAACAAACATATGTAGTACTTTAAGGATTAAAAAGTACTCTACATTCATTTCCTCATTTAAGCCTCAGCCCTCTGAAGTGGGCACTGCAGGAAGAAATTTGAGTCTCAAAGAAGCTAAGTCATACACTTGCCCAGGGCCACACATCTGGTAAGTATCTAAGGTAATATTCAAATCCAGGTCTTTCTTGAATTGAAGTCCAGCATTATTCCATGCTCTGTATCATGCTGTCTCTAAACATACACACACACACACACCATATTTGCATGTGTTTGCATATATGCAACTGGCATGTGATATGTTTACTTGCCTCTTGTCTGTTTGAATTATTAAGAAGCAGCTTGGCATACCAGATAGAGGGAGCTGGTCTTGAAGCAAGGAGGACCTGGGTTCAAATTCTATTTCTGACACGTTCTGGGCCACTCTGTAGGATCTGAAGTTGCAAAGAATGTGCTGACCCACATCTATAGAGGCAGAGGGAATTTCCTCACCAAGAGGTTTCTTCCTTTTTTTTTTTTAAGCAGGGCAATGAGGGTTAAGTGACTTGCCCAGGGTCACACAGCTAGTTAAGTGTCAAGTATCTGAGGCTGGATTTGAACTCAGGTCCTCCTGAATCCAAGGCCAGTGCTTTATCCACTGCGCCACCTAGCTGCCCTAAGAGGTTTCTTGTACCAATGAAATCACATATCTAGTCTTTATCCCTCCTTTCCTCATGGGCTCAGGAGTTAGAATGATTTAAAGAGGGAGAGGTAGTACAGATTTTCAAGATTGCCCTCCTACCTCCACTTTACCAGAAGTTTGACAATGAAGAACAGACTTGGTGAGCCATTGCAGAAGTGGCAGAGCCGAGCAAGGCAGGTTCCTAGAGTTAACCAATTTCCTTTTTTTTTTTTTTTTTTGCCTTAGAGATACTTCCTGTCCCTCCATTTAGCTCAAGGAGCAAAGAAAGATGCTGACAGTTTTTTTTCCACTTTGTCCTTAAAAATAAGAACTCTTCGGGAGGACTGTGCAGATGACCTGGAGAGGAATCATTCCAATCTTGCACCCAGATCTCCCTTACCCACTGAATCAATTAGAAAAGCATTGCACCTATGCTATACTGTAGCACAATCTGAATACTACAAGGCACACAAATGTTTCCTTTAAAGAAGAAACTGGGGAGGAGGGGCTGTCTCTTATTATTTGACTTGTTCTAAAAAAAGTAACTATAATATGCCAACACTACAAAACCATAGGGTAAGGTTTGCTCCAAGATACCTAAGGTGACAAAGTTACAGGCATTCTCTTTGTTGGTCTTGAGAGGTATCGCTCCTCAACATGAAAAGCACAGTCCCTGACACATACTAGGTGTTTAATAAACGTTGATCTATTGATACTCCAGGTTAAATATCTCTTAAGTTCTTTCAGCAGATCTTTATATAACATGAATTCAAGGCCCTTCTCTGTCCTAGCTGCCTAACTTAGGGCACTTTCTAACTTAATAATGTTCTTAAACTCTCGCAGCCCAAACTAAACACAATACTCCAGATAAAGTCTTCAGAGATGAAGGAAAGTATTATTTCTTTCATATGAATAACGAATTACTGAATTAGTGAAGTAGGGATGGATTTAATTGATCAAATTGATCATGAGGCATCCCAAAGAATTACAAGACTCAGTGACTCAATTTCCTAAGTTTTATTAGAAGACTGTGATGACCACAGGGAGAATCACCCAAAGAAGAAAGGTGTCTCAAATAGGGAGAAGAAAATGATTATATTTATAGTGAGAAAAGTAGATTGTCTCCTCATGTCTTAATTTCCTCCTCATGGGAGGTTCATATCCTAATTTGGAATTCTTGGGATCCTAAGATGTCCTTCAAGGTGAGTACTTTTCTCACTAGGGGTGTGTTTGGGGGGGGGGGGTTTAAAGGTCATAAGGTGAACCTAAGGACACATTTGGTCTTTCTGCACATGCTCATAAAGACATGCTTAAACTTGTCAGAGCCAGAGGGTCTCTCTGTTTATGATACCTCTTTACTTTAAGATCTGGTTTCTAGGTGCAGTTTCTGTTTCCTGTCATCTAGGAATATTAATGGCTATTAATGGTTTATGGTCCCTGGTTACTGTCTCCTTAGGCTTCTGTTGATAGTGTTGGTTGATAGGGACTTGAACCCTCTTGGTTACTGTACTGTGGATAAGAACTCAAGCCTTAGTTTCTCTATTAACCCTTTTAGCTACTGTTTATCTGTTAACCTCTTTTTAGCTACTATTGATTAGAGCTCAGGTCTTAGGTTATCTGTTAACTCTTTTTAGCCTCCTCCATCACTAAGACTAAGGTTTTGTTTTTTCTTCCTATGATTTTCTTCCTATTTCTTTTCCTCATTCTTTACTAGGTCAGATAAGCCTCTTGCAAGTTATTCAGCCAGCATCTGAAGGACTTTGCTTGACTACGAGATTGGGTTAACTGAATCTTAAATCTTGTTCAGACCCCACCCAAGTGGGGAAGCCCATTGTGTTCTATTTAGGATTGGGAGGGTGGGATAGATCCTCTCTCTAGACTGCCCAAGGCTGAAGGTTGTCTGAGAGTAAGAGTGACATAATCTGGGGGCAGCTAGATGGCGAAGTGGATAGAGCACCAGCCCTGGAGTCAGGAGGACCTGAGTTCGGATCTGACCTCAGACACTTAACACTTACTAGCTGTGTGACCCTAGGCAAGTCACTTAACCCCAATTGCCTCACCAAAAAAAAAAAAAAAAAAGTGATATAATCAGTCACATCACCCAGTCCCTCATTGGAATAGGTCTACCTCTCATTATAATACTGATTCTCCTTATTAATTGATAAACAGAATTGATTGTCATCTGTAGGGAACACCCACTTTTCCAAGGGCATATAAGCACAATAGGCCACCATGAACCATCTTTGGCTCACAAGAGATAGCCAAATAACCAATAATTTTATCAATTATTTGCTCATTATTAATAAAATGATTAATTATCTAGAAATTATGTCTTTCAAACTTTTTATATATCATAGAGAGCAGAGTACAGGGGGACTAGTTTCTTACTCTTAGGAGTTATACCTCTTTGGATATATCCCTAGACCACATTAGCTTTTTTGCTGCCACATCACACTGATTATTCATGTTGAACTTGTAGTCCCCTAAAACCCAATAGGTCTTTTTCAGAACAACTGCTGTCTAACTTTGCCTTCTCCAGTTTGTACTTGTGAAGTTGATTTTTTGTACCAAAGCATAAGACTTTACATTTATTCCTATTGAATTTCATCTAATTAAATTTGGCCCAGTGCTTAGTTGGCTAAGATCATTTTGGATACTGACTATATTTCTGCAATGTATTTGTTATTTCTCCCAGCTTTGTGTTATCTATGGATTGGAAGAGCATGCCATCTATATTTATGGCATTCTTCTCATCTACTAGTTTAGTAAATGTCCAAAAAGGAAATGGGATGACTCTTCTTGTGAGCTGTTCTTGATGAAGTCATGCTGTCTCTTTGTAATTGCTGCTTGTCTTTATATGTATTCACTAACCATCTGTTTAATGATCTATTCCCAGGAATCAAAATCAAGCTCACTGACAAGAGTTTGCAGATTTGGGTCTCTTTCCTTTTTTTGGAAAATAGGGGCATTTGCCCTTTTCCAATCTTGTGACACCTCTCCCATTTTCCAAGATCTTTGAAATATCCTTGACAGGAGCTCAGTAAGCATATTTCTCAATTCTTACATTACTCAAGGATTTAATTGAGGGCAATTAGGTGTTCTCTTACTTTCTCCTTACTTTAGGTATCAATTCCCTGCTAGTCATTTTTGCTTTTATTTCCTGTGTATAATGAAATGGTTAAAGCACTTTGTCTGAGTCAGGAGGACCTGAGTTAAAATCCAGCCTCAGATCCTTGCTGATATTGGACAAGTCATTTAACCTCTGTTTCCTCAACTATAAAGTACAGGTGATAATAGCATCTACCTCCCGGGGTTGTTGTGAGGATCTAATGAAATAATATTTGTAAAGTGCTTAGCACAATGCCTAGCATCATTGTAGGTGTTATATAAACATTAGGTATTATTATTAAAGTATTTGGCACAGTGTCTGACACTTCTTTAATGCTTATTCCCTGTCTAGTGCAAAGGCCATTCTCCTTAGCAGATCCAACAGAAGGAAAATAAAAATGGAGTAGCTCTGTTTTCATACTGTCATCAGTTATCATTGATCCATCCTTCCAAGCAAAGGCCCCTGTATTTTGGCATGGGAGTAAGAACATATGATTTCTGAGTATGTGCCTGAGAGAGGGCCTCAAGTCTCTGTAGTTCTGTTCTACTTTTCTACTTTGTATTTTTTGTCTTGAGCACAGGTCACTGGATAGAGATTTCTGAGAAATTTCTAGCCTTAGTGGCTACTTTATCATTTCAAAGGATTTGGAGTCATTGAATCAAGTGCTGGTTGCTCTTCCAGAGATACTTTTTCCAACTATACCCTTCTTGGTAAAGCTGACCAAAGCCAGGAGGATGAGTCTTGCCTTCCTGGTTGGTCAGAATATAAAGACCTTGAATTACTACTCAGACTGCAGATTGAGAGGAAAATAAAATCTGTTTAGCATACCCATAAGTCTCTCCAGAGTTTTTCTTAGCTCCTAGCAAAGTATGAAAAATGTGGTAGATTATATTTTATATTTAATTATGTGTGGTAGATTATATTCTGTTTAATAATGTGTTTATACACATAAAAAAGTATTTCGTGTTTTAAGCATTTTTTTCATGGTAGAGAAAATAGCTGTCCTATACCTGTTATATATTACATTGAGTAACTTTTTCAGAAGGGACCTTTTTTTTTTTATATTTGTTTGGTTTTTTGGTTTTGTTTTTGTAGGCAATGGGGGTTAAGTGACTTGCCCAGGGTCACACAGCTAGTAAGTGTCAAGTGTCTGAGGCTGGATTTGAACTCAGGTACTCCTGAATTCAGGGCCAGTACCTTAACCACTGCGCCATCTAGCTGCCCCCCAGAAGGGACCTTTTAAACCCTTTTGGGGAGTCTCTAGGCATGAACCATACCTCGGCTTTATTTAAGACATTTCCCCCCAAGATTCTTTGGTGAGGGACAAAAGCAAGAGAATTTGAAAAAAAAAACCCAAATCCCCATTCTTTGGGGTCAGGCTGCTCTTAGGACTAAATCTGACCCAGAAGAGGCAAAAGTAAGAGCCCTTCCATGGGAAGAGATGCCAGGTGTCATCAGTTATCGTCCCATCCACCCCAAAGGCCCTATCCTTTTTTGGATCCTCCTTTTCCCCTCAACATAGCTTTTTTTTTTTTTTTTTTTTTGTGTGGCTATTGGGGTTAAGTGACTTGCCCAGGGTCACACAGCTAGTAAGTGTCAAGTGTCTGAGACTGGATTTGAACTCAGGTACTCCCGAATCCAGGGTCGGTGCTTTATCTACTGCGCCATCTAGCTGCCCCCTCAACATAGCTTTTAATAAGGGGTAGGGGTAGGGGCAGCTAGGTTGCACAGTGGATAGAGCACCGGCCCTGGAGTCAAGAGCTCATTGGGGGGGGGGGTGGGAGGTAGGACAATGAGGGTTAAGTGATTTGCCCAGGGTCACACAGCTAATAAGCATTAAATGTCTGAGGTCAGATTTGAACTCAAAATCCTCCTGAATCCAGGGCTGGTGCTTTATCCACTGCACCACCTAGCTGCCCCCTTGACTATATCTTTAAATGCAAATCACTCTGGCTTTCACTGGACCCAATAATGGATCCCAGCCCCCCAGTCTCTCTTGCTCTCTCTTGCTTGTTTGGATCTTGATGGCTCAGAGAGAGTAAAAACAGCAATTTTTTTCTGTTCTAGCAAGAAACTCTGAGGGCTTTTTTCCCTCCCAGATTGATTCTATTGTGGTGGTGAACTAGGCCAGCTTTTGTCTCCATTCTTACCTAGCCCTTAGTAACTGAATGGGCTACCTCAGACAAACTGAGACCTAGGAAAGAGCTTAGTTTAAAAAGGCCAAGGTCACCCACTGCATCCTGGACCATTACTAGTCCTCTTGACTTTTGTCTTACCAGTGGACTTCAATGACTCTGGAAGAAAGTGAGGCTGATATCTTTGCCCAGCTCTGCCTCACTTCAATCCAATTCACCTGCAAGTCAAGACATCACCTTGTGATGTCATTGAATGAAAGATAAACAAGTTTCAGCTAATATTTCATTTTCTGCAAGAAGTCTTAATGTTAGTGCCTCATATTGAGATTATCTCCACTTTATCCTGCATTTATCCTGTTCAAGCACAGGTAAAGGCAGTCAAGTAGCATAGTGGAGACAGAATAAATCCACCCACAGGCAAGTGACCTCCAGTCTCCCTCAGTTTCCTCAACTACAAAATGAAGACAATAACATCTACCTTCCAGGGTTGGTGTGAAGATAACAAATTTGTAAGGTGCTTCGAAAACCTTAAAGCACTATATAAATGCTATTATTATATGCTCACGTGTATCTTGTTGGTATGTTATATATGTTGTTAACCTGTAAATTAAGGAAACAATCAATATAGCAGAAAACAAGGTCTTTAATCGGTGTAGAGGAACTATAGCAAGAAAAGCAAGAAGCTAGGAATACCCAAAGATGGGACAGGATTTTTATGGGGTAATAGAACAAAAGAGAACCAAAAGACTGCTCCAGAGTCAAGTACAACTACTTAATGTAAATTGTAACAATTGGAGTGACGCCACCTGCTCGTGATGTCCACCTGCTAATAGGGGAGTGCCTCCTTTAGCCTTTGTCAATGTGTTGCCCAATTTCTTTTTCTCTTTTCATTCCCTTTACTTAGTCATAAGCATCTGTAATGTTATTGCTTCATGTGAGGAAACCATGTTTCTTCACTTGAAGCACAGGGGGGGACTATAACAATTGGAGTGATGCCCCCTGCTGGAGAGCTACTGTAGGAAAGCTCTGCCAAAGACCTCTGAAGGCAATCCATGTGGCTTGGGAGGTCAGTTCCTTGGTGTCAGGAAGTGACGTTTGCTTGTGGGTACTGTCTATCAAAGCTATCAGCCAATTAGCTTGGAGCTGTGTGTGTGTGTGTGTGTGTGTGTGTGTGTGTGTGTGTGTGTGTGTGAACATGACGTTTCCAGTTTTCACAGGAGGCTTGTGGGACAAAGAAGGGGCAAGGCTCATTCTCTCTCTTTCGAGAGGACTTCAGGGGGGAGCAGAGCAGGAGACAATGGCTCCCTGAGATAGATAGCTGAATCTAGGCCTCTTTCTCTTTCTTCACCAAATTCTTATTCTCCTTAATAAATGCTTAAAAAGTCTTAACTCTTGCTAAAGCTTCTAATTTATTGGTGACCACTCATTAGATTATTAGACAGTATACCTAGAATCTTAGCCACAAAATGAACCTTTGACAAAAGACTCTATAGAACTGCTTCTGAGTTAAATATAAATAAATAGAAATTATTTTATGTAAGTGAACCCTTTTACATAATGACGTAAAGTCCAAGGAGTAAGGTGGGGAATCATTGGGAGGGGATAGTTTTCTTGGGGGGCATCCATAAGTCAATCAAAAGTCTGGAACTGACAAAGATTGGTTAGCCCCAGGCAATTCATTGGCCTGGGAATGGAGAGTAGGTGGGGATCAGTCAGTTCTCAGTAAATTTGTAGTTATCAATGTATATATGTATTTATTGTCTGGAAGTTATATATGTATGTCTTGTTCACAGCTTATACATGTATAAGTGTATACATATATATACATATACATATATATATGCTGTTTGCACTTTATATGAGTGCGTATGTATTGTTTGCATATTGTCCTCAGACTGTGAGCTTCTTGAAAGTAGGACCTGTTTTTGCCTTTCTTTGTTTCCTCAGCATTACACAGTATTTGGCACATGTTGTTGTTCAGTCTTGTCCCCATCTTCCTGACTGAACTGGGGGTTTTCTTGGAAAAGAAAGTTTGTCACTTCCTTCTCTGGCTCATTTTCCAGAGAAGAAAACTGAGGCAAATAGGGTTAAGTGACTTACCTAAGGTTACACAGTTAATAAGTGTCTGAGGTCACATTTGAACTCAGGAAAATGAGTCTTCTTGACCTCAGGCCCAGCATTCTATCCACTGAGTCCTAGTTGTCCATTTGGCACATATTAGGTGTTTGTTTATTAAATGCTTGTTTACTGACATAGTCTGAACTAGGGTGGAGGCCTCGTGAATGATCTTTTCAGCTTCAGAGTATCAGGTGAGATGAGTCAGTATACAGTATTAGTTGGCTATTTAATTACTCTTCCATTATAAGGAATGATTTTCAAGAGGGTAACTGCCCCTAACAAATATGGCGGCTCAGGCCCATCTACGTAACTTCCCCTAACAAACATGGCCTCCGCAGAGAGCGGAAGCGCCCAGACCCAAAACAAAGATGGCGGGGGCGGTCCGGCAGCCTGGCGGAAGTTACCTCCCACCAAACCTCTCCGCCCCGGGGAGCGGGGAGAGCGCCACGATGGCGGCATCGATGGCCGGTTCGCAGGCTCTGAAGCGGCTGGAGCTGCGGGACGCCGCAGCGCTGTTCGAGGCACATGGAGCGGAGGAGATTCGTGGCCTGGAACGGCAGGTACGAGCGGAGATCGAGCACAAGAAGGAGGAACTACGGCAGATGGTGGGCGAGCGCTACCGCGACCTGATCGAGGCGGCTGATACCATTGGGCAGATGCGCTGCTGTGCCGAGGGACTGCTGGACGCCGTGAGGGCTACGGACCAGTGCTGCGCGCGCCTCCGCCAGCAGAGCCACGCTACTACTACGGCTACAGCAACGTCGCGCCCCGCCCCCGCGCGCACCCCACAGGTCTCATCCCCTTTAGCAAGCCCCGCCTTCCCTGTATCTCTCGACCCCCATCCCTGAAACTGATCTACAGAGGTCCCTCCCCTCCCCCCAGCACTTCACCACCCGTGCTTTCTCCCCGAGAAGCACCTAGTCTGCGGAGGGACCACCCTGCTGCGCTCCTGAATGGGAGGGACAGCTTTTCTTCCAGGGATTCCATTCCATTCCACCAACACCTGCTCTCTGCCACACGTAGGAAGAGGCAGCCGGAAGGGTAGTGCAGGGAAGGCCAACCTTAGTCCTGGGCTCCAAGCTAAAGACCCAGGATTATAAATCATCGGACAGCTGCCAGTCAGCAATGGTGGAAGGAAGGAGTTTCCTTTGAGGGGGATTCCCAACAGAATTGAAATTCTAGGTCTGGGCCAAAAAAAAAAAAATGTCTAAGGCATTGGGTTAGGTTAAAGAGAATGAAGAGAAAAAACCCGGAAGGACTGCCTTGTTGAGGGATTACTAGTAGCTAGGGTTTATAGTGTAAGGTTTACAAAGTACTTTACAAATATTTTATCCTCACCACACCCCTGGAAGGTAGGTGCTGTTATTCTCATTTTATGCATGAGGAGACTGGCAAATGTTAAAGTGCCATATCCTAGGGCACCCAGCCATTTAAATATCCAGGGCTGCATTTGAACTCAGGTCTTCCAGACTCCAGGTCCAGTGCTCTATCCACAAAGGAGAGAGGGCTAATAAACCAGACGATAGGGAAAGACCTGGTAGGAGATAGGATGGAGGAAGCTTGGGATTCCCAGAGGCAGAGGTGAGCAAGTGCTTTCCGGACTCATGTAAGCCTTAGAAATTGCTGAGGTCGGGGCAGCTAGGTGGCGCAGTGGATAGAGCACCGGCCCTGGAATCAGGAGTACCTGAATTCAAATCCAGCCTCAGACACTTAACACTTACTAACTGTGTGACTCTCGGCAAGTCACTTAACCCCATTGCCTCACAAAAAAAAAAAAAAAAGAAAGAAAGAAAGAAAGAAATTGCTGAGGTCACCACGTGAAAGAATATAGAGAAAAAAAGAATTTTAGAGCAAAGACACAGTTCATAGACATGACTTGGATGATGAAACCAGTAAAGGAGACCAAGATGGAGCAGTTAGGCAGGAAGAGTAACCTGGGGAAAATAATATCACAGAAACCCAGAGAGGATAGAGTATGTAGGAAGGAGAGGGTGGCCTACAGTGTCAAATGCTGAAAAGGGATCAAGGAGGATGAGGATTGAAAAAAGGCCATTAGATCTGGTAATTAAGGGATGATTGGTAACTGTGGAGAGAGCTCAGTTGAGAATTGACTGTTTGAAGTCAAATTGAAAAGGGCTGAGGATAAAGGGGAGGAGAGGAAATAAAGATAACCAACATAAACTTTTGAGTTCTTTCAAGCAGTTTGGCTGAGAAAGTGAGGAAAGATATATGATGCTAGCAGGGATGGCAGAATTTCATGAGGCTTTTTTTAAGGCTGAGGAACGATAGTGGGGGCAATCTGCTGGAAAATATGAGAAGGGAGAAGATCAAGAGTATATGTAGAAGGGTTGTCCTCTTTATCAAAGACTAGAGTAATGGAAGAAATAATGGGGGCTGATGTACAGATGAGAAAGGTGAGCTCGTTGAGAATGATCTTGATATAAAGGAGAGAACCTCAGCTGATTGGGATAGAGATGGGTATTATGGGAAGCTTGAGGAGAGGTTTGGAACAGCTGTTGTGGAGAGTGAGATAGGTCATCATTTTAGGAGCGATAAAAGGATTGGTTTGCTGGGAGTGAGCAGCCAGTTGAGATTAGATGACAAATTTGTATTGGATCCAAGCTACACGACTTGCTCAGTTTCTTCTAGCTTCATTCTGTTCCAAGTGAGAGGAATGGAACTGGCTGGTGGTAGTAATTCAGGGTTGGGATTTGTAAGGCCCAAGGATAATGGGTGATGGAGCCAGGGACTAGAGCTAGATACCTTTTTAAATTACTTTGTATTTAGTTGTATACTGTTATATTTCCCTACAGAATTTAAACTCCTTGAGGGCAAGAACTAAGTTTCTTTTGGTCTTTGTATTTCAGCCAGGAACTTAAGAAATGTTTGTTGACTTGAATTCTGTGAAATAGGGCTCTGGAAAACCAGGCTTTGATAAAGCCCATTGGGGTTCAAATAGAGCTACTTGACCCTGCCTTTAAACCCCAGTCACTCTGGTGCACATTGATTGGCCAATAGGAGGTCCCACCCCAAACCTTATTTGCTCTTTGTTTGGGTCTTGATGACTCAGAGTAAGTGTAAATAGCAGTTGTTTCTTTCCTGGCCAGAAACTGAAGGGTCTTCCCCTCCCAAAAGATTGATTCTTTTGCGAAAGCAAACTGGACCATCTTTTGCCTCAATTCCTACCTAGCCTTAAATCACTAAACAGGTGTTGCCTCGGACAAACTGAGACCTGGGAAAGACCTTAGCTTAAAAAGGCCAAGGTCTCCCACTGCATTGGGGCCATTGCCAGTCATCCTGACCTATGTCTAGCTATTGGATTCCAATGACTCTGGAGGAATGAGGCTGACTTTGTGAAGCTCAGCCTCACTTAAATCCAATTCATCTGCAAGTCAAGACCACCCTCCTGTTACCATTGATCCTCTTCCAGAAAGGACAAACGACAATGACCTATTGCTCCTGCAGGAATACCAAGGCTTTTATTGGTTTTTCAGATGAATCTGATTTTTTTTTTTTTTTTAGTGAGGCAATTGGGGTTAAGTGACTTGCCTAAGGTCACACAGCTAGTAAGTGTTAAGTGTCTGAGGCCGGATTTGAACTCAGGTCCTCCTGAATCCAGGGCCGGTGCTCTATCCACTGCGCCACCTAGCTGCCCCAAATCTGATTTTTAAAATTGAGCTCTTATAGAGCCTTGGAAAGTTGGAAGTACTCCTTTAATTTTGAAATGAAAGGCCTTTATTGTCAAATTTGAGTTCTGTAGTTAGTGCATGCTTATATATATATATACATATATAGAGAGAGTTTATCCAAGATTTACCAGAGTATACTTAGCATCACCTGACCTCATCATAATGATGAATTTAGTGGTATTATACACCAGGGTCAAATGACAAAATTGAAAATTTGAACTTACTTTCACCCTGAGATTCTAGGCTTTTTTTTTTTTTTTTTGCTCAGGGCAGTGAGGGTTAAGTGACTGGCCCAGGGTCACACAGCTAGTAAGTGTCAAGTGTCTGAGGTCAGATTTGGACTCGGGTAGGTCCTCCTGAATCCAGGGCTGGTGCTTTATCCACTTCCGCCACCTAGCTGCTCCTGAGATTCTAGGCTTATTTATTGGGCTTGTTTTCATAGTAGCTGTGTAGGGATTTAATGTATAAGTAAGTCTTACTCCAAAATCAAAATGACCTCACATATTTTTGAGTGCCTACTATTATGCAATGTTCTGTGGGGAATACAAAGAAGCGAAAGACCCATCCTTTCAAGGAATCTATAGTCTGGCTGTGGAATATACTAAACAGGTGAAAAGCTAAATAACAATAAAAAATTAGAATGGCTGTTGAAGAACTCAGCAGAAGAAACGTCCCAAGGGTACATGATTAGTTGGCAAAATAACCTTTTCAGGAATTCAGAGGAGAGAACCCTACAGGCCAGAACTGGTCAGGGAGGCCTTCATTAGAGGTGAGATTTGAGTGGAGTCATGAAGATAGGCTATGGAAGAGGATTAGAAAGGAAAAAACAAGAGGGTGGAATGAGGGGAGTAAAAGCTGGGAATTATGGGAAAGGATAAGATCTCTTCTGAGGACAGTGAGGAAGCTAGTTTTCCTGGAACAGAATGTTCACATTAGGTTTAGTCTGAGCTCAGGCAAGATAGAACTGCTCAAGGCTTGATACTGAAGAGTCTTGAATGCTAGGCTTTATCCAGAGCCTTTTGAGGCTGACGTGAGCAAAGCTGTATCTGAGGATGATTAATCTGGCAGCTGTGGTGGAGGGGATGGGGAATACAGGCAAGGAGTTCGTTTTAAGAGGTGGTTGTAGTAGGCTGAAGTAAGTCATCATGACCTGAACTCAGTGATGACAGTGGGAATGGAAGGGTGGATATGAGAGAAGAATTGACAGGGTTTAGCAACCAGCTGAATATGGAAGGCAAGAATGAGGAAGTCGAAGCTGACTTGAAGATTTTAAGACTTGAATACTCAGCAGAACCATTCATGTAAAATCTCCAGCTCTTAGTTGAGATAGGACAGACTCTGGTATTGATTCAAGGCAGTCATCAGGGCAGAGGAAAGCACTCTCCTGGGGAATCATAGATTTAAACCAAAGTTCATCAGACCACCAGATCCAAAGGAGGGGATCAAGGAACCTAAATGGAGCCGGCAGGCAGTATGCCAAGGCATTATTAGCCTTGACACTTTAGAGGGGAGGTGGGACTTCTCTATCTAAGACAGTCATTATTCATTTATGGCATACTGCTAGTTTTTAAAAATACATTTTTATTGATATCTCTTTTTATCACCAAAATTCTCCCAGCATCCCCCCCAAGGACTCACCCAAGGATCCACCTTATATAACAAATAACATTTTGCTAAATATGTTAACATGGGAAGAAATAAGAAATGCAGAATAGGATATGGGGAACTAGTTTGTGTGTGTGTGTGTGTATAGAAATGAGTTCAGTTTTAGAGATATCAATGGTTATATGAGAATATTCAAGTGGAAAGATCCAGCAGGCAATTGGAAATATGAGGCTAGAACATGGCAGAGGGGGTGGGCCTATTGATTTGGGCACCCCCTGCATAAAAGGTGATAGTTGAAACTGAGAATGGATGAGAGCTAAGGGCAAAGAAAGAAGAACAGAGGCCTGACCCTTGGGGGTCACTTGTATTTAAGGGATAGGAGGAGGAAAGGCAAGAATATTCAGAGAGGTAGAAAAAGAACCAAGAGATTTCTCAAGGAACCCAAGGGAGGAGGAATGCTGACACAGCAGCCAAATTGATATTCTTAACGTAGATTTAATTTTCTACTCAGGAATTTTCAGTGGTTCTTGATTGCCTCTAGGATAAAATATAAAATCCTCAGTCTGACATTTAAACCTTCCATAAACTTGCTGCCACCTACCTCTCCTGTCTTATTTCCCTGATTGCTGCTTCTTCAGTCAAATTGGCCTGCAAGCTATCCGTGATTTCATCTCCTAAATTTGCTGTCCCCCATATCTGGAGTGTTTTCTTCATCTCTAACTGGTAGAATCCTTACATTCCTTCAAAGCACAGCTCAGGTGGAGCCAGCAGGCAGTACATCAAGGCATTATTAGCCTTGACACTTTAGAGGGGAGGTGGGACTTTTCTATCCAAGACTACAAGGACTAGCCTCAAGTTTACCCTTGCTAGTTCTACCTTGCATTTGCTTGGAAGTGTACATTTTGGTCTTCCTCTGTAAACTCTGTAAACTGTAAACTTCTTGAGGGCAAGGGCTGACTTGTTTTTTTCCTCATATCTCTAGCACCTAGGTGCTTGATCAGTATTTATTGAATTGCTGAAGAGAAGTCAAGGAAGATGATGCAAATTTGACAAGAAGATAGATGAGAGAGAAGCTCGACTCTTGCATTGTGTGTGTGTGTGTGTGTGTGTGTGTGTGTGTGTGTGTGTGTGTTAGGAGAGGTGCTGCATAAGTGAACATAGCATCAGTTGCCTGCTGAAGTTCCACAGAGCCAGTGCCTCCCCGACTTGATAAGAACATAGCCTGCTTCATTCAAGTTTGTTGCCCAAAGTTAGTCCCCTGGCTTTCCACTGAGTGGCGGGTAATAAAGTTTGGGTTCCCCATGCCCTTGATCTTTCCTGTAGCCCCAGCAGTCCTCCCAGGAGAAGTTCTACAGCATGGCTGCCCAGATCAAGCTGCTCTTGGAGATTCCTGAGAAAATCTGGAGCTCCATGGAAGCCTGTCAGTATCTGCATGCCACCCAGCTCTACCTGCTGTGCTGCCACCTTCACAACCTGCTCCGGCTGGACTCCACCAGTGGCTGCTATAGCCCTGTTCTCACCCGCTTTCCAATACTTGTGAGGCAGGTGGCAGCAGCCAGCCACTTCCGGTAAGTCGTTAAATGCAGACAATCATTTCTTGGGTTGATTCTGGAGCCTCCTAATGGGTGGGTTATTATTACTTTTCTCTTTTCCTGCCATTTAAGGCTTTTCCCAGTTGTTTCAGGGTTCTGCCTTTATCTTGGATTAGTAAAAACTTTTGTCCTTTCATTTTATTTCTTCCTAGGTCAACTATTCTGCATGAAACCAAGATGATACTCAGATGCCAAACCGTGTCTGACCAAGCTGTTGCAGAGGCCTTGTCATCGGTCATGCTCCTAGAAGATAGTTCTCCACGCCAGGCCCTCACAGATTTCCTGTTAGCCAGAAAGGCGGCCATTCAGCAGCTTCTCAATCAGCCGCACCATGGTAGGCAGAGCTTACTTCCTTTGAGACTTGATGCTCATAAACTGAGAGAGAATCGTTTCCCTGAGATGATTTTTGACCATAGACTTTCACCATAGATGTATACTTAAAACGAAATTCCTGTCACTTCAGTAAAAGATGCTTTCTTCTTATAGGTGCTGGTATTAAAGCTCAGATTTGTTCATTAGTGGAGCTGCTGGTCACCACTCTGTACCAGGCCCATGCCCTCTTCTATACCTTGCCTGAAGGTGTGCTGCCCGATCCGTCACTGCCATGTGGCATACTCTTCTCTACCCTGGACTCTGTCACAAGCCAGCAGCTTGCAGGTGAATCCCCTGACCAGCTTCTTTAAGAGAATGGCATAATGTGATAGCATTCCATTTCAAGTCTGATTTACTTCTCTTTCTTTTATTTTTCTTTTTTGGAGGCATTAAACATTTATTAAATATTAGTAAAGAGACAGAGCACATGGCTCAGACAATTAAGAAGCCCTATATACCTGGGCTAGAGGGGAAAGAGAGAGCAGGGTGGGAGAGGGAAGAGCCTGCCAAGAGAGGATTTACTTCTCTTTCAAACTCAGGCACAGCCTCCTTATTATATCTGTTTCCTAATATACCTTTAACTTCGATGGCTCCTCTTTCTTTTTCAAGGGCATTAGACATCATAAAGCCAAAAGGGACCTCATGATGTCACTTGGTCCATCCCTACCAATAGGCATGATTTAAATCCAGAGGAAGGATTATTTCCAGAGTATTTGAAGGGCTTATAAGAGTGGGAACACTTCCTAAGTTTCTGTGTTTTTAAAAATCAGGTTTAATTCTGATTTTTCACTTTTGAATTCATATCTACCTACCACTTCAAAGCATTCCCCATCCCAATATTCTCTCCTAATTTTTCCTCTTCCGTACTTTACCGGGAACCATTTTCTCAAAGCAGTTGGGAGTAGTGGAGAGGTTAGAGTGGGCCTGCATGCATGCGTGCGTGTGTGAAGATTTCACTCGCCCTCAGTAATTCCTTTCATACCTGCCCAGAAGAAAGGGAAGGCTTTTGAGGTGTCCTGTTTATTCTATTTAAGCTATTGTTGACCAACAGGCTTCATCTGTTTAGGGAAAGGCATCATCAGTGTCTTGCAAGATATGAAGTTGTGTAGCTGGTTCAAACACCTCCCAGCCTCCATTGTGGAGTTCCAGCCAACTCTTCGGACTCTTGCACACCCCATCAATGAGGAGTACCTGAAAGACACTCTGCAGAAATGGATCAACATGTAAGCCACTAGGGAGAGGTTTCCACAGGCCAGTGGCCTTGGTTCTATGAGGTAGAGTGTGTGGTATTGGATCTCCTGAGTGCCACTGTGTATTGCTCCTCAGGCATATGACCTACTCAAAACATTTCTCTGTCCTTAGCCTAAGGGGGAAAAAAGCAGCACAGCTATGAGGGGTAGTGTGGGAATGAGGCTACTCATTGACAGGGGACTCAGAAGAAAATGGTTGTGTTGTAGGTGTCATGAAGATATCAAAATTGGGATCACCAATTTGCTGGTTTATGTGAAGAGCCTGAAAGGCCTGGCAGGGATTCGGGATGCTGTGTGGGAGCTGCTCACCAGTGAATCAATAAGCCACAGCTGGGAGGTGGTGTGCCGGCGCCTCCTGGATAAGCGCATCTCCTTCTGGGAAGACCTGTTGCAGCAGCTGTTTCTGGACAGGTTACAGGTGAGGGGAGAGCAGGTATAGGGACTGCTCTCTCAGGAAGCCCTGGTTACCCTGGGTGAGATGTCTGGCTCAGGGCATTTTCCTGTTCACTCTCATGTCTCTTCTGTGCATAGCTCAGCTTAGCCTGTGGGCAAATAAGTCTTACAAGTTAGCATAGTTCCAGATGCTAGTAGGGTCAAAAAACTGAGACCAAGCTCAACTAAGAGCCTGCAACCAAGAGAAATTTTTTTTTTAAACTTGGAAAAATGCTAGCATCAACATAGAAAATGCTCATGGAATGCTCATTAAATGCCTGCTATTTGCAAGGCACTATGATAGGGCCTGGCAGATATAAAGACAGAACAGAAAATGGTCCCTTCCCTCAAAGTGCTTCTATTCTACTGAGTAATACCTGTGCCACACATAAATAAAGACAAGCTATGTGTTTGAGGTGCAAGAGAACACCAATAACTGAGAGGGTCAGTAAAGGCTATGCGCAAAAGCCCTGACAAAACCAAGGCTTCTGAGAGGAGGTGGGGGAAGGGATAGCGTGTCATGCTCAGGGAACAGAAGTGGGCTAGTTTGACTGGAAGCTGGAAGAGGTGAAGGAAAGGTGCCAAGTGAGCTGGGGGCTGTGGTGGATGTTTCAGAGGCCTCCTCTCAGGAATCTAATTGGGAATCTCCTTCTTTCCTAGACACTGACCCGAGAAGGCTTTGAGTCTATCTCCAACAGCTCCAAACAGCTTCTGGCTTCTGCCCTGCAGGAGCTTGAAGCCAGTGCCAGCACCTCCCCCAGTAAACAGGTCCAGTTTGAGCACAACATGTCTCTCTTTCTCTGGTCGGAGAGTCCTGCTGACTTGCCCTCAGATGCCGCATGGGTTAATGTGGCGAACCGGAGCCAGTGTGTCAGCAGCGGCCTCTCCATGAAAGCCCAGGCCCTCAGCCCCTACGTTCAGAGCTTTTGTCTTGCCCTAGACTCCAAACTGAAGGTCAAATTGGATGACCTCTTGTCGTACCTTCCCTCAGACGCGACCAAGGAGGCCCCAGGCATGCAGACCAAGAATTCTGCTTTTGATAGGTACTCAGATGCTGGCACTGTGGAGGGAATGCTACGAAACCACTGTGTGGCCTGCACTGAACAGATTGTGGCATGTGTGCGTACTGAGCTGCAAGGGGCCCTGGGCGTGCTGCAAGGGTCAGCCCACTCCCTCAGTCGCCCCAAGCTTTCCTCAGTCCTGTTCATGGCCAGGCTCTGCCAGTCCCTTGGAGAACTGTGTCCCCATCTTAAGCGATGCATTTTGGGCAAATCAGGCAGTTCAGAGAAACCCACGAGGGAGCCTCGGTCTGTGAAGAAACAGATGAAAGCAAAAGCTCAGGAAGTGAATCCTGTTCTAGCAAAATGGCAGGAAGTGAAAGAGCAGCTCATGGAGCAGAGTCTACTGGGATACCGGCTCTGGAGCACGGCTATCACAAATGTATGATGTTGGGGGGAGACGGGAAAGGAAAGAGAGGGAGAGGGGAGGAAGGGAAGATAGATGGGAACCTGGAAATAAGACATACACAAATAAGTGTAATACAAAGGAGAGTCTGATTAAGTTCATAAATGCCACAAAAGTTCACTTTCAGCTGGGATTATCAGAGAAGACTATGGAAGGCACTTGAACTGGACCTCAGGAGGTGTAAAAAAGTATCCCAGGCATGAGGAATAGTATAAACAAAGTGGCAAACTTGAGAGGTGTTAAGGGCTTTGTAAATTGGTGCAATTTGGCTGGAGAATTCCGGTCTGTGGTTTCATCCATTGGAAGTAGGTTTGGGCATTGGAGAGCTACTGTAGGTTTTTTTAGCTGGGGAGGCATGTACATTAGGCTGATTAATCTAGCAGTGGTGTTCAGTGTGGAGAGATTGCAAATAAGACCAGATTTCTGCAGTAGTCCAGGGCAAGCATTTCGAGAGCCACAGTGAAATGGCAATAGAGATGAAGTGTTAGGGACAGCTGTATGAGATTTCAAGGTAGACTTGATATGTACGGCTGTAGAAAGGTGACTTCAAGGTTTTAAGCCAGGGTTAGTTCAGTTTAGTTTGGGAGCTGCCAGTGAGACATTTAGGCCGTCACCTCCCCAGATCTCTAAGTCTGTTCAGTTCTGGCACTCATACTCCAATTGTCAAGGCTAGACCTATTCTTGTCCTCATCACTCCCTATATAGGTTACCAAATCCTTACTCCTCTTCTTCAGATCGTTGTACCTCTCCTTGGACTATTGCAATAGTCTAAATTGGTCTCCTTGCCTCCAGTCTCTCTCCATCCAATCCATCCTAAGCACCAGGGCTTCTTAAACTTTTTCCACTTGTGACTCCTTTTCACCTGAGAAAGTTTTACATGACCTTGGGCATATAGGTATATAAAGTAGGTATACAAATCAAACATTTTTACTGCCAAATTTTCTGCAACCCCCCCATTCAGTTATGCAACTCCACACGGGGTTGAAATTCAGTTTAAGAAGCTTCACATTACACTATCACTAGAGTAATCTTTCTACTGCAGGTAGGGGTGTGAATCTCCATTGGCTCCCCATTGCCTAAAAAGCAGGGCTGTTGGTAATGGCAATGGATGAGAGTGCTAAGGGAAAGTATAGAGGGCAGAGCCTTGGGAAATACCTGTATTTAAGGAGCTGGAGGGTGTTAAAGTAGAAATAGCGTCTGAGGAAGTAGGACAATGAGTAAAGTACAAAGGTGGAAGAGTTATGAATGTAAGAAGTATAACAGCTTGTTGAGGCATAAACTGGTGATGGAGAGGAGGCATCCAGTATAGACTGCTCTTGGTAGTTAAGCAGTGGAAGGGAGGAGACAGTGGTCTGGGGTGGGAGCTTGTTTTGAAGGCTAGGAGACTGTAGAGAAGGCAAATGACTCAGTGGAGAAGAGTATTGAGTATTAACTGGATGAAGGACATTGGAATGATTGGTGGAGTGAGGTCTTAGAAATGGGAAGAGTTGGGATCAAAAGTACAGATGGAAAGATTAGCCTTAAAGAGGCCACCTCATTCTCTAAGAAGAGATGAAGATAGGAAATTGTTCAGAATTGGAAGGGAAATTGAAGGACCTCCTGTTGAATGCCTTCATTGTTCTTAGTATGAGGCCTCCCTTGTGGAAAGCGAGTGAATGTGGGGGGCCTTTGAGGGAAAGTTTACCATCACTAGAGTTTTTTCTTCTTACCAGACTATTCAAATGCAGGACCTCTCCTGTTCACTCCAGTGTTATTTCTATTTAGTGTCATGACCTTAAGAACTGGAAATCTTTCCCTTCCACAGCTGAAAATGTGGGATCCCTCTTGGACAAATTAGGTCCTTTCATTATCCATTCTTCTTCCCTGGAAAGAACTTGTTCTTTTCCAAAATATCTACATTGTTTTTGACTACTAGTCTCTATTAAAGTGCCAGCTTTTTAATTGAAAAGCTATGTTGCTGCCCTATAAGTAACAAGAATATCCCATGTGCTTCTTTTGAGAATTTAGGAACAAAAGAAAATTGTTCTCATTTTACTCAGAAGGTTCAGCACATTAGAAGATGGCCTTTCTGTGGTATGTTTGCTTGTTCATACCCACCCTGGATGTATCTGTCAGGTGTTCCATTAAGTCTCTTTCTTTGATTGCCAGGTCCTGGTTCATGATTTCACCCAGTCATTACTTCTCGATAATGCTGGTGCCATCCTAGCTATGGCCACTAACTGGGATGAGCTAGAAATCCAGGAGGAGACAGAAACTGGGAGCAGTGTAACATCCAAGATTCGACTGCCAGTACAGGTGAGGTGGAGTCACTTTTACAGGAGGCCGAGTTAGAAAGAACTGCTTCCTGAGAGGCACAGGGAAAAAGCTGGACAGATCTAGGTGCTATGTTGGGCATATGACCACTTAGTTTCCTAGAAAGTAGCTTCTTGCACTGCTACCATATAAAGTTGTGGGAATAAGTTAAGTATGTGAAAGCACTTTTATCTTAAAGTGCTAAAATATACGTAATCATATTACAGGGTTATCCATGACAAAAGAGCATAAGAGGTTTGTTGTAATTTAGCAGTGAGACACGATGAGTGTGTTGGGGTACACAGTTAACCAGTGGGAATTCAGTTTCCTCATGCCTTTAGTGGGAGCCAAAATAATACATGTCCAGAATAACACCAATTAAGGATTAGTACTTCCAAGTTCTAGTAATTGTTTCCTAGTTGTTACTTTTCCCACACTCCTGTGTGGGGAAAAAAGCCACATGGCTTCCCAAACAAGTAACAAGAACATCCTATGAATTTTGTTCTCTCCCTATGGGCCATGACCGCATGGCCCTCTCATGGTGGGCTTTGGCAAAAGTGAAAATTTTCATTTTACTCTTCTGGCTCTTCTCCTAATATGTGTACTGTGTGTGAAGCAGGGTTCTGGAGTGGCATGTGGGCAGAAATGTTTGATTTGAGAGGGCAAAACCCATTTTGATGGTTTGCTAACTCCTTTCTAAATGACAGTATTTGATTCTTGTAGCCATCCTGGTATGTACAATCCTTCCTCTTCAGCCTGTGTCAGGAAATAAACCAAGTTGGAGGTCAGGCCCTGCCAAAGGCAACGCTGCAAGAGATGCTAAAGGGTTGCCTGGTTCAAGTATTAGCAGGCTATGAAAAACTTTCTGAAGAGAAGCTAACGAAGGTATGTTATTGGGCACATCTTTGCCTAAAACACGTATTATGTTTCAGGAGCTCTGATGTTTATTATAGCTTCAATCAGGTACCGATTACCAGAGTATCCAAATACATTTCTCCCTCACCCAGTGAATCTTTTCCCAACCATGGGTTTCTAGCTGGTTTGCATTTTTTAAAATGTGAAACCAGTCTCCATGTAGTTTTCCTTCCTAAGCCTGTGCATACCCAAGTTTGATCCTGATCAAAAAATTCAGCCCTTTCCTACTAACCTGTGTAATTCTCATTGTTTGCTAGAGTAGAAGTTCCAGCTTCCTTTCCTCTTAATTTATTTTTTTAATCACACATGCCTATCAGTAAAAAATTGAGTACAATCCTAGTATGTGTAATTTACTTATTTATAAATTATATACATGTGCTACTGTACTAATTGCATAACTTATGAAACTTACACAAAAGTAGAAATCTTAGAAGGGTTAGAGATGAAATATCTAATCCTAGAGGCAAGTGATCAAGTAGGGGACAGATATGCTCAGACCTGAGGCTTTTGGAAAATCACTTGGGCATTTATGTGGAGGATTGCTTGAAGATTTGAGGCTGGGACAATAGGAGGCTATTGCAGTAGTCTGGGTGGGTGGGTGGAAAAAGCTGTGGAAATAGAAACAGCAAAGGATATAAACAGATTGGATATGTGGAAGGAAAGAAAAAGCAAAGCATCAAGGATGATGGGGTAGTAAACTTGGTGACCGCAAGGTGGTGTAGACAGTAATTGGGAAATATGGAAGAGGGCTGGATTTGGGTAGAAAGAAAAAGTCTTTGACCTTTCACAACTCATCCATTCCTGTTTCTCTGGTTTATTGTGTCTTTCAAGATGAAGTGGCAGGGGTGAAGGGTTGGCATAGGCTCCTCTGATTCATTAGTCAGGACGGGTGAAGGAGTCATGGCATTTTTGCAGTAGTACCTGTGTAGCTATTACTGTTGGGACCCAGATCTCCTTTCCCTTCAAAGATGACACCTGGCTCAGGAGGCTACACTGTGGAGGGAACAGGTGAGGCACAACTGGTTGGGGGCATGGATGCAACATGTCTTCTCAGGCTGCAATTTGTTGACCACGTTCCCCTTGGGATCAGGCCTAGTCCCTCTGAGATGACACCCCTAAGTTCATGAAAGACAGCTCGGTATGCCCACATAACAGCTCATTCTTCTTGGTGTTTGGGGAAAACAATTTGCAGAAAGAAGGTACATTCCCAATGACCCAGAACAGGGCACTGCAGCTCCTTTATGATCTGCGTTATCTCAGCATTGTGCTAACAGTCAAGAGTGAAGAGATGAAAAGCAGTCGAAGTAAACAGGACTCCAGGTATTGTACTGTACCCAAAAGACCATTTTAGGGGTGGGGCAAAGGGAAATAGTCATGTTGAAAGCTGGTTATTTTTTATATGAAAACTAAGGGCCTACAATGCTAACAAGATACTTGTCATTTTGGAGGCTGACGAAATTCCAGGTTTAGGGTGTGGCAGGTGTGTAGAGAAAATAGCTTATCTGAATCTCATCTGTCACAAGTCTGTCAACCTTAGAGTGTAATCTGGCCCTCTTCCCCCCCATTAACAACAAGGAATGTGGTCTGATCTCATGAACTCTATAGTTTGAGGTTAATGTTGTGGAGGCTACTCTGCATCCACCCGAGGATAGATGAACACCGCTTAAAAAGCAAAAACAAACAAAATAGAACAAATCCCAGTACTGGGTTTTTCAAGAACATGTATAGGTTTTTATAATAGTTTTCTTTTCAGGATACTGAAAAGCAATTCTCATTCCAATTCTTTTCTTTTCCAGAATTGAAAAAGTAACAGACTTCTTAGAAGGTCTCATAGATCCTTTTGACCTAGATGTCTTTACACCACACCTAAATAGCAACCTTAATCGCCTGGTACAACGAACCTCAGTAAGTCAAAATGGGAACATGCTTCAGTCTAAGTTGTAAGCCCACTGTTGGGGAGGCTCAAGTTGCAAAATAAACAAGTCAGAGCATTTGGCAATACATTAGCAGCTGCCTCTCAGCTGGAGAGAGTGGAGGGGAAAGCCAAGCAAGTAGTCATTCTAGTTAAAGGTGAGCTCCGTGTTATAGAAGGTAGTAAGCTTGAGGCAGGTCAAGTTAAAATCAAGTTAAACTCAGATCATTACAAAATCCTCCCCAAGTGGTTGGATATAAAGATTGACTTTTAAAAACTACAGCAAACAAGCTTAACAAAATATAAAATAGCTTCCTGTGATCAGTGGTAGGAAAAGAAATCACAGATTACTAAATCTCAATTGTACTCAACTCGGAGAAAAAAAGTTGCTTTAACCTAAAAGAACACCATCTCAATTTGTCTTTTTAATCTCCCAGGTTCTGTTTGGATTGCTAACTGGTACAGACAATCAGTTTTCTGCCCGGAGCAGCACTGTCAACTCCCAAGAACCCCATAATATACTGCCACTGGCATCAAGTCGGATCAGGTAAACTTTCATCAGGAAATTCATCTAAGCCCTGAGTTTTCCCAGTGACTTTGCTGAAAGCTCTTTATTTCGCCTTTCAGGTTTGGACTTCTTCCACTTAGCGCGACTAGCACGAGAAAGGCTAAACCCACTAGCCGAAGCACAGAACCCAAAGACCAGGTTAGTGAATGCATCTGAAGCCTATGTCCAATGGCCCTCCCCACTTTCCCCAGAACCTTTTGGGGATCTCCCTCTTAAATACTAACAAAGAACTAAATGACAACATGCACTAATGCTGCATTTAATGGTGGCGCAATACAAGTACAAGATCTTACTAGATTGAGCTGATAGATATTTTAAAAGACGATGGTGTTTAGACATTAAGAGCAGCCTCAGAGTAGAGATAGTATTTTAGGCTGCAAATACTATAGAAAATTCTGCAAAAGATAGGATGGAGTTTTATTTAGCATACTATGGGGGAGGGGTTGGAGTTACATAGCCAGCCCCTGAAAATGGTCATACTCATTTGGAAAACAGAAAAAATTGTTTTGTCCTAGTCACGGTTTCATCCTCCACAACTTACTTGTTAAGAGGAAACTTATTGCTGTTTGCCAACCAGTAAAGCCTGCAGCAATCTTACTGGGCTATTTCAAAACTCAAACCAGTTCTCTTCCCTTAGTATCTCTATCTGTTTGCCCTGTGAACTGAAAAGAAATGTTAGTAATGTATTCTTTTCCCATTCTCTGCAGACCAGTCCATGAGGACCTTCTTCAGAAAAACTTACTTTTTTTTTTTAAGGGTAGTGAGAGGAACAGAGAAAATAACCATTTCCCCCCAAGACTAATGTTTTTCACCTCTGTTGCCATAACTTTCTCCTAACATTAAACTTCCTATTCACACTAAGGAAGCCAGCAGTGGGAAGGGGAAACTTTCCTTGAAAGTTTGACTTACCAGTTCTGTCACACAAGTAAGTTAATACCAGTCAAGGGAAGTAGTTCCTTCAAATCCAGTCTTTTTCTAACCTTACCTACAGGGGAAGGTCCTCTCACTAGCTATCCCAATAGTTTTTAAGATCTGCTTTTATGTGCTGGGTGGCTTTCAGAACAGAAGCCTGGAGGTGGATTAAGTAAGGTAAGAGAATCCTGGTAGAATCTAAGGCACTTTCCTTTCAATCTAATGGCAGGTTGTACTTCCAACACTCTCCAGAGCAGATGATGACATGATGCGTCCTGGTTCCTTGTTCAGACAGCTTGTCACAGAAGAGGAAGACACATCTACACCATCTCTTTTCAAACTTAGTTGGCTCTCAAGCATGACTAAATAAAATGAAGCAATTTATCAGGACATACCTCTCCTTTCCTAAATAAATATTACCATGTATTTATTAGTGCCTCTGCTAATGTTTCTAAATTTCACCAGTTTCTGTGGTTTTAATGAGGGAACGTGGCCCCCTAGTGACTATTAGAAGGTACTTCAAATATTAAATTGAACCTAAGCTAAAATACATAGTTCTACAGTACCTGTTACCTTAAACACCAGCTCAGGTTGCTTAGTCTTTACCATTAGTCATCTGTGCCTTACTAGACACGACAGGTGGAGTTCTCACAAGATCATTTAAGCTGCTAACATACATTTGTGTCTGAGACAAAAGTTACAAATACAGTACAACTTCTTGTCTTTCAAAACTGTGCAGTGTTTGCTAAGAAGCTTGAAATCTAGCCTTTGGAGGATTAATGGTATCATAGAAATAATCAGGGTTCAAAGTAGTATCTAAAAGACATTCTCCCTGGAATGCAAACACTTTACATAGGGAAGAGAAGAAGACAGAGTGTAGGGAGGGTGTTTCCATCTTACAAAGTCTAATCTAATAAGCTTGGTCTAATTTTTCTCCCCCTGTAACAGGGGAAATTTCATTTCAATAGGACATCTGCATACTGAGAGGTAGTATGGTAGCCAGCTTCAGTCCTAGACAGAAGCAAGCTCTTTTTATACTTTGGGAAAGAAAACTAATGTTTTTCATGCAAACTAGTCTTTACTAGTTTACTGAATTAAAAACGAAAATCTTTAAAATTGGAGGACCCCCAGTTTTAAAAGGACTCTTTGCACAAAAGAGTAAGTTTCCAATTGGTTTCCAAATCTGAAATGGAGCCAGTACGGACTCTTAACATGCAGATGCGGTCTCCTCCTACCGTCACCTTCGCTGGGATGCCACCCACCCTGAAAAGAATCCCATAAAAATGGCTTCGAAGCCCCTCTGAAATTGCAATAGTGCAGAAAACCACAAGTAAACAAATAAATGCCTGCTGACCTGTTCTTTCAAATACAGACTGACAAGCCGACAGGCATATTTTGTGCAATTTTTTAACAAACTTTTTAAGTTGAAATATCAAATCTGCACAGTGCTGTCCCTTCACAGAAGGCAAGGAACTGCTAGTTCATCATGTAGGAGGCCGTCCTCGGTGCTGTAGGCTATAAAAGTGGGCCTCCTTCAGAATCTGGTTGATGTGGAAATAAGGGCCTTGGCATAGTGCAGACTGCTCCTGTAAGGACTGAGGGGTATTGGGGCTGGATCCGGTAATGATCTGGTTTAAGCTGCTTTCTTGAACACTTCCCCTGTCTGGGCTATTGATGCTGCTGCTGGTACTACTGCTGCTGCTGCTACCACCACTGTCACTGCTTGAAGACTAGAAAACAAAAAGAAAAGAGAGAAGGATGTTAATGGCAATGATAATCTTCTGCATGTTGTCTTACAGAACATTTAGAAGAACCCATATCACTCCCCTTAACACTTCTGATGTACTATTTTTGCTACCCATTCCAACAACTTCTGTGTAGAAAGGAAATTCTGGACCTCCAGGGAAAGTGACAGGGTTATGGTATTGGTAACATTCTAACCATTATCAAAAAAAAGGAAAGAATGAAAAGAAGAAAGAAAAGGAAAGAAAGCAAAAAAAAAAAAAGCAACTTTGGCCACAATGTTGTAGTTCTTACCTGATCATGAACTACACTGCACTAATGATAATGCAAGAAGCGTATTTTGCTCAATATTTAATATAATTTCAGAACTCTTATAAAAAAAAAATTTGACATTCCTGTTTGGCATTGGTTTTGTCACTTGCTTCCTCCCCGCCTTTTCAACTGAACTCGACTGACTCAGTGCTGTCATAAAGAACAACATCTGACAAAATTATCAGACTTTATTCTCAATATTAGGTATCTGAAGAGAGGTGTTCCAACAGAACTCATTTTAAAATTAGGTCATTACATTTTAAAAATAACCCCAAGTAACTAGGTTAGGAACATTATTCCATTCCTAAGATTCAAAACATAACAAACCAATATAAAAACCGTTAAAGCATGTGAATACTATCAACACTGCAAGGGAAGAAAATCTAAGAAATTTAGAAATGATCCTATACACACTGAAAATTTCAATTTATGACCCTCTTTCAATCTATATTCCTTTGCATTCCTTGAGAGGCAGAAATGAGGCTATTTAAAGAAACCCTTGTTTTGTTGCTCTTTCAAAAGAGTTGGTAAATAACGACTACATACCATTTAATTTTGAAATGTAATCTATGTATGTACAATTAAAAAATAAAAAATTTTAATCATGTTAAGTTCAACATATATGCATGACCATTTATAATAAATAGCATGGATGACAATATTAGGAAAAGTGACATCCTAACAACAGAACAAAATTCATGTTCCACCAGTCATCTGTGTCTTTTCAACACGTGTTACATCAATTTTTACTACAAGAAGCCAAGCAAATTCAGAAAGATGAAGATAAAGTTCTTTTTTAAGCTCAAGAAAGTAATTAGACAGGTTGAAGAATTTACCCACCAAAAGAAGTGACAGTATTGTTAGCTGTAAAATGAAGTTCATATATATGTAGACTTTACACATAGTTTAAAAATTAGCAAGTCAAAATAAGACAATATCTTTACTCCAGGAATATATATCCTAAACTATGCTAGAGATTCTGTTTGAAGAGGGCCCTCCCTGGGTTAATGAATAGTAGTCACAAAGTAAGTTTGCTACACTGGATAAGAAACCCACCGCACAGAACACTTTGTTTCCTCTTAGTCTGTTTTCTTTACTGTTTTTCGTTACGGGTGCTGTCTGAAAATTAAGGTGAGAACTATAATCAGTTTCTGATCAAGCTTTCATCTTAAATTATAACATATCAAAGTTTACAATTGTAATGACAAATTTGGTAATTTCTCAGTGAAAAGGCAATACCTATTTCAAAAGTGTAAAAGAAAGATTTGCTATAAGTAAACATAAAATACCCCCCAAATAAAGTAAACTTCAACACAAATTCAATTTAAGGCATACACTTGAACATCAGTGAAAATACTCCATGACAAAAGATTTCATTAATTTAGATCAACTATTTCTGAATTTATAATGTGGTCTTTAAACCACACAAAAATTATTCAATTTATTACAAATAGCATAAATTATGACTGGGGAAACATTTATTCTGTAAAACTTCTCAATTTTTGTCTTTTTTTTGTTTTTTGGGGGGGGGAGGGCAATGAGGGTTAAGTGATTTGCCCAGGGTCACACAGCTAGTAAGTGTCAAGTGTCTGAGGCTGGATTTGAACTCAGGTCCTCCTGAATCCAAGGCCAGTGCTTTATCCCCTGTACCACCTACCTGCCCCCAAAACGTCTCAATTTTTAAAAGCATTCTGGAGGTACACCGTAATCAAATGGATACATTTAATTAACATTAACTACATTTGGATGGAATTATTTCTAAGGTTTCTATAATCCTATGAAACCTTTTGTCACTCCTTTAAAAACATTCTCTACAAGCAGACCCTGCCCCAGAATTGCCCCCAAGAAACATTTCACCATCAAATAATAATACATTCTAGCCAAATTCAATCACTCATTTGAAACATTCCTGTGGAACTAAGCATGTTATTTCATCTGTTAAGTTTTCTTGGACTTAAGTGAAATGTGCAATATAATTATAAATCTTTACTAATTTAGAATTGCCTTTAACCCCAAACTGGTACAAATCAATAAACATTTATTTGTTAAAGATCCACAACGTGCAAAGCACCATGCTATAGAAAATGGGTCACTATCATGTAGTTTTATAAGACAGATCCAACTAAGATAGACCGTATTAGACAATATGTGCATCAAAAAGGGCCAAAAGCAAGTGCTGTCTGAATAAAAAGAGATGTAAGAAAGGCTTAGTGAATAAAGGAGATACCCTCTGAATTGGCCTTTAAAGAAGCAGGAATGATAAAGGTATGGGAAGCTATCCATTCCAGACAAAGAAAATATCCTGAACAGGAGGTGGAAAGAACAAGAGCAGAGAGTGCAGGGAAATGAATGAGATAAACCTAACCACCTCAAAGGCACAAGATTTTACTTTGTAGGCAATTTAGAGTTAATGAATAATAGAATGGCATGACCTAGGCCGAGAGAAAGGAAAGGATGAATCAACGGAGAGGGAAGTTACCCTAGTCCAGATAGGTGGTAATGATAGCGATGGCTGTAGGAACAGAGCAGAAAGGACATGTTATGGGAGAGAAATATTAAGAAAGTAAAATTTACAACATGGTAAATGATATGACAGCTAAGTGGTACAGTGGATACAGTCCTGGAAGTCAGGAAGACTTGAGTTCAGATCCTGCCACTTTCCTAGCTGTGTGACGCTGGGCAATTTGCTTCACCTGTCTCTGCTTCAGTTTGCTCATCTGTACAAGAGGAATAATGAAAACACCCACACCCCAATGTTGTGACAATCAAATGAGATCAAGCATGCGTATAAAGAATGTAATAAAAATGTTTAGTGATCAGCTATGAGAGAGAATGAAGACTAAGAAAGATTGTCCCAGGGGGCAGCTAGACAGCACAGTGGATAAAGCACTGGCCCTGGAGTCAGGAGGACCTGAGTTCAAATCCAGCCTCAGACACTTGACACTTACTACCTGTGTGACCCTGGGCAAGTCACTTAACCCTCACTGCCCCACCAAAAAAAAAAAAAAAAAAGAAAGATTGTCCCACTCCTCAGCCCCAAAGGTTTGAACAGGGGAGAACTAGGCAGAATGGTAGTGTCTGTGGCAGAATGAAATGGTTAAGTAGGAGAAAGGAATTCTGGAGTGGAATGAATGAATGACAAATTTAAAGGAAAACACAAGCTGTCTTGGATTGAAGATCATAAATTTAAAGCAGAAAGGGACTTTAGGTATCACCTAGTCTGTGCTTTTCAATCAACTGACATTTATTAAAGGCATTGGGAATATAAACACAAATGCAAAATATTCCCTTTCCCCAAGGAGCTCACATTCTACTAGGAAAAACAATATGTACCCATATAAGTAGATCCAAAATATATAAAAGTAAATACAAGTTAATTGGGGAAGACATTACTAGTTGGGAAAGGTCTCATAGCTGTTTGACGTGATCTTTGAAGGATGCCAGGAATTCTAAAGAATCTCTTTGTTTTATAGATGGAGTCACACTCAGGGCATTGAGTGACTTGCTCAAGGTCTGATCTCAAATCTAGTCCTCTTTTCCCCTTGACACCCCAAGCTGAGATGCTGACAGATGACCCCACAGCTGGAAATGTAGACCTGAAGGTCAGAGAGGGCGGGACTAGAGATGCAAGGCTTAAAAGTAATTTGCAGGGAAGCAGTAATTAAAGGTTTAGAAGTGACTGAGATTACATGGTAACAATTACAGACATGATATTTTGTAAAAGCTCACCTGCTGGAACTTTCTTATAACCTGTTGGTGGTTCCAAGGCCATGAGGGAATAGAGAGGACCAAAGAGACATTGGGGGGGAGGGCAGGGAAACTACCTATATTAAGGGAAAAGGAGGAACAGAGGCAGAGACAGAGGTAGGAGAACTAGAAGAGAGTACTGTCTCTGTAGTCAAAGGATAATCAATAGTGTCAAAAGGGGATGAAGACCGAAAAAAAAAAAAAAAGGCTATGGGTTTTGCAAACAGGTAACTGTAGAAAGTAACTTCTGTGGATTAGTAAAAGTAGAAGATAGATGACAATGGATAAAGAGTAAAGCAGGGAATATACAGAAGCACTGGGATATGGACAACTTTCCTCAAAACATTTAGCAGTGAAAGGGAAGAGATTTGGAACAATAAGTGGCTGGGGTAAATGGGTTAATAGTTTTTTGTGGTGTTTTCAAGGTGGGCAACACTTGATGGCTATTGTAGGTATATGTGGGGAAGAGTCCTTTCTCTAAAGGAAAGAGAAAAGAAGACTGTTGGGAGAAGGTCCTAGAGACTGGAATTCAAGGACACAGGCAGAGATGAATCTCTAAATGAAGATTAGGGATACTTCAATAACCAGAAGGAAGACAGGAGACTAAATAAAGATACTGAAGTTTTGAGAACTAAAAGAGAATAAGTCAAAATAGGTTTTACTTTATTTCCCAGTTCTAAGGATGTACCTGCTGTGTAAAAACTATCAAGGTCACCTCAATATTCAGAGCTCCCAAAGGAGTACATTTAATTAATTGGGAGTGGAGAGATTAGCTCCTCTTAATACACCATTACTGAACTCACTAAGCCATCTCAGGATACTTACCGTAGGTGCTGCCTTCCATCATTAGGCATCCTTCTGGATGTCCCTAAGTAGTTGGTTCTCTTCCTCTTCTAATGACCATGTATTTACTTATGTGTCTGTATGTTAATCACTCTACCCCAAACCCTTAGAAAGCAAGATTCTTGAGGATAGTCACTCTTTTTATCTCTCTATCCAAGCACCCAACTTAGTCCTTGACATAGGCCTTAAGGTTTGCTGGATAGATCTCCTAAATTAGGCATGAAACTGAATTTTAAAGACCTAAGGTGAAGGAAGGGATTTTAATTTTAATTAGTAAAATTTGGGGGGGGGTTACATTTTAACTTCCAAGCTTCCTTCCCACTCCACACTAGAGGGGAACATTTGACACAAGTCTATATATGTAAAACCATACCATGTATATATACTTCTGGTTATCAGTTCTTTTTCTGTAGATGGATTGCATCTTCCTTCATAGGTCTTTTGTAGTTGATTTGAGTACTTATAATACTCAGAAGAACTTAGGGGTTCAGTTAATTCTTTGAACAATATTGCTGTTACCATAGATTCTGCACATTTCAATCTTCATTATTTCATGCAAGTTTTTTCATGTTTTTTCTAAAATCAATCAGTTCATCATTCCTTATGGCACATTAGTATGCCATTACAATCATATACCACAACTTGTTTAGCCATACCCCAACTAATAGGCATTGCCCCTTCAATTTCCAGTTCTTTGCTACCACAAAGAGAGCTGCTATAAATATTTTAGAACATATAGGTTCTTTTCCTTTTTTCCTGGTCTCCTTAGGAAACAGATTTAATAAGTGGTGTTTCTGGGTCAGAAAGGAAGGGATTTTAAGAACTAACCAGGGGGCAGCTAGGTGGCATAGTAGATAAAGCACTGGCCCTGGATTCAGTAGGACCTGAGTTCAAATCTGGCCTCAGACATTTGACACTTACTAGCTGTGTGACCCTGGGCAAGTCACAACCGTCAGTGCCCTGAAAAAACCACAACAAACAAACAAAACTAACCAGCAATAAGTTCCTATTACAACCTAAAAACTGTTAGGCCATGTAAAAGTTTTTCAGTCTACACTTTGTTCTCAGTAAATTTGCTCCTTCTTTTCAGAGAAAGAGTAAATTCTATGTAACTGTGTATTAATATTGTTTAAGGAAGAAAATAGTGTTTAAGAGAACAAAGCAATCATGTTGATAATCTCAGAAATACTCACCACTACCTGATAAGAGGCCACAGTTTTCTTAGTTTTAGACTTGTGGTAGCATGTATAACTTCTTCTAAAACTTATGAAACAGCACACAAATCCACTCACATCAAGAACAAAGTGACTGTAGGTCTATGTGCATAAAATAATATTCTAATCAACACACTGGGGTGAGGGAGGGAGGTGGGGGACGGGACGACAAAATTGATAGAAAGCCAAAAGGAATCACAGACAAGTAGGACAGAACTGAAAGTTATGTGTTTATATTTTAAAAGAAAAGAAAGCTCTATATGATATTCAGTTTCATGTCCAGTCCTCTCTGTTCTATGGAAATGTTCATTTTTCTGGTGTTTGAACTCATAATTTTAAAAATTAATCAAAAGCTTAAAAAAATTAAAGCTTCATTTTTGGAATTATAGGCATAATTTTGATTTCTCTTCATGCTAGAAATGTCTCTTTATTTTTAACAAATGTTTATTATCTTTCCCTACCACTGCCTCCTCCTTGAAAGCAGGGACTATGGGGGTTTTTAATAAAACGCTTGTTGACTTGACTTACCGCCCCCCCCAATTTCCTTATAGAACAATTAACCCCACTCCCTCCACCAAAAAACAAAACAAAACCAAAAACGCATTATGTACCATCCAGTAAAGCAATTTCCCACATTGGCCATGTTCAAATATACATGTCTTATGTTGCTGGTATGTAAATTGTCCTACTTTTGCTCACTTTACATTGGCTATTGGAGGTTTTACCAATTTCCTTTGAGGCTTTCCATATTGTCATTTTCTAATGGTAGAATATTCCCATTACATTTATGTGTCATAATTTGTTCTGCTATTCCCCAATAGATGAGCACCTCCTTAGTTTCCAGTTTAGGGATACTATAAAAAGTGACTGTAGGGGGCAGCTAGGTGGCACAGTGGATAAAGCACCGGCCTTGGATTCAGAAGTACCTGAGTTCAACTCTGGCCTCAGACGCTTGACACTTAGTAGCTGTGTGACCCTGGGCAAGTCACTTAACCCCCCTTGCCCTGCCAAAAAAAAAAAAAGTGACTATTTTTGTACATGTGTCCTTTTTTCTTCCTTTTATCTCTTTTTGTTTCCCTTTTATCATAGTACTATAGTTGAGTTAAAGGGGGATATGGATACACAATTTAGACACTTTCCCCAAACTGCTTTCCAGAAAGATTAGTCCAATTTAATTTATAACTCCACCAACAATACATTAGTATGCCTTTTTTTTAAAAACCATAGTCCCTCCAACATTTGTCATTTTCCTCATTTGCCATCTTTGTCAATCTGATAGGTATAAGATGTTATTTCAGGAGTCATTTTAATATGCATTTCTCTAATAATGGTTTGGAACAACTTTACTACTTCTTCATATCCTTTGACTATTGAGAAATAACTTTTAGCCTTATGAATTTGAATTAATTACTTGTATATCTTGATTGAGAGATCTTTATCAGAGAAACTTGTTGCAAAGATTTTTCCCCCCAGTTGCTTGCCTCCTTTTCCAGTTTCTGATACCTTCCACCTCCCAACAACAAAAACCTAGAACATGTCTAACAAAATTACATGTCGAGTAAAACAAATTCCTACAATGGCCAAGCCCCCAAATATATCTTATTCTGCATCTTAAGTCCATCAGGTGTTGGGAAATGGGTAACATGCTTCAATTACCATTAATACTGTGAAATGGTGCTTGGTTTTTTCATTGATCAGCATTTTAAAAAGTAAGTTGTCTTTACAGTGTGGATACATAATTGTTTTCCTGATTGTGCTCATTTTGCTCTTTATCAGTTAGTAGAAATTTCCAGGTTTCTCCAACACCATCCTATTCATAAGGATCCTTCCTTGTGGTGCAGTAGTATGGCTTGTTCAGTTATTCATTCCCCAACTGATGGGGAATGACTTAGTTTTCAGGGTTTACATATGTCCTTTTCCTTTCATTTCTTTGTGGGTACAGAACTAGTAATGGTAAACCTCTCAATGGGTAGACACAATGTTACTCTGGGAGCACAGAACAGCCGGACCAGCACCACCAACAGTGCAGTAATAAGACTTCAAAAAAAATACCAATAAATAAGCATTTCTTTTCTCTCCCCTCCAATTAAAGAAAACAAAACAAAACCTTCTTAGCAAATATGCACAGTCAAGCCAAACAAACTTCCAGGTTGCTCATATCCAAAAACCTAACTAGGGTCCATCCCCTTCTGTCAGGAGATGTATAGAGAGATACTTCATCAGTCCAATGGAACTGTGGTCGGTCACTTCACTGATTAATGTACCTATTTTCCCCTCAGTCATTTCAACTGCTGTTTTCCTTTTTTGTCATCTTTGCCAATTTGATAGATATGAGGTAAAGTCCCAAAGTTTCATTAATCTCATTTGTCAAATTTTTAGTGAAATGGAACATATTTTAGGTGAAAAACTTTGGGTTTCTTCCTTTAAAAACTACCTGTTCATAATCTTTGACTATCTTTTGGAAAATGGCTTTTAAAAAAAAAAAAAACATATAAGGTATTTTATTTTTTCCGTTACACGTAAAGATAGTTCTCAACTTTTGTTTATACAAGCTTTACAATTTCAGATTTTTCTCCCTCCCTCCCCTCCCTCCCCCCTCCCCTAGACAGCAGGTAATCTGATACAGGTTATATCTATATATCTATATACATACACATAGATATATATATATACACACATAATAACATTAATCCTATTTCTGCATTAATCCTGTTACAAGAGAAAAAAATCAGAACAGTGATGCAAAACCTCAAAATAGAAAAAAAAAACCAACAGCACCCAAAACAAAAGAAATAGTATGGTTCAATCAGCATCTATACTCCACAGTTCTTTTTTTTTTTTTTCTTGGATTTGGAGATCCTCTTCTATCATGAGTTCCCTGGAACTCTTCTGTACCATTGCATTGGTGAGAAGAATATAGTCCATCACAGTAGGTCAACACTCAATGTTGATGATACAACATTGTTCTTCTGGTTCTGCTCATCTCACTCATCATCAGCTCACGCAAGACCCTCCAGGTTTCTCTGAACTCTTCCTGCTCATCATTTCTTACAGCACAATAGTATTCCATTGTATTCATATACCACAACTTGTCCAGCCATTCTCCAATGGATGGGCACCCCCTCAACTTCCAATTCCTTGCTACCACGTAAAGAGCAGCTATAAATATTTTTGTACATGTGGGTCCCTTTCCCCCTTCCATGATTTCTTTGGGAAAAAGACCTAAAAGTGGAATTGCTGGGTCAAAGGGTATGCACAGCTTTATAGCCCTTTGGGCATAATTCCAAATTGCTCTCCAGAATGGTTGGATCAGTTCACAGCTCCACCAACAATGCATTAGTGTTCCAATGGGAAATGGCTCTTAATCTTACGTATCTGAATCAGTTTTTTATCTTGGATATGAAACAAAGGTTTCCCCTCTCTTCTAATTTTAATTGCATTGAATTTTTTTTGTGCAAAACCTCTCAACAATTTGTCTAATCAAAATTGCCCATTTTATCTCCTATGATCTTCTATTATCCCTTGTTTGGTCATCAACTCTTCTTCCTCTAGACATAATTCTGGAAGGCATTTTCCTCCTTGTTCTTCTAATGTATGTTCTGTGACCTTTTCTATCTAATTCATGTATCTGTCACTGTTCAGTCATTTCAGTCATGTCCTTAAAAAAAAAAGCTGGATTAAACCCTACTGCCCCTATGATTTATTGACCTACATCTCTTTTCCCTTTTCACAGACAAACTTCAAGAAAAGACTACCTATACTCATCCCTTCCATTTCCTCTCTTCAAAGCTTCTCAACCCCTTGCAATCTGGCCTCCAAACCTTATGACCCCTAACTGAAATTGTTCTCTCTAAAGATAACAATTATCTCTTTTTAAAATTTCATTTTCGGGGCAGCTAGGTGGTGCAGTGAATAAAGCACCGGCCCTGGATTCAGGAGAACCTGAGTTCAAATGCGGCCTCAGACACTTGACACTTATTAGCTGTGTGACTCTGAGGAGGTCACTTAACCCCAATTGCCTCACCAAAAAAACCACAACTTTTTCTCTGGGGGCAGCCAGGTGGCGCAGTGGATAGAGCACCAGCCCTGGAGTCAGGAGGACCTGAGTTCAAATTTGGCCTCAGACACTTAACACCTACTAGCTGTGTGACCCTGGGCAAGTCACTTAACCCCAATTGCCTCACCAAAACAAAAACAAAAACAAAATTTTATTTTCTCTCCTCACGATATCCTTCTCATCGGAAAAACAAAAACAAAACTCTTGGTAACAAATATTCAGAGGCAAGCAAAACAAATCTCCATACTGGCCACATCCAATTGAAATACATGCCCCATTCTGTATGCTGAATCCATCACTTGTCAGGAGGTAGATATATTACTTATCAGGTCTCTGGAATTGCTATTGGTCAGTGCACTGATCACATTTCTTTAAATCTTTCAAAGTTGTTTTTCTTTACAACATTTGTATTTACTAAAGTTTTTGTTGTATTTTCTAGTGGGTTTCTTTTGGTCCTATATTACTAATTTTTAAAGTGGATTTTTTTTTCTTAAAAAAAACTAAATTAAGGTGATTTTTATTTATGGAGCCTTCAATTGCAGAGAAAATAGTTCCTCCTATTGTGCTGTAAGAAACAATGAGCAGGTGGATTTCAGAAAAACCTGGAAAGACTTACATGAACTGATGCTGAGTGAAATGAGCAGAACCAGGAGAATATACAGTGTCAACAACACTGTGTGATGATCAACTATGATATATCTTCTCAGCAATACAATGATCCAAGATAATTCCAAAGGACTCATGATGGAAAATGCTCCCACATCCAGAAAAAAAGTACTGTGGAATCTGGGTGCAGATTGAACCATAGTGTTTCTGCTTTTTGTTTTTTCTTTTTTGAGGTTTTTCCCTTTTGTTCACAACATGACTAATGCAGAAATATGTTTAATGTGATATATAACCTATGTCACATTGCTTGTTGTCTTGGGGAGGGGGAAGGGAAGGAGAAAAATTTGGAACTAGAAATTTTATAAAACAAATGTTGAAAACTATCTCTACATGTAACTAGAAAATAATAAAATACTTTTATGATTAAAAAAAAAGAAAATAGTTCCTCAACCTTAGAACACATGCTGAATCTCTGATGTCATAGTAATAGGAACTCAGTTCTAAGCTAACTACAGAAATTGGATAAAGCAAAGCAACTGATTTCAACCAACTTTGACAGGAGGCTTCAAACAAGGACAGACAACTATTTTATGGTATAAATTGTTGTGGTTATGCTCACTCTGTATCAATTCATTCATATCTTTCCAGGTTTCTCTGAAACCATCCCTTTCATTTCTTACCACAAAGTAGTATTCCTTTACATCCACATACTATAATTTGTTCAGCCATTCCCAAATAAGGGCACCCCCCCCTTAATTTCCAGTTCTTTGCCACTACAAAAAGCTACTATACAGTTTTTTTGTTTTGTTTTTGCAGGGCAATGAGGGTTAAGTGACTTGCCCAGGGTCACACAGCTAGTAAGTGTCAAGTGTTTGAGGACGGATTTGAACTCAGGTCCTCCTAAATCCAGGGCTGGAGCTTTATCCACTGTGCCACCTAGCTGCCCCCTTTACATTTTTTTTTTGCACATATAGGTCCTATATATGCACATGTCCTTTCTTTGACCTATTTGGGGATATAGGCCTAGTAACAGTATTTCTGGACTAAAAAGTACACACAGCTTGGTAACTTTTGGGGCATAGTCACAAATTACTTTCCAGAATGACTGGATCAATTCACAATTCCACCAAACAGTACATTAATGTGACTGTTTTCCTGGATCCCTTTCAATGCTTGTCATTTTCCTCTTTTGTCAATTTTACCAATAGTATCTTAGTTGCCAAATCTAACAGTCTAACTCAATCCTTATTCTCCTTGGCTTCTCTTCAATATTTGACACTGCTGGTCACCCACGCTTCCTACATACCGTCTCATCTCTGGGCTTCCTTGACATTGTATTCCTAGGTTCTCTTGCTACCTGTCTTGTCTGTACATATTTGTTTCTTTGCTGTCTCCTCCATAAGACTGTCAGTTTCTGGAGGGTAGAGGCTGTCTTTTGCCTTTCTATGTACAATGCCCAGCACATAACAGGAACCTAAATATTTACTGACTGACCACTTCCTTTGATGGATGATCGTTTATAATCACGTCCCCTATGGCTATGTCTAAGGCTCAATCATATGCCCCCTTTTTCTTTATATATTCTCACTTGGTGACTTTATCAACATTCATGAGTTTATTACTTTATCATCAATGTACAACTGACTCCCAGATTCCTATATCCAGCCAGTTTCTTTCCCAAGCTCTAATCCACCTGAAGCACATTGGATATTCTAAAATTAATGTCTCAACCCAGGAACTCTATGAACACAACTACCAAATACTCTTCACACAAATCAAATCAGATCTAAATAATTGGAAAGATATCAATTGCTCATGGATAGGCAGAGCTAATATAGTAAAAATGACAATACTGCCTAAATTAATTTACTTATTCAGTGCCATACCAATCAGACTACCTAAAAATTATACAGCTAGAAAAAATAATAACAAAATTCATCTGGAAAAACAAAAAATCAAGAATATCCAGGGAAATAATGAAAAAAAATTCACAGGAAGGTGGGTTAGCGGTACCAAACCTGGAGCTTTACTATAAAGCGGCAGTCATCAAAACTATCTGGTACTGGCTAAAAAATAGAGTGGTAGATCAATGGAATAGGCTAGGCTCAGGAAATGCAGTAGTAAATGACACTAGTAATGTAGTGTTTGATAAACCCAAAGACTCCAGCTTCTGGAATAGGAACTCAGTATTTGACAAAAACTGCTGGGAAAACTGGAAGATAGTATGGCAGAAATTAGGCATAGACCAACATCTTACACCTTATACTAAACTAAGGTCAAAATGGATACATGATTTAGACATAAGAGGTGATACCATAGGTAAATTAGGAGAGAAAGGAATAGTGTACCTATCAGATCTTTGGAAAGGAAAACAGTTTTTGACCAAACAAGAGATAGAGTATATTATAAAATGCAAAATGGATGATTTTGATTATATTAAATTAAAAAATTTTTGTACAAACAGAAGCAATGCATCCAAAATTGGAAGGGAGGCAGAAAGCTGGGAAACAATTTTTGAGGCCAGTGCTTCTGATAAAGGCCTCATCTCTAAAATATATAGGGAATTAAATCAAATTTATAAGAATCCAAGTCATTCCCCAATTGAGAAATGGTCAAAGGATATGAACAGGCAGTTTTCTGATGAAGAAACCAAAGCTATCTATTCCCATATGAAAAAATGCTCTAAATCTCTAATGATTAGAGAGATGCAAATTAAAACAACTCTGAGGTACCACCTGACACCTATCAGATTGGCTAAAATGACAAAAAAGGAAGATAATAAATGTTGGAGAGGCTGTGGGAAAATTGGAACACTAATGCATTGTTGGTGGAGCTGTGAGCTGATCCAACCATTCTGGAGAGCAATTTGGAATTATGCCCAAAGGGATATAAAGCTGTGCATACCCTTTGACCCAGCAATCCCACTTTTAGGTCTTTTTCCCAAAGAAATCATGGAAGGGGGAAAGGGACCCACATGTACAAAAATATTTATAGCTGCTCTTTACGTGGTAGCAAGGAATTGGAAGTTGAGGGGGTGCCCATCAATTGGGGAATGGCTGGACAAGTTGTGGTATATGAATACAATGGAATACTATTGTGCTGTAAGAAATGATGAGCAGGAAGAGTTCAGAGAAACCTGGAGGGTCTTGCGTGAGCTGATGATGAGTGAGATGAGCAGAACCAGAAGAACATTGTACACAGTATCATCAACATTGAGTGTTGACCTACTGTGATGGACTATATTCTTCTCACCAATGCAATGGTACAGAAGAGTTCCAGGGAACTCATGATAGAAGAGGATCTCCAAATCCAAGAAAAAAAAAAGAAAGAAAGAACTGTGGAGTATAGATGCTGATTGAACCATATTATTTCTTTTGTTTTGGGTGCTGTTGGGTTTTTTTTTCTTTCTGTTTTGAGGTTTTGCATCACTGCTCTGATTCTTTCTCTTGTAACAGGATTAATGCAGAAATAGGATTAATGTTATTATGTGTATATATATGTGTGTGTGTGTGTATATATATATAGATATCTATATGTATATGTATAGAGATATATAGATATAACCTATATCAGATTACCTGCTGTCTAGGGGAGGGGGAGGGAGGGGAGGGAGGGAGAAAAATCTGAAATTGTAAAGCATGTATAAACAAAAGTTGAGAACTATCTTTACATGTAATGGAAAAAATAAAATACCTCATACATTAAAAAAATAAAATAAAATAAAATAAAATGAATGTCTCACAGGCATTTCAAACTCAACAGGTCCACAAAACTTACTGTATTTTCTTCCATATTCCCTGTTTCTGTCAACATTATCTATCCTTCTAGTCAATCAGCTTCACAACCTTTGGCATCATCTTCAACTCCTCACTCCTTTACTACTTGTATCATGTCAGGTTTTGTTTCTAGTTCTCAACATCTCTCACTTGTCCTTTTCTCTCTGCTTTTCACAGCCACTACCTATAACGATAATCTCGTCACCTATTACCTAAAATATGATAACAGCTCCCTAATTGATCTCCCTATACCCAGTCTCTCTTCACTTCAACCCATCTTCTACAAGGCTGCCAAAGTGATTTTACTGAAGTGCAGGTCTCATAATGTCCCACCTCCTATTTACACTCTAGAGTGGCTCCTTATTACCTCTGGGGACAAATAGATACTCTTCTGTTTGACACGTAAAGCCTTCCATAACCTGACCTCAATTTACCTTTATAGGCTTATTTATACTTTACTCCCCTCCAAGCATGTTATACTGCAGCCAAACTGCATTTTCTTATGTTCTTCATTTCCTATCTGCCCTTTGCCCTGGTTGTGCCCTCCTTATCTCAAATGAACTTCCTCCTTAGCTCTACCTTTTAAGATTCCCTTATTTCCTCCAATACTCAATTCAAGTGCCACCTTTTCTGATACAAACAAGCTGCTAAAGCATTCCCTACCCCCAAAACTGCCTCATATTTTGCAAGTAATTATATATGTGCATGTTGCCTCCACCAATACGATGTGTAAGCAGACTTTTTCACTTTTGTCTTTGTATCTCCGATGCCAAATAGCAGTGGTCCACATTTAGCACTTAACAAATTATTGCTGATTGATTTTCCTGATGCAATGTAAATTAACCCAAACTACTAAACACACAAAATTACTACAACAATGTAAAAATGGTAGAATAGCAACCAAAAAACCCCAAACAAAACCCCCAACAAGAATGCTATGAATATAAAAATCAAGCTTGCCTATGAAAAGAAAAGAAATGCAACTCCCTGCTCATTACAGAAGCAGGAGACCACAGGTGTGCAATAATGCATATACTGTTAGACTTGGCTGATGCGTTCATTAGTTTTGCTGAAGTCGATTCCCCTTTTCCATAAGGGATAGTAGCTCTCTGGGCAGGGGAGGGGCATCTATATTTGAAAATAAGGGTGAAATAAAAACAAAAGACAGCAAGATTGCAGATCAAATATACTATGTACCATATGAAATCAATCCTTCCTTAATAAAGTTGCTTGATCAAAAATTCCCCCAGCTGAGCTACAGTATAAAATTAACAGCAATAAACCACTTATGACTTATGGGGATACTGTATTCTTCTGGGAAAATAACATATCTGGGTCTTAGTTTCCTTCTCTCCTAAATAAGTGGTTTGAGGTATTTGACCTCTATGCTCCTTTTCAACTCTCCAATTCTATTATCTCTAGGACCACCTCACCTCCCTAGCTAGCTGAGCAAGGTTTAGGGAGCAATTGCAGAACTGGGATCCTCAGCTGCACAAATATGGTGGCAACACCCTTTTAAAAACAACCAAGCACGTGACAATCACTTACAACATTAAAAGTCTCATATGCAAAATATTCACCACAACACTTTCTGTTGTAGTAAAAAACTGCAAACAAAGTACGTCTCAACCGGTTGAGGTGTGGCTAAACACACTGTGATACATGAATATGATGGAATGAATTAGTGCACCATAGGAAATAACAAATGTGAAGAATTCTGAGAAACATAAGAATACTTTTAAACCAGGAAAATGACATAGGAGAACCAAATAGGAAAATGAAACGAAAGCCCTCATAATTAGAATGACAACAAGCTTGGCTCCAGAGTAGAGCTGAGAAAATGAACTTTCCTTTCATTGCAGAGGTCGAGGACTATAGATATATAATGTTACATTTACTATTAAATGTGGTTGGTTTTCGGTCCTGAATTGTTTTTCTTTTTCAATCTTTGCTTACCAGGGAAAATTTAAGTGGGGTGGGGAGAAATAAGATATTCAGAAATGAGAATGAGGTAAAAACAAAGGCATCAAATGATAACTAATTAAAATAAAAATAGAAAAAATTAAAAATAAGTCTTGGTATGGTTTAACTTATTCTATGTGGACATAATTTATACACCTTCCAAGAACATGAACCACGGCCAAAGTCTCAAAATAAGAAGTTAATGAATTAGCCCACCTGTGTAAATATATTATTCCAATTTAAAAAAAAAATGAATCTTTTCTTAGAATCTGATTTCTATTTGGTTATAGGGCTTAAAAACCTTAAAAACCTCAGAAAGTAAGAGACAAAAGAAACCAACCTAAAAATCCTACTGGTTTTATCAGTTTTCTAGACTGCTCTTACTCTCAAACTCATTGGTACAGTCAGGAGAGATGGCTGGGGCCATTAGAAACTTTTAAGTATCTGCTTTTTATTCTTATCAGTGTAACAGTCTTTATCTAAAACTAATAACTGCTTGAAAAACCAAACCCAATACACAGGCATAGTTGTTCATGGGGGGGGGGGGGAAATCACGGAATTTTGAATCATGCTGTTCCTAGGTCCCTGTTTACTCGTCCTTCACATTTCACAGTGAGAATGTCCTTAGAATGCTGAGATTGTGACATCGTTTTTCCCCCTGAGAAAGGAAGGGAGACAAGGTAGTGGCTTGAGGTAAGTCCCTTCTGTTCTTCTTTCCCTCTCATTTTCACTCCCAGGTTGTTCATATAATGTGATCTTTTAAGTAAAAATTAAAGACCTCGGCAAGTCAGGGATGATGAAGAAATAGACATTCAGGTTACAGTGTGCCAACAGGTATAGCTCATACCTTTATAAAGGCAGAAATCTTTAAGTATCACTGCATATCAGTAAGTATGATTGCATAAGAAAATCCATCTATTTTATAGATTGATTAAAAGCAGAGTAAAGAAAGAATACTCCTGGTTTAAAATGAAGAAAGGTATAAATAAAACAAGTCAATAAGCTCTGGTGTTAGCACCAAGAGAACTGGTGAGGAGAAAGGCCAAACTATTATGAAGTGAACGGGGCAGAGAGCTCCAGAGGCCACCATCCCAGGAGGCAGTATTCCTCCCTGCCCTTCACCTTCACCTTCACCTCCATCTCCATCTCAGACCCAGTTGAGTAACTGGTCCTCCATTTCTTCTTTGGTCCAGTACTGGGCAGTCATCTTTCCAAGGCCCATGACCTTTTAAGACTTCCCCTGGAAGTGCTTTTCCACAATGGCAGATTGTACCACTCCGTGTCTCACAGAGGTTGCCTGGCCTGGGGCCCTCTAAAAGCCAGGATCAGTGCAGAATCATCTAAGGACACCCCAGCCATATAGTTCTCCCCCAGTCACTGTCCCTTCCTCTTTTTTGCCCTTCTGTTGTGCCCCATTAAAACTTCTGTAGTGGTGGTGAAATTGCTGGATTCAGAGTCAGAGTACCCGTGTTCTGCCACTTATAACCTATGTGATGCTTTAGGCAAGTTATCTCTTCACATCTTTATGCCTTAGTTTCCTTACCTGTAAAATGAAGGTACTAGGTGGTCCTTTCCAGGTAAAATCTAATGATCCTATAGCCCCTTCTTATTAATTCCACCTTTCAGAGTTGGCTAAAACCTAGTTTTCTCCTAAAGACAGCACATCTCTCTCTCTTTCTCTCTCTCTCTCTCTCTCTCTCTCTCTCTCTCTCTCTCTCTCTTTTTGGGTGGGGCAATGAGGGTTAAGTGACTTGCCCAGGGTCACATAGCTAGTAAATGTCAAGTGTCTGAAGCAGAATTTGAACTCAGGTCTTCCTGAATCCAGGGCCAATGCTTTATCCACTGTGCCACCTAGCTGCCTCCTTTTGCTTCCTCTTTTTTTTTATTTTTGACAGCACATCTTTGAACCACACCCAGACACTCTGACACACAGAGCCAGGAAGAGCTGATCCTCCTTGCTCTATACTGCCACCTTCAAATTCTTTTCATTGCCACCACCATTAAGCAACAATCTATCTTCCTTTAAAGTTCACTCCAGGATGTCTCTAAATCCTTGTTGCTCTCTTTCTCTGGACCTTCCTCCCTCTCAGTAAGCTGGATATTTAATAGCTTTCTCCACCCCAATCCCTGTCCTATTTGATGATCCCAGTTTCCAAATTCTTAATTACACCTTAGATGCCAAAATTCCTCACTATAACTCTCAAAAAAGTGAGACCCATCACATAAGTGCTGATTTTTACCCAAAAGCAATGCATGAGGTACACTGAGTAATGGAAGTGAAGTAAAAAAAGATTTGGGTTCAAATCTCACCTCCAACACTTATTAGCTAAACAACCATAGCCACTTTAACTTCTCCAAGCTTTGTAAACTATAAGAGCTGGATGAGATAATCTCTGAAGTCCCTTCTAGCTTTTTTATCTATCATCCTAATACTTACCATACCTCTTTACAGGGTTGTATGGTTCAAATGAAATTATGTCAAGTGTTTGGGAAACTTTAAAGCACTATATGGATGTCTGTTATCATTAACTGGCTGTAAAAAACTGTGTTACCAGTAGGGGTTAAAAAAAAAAATCTATCTGCATGGATTTATATAGCATGTACTATGTTCTCCTGACCTGATATAGGTTTTAAGAAACAGTATAATCACATGTAATTCTAGAAGGAAATTTCTGATTTTCCCAAAACAATATATGCTATAGACTGGAACCTTTGTCAAAGTAGAGGAAAGCTAAAACGTGATATTATGCCTAATTTAGCTTTTATTAAGTGTCAACTTATACTTAGCGTAAGTATAATCTAGTCAAGACTGCACAATATTGATATTTTAAAAACCACAAATGTGCTATGTGAAGTAATATCAGGACCCAATGTATACAAACTAGAAAAGCAGCAAGTTTTCTAATCAATGTTCTTCACAATATAAGCAGGGGTTTGATTCGAATTTTGATGCTATTATTTTTCCTTCCAAATTATGTATTGAAAATACAGGTATCAAATTTTTTTATGAAAATACTTAAATTTCCTTCCCTCCCTCCACCCTCAACTTCCCTGACTGCTTTGTCCCAGGAGGATATTCCATATCCCCAGATTTCTTGGATTAACACTTTTAGGTTTCATCAATTTATTTCATTTCTTGTTAAAATACATTTTATTAATTATCTTTTTCCTTATACCAGTTATTTCTGGACATACAGATCCTTGTGTGATCAGCTCTCAAGAATCAAATGCTTGCTTTTGCTTGTAAGAAAGACAATTATGCAAAAAAGAACTGTCTGTCAATATATTTCAGGTACAAGTTTTGCAAGGCCAAAGTGGTTTGGGAAAAAAACCCTTTAAGCACTCCTGAATTCTCCCAACTGCAGCTTTGGAGAAAACATTTAGCCTCAGTTTCTTCTGTTTTCCAGTGAGAAATTGAGGCGAGTATCTAGCCAGTCAAGAGAATCATACTCAAACTAAAAGAAAGGGAGGGCAGCAATTATGTGGATAAATTGCTCCCTGCCCCTGGGGACAGAGCATAATTGGCCATTCAACTGCTAGAGGTGGGAAAGACTCAATTTATCCCTTATAAAAAGCAGAGAGCTCTTTAAGCCAATAGGAAGGCTCTGTTCAAACCAGTTGGACTCTTCTCACAGACTTCAGAGCATATTGGATTCTATTTTCTTTCTTTCTTTCTTTCTTTTTTTTTTTAGTGAGGCAATTGGGGTTAAGTGACTTGCCCAGGGTCACAAAGCTAGTAAGTGTTAAGTGTCTGTGGCCATATTTGAACTCAGGTCCTCCTGAATCCAGGGCTGGTGCTCTATCCACTGCACCACCTAGCTGCCCCTTGGATTCTATTTTCAAGGGCTACTAGAAAAATACTGAAGATTGCTGAAAGGGAGCAAGGGGTAAGGGAGAGGAGAGAGAAGGGGCAGGAGAAAAATACATATAGGGACTGTTGGTGCTAAAGTTTCTTCTAACATAACATTTAACCCAGGGAAGTAGTTTACAAACTGACTCCCTCCAGCCTGAGGAGCACACAGTATGACCATTCTACAAATGGAGAAACTATACCAGATACTGAAACAAAGAGATTAAACCAATAATAGTTTTTTTTAAATCCACATCTATTAATTCAATTAAGACACTTAAGACAAATAACTTTGACAAATAATAATCCTTAAGCTTTCTATTATGCAAACACAGCACTCAAAAAAGGAATCTTCAGGCTAAAAGGTAAAAAAAGAGTCATTTTTTAAAAGCATTTATATATTTTAAAAAGTTATGAGGCAGTAAATATCAACCCTTGGGCCTATACTTCAAGGAAGTAAAAGACAAGAAGGAAAGGTCCCATGTGTACAAACACGTTTCACAGTAGCACTCCTATGGAAACAAAAACAGGAATCTAAATGGGTGCCTACAATTGGGGGAGTGCCTGCACAAATCTTGGTATATAAATGTAACAGTGAATAGGAAGAATTCAGAGAAACCTCTTAAGATCAGTATTAACAGAATAACATGAATAAGCAGAAAATACCAGAACTCAGATCAGTGCAAGAGCCAACCTGGACTTCAGAGGGCCTAAAAGTTAAACAAATATCGCTCTTCTCTCAGCAGACATCCATGACCAATGTGTTTGCTTAACTATAGCTCTCTGTACAAGGGAATGGCAGTGATGAGAACTGATAAGTTACTGTAGTAAGAAAATAAAAGACAGACATGAAGAAAAATAGTCTCTAGTTATCACCTAAAGCAGACCTGACAAAGTGAAAAATGAGGTGAAAGCTACCTAAATAGAAAACATTTTTTCCCTTTAAGTATCTACACCCCCCACACACACCCCAAAGTGTTCATTTAACCAGTTCTTCTAATACAATCAACACAATAATGAATTGGAATAGCAGCAACTCAATTAGGTGGTACTCAATTTTCCCATAATGTTGAAAGGAAAACCAAGCTCCAGTTTCTCCTCTTCTAGCTCCTTTCTGGTGGCTAATACTTTTTCCTCTGAGAAACAACTAGGTAAATTTGGCCCAGCTTAGGATCTTTGGTTAAAAAAAAAAAAAAAAAGGCTGGAGCAGAATGGAGAATCTAATAGATACATTCTGAATTTTGGATTACCTATTCATTTCATCTGTTCTTGCCTTGTCCCATTTTAATGGCTCATATTAGGAAAATTCTAGAGCCTTAAGCAGTGTGTGAAGAAACGTTGGCCCAGCCTCAAGACAGATGGTGACAAGAACAATTAAGAGGCTCAAAAGTGTATGGCTATTAAGTTATGTGAGCCAAAAAATGGATGGCAAATTTCTCCTTTCCTTTTTTGATACCAATTATACACAACTGAAGAAATGTTTAAATTCTACAAAAACAAAAATCAAAGTGATGACCTCCAAGGTAGTTCTTGTTCAGTTCTACTTCCCTGAAACTATAGATCAGGATTCCCCAGCTCCAAAATACAGCATGAAGAAAAGGTAATAGGTAAACAAATGATAAATATTAATTTTTAAATAAATTTTTAAAATTAGACCCCCCCCTCCCACTAAGACCTACAAACTTTATATTTAACACACGTAAACACTTCACATGTAGAGGAAGCAAAATTGATTCCGATGTTGGAAAACAGAAAACAATAGTCAAATAATTTTCAACAAATTTTTCCCAGCCTAAATGAAAAAGAACTTCAGAGGAATCTGAGTTATTGTTACTCCAGTTTTTAACACAAGTTAATCCCTGGTAACTAGTGTTCTCCCCATCACTAATATCACATTGCTCTAATTTAGTCCAATTCACTCACTTTTTGTTCAATAAATTCAGTTCAGGTGCATTAAGCATCATTCAGTGTGCACAGCATTGCTAAGCACTGGGGCAGATAGCAAGCTTAGATAAGCCCTCAAGGAATATACTAATAGGGGAATGTGACACATACAAAGGAGATAAGAATGTAAGCTAAGGCATAAGAGCATTAGTATTATCCAAAGTGATATGTGGGGTGCTAGGGGCCAAGGGAACAGATATGGGTATAGGAGGAAAGGTGGTAGACAAAAAGGCCAAGAATTCTAAAAGACTCTAGGAACTCAGTCCCTAGATAGTGTTTCGAACCTCCATTGAACCATTAACCTATGAACTGAGTAGCACTTATATGTCTTTGAGTTTTAAGCTTCTTCTGTGACTTTGTATCAACTCATAGTAATTCCATTGAGGAAGTCTTTTTACAAGTACAAATCAAATTCAAATACAATGAGCTAAACAGTAACTGTTGCACTGGAATCCTGCTGAACAGAGTATATTTTAAATAAATGGACTGGAGCTTAGAAAACCTTTATATGGAGATCTTTTAAAAAAATTTTTACTGTTGTGCTTGTTTTCATATCATTTTACCTGTGATATCAAGAGTTCAAACCCTATTTCATTATAACATTAATGTAAGCTTCCATTTCCCCAAACAGACTAGTCTTTTTCATGGAAATCTGATTCTTTACCCACACACAAAGCACCACTTTCAATAAGCCTGGCTTAAATATGTATTCAGCAAGATTATTGCTTCAAAGCTTTCCTAGTATGTGTTGAATCCTCATAGTTTGAGGGATTTTATTTATTACTCTTAAAGCTGTTCTGAAAACAGCTGCCTAAACTTTAAAAAAATTTTAATTAGAAAAATTCCCCCAAAGCACCAGGTAGATCTAGTCCTATATTAACTCGACAATTATTAGATGTTTATGTCATTAGTAAACTAGTATTTAAGTGCCTACTATGTACCAACAATGACAGGCAGAAAGCAAATTGGCTTTTAAGATACTTAAAACACTGAGAAGTACTTCAAATATTTTAAAGTGAAACTCTTTTCTTGTTTATTTCTCTGAATAATTGTCAGATTTCTTTTGGCTGCACTTTCCAATGTGGATATTTAGTCCAGGCAATTTCTAAATACTAGGGGCCTTAAACTTAATTACCTCTGTATCCCAGGAGTCCTGAAAGACAGGGTTTCTGCTACTCCGTTTGGTCTGAGGGAGATGACTGTCTTCTTCATTCCCATTCCTTCTCCTTTTCCTAAAATTAAATCATTCAGGGAGAAAAAAAAATTAGCCAACTATTGATCCTTTGACTTCTCAAGTGTAAACAAGAAGACATGAATATTTTATTTTACATCTTCCCCCTAAAATGTCCTTCAAAGCTTCAATAATTTAACTGATACTGGGGTGATTTAAGAAATACAACAGCACTACTAGGCACTGAGAACAAAAACAGTATCAGTATTAAAATTGCAGTATTTAATTAAAATAAGTTGTGTTAGATTCAGTTCCAAAAATAAATTTGAAAAAATTTTAAGTAACTACCAAGAATATTGTAAGAGTAAGCTGCTAATAACTCAATTTTCAATATCTACCTAATCAGGTTCATCTTTTTATAATCCCTGAAATTACAATTCCATGTTAACTAATTTTACTCCCTTCCATGTGATGGCAGTTAAGCCAGGTGTGGCTGCCAATCACTATTTACCCTTAAAACACTTTACAGTGGTACTATGACAAACATGTAGAGGTTAGACTCTTCTCTTGTTAACCAAATTACTCCATTTGCTTGTATCAGTTAGTATTATGACATAGTTGTTACTTCACTGGATTATTTTGAAGGGGAAAAAAGCCACTTATGTTTTTCAAGGCTCACTGTAAATAAGAGTTTTAAGCACAAGTCTGATTCTTCTTAATCAAGAGTTCTGGAAGGAATTTTTAAAAATCAAGAGACAAGAATATGTATGTACTCTGTTTGGGCCACAACTGTTAGAAAAAGGATCTCTACTGGGATTCTAAATAGCTGCTGAGAAACAATAAATTATAGTAGGAAAAACTTGCCACATAGTGTATGCTAAATTTGCTCTAGAGCCAACCTATTCTTACTTCAATCAATAACCTAAAGTTCTATAATCTTCTATAGAAGACCAAAAACTGGGCTGGAGAGGTGAAGTCTTTTCAGAGACTTTATTTAAACTTGAGCATAAAGTGGCTTGTACACTGCTGTGTAATATCCAAAGACTAATCTTGGCCAGATATGTGGCCTTCCACCATAGGTGCTTAATTTTAGAAATGCCTACAAAAATTTTAGAATAAGGAATAAGAGGCTCTGAGTCCTGAATCTCTCATTTGCTAGAACTATGTTCTGCCTCTTAAATATAAATCCTGTTAATACAGATAATGATCTCAATTTCTGCCTGGTCTGGTGGAAACGGATGTTTTCAGCTCTGTTACCAATTTTTTGTGGTCCAAGTCTTCTCTTTGAGACTCAATTACCTAGATGAAAAATGGAATAATAGTTCTTGTTTTCCTTACTTTCTCTCAGGGGTGCTGCGAGGAGTACCACACCGGTACAGTAACACTTTGAACTCCTTAGAGGTCGATGCCGTGTGAAGGTATTATTATCATTATCATTAAGTGGGTGGGGGGAAAGCTCAGTTGCCAAATATATGGGCCTGAGAAACTGCTACTAATGGTATCATAGAATAAGCCTAAATTATTTATTTGATGGTAAAAACAAGTTTCAAGTATGAATCCAATAATATGTATTTCCTATATGGCAGCAGGAGTGGGTTGAGAAATCTTTTTTGTTGGAAATGTTTGAATTTTCAAGAATGAAAAAAGTGCCCCTACAGCAAACCAACACATAAAAACTACAGGTTAGGAGCAGCACTACAGAAACAGAATAGACTTTCACCACTTACTACAGAATGTATCTTGATTCTATTTATCATAGCATCACAGTATAACATCCCAGTCAACCATCCATGTATATTAATCTTAAGGACTTCAGGTTTTCACTTATCTGGAGGCTGGGTCAAATAGAAATACTTTAATTCTAGGAACTAGTTTTGAGGGTTGAGAGTGGGGAGGGTAGTAGACATTAGAATGTCATATGTTAATTAGCTTCGTAGTTAAGGAAAGACAACAAATCTACCTAATTTGATAGCACTTGCTACTCAATGAAATTTTGATCCTAGTTTTTATCATGGGTTTCAATTGTGATTTTAGGGCATTTCACCTTTCTGGGCCTCAGTTTTCTCATCTGTACAATGAGGGAGTAGGGGTAGAGGCTCTCCAACGTCTCTTCTAGTTCTAAAAATCTACACCAACAGAAATATCTTGATTTCAAAAGCACCTGAATCTATTTCTGTTTCATTCTATGGCATATTCCCATCACCCCTCATCTCCAAATAGACACAAGACTGTGCTGCATTGTAGTGGTCACTAAAAATTCTTGAGCCTTTTAACGATTCTCTGTATACGGGTAGTTCAACAAGGGCAGCAGGAAAAGGGAAATAAAAGTATCAGCAAGGACAGTAAGGGAAATATAAGTAACAAAGAGAGAAAAGAAAAGAAAATCCAACCTGGCTCCTTAAGCTTGTCTACCCTGATCACAAACCGAATAAAAACCCAGCGTCTGGAAGCCAAACACTGGGGCTAGACACAGTCACAAGGGTATTCCAAATGCTACTTCCCCCAGGACAGCTGATTACTCTCCTTTTCTTAAAGCCATCCCAGGAAAACAGCCCACCACCTCCCCTCGTTATCTGTCTCTCCACCACATTGGATCAACTTCCTTATCGAAGTCCTTCCTTAGGTCTCAAAGTCTTTCCCGTAGCAGTATAAAGCACAACTTCTCCTTCTGACATCAAGGAAACAAGGAAACCCCATCCTCCCCTAGGCAACAGAACTAAATATCCAGCGCCATCGGACCAGAGTCAGGTTTAGCCCTCCCTAAAGAAACCAGGGGCCTAACCTGCCGCAGTTCACCTGAATTCCTACCCACGGGAAGAGGGGAAAGAATGGGGTACCGAAAGGCTACCAATCCGTCCCCCTCTCGGGCAAACTACGGGACGCCGGCAGGATCAAATCTTTCCGCCTCCCGTGCTCCCCCCCCCCCAACCCCAGCTGCCAAGCGCCAGGACAGACTGACGAACGGAGCCCCCAAAGGGTCAATCCCTTCCCGGCTCTCCGCTCCGCTGCTCCCCCCTGTCTCCCGCGGCTTCGGCCTCTCCGCGGAAGGGGGGTGGGGGGATCCCTTTTCTCACCTGGGGCGGAGGCGTTCGCTCATGGCAGCTGATGGAGGGGAGCGACGGCACGTCGCCTGGCGGGGAGATCGGTGGGGAGGTTTTCGGTTCAGGCGGCGGTAGCGGCGACCGCCGCCCCCACGCCCTCCCCCTCCGGTCTTATCTTTCTCTACCGCCTTCCTCTACGCCGTCGGAGTGGAGTAGCCCTCCACCGGACCCGTACCACCACGACTTCCGGCGTCTCCCCGACGCCCCCACCCCCCATACCACTGCCTCTATAGACCCGCCCACTTGCGCTTGCGCAATGGAGCCGACCCGAGAAGCTCCGCAATCCCACCCACCGGAAGAGGGGGTGTGGCGAGCTGAGAAATTCGATCTTCACCTTTCAGGGAAGGTGGGGGAGGGGACGGGTGGAGGAGGGTCCTCGTATGTAGGTGTCCACGATTTTCGCCTGGTCTCATCGTGACAATTACGGACACAAATCACATCTCCAAATTACAAATAGACAAGAATTTCGTAAGGTCTATGCAAGTACTAGAGTTAAATTCGGGGTTGGAAAAGGAACGCTCACACCCATCCGGCAGTGGAAGAGCCAGACGACGAGGGAGGTGGCCTTTTTTGTAGTCCTCTTAGGAGCGCCTGGAGGTAGCAAATGGAGTTTCTCTAAGGAGGGCATACGTGCTTTCTGGGTTTCCTAAACTCCCTAGAGGAGGGGCAGGGAGCTCTCCGAGTGAAAGCCTGAGTTCTGGAGAGTCCCAAAAGGGAGAGCCGGCAGTGGATGCAGTGCTCCGACATGGGAACTGACTGGGACCGGGTGGCTGGGAGCTGACTTGACCTCCGGGTTCCCCAGCAATCTTAGCTCTCGCCTTCCTTGGAGTTTAAAGGAGGTGGTAGGGAACATGTCTTGGCTGAGAAAACCCAAACCCCTGCCCCAGCCGCTGATTAGGGTTCCCTGTGCAGTGGATACACCAAGAAGGCTCCTTAGGATCTTAGTCTTTAGAACTGGAAGGAACACTGGAGATCTTTGTACATTTGGAAAAATCGAGGCCCAGAGAGGTAATGTGACTTTCTCAAGGCAACACAGCTAGTTAGCAGAACCAGTACCCATAACCCAGGTTTTCGGACTCCGGGTCCTAGGTTCTTTGCATCATTTGTATTCCCCTTTTTCTTTCATTAGACTTGATGGAAGGGAGCCTAGGAGGGGGAAAAGAAAAGGGGAACACTAGATTCTATGAAGCACCGAGAAGTTCAAGAACCACATGGTGAGGAGAGGAAGGAAAGAGGAGATAAGGAAATTAATATGTCGATAAGGGAAGGAAAACAGGGAAATAGAAGGATTTCTTCCTGATAATGGAGATGCTGGCAGCATGTTATCCGTTATATAGATCAGGGCTTCTTAAACTTTTTCCACTTGCGACCCCTTTTCATCCGAGACATTTTTACAAGACCCTCCGGGTATATAGGTATATAAAATAGGGATACGGAACCTTTTACTGTTGCTACATTTTTCGCAACCCCCACATGCTGTTCATGGTCTTGACCTACATTTTAAGAAGCTTTGATATAGGTAGTCTTCAATAGAATGAAATCCTTGAGCGTGTACTATTGGAGATGTTGGTCTTCGAATCCGCAGTCCCTGGCACAGCGCTTAATAAATGCTTGTTGGTTGGTGATAGTGAAAGATAATAATCTAAAATAATTTCTATTTAGCTGGAATAGACACACTTACTCAGTGTATTGCAGATGTATCTTCCTACTTATGTTTTCCTCAGTCATAGTGAAATTTATTTCAATTTCCCAAGAACAGACAAACGTAATTTAGGAAAAAGTGGCCAGGAAGAATGTTGAAAAAGTTAAAACTTGGCCATGAATGAAAAACTAGCATTTAAAGCCCCTTGTGTGGGACAGGCACAGTGCTTAAGCTCTACAGATACACATACAAAAGCAAAGATAGGTCCTGTCCTCAAGAAGCTTACATAGGCACAGAGAGCAGTTGTGAACAGAGAAAAACACAGCTCTAATAAATTAGAGGAATGGTGAATGGACCAAAAGGGGAAGAGATTGAGCTACTCTATCCAGGAACTTTGGGAGAGTTAATTTGATCATGGTTTATGGTGTCAAAAATTAAATATAGTTTTTATTTGCATGTCTTCTACCAAAAAAAAAAACATCAGAGAAATCGATTTTATAATATCTCCTACAATTTGTTTCCATACCTGTCCTCCTATGAACAGAACAGATCAGAGAACATAATGTCTCCTACAGGAAAAACCAGATCAGAGACAGACAGGAAAAACATAGTACCAGTTTATTTGTCCCAAGAAAAACAAACATTATTCATGCTGGAGACCCCTTCCAAAGGAGCTCAAAGACTTCCTCTTTGTGAGGGTATATAAGGTTTTTTTTTCCCACTGGTTACATGGTAATGTCAGTTTTATTAGCATGATACAAATTAATCTAAAGCAAATACTATAACAGGCAACTTAAAGACACAGGAAGGGTTTACCAAGGACAAGGATGCCTAGATATTTTGCTAAGGAAAACAGTAAGATCTATTTACTCTCTTGGGGAAAGAAGATAGTGAATGGGGACTTATCAGTTGAAGTTTAGTCAAAAGGGGCATTTTGATTTGTTTACTCTCTTGCAGAAAGAATTTAGTAAATTAGCTATCTGGGTTCAGTTTGGAGTTTTAGTCAAAGGGCATTATTAATTATTAATTCAGAGTCTCATAAAATCCACTTGGATAACAAGGCAGCTCCATCAAATCCAGGTGATCCATACATCCATATTAACAATGATTATCTGAATTGAAGAGGGTAGAGAAGTGAAACAAGTCTGGGGTTTTCCAGAAATAACTGACCAGGGAATCAGTCACAGTCACAGGGAATCAGAACAGGCAGGAAGTTGCTTTAAGGGGCAGGGTCACTGGTGTGGGTTATGAGACATTTGGTAAGAAGGTTGTGGAGGGGGCAGTTAGGCAGCACAGTGGATAAAGCACCGGCCCTGGATTCAGGAGGACCTGAGTTCAAATTTGACCTCAGACATTTGATACTAGCTGTCTAACCCTGGGCAAGTCACTTAACCCTCATTGCCTTGGGGGGTGGGGGGGAAGAAAGGAAAAAAAGAAGGTTGTGGAGGATAATAGAAAGTTGGTGGTGGACCTGAAAATTAACAAAAACAGTATAATAAAATTAAGGTCTTTAATGGGGCAGAATTGTTATAACTCATGGTATTGCATAGCAAATGCCAAGAATACCCAAAGATGGTAATTGGAGACAAGGTTTATATGGGATACCAGAACAGAGAGACCAACAATATTCCCTTTGAGAAGAGTAAGTTCCTCACATTTCCAGACAGGTTCAATTGCACAACAAGCTCAAGATCTGAAAGAAACCTTGGGAGTCACCAGAAGAGGAGAGTTTTGGGGGAGATTTTACAGATTAGTCAGAAGCAGGAATACAATATTGGGTCAAGCCCAGTCAATTCATTGGCCTATGAAACTAAATGGAATTCAGTCAATTCTCAATGGATTGTGTTTGTCAGTGGCAATATTTTAGGTAGGATAGAGTGAGGAGACAATGGATACAAATGGTGGATGGAGTTCAGTACCTGGAGAGGGGAAGACCTGAGTTCAAATTCTGCCTCAGACACTTTTTAGTGGTGTGACTCTTGAGTAAGTCACTTAAACTCTATCTCAGTTTCCTCATCTGTAAAATGGAGATAACAATGGCACCTACCTCTCAGGATTGTTGTGAGGATCAAATGGGATAGATAATATTTTCAAAGCATTTTGCAAATGTTAAAGCACAATTTAAAATTCTAGGTATCATTTTTTGTTATGATTATTCAACCTGGTAACCGCCAAGTACTCTTTATGGTAGGGCATTTAAATAGAAAACTACTGAGGTTTTGGTCATCTGTGAGAAAACCTACACTTGGAAAAACAGGCTTCGCCCCCCCCCCCCCAAAAAAAAGGAAGAGGCTTTTAACCAAAAACTATTCCCAAGCCCCCTTTCTCCCCTCATTTGTCTTGACAGTAAAGATATTTTTGTTTTACCCGACTTCACCTAGGAAAGGGTTATAGGATTACTTTGATAAATGGATTGATAGATCTATCTGGTTTCATTCTGTTTCTCATGTAAGTTGCTTGCTCCATTGTCTATTTTCTAGCCTTGGCACATTCATCCTTGCCTTTGAATCACAAATAATCACGGCCATGATACCTGACATAGATTAGATATGTGTTTTTGCCTAAAGAAAAAGAATGACTGGGATAATAGGAAAAAGATATTTGTACCTGAAATTCAGAGTATCTCATGTATAATTGGGGAGGTGAGGGGGAGAATGGCACTGATGTGAAAATATATGTATCTGCAAATCTTTGGATCCCTGAATCAGTATTACAGTAAACAGAGACCTTAGAGATAATCTATCTTACTTAATCTTTTCATATTATATATAGATGAGGAAATGAAGGCCCATAGAAGTTAAACAACTGGTCCAGGATCACAAAACTAGCCACTTATCAGACAGTGGAACACAGGTCTCTTGACTTTGTATGGTGCTGCCTTATGATCCTAGGGCACACTTCTTTCTACCATGAATGATGAAATTATGTTCTTGATTAAAAGCCTGTGTGTGCATTAATATAAACATTAATAGTTATTAAGAAGGGGCGACTAGGTGGCAGAGTGGATAAAGCACTGGCCCTGGATTCAGGAGTTCCTGAGTTCAAATCTGACCTCAGACACTTGACACTTACTAGCTGTGTGACCTTGGGCAAGTCACTTAACCCCCATTGCCCCACAAAAAAACCAAAAAACAAATAGTTATTAAGAAAGTTTAGTTGGTTATATTAGCATTAAATGTTTTAAATAAAACATTTAATAATCCTTAAAGCCTTAATGTTCACCAGGTATCTGCTGGTATGCTTCAGGGCTTGCTGATAAATCCCATATTTAGCTTGTGTTTTTTTTTAAAGAATATGTTTATTTAGCTTTCTATTTGGGTTTCTAGCTTGTGTTTTAAATGTCTTTTCTTCTTCCTAATGCATCTACTCATTCATTAGTTTAAGATTGTTATCCTCTCTTTTCTCTCTAAAGCACTTTGTATTTTACTGAAGGTAGAACTCAGAGGTGAAATTCTTTCAATTCTCTTTGGTAGGTGTTGATCCTCATAAGACCTTAGGAGAAAATAGAAAATTCCTCACTGAGGCTAGAGACGGAGACTTGAGTTTATATTTAAAACAAAAACTATCCCATTAACTTAATTTCTACCTTCACAAAAATGCGAGATGAAAAGCCATTAAATCCCAACTCATTTCCTTGACATTTAAGATGACTATGAATGGGCACCTAACGGAATAGATGAAAAAGGAAGTTTGTTTTCTTTATAATAATAATATGTCACATTTATTTTTCTTAGCAGGAAGATGGCGGACATCTTACCCCAAATGGAACTGTGCCCCTACTGTAAGAAACAATTTAAACGGTTAAAGTCTCATTTACCTTATTGTAAGAAGGTAGGAACCGTTCTTCCTTTTAATTCAGACATAAGTAATTCCAAGGCAGCTTTGTTCCAAGCCCCAAAATCAAAGCTACAGAAAGACCGGACAAAAGCTGATGGTGAAGAGACACGTAAAAAAAATCAAAGTAAGAGAAGAAACACTAGCCTTCTAAAGGCTAGACTACATAGTGCTGATTTAGAAATGAGAATTGATTTGCAGACAGCTGAAGATATGAAGAAGCAAATTAAAATTAGCCCTCAAATGACACAGACTCCTACCAAACCAAAGAGGGTTGTGTTTCTGGCTGAAAATGGGCACCTACTTTCTGCGGCCAAAAAATATTCCAAAGCAAAATTTACAAAATATTTACCTAAATCAGGGGAAGACAAGAGCAAAAATCCTTCAGAAATTTTGGACGACATTCTTTCTAAAAATTCTTCTAATGAAGATAAAAAATATATTCCAAGCTTGCTAAATGATATCAGAATCGAACCCCCAGGCCAGAAACTGCTGGCAGAAACATTAGACTTGCCTTTCAGTATTTGTGAGAGTTTTCCTAGTCTTGATAGGAGTCAGAATCCTTATGCAATGTTACAAAGCAATGAGAGAGGCCCCAAAGCTAGGGACTCCATTTCAGAAGCCTCACACAGTGTCAATAGCTCTGAGACCCACAGAAGAAACACAGAATCATTCTTCTCAGCCAATTATGTAAACTCATTGTACAAGACACTCCCAAATGGAGGAATGGAGAACCATCACATCAAACAGAGAGCAAAGAAAAAAGAGTTTCACTCTGGGTTAGAGGCAGCTGGAAAGGGTAGTTGGAATAAAGGATTTGAAGGCAATAAATCAGATTACATGAGAGATGGCCCTAGGAAGCCAGTTAATAATAATGATTTAGCCATAGAGAAGACTCCCCACCATGACGATCCTGATCCAACTTTGTTCTCTTCAGGGAAGCTACCTTATGAAGAGGCTCTTTCTTTGGCAGATTTAGGTAACCAGAGCCTCTCAACTTTGGTTTTAAAATATCTACAAGAAGAGGAAGATGGGCACAAGGCTCTGGTCACTCCAGCAAATCCAGTGGAGAATAAGAAACCAATATCTTCAGAGCCTGACCCTGATCCCAAGACTTGGGCAACATATACTGAATGTCCCCAGCAACCTTTAAACACAGCTTGGCCTTGTGTTCCTAAAAACTTGACCAGTGGCCATGTGAAAGCTACTGGCAGCAAGAGCCTACCTACATCCTTGGGGCTGGAGTGGTTTCCAGAACTCTATCCTGGGTATCTACATCTGGGAGTGTTACCAGGGAGACCTCAGAAGGGGAATGTTGAGGTCCAGAAACCTCACCACAACTTATCAGAAGCAGAAGGATTCTTACAAGGTAAACAAGTAGTCCATTTTCAAATTTTTAACCCTCCTGTAGATGGCCAATACATTTTTGAATTCTTATTAGTATTTTTACCAAGTTCACCCCTTTCCACAGTAATAGTCTAGGTGCCTGAGAGCATTATCATTGCCCCTTAAATACTAGTCCTCCTGTGCTCATTTTCCAGGGCCAAGACTTGGGTAACATCAAAAGGGAATGGGAATGAGGAGGGGGCAGCTAGATGGCCCAGTGGATGAGGTACCGGCCCTGGATTCAGGAGAACCTGAGTTCAAATGTGACCTCAGACACTTGACACTTACTAACTAGCTGTATGACCCTGGGCAAGTCACTTAATCCCCATTGCCCCACAAAAAAATTAAAAGGGTCAGGGAGAATGAAGAGAAGAAAGAATAAGTCCAAAGTATATAATATGAATGTGGAATGCACTGATTTGGGCACCCAATCATAGAGAATCTGGGTTTAAAAAAAAAGGACAAAAGGACTTCTCTCCAAGCTGAGCTTGACATCAAGTCAGCCTCTTCTGAGGCAAAGACTTATTTGCTCCTTCAGGATCAGTGCACTAGGCACAGCTGGAGAGGAAGAGCTGGATCTAGGGCTGATGAACTAAGCAATTGATAACAATGCCTCACTTATTACACTTGGTTCTTATCTTTTCATTGAGCTGTGCCTTTAGAAGATGGCACTAACTCTACATTTGTGGTCAATAGAATTTCCTGGTTTTCCTTAAAAGGACCCTTCCACCAGGTCCTGATCAGAAACTTCAAAACACTGTCCATTGTTGAGATTCTTCATTGGTGTTCTCTGATGCCTCGATGTTTCATTTTGTCAGGAAATTTGGCTGGGGGGGGGGACCCTTAATAGGGTTTGAAATTCAAGTTAACTCTTGTAACTAGGTATAAGAGGGGAAGAAGGGTTGAAGTTGTAGACAGGAATCCTGGGTTTGAATCCTAACTCCAATACTTATTTCACATGTGACCTTAGGCAATAACTTCTCCCATCTTCAGTTTCTTCATAAAATAGGGATAGTATTTACCTTGCTGCCCTCATAAAGTTATGAAGAATGGAAAACAACTCCATACTCCTTAAGTACTATATAGATGTGAGCTATTTTTATTGCTCTTGCTTCCTTATGAATATCAAAGTTTGAGGATTTTTTTTTCCTCTTGAGCTATTTACAAGATCTTAATTTAGCCTTCCTCCAAAGCACCCTCCTATATGTGACAGTTACCATGTTTTAGAATGCAACACAAATGTCTACATAATGGTATGTTATTAAGGAAGACTAATAGCTGATAGCATCATTGTTTTTCACCTTCCTGAGGTCTTCTTCCCTTGGGGACCTACTGATATCAAAGATTTTGATATAACCCATTACTTGAAGTCTTGGTCCCAAACTCTTTCTCTCTCTATGTTGTTGATTATACTATTCTCTTACATTTGATTAGCACTTTACAGTTTCCACATAAATTATTTCATTTTAATCATAAAATTATCCCTATGAGACAGGGGGATATAGATAAGGAAACAAGTGTAGAAAAATGAAATGATTGCCCTAGGTCATGTAGCACGTAATACTGGAGTTAGGACTAGAATTTATATCTTTTTACTACCAATTCCTTTCTATTTTATAATACTAAATAGTAAACACATTATGATAGTTTACATATAACATGGAAAGGGACCCTTTTTGTGTGTGTTCCAGCACCCTTTGCAGGGCTAGTGCTAGTTACTAACCAGGGTTGTTGTGAGATTCAAATGAGATAATTGTAAAGTGCTTAGCACAGTGCCTGGCATATAGTAAGCACTATAGAAATGCCAGCTGCTGTTATTATTATTATCGTCTAGTTTCTTTTTTAGGTAAATGTCTTTCTGCTCAGTCTTGGCAACTGGATTGGAATTGAGATGACCTGTTTAACCATCTCACTAGCTAGAAAATTCCCTTTACTTCAGGCTCATAGATACGATGATTAATGCTTGCATGCCTTAACCTTTTTTTTATTAGCTTCTTTCACCGGAGTAGGTCAAGTGGTCAATACTGTGAGATTAAATGGGCAATGAATGGATAAGATTATTTCTCTAAGCCCCAGTTCGGATCTTTATTAAGAACTCCAAAGCTAAGGGGCTAAAACTATATTCTTTATCTTTACTAATTAGAAATCTATTACTAATCAAAATGTTGAGCTGAAAACCACACAATGTCATACATGGTTTTGAGAAAACTCATCAGATGCTTTCCATCAATATATACTCCCATGTGGGGATATTGTTCATACCTTGATCTCTGAAGAAAAGATAGTTTCTCCACCAAGACTGAATAACTTCCTTTTACATCTTATTCTTAGGCCATCTCATCGGTTTCTGATATTGACTCCATGATATGGCTATGGTTGGCTTTGGTGCCATCATAGCAGGCTCTCATGTTTTGGGATCAAAGTTGAGAGATAGGGACATTCCAAAGATGTTGGGTTCAGGTAGAAGCTCAGGATCTGTGGTAGAGGCCTTGGGGCCAATCCCAAATAACCAACACCTTCAAAGATTCTTGGACTTCAGTATGATTTGTGGTTGCTTTAGAATGCAGTACTGACCCATGAGGGTTATTGACAGTGATCACTGGCTGTTGATGCTCTATAAACCAAGGGGCTTTGTTTAGAATATCTAACATCTCTCAAGCAGTACTAGAACTGGCTTATATGGAGGCCTCGATATTTCAAAAGGCTAGTGCCTTAGGTATTTCTGTTCAGAAATTATAAAAAATTATAAAAAACCTGGGAGAGGGTGTGTTGGATAAGAAGACAACTATGAGAGATACCCATGCTCGGGGAGCATGGAGTTGAATGATAAACTAGCAAAAAAGACCATGAAAAGATGACTGCTGATTTATAGTCGAGCTTCAGATTTGGTACAGCTAACCCACCTTCTTGTGCATTTTTTTTTCATTATTTCCCTTGATATTCTTGACCTTGTGTTTTTCCAGATGAATTTTGTTATTATTTTTTCTAGCGCTATAAAATAATTTTTACGTAGTCTGATTGGTATGGCACTGAATAAGTAAATTAATTTAGGTAGAATTGTCATTTTTATTATATTAGCTCAGCCTATCCATGAGCAGTTGATATTTTTCCAATTATTTAGATCTTATTTGATTTTTGTGAAAAGTGTTTTGTAATTGTGTTCATAGAGTTCCTGGGTTTGTCTTGGCAAGTAGACTCCCAAGTATTTTATATTGTCTACCATTACTTTAAATGGAATTTCTCTTTCTATTTCTTGTTGCTGGCCTTTGTTGGTCATGTATAGAAATGCTAATGATTTTATGATGATGATTTATTTTATATCCTGCTATTTTGCTAAAGTTGTTAATTGTTTCAAGTAATTTTTGAGTTGATTCTCTAAGTATACCATCATATCATCATGCATGTTGCTTTGATTGGAATCTAGAGAAAAGATTCAAATGTCAAGCCCAAGACTTGTGTGGCTATGGGATGGGACAGGCCAAGTGCATTGGTGTAAAGAAAGTGTGACAGTTCTGTATTGTCCAAAAGGGATGAACAGATGGTTGCAGAGTTTAAGTAAGACCACCAAGGTTTGGGTTGGAATGGGAGGCATGGATGTAAGGCAGGTTCTTGGTAAATAGGCAGGATGTGGCATCCAAGAATTTGGAGTAGGAACACAATTCAGTTTGGAGAACGGTCTGTGTTATACTATCTACCACTATGTTGTTTAAATGAGAGCAATTGGCAGTAGTGGTATGATAGTGGAAGTAGGGTCTATTGTTGGATTTGAGTAGGCACACATGATTAGAAGAAATATGGGAGCCAGGATATTCATGGAATTTTGCAATGTAGTTGTTTCTTCTTACATTATTTTTCTTACACACACACACACACACACACACACACACACACACATGCCATTTTTCCCCCAAGGCTGGGGAGTACACTTTTCTTTCCATTTAAGATGCTTTACTCATCTGGCTAGTTTTCATTTCTACCACTGTGATGCTGTGGTATTTCTTGGAGTCCATGATAGTTCTCTCTTCATTATGACTTGATAACTTGTTCTTGCTTAGCAGATTTCATCTTCCCTTTAAAGGTCTTTAGAGATATCACACTGTGCCCTACAGAGTTAATTTCAACACTTTCCTACTATGATGACAAAACTGAATCATAGAGTAATGGGGGAGAACACTTTCTACTCATTTCGTGTGGTTAGAAAAGATGTGGGACAAAGTTGAACATAGGTCCAGGAAAAGCATACACTTCCCCTTTGTACAGGTGACACACCTGTATTTATTAATGTATGAATTATGGGCAGGAAATAATTGCCGGTTTGATTTTCAGATGAATATAAAATAGAGAAAGTAATGGTTACTAGTTAGGAACTAGTGAGAGTGAGATAGCTCAGATGTGTGGAAAATGTAATGATCAGTATTTCTTAATGCTGTAGTGCAGTAGAGCAATATAGTTTTAGGTAAAATGTTGATTGATGATGTTGACTCTTGCCTCTGACACTCACAAACTCTATGACTCTGCCAAGTCACTTCATCTTTGTGGCTTAGGCAACTCCATAGGACTCCATAGGTCAGAGAACTTGAGATGGAATCCTGACTCTGCCTGGGTGACCACTTGGTCAAGTCACAACCTTTGGACTTTTAAAGTCTTTCATCTGTAGAGGTCGGTCTGAGGTGATTGTTCAGGTCTCTTCCAATTCTAAATGTTTGATCTGCTAAGAAGTCGAGAGGTTGCCTGGTGATCACTTAATTGAAGCTCTAGGGAAAGGGCTCTGTATAGTATGAGAACAAGGACCTGAGTAGCTTTGGGATAGGACAGATGAAGGGGATAGCTTTGGGAATCAACAGTTGTTAAAAGCACTCAAGAAAGACCATGGGGAGTACATGAATTGTAAAGTTCAAGTTATATGACTATATATATATATATAGAGAGAGAGAGAGACAGACAGACAGACAGACAGACACTATGGTCTAGGTGATTTTGGAAGAATGAACAGCAAGTAGATACTTAGTTGGTAGAAGGAGTCCCTTTGTGGACAAAATCAGTGTATATATCCAGTATTTTGTGTGTATTTGTATACACATACTGTAGGCACATATACACACATGTTTATATGCACACATGTTCATATACACATGTGTATATGCATTAATGATAGTACAAAGGATACACATAAAACAAAGTTACTCAGCAGTGCATATGTATCAATTAACCTAACAATTATGAATTTCCTTAATAGACCAAGATGAACTGTCATAATTCTTGAGGGCCTCAGACTATTGAAAATTCTCCTGGTTAAAAAGAGCTTTGTATCAGAGTTTACATGACATGTACAGTATGTTGCCTAAGTCTTTATTGCCTTAGAATCATGACTTTTCTCTAGCCCATACTTTACCACTAAAGGGAAATTTCACCACTAAATATACTAAATTGTCCCTCTCCTAGGAAGATTTGGGGGGAGAAGAGGGTGAAATCAGATTGTTAGGACAAAGTGGGTGAAATTGGATAACATATTACAGCAAATTCTGTTTGTATTCATAGTTCCTCTTTTGGAAAGAAGTCTGATGGATATAAAGATTGGAAAGCTTCCCTCTTGGCTTACAATCTCCAACTTCTCTTTAATGGGGCTGCTGGGAAAAGTACAAAAAGGTGAGACTGGATTGATGATGATTCAGTTACTGGGTTTGGATGATTTTTACAAATGTTCTTTAGAAATCTCTACATATCTGTGGTATCTATGCCACTGGATTTGTGATTTTGTGTGTAATAACCTGGCCCTATCTCTTTCTCTACTCTTGGTTACGAATTAGCATGGAAACATAGATAATCGATACCTATAGAGAATCCCAAACCTCATATTATATAATGATGTTTCCCCATGAAATAAATTGACCTCAGCTCCTAATGAAGAATAAAACTGCTTTGGAGAAGGCAAGTCTTTAGCCTTTCCGGGCATTTGAAGGGGCTAGACTAATTGTTCTTTAAGGTCCCCCTGAGAGAAATTGATGGAGTTCCACCTTCATCTCCCTGACCTATAGCCTGAGAGAAAAGACCTTGAAAAAGAGTCCAGAATTTGAGTTCACTAACAACTAGACTCACGCTTCTTTTTAAACAGCCTGGATTAAATACCCCAAATATGGCAGCTTGAAGAAGGGTAGCGTCGGTGGCATCACCATGCTCTTTGCTGGATACTGGGTCCTTTGCCACAGCTGGAGTTTCAAGCACCTGAGTAAGACTTCCTGGTTTGGGGGCTTGAATTATAGACCCTCCCTTACATGATGGTAAAATATTAGGGATTGACTCCTCTTCTGCTTTACCAAGCAATGCCCTGTGCTTCTAACCTTTCCTTTCCCACAAAGTTCACTTATACAAGGTGCCTTTCCTCTCAGCAGCTCTCTAGAGTCATCAATATTCTAATCAAACTCATGGCTTTTCCCACTTGTCAAGTATTTTGGTCACAACTACACCTGCCTGGGTGCAGCTAGGTGGCGCAGTGGATAAAGCAACGGGCCAGGATTCAGGAGGATCTGAGTTCAAATCCAGCCTCAGACACTTGACATGTACTAGTTGTGTTTCCCTGGGCAAGTCACTTAACCCTCATTGCCCTGCAAAAACAAAACAAACAAAAACTATACCTGCCCATTCATTTTTTTAGGTCCTTTGATACATAAATCTTGAGTCCTTTAGGAAATAGTACTCTTCACACCTAAAGGGAAGAAGTAGTCACTTCAGGCTTCATATCTGGACATAGATAAGTGAACTCTTTGTAGATCTAGATTGAGGCCAGATTACCAGCTAAAAGCAAAACCCTCTAGGCAACCATGCCTTAGGTATGGCTCTACACCCACAAGTAAGAAAAGTCAGTCACAGTGACCACTTGAAGACCTTGTTAAATCAGCCTGACATTTAACTAAACACACTCTCTGTAAGCCTGGTATTTCCTACTAATCAAGCTTCCTCACTTTGACAACATGTTCCTTGCCCCCCCCCCTGCTTTTTTTTTTTTTTCCTGTTGGAGGTAGCCTACGAAGGGAAGGCACCAGGATCAAAGTATCATTTGAGTTTTTTACTTCATAAGCTGTTCGGGGTCTAGGCTGAAAGAAAAATTTAATCTGGGATTTTGAGTCTCAACTTGTACAAAAGGATTTTACTTCACTTTGTGATCATAATTGTTGCCTCTTAAACCTAACTTCTTTTTCTCTTCTCTACCTAAAGAGCTTCAGCGTTGGCGCAAGCACCACTGAGCTGGGTCCCATGCATGGTGTTAAGAGCCCTTCTGATAGACTCGGAGAGACGCAGTGAGAACCAATACAATTTATGTAAAAGCTTAAAATTTCAATTGGGAAGAGGGGAGGAGGAACAGTAAAGTTCTTGAAGTATATTAAAAACATTACTGCTACATGTATAAATGATATCAAATTGTTTGTGTTTAGGGAGAGGGAAGGGAGAGAATTTGGAATTCAAAATAAAAAAAGAATGCTAAAAATTGTTCTTCCATGTAATTGGAAAAAATTTTTTAAATTTTAAAAAATTTGTGCTATAGGAATATTATTCTAATTGCCAGGATTTTATTAATTGGAAATTACTGAAAAGAAAACTAAACTAAAGTTGTGCCTGATCACACAGACCTAATAGAGGGTATGGGGTAGAGAGGTAATAAGTATTCATTTTATGAATTTGGTACTGTATTATAGTTAACCTGTATATTGAAATCCCAGCTTTAAAATTGACAAACAGCTAAGTTGTGATAACTCTAGGAAAATAGATGCTTTCCCCTAGAATTTAGTTAAAACCTAGACCACCGGTACCAGCCAATTCCATATTTCCATATGGGGTTTCCATATGAGGAAGACTTTATGCCCATCCTTTCTAGACCAGGAATTTCTGAAATAATCCTTAAGGGAAGTACTTCAGAGCCCCTGGGTTGTTGTCTGTAAAATTTATATGTTCCAGTCCTCTACTTTCTCACATTAGAGTAATGCTACTGTACCATCTTTCCTCTAGCATGTTTCTTTTGCCCTATGTAATCCAACAACAATGTTAGTCTTGCCTTGCCCTCAATCTAACATCTGTATTCTTTTAAAAGGGTCTTCTCAAGACCTAATCTCTTGGCCCAAAGGAGTGATCAATGGTGGGGATTTCTGGCACCGTAAGGCTGAAAGAAATAGAATTTTAGCCAGGTGCCTCTCGAAAAAAAAAAAAAAAGAAATCACAACATGTAATCTTCTACCTCAACATATAACCACTGTATTAGCTAAGGGCTAAGAGATTAAATGTTATTTTTAAACCTTCAAGAGAGAGAAAGACTAACTGCTAAACTTAAGCGCCTAAGCATGAGTGTTACAGTATAAGTCTACTTCAATACTAAAAAGACCATAGCTGTTTTAGGATACATCATAGGATCATCCTATTAGAGGGTATGTTTGTACCAATCTTTGCAACTTTACTTTTAGACTCAAAGCAACTTTATTTTTATCAATTTAAGGTGTCAAATCTGTGCTAACGAAAATTTGGCTACTTACTGACAAACTTTTAATGGCATCAATTAGATGTGGGTTCATTTTCTTAAAAAACAAAATAGTAGGGACAGCTAGGTGGCACAGTGGATAGAGCACCGGCCCTGGAATCAGGAGTACCTGAGTTCAAATCTGGCCTCAGACACTTAACACTTACTAGCTGTGTGACCCTGGGCAAGTCACTTAACCCTCATTGCCCTGCAAAAAAAAAAAAAAAAGTAGCAAACTGATGTGGACATTCCTTTCTCAAATATGTTAGCTTTGTTAAATGGAGACAACTACCTTGCAAAGATCGACAAAGTTGCTTCGAGTCTAAAATTAAAACATTGTACTCTTCTTTCTAACCATTCCTTTGTAATCTGTTCACATCTTCAACTAATTACTGTGGAGAACTTAGGTCTGTCTCTCTCCACCCTTACCCAAATGCAGGTGCCAGTAGATATCTCTACTTGGAGGTCCAGTCATCACCTCATATTCAATGTGTGCAAAATAACTTTTTTTCTTTCCCTTTCCACAACTCCATATCAATTTCCTAATATCCCATCTATAATACCATTGGTTCAATCACCAAGACTCCACATCTATTATATTTAATTATCCCTTATATCAAATTATATACCTAGTATCTGATATTTCAGATTCAAAGGATGATCTAAGTTATTTCAAAGGAAAAATCCTTTCCATCCCCACTGCCACCAAACAAGTCCATATCTTTATCTTATGCCTGAATTATTACTATAGCCTAACTGGTCTCACTTTTGCCATTCTCTTTCCTCTCAAATCCATCTTGCACACAGTCTGCCTAAAATTCTACTATCATCATATCTCTCCACTTCTCATTAATTTTGTATACTTCTATAGAGTAATGTCTAAACTCTTTCACCCTGCTTTTCAGGGTCTTCTCTGGATAACAGAGTGGTGCCTTTATCTCCCACTATTCCCAACGTGATTTTTTCCCCTCAACCAGCCAGAATCCTCAATATCTCTCAGACATACTGTACCCATTTCCATTACTTTGTTGACCCAAATTCCATTGTCCTTTAGGGATCTACTCAAGTCACACCTCTTCCATGAAGTCCTTCCTTAAAGAAGCCAACCTGTACTGCTTCTTATAACATTTTGACAAAGTAGAAAGGCATCATCATATAGGGCTGAACTAACCAGATTAACGTTCAAAAATATTCAAAAAAATAAATAAAAATAATAAAAAATAATAAAACAAATATAAATAACAAATAATAACAAAATAATAAAAGAGATAATGTTAGTTTGTGGTTTTTTTAATCAATTTGAGTCCTGTAGGGTTCCATTTCCATTTGAGTTTAATACCACTGGTTTAGTGGATAAAGAGCTGGCTTCTAAGCTGAAAACACCTGGGTTCAAGTCCTACATCTAACAGATACTTACTGTGTGAGTCTGAGCAAATCACTTAAATTCCTTCCTTCCTTCTCTCCTTCCTTTACTTCCTGTCTCATCCTAGCAGGGATTACAAGCATTTGTCACCACACCCACTCTCTGCAACTTTCTAAGACAAAAGTTATTAACCATTTTTGTGTCTTGGACTCTTTGGCAGTCTGATAAAACCTCTAGACCCTTTCTCAGAATGTTTTAAAATGCATAAAATAAAGTACAATGGATTACAGAAAAAAACAATTATATTGAAATACAGTTATCAAAATGTTAAAAGTTCCAGATTCACAGACCCAGTGAATCCCTGGATAGGAACCTTTGCTTTAAGGCTGTAAGTTTCAGATAAAAATGCCAACCTGCATTGACAGAGGGAATTTTCTCACCCAGAAGTTCCCTGTACCAGTGAAGTCACAGGTGCAGATCCATCCCTAATATAAAGGTCATGAGTGGTATAAATTAACTCTCATGTGTGCATGTCATCTCAGATGAAAACGAGCTTCTCTCCCTTGGGCTGAGCACAGTGGAATCATAGAATATGGACCATCACACTTAGAAAGAGTGCCAAGTACCTTCATCGTGCTGAAGGCAGCTATTGTGCTAATGCAGATGAGATTTTGCCAGCTTTTAGAAGTATTTCCAGTCACATGTGGGCAGATCCAGCTTATCTTCAACCATATAAAATATGAAGTCATGGATTTTCTTAGATGTTATATATTTCTTCCCTTAGATAACATTCAACATATTGGACATATATGTTAATATTTATATATGTGGATATACATGAATAAATATTCAATATTTACTATATAAGTCAATAGCAATCATTTCCATTTTGCTACTTATGGTTCATTCATTTCTTGAATAAGAGATGATGAAGCATTTATGTCTCATGCTATTCAAGCTTCAGTGAGTTTACCTCATTAAATGACATTAATTTCAACATTTAATAAATTTCCTTATACTGAGTATCATATGTGCTATGACCAATGGGGATATTTGCCAAAAATATCATCCAGCTACTCAGATATTCTATTATTTTCTGAAGAATACTCTTGGTTGATTCTTTTTCTTCCTCCCTCCCCCCCCCCCCCGGGCTATGGGGGGTTAAGTGACTTGCCCAGGGTCACACAGCTAGTAAGTGTCAACTGTCTCAGGCTGGATTTGAACTCAGGTACTCCTGAATCCAGGGCTGGTGCTTTATCCACTGCGCCACCTAGCTGCCCCCTATTGTTTGATTCTTGTTACACTTGCCAGTATAATGGTCCTTTCCTCTACACTGAAAGAAAAGAGTTGATGGGCTTAACTTCCTCTTCTTTTTTTTTTTTTTTTTTTTTTTGGTGAGGCAATTGGGGTTAAGTGGCTTGCCCAGGGCCACACAGCTAGTGTTAAGTGTCTGAGGCCGGATTTGAACTCAGGTCTTCCTGAATCCAGGGCCAGTGCTCTATCCACTGCGCCACCTAGCTGCCCCAACTTCCTTCTCAAACATGCTACAAGAGCCCCCCACCCTGCATATTGAAACCCCAGCAGAATCCATGGTAGTACATTTGGCTTCCTATATAATCTGTATTTCCTGCCAAAAAGTGATCCTGCAATCAACTATAAAAAGAAACTTGATAGTACATGTTGTCAACATTCTGATGGAACACTTTCATTCACTCAACAAGGATTTTTAAGGACCTCCAAGTGGGCAGTGGTGCCAGGTAGAAAAGAAAAGCATAGGATATGGGGAGGGGCAGAGCCAAGATGGTGGAGGAAAGGCTGTAAGCTCTCAGAACTCACGATACAATCACTCCAAAAAAACCTCCAAATAATGCCATAGGACAATTCCTGGAGCAGCAAAACCCACAAAAGAATGGGTTGAGATCATTTTATAGCCAAAGACGGCTTAGAAGGTCAGCAGGAGGGGGCTGCTGTGCCAAGACAGGAGTGGAGCCCTACCCTACAGTCATGCTGACACAGATCCAGTCCCCAGAGAAAGGGACCCCTGGAGCCTCTGAATCAGTTGCAGTGCCAGTGTCATCTGGAACTAAGCTCATGGTCTGGTAAGAGGGCTGAGCGGTTGGCAGGGGGGAGATTACAGGGGTCTCTGCTGGTGCTAAGACAGAACTTGGGTTTTTCACCCCTGCTGGGAACCAGGAAGTAGGCTTGAGTGGCGGTGGCCCAGGTGGGGGAGGGGCACAGGCTCATCTGAGCTAACAACCACAGCACACAAAGTATTGCTGCTTGGTTAATTAGCAAGTTGATCTGGGGTTATCTAAGACCAGAGAACAGGCCAGGTGAGTGAAGAACCTGCCTTTCCTTAAACCAAAACACCTGGGACCCTCTAAAGCTTGGGACAGTGTAGCTTAGAAGTAGGGCCCCACTGTAAGAGGGAGTTAAAAGTCAAGTAAGAGATGGGCAAGATGAGCAAGCAAAGAAAGTTGAGAACCATAGAAAGTTTCTTTAGGGACAAGGAAGATTGAGGTGCACCCACAGAAGAGGATAGCAATGTCAGGGCTCATACATCCAAAGCTTCCAAGAAAAATATGTATTGGTCTCAGGCCACAGAGGCACTGAAAAAGGACTTTGAAGACAAAGTAAGAGAGGTAGAGGAAAAACTGGAAAGAGAAATGAGACTGATGCAGGAAAGTCATGAGAAAAAAAGTCAGCAGCTTGAAAAGCCAAATGGAAAAGGAGATACAAAAGCTCTCTGAAGAAAATAATTGCCTAAGAATTAGGATTGAACAAATGGAAGCCAGCGACTTTATGAGAAACCAAGACACAATAAAGCAAATCCAAATGAATAAAAAAATAGAGGGCAAAGTAAAATATCTTCTTGGAAAAACTGCTGACCTGGAAAATTGATCCAAGAAAGACAATTTGAAAATTATTGGACTACCTGAAAACCATGACCAAGGAAAGAACTTAGATATCATCTTCCAAAAGATTGTCAGGGAAAAGAAAAGCATAAAAGTTACTGTCTGGGACTACAAAAATAAATTAAATGGAAGGCCAAGAAAACCAAGAATTCTACTTTTCCTTCTTCCCATAAGTTCAGAAAACCTTGGGCAATTTGTTATCCCACATCATAAGAACTTAACAATTCTCTCTCTCTTTCTTTCTCTCCTTTCTTCCCTTCCTTTCTCTTTCCTTCCTTCCTTCCTTTTCTCTTTCTTGATTTCTTTCTTTCCCTCCCTCCCTTCCATCCTTCCATTTTCATTTTTCTCTTCTCAGGATATATTTTAGCACCAAGAAAGAAGAATAAGGAGCTCAATCACCCCAAGGTCCCAAAGGCTCTATATAGATACATATCAATAAAATGATAATTGGAAGAGAATAATGCATAACTTTTATTAACTTTTTTGCCATTTTAAAAAAGCAAGCAATACCATTTGGCAGTAGATATAAAAATAAGAATACATTGCTGAGAATTGAGTAGTGGCAGCTTTCAGGCATCATGAGCATTTGATTTGCCAGCATCTACCCTCTCCCCCATTCACACCTTATTTCCTTAAGTTCAAATACAGTTTTTTCCTCATTTGTTACACATAGGGAATTATCCCTATCCATATCACTGATCAAAACTTATTTCTAGCTCACAACAACAAAAGATAGAAGAATCCTCTTGGCCTCGATACCCACCCTAAAACAAGTGAACTGCTGCAAAGGACATGGTGGGCTTGCTTGGGTCTTCAGCTTATGGGCTCTCTTGCTGACTATGCTCAAAAGATGTTTCCACAATGGAAGCAAGTTTTGTTGACCCATGTGGTTGACTTACATTCTGAAAGCAGAAAAGGAAAAACAGGAGTTGAGACCTCTTGAAGAACTCTGCACTGTTGGGGCATAGTCCTATACTAAGAGGCTAATGAGGTCCTTAGAGTTAAAGCTAAGCTTGTAAAGACTAAACTTATTTGCTGATTTATTCAGAGGAAAAGGGAGTAGGCATGGGGAGAAGAGAGTGATTACATTTATTTTACTTCTTTAGAAGTTGAAGGGGAGCAGCTAGGTGGCTCAGTGGATAAAGTAGCAGCCCTGGATTCAGGAGGACCTGAGTTCAAATCCGGCCTCAGATACTTGACACTAGCTGTGTGACCCCGGGCAAGTCACTTAACCCTCATTGACCCCCCCCCAAAAAAAAGAAGTTGAGTGGGCTGGTGAGTTAAGAGAGCTTTCCACCTAATGCCAGCAATCTCCCCTCCTAGATATTGCTATCATCTATTTGGGACTGCCCCTTTTAAGACAGCAGGTGCCAGGGATGTTTCCCATTTTATAATGCCAGTATCTCACCTATATGAATTAGATCTGCTACCCAGCCAACAAGCTGTCTCTCTCCTTTTAGAAATCCACCCTAGAAATAATCTAAATGGACTTAGATACTAATGTGTAGTGCCCTAGAGATTTAAAAGGGGCCTTTGCAGTCATCTAGTCAAACCTCTTTATTTTTGTAATTAAGGAAACAGGCCCAGAAAGGTTAAGTGATTTGCCTATGACCATACAAATGATAATAGAATTGGGATTTGAATCCAGATCCCCTGATTCTAAATGCATATTTTTTTTACCCTGTACCACATTGCACTTCAAGCTTTTGCTTGCTTTCTTTCCTTTACCTGCCTTCATTTTTTTTTGTCCACCATCAAAAAAAACTCCCTTCTCTTTCTCGTCAGAGCTAGATCCTACTTGCTCAGACACTACATCCACATCTAGGTTCTGTTTGGCGTTTGGTATGCTGTTGCTATTGAATAGAATAACTGCTTCTGTTTCCATAGATGCTAGGCCAAGGCGCCCTGCCCTCCTTCTACCTCAAAGAGAATTTGCACTCTTGAGCCCAGAAGGGCTGGGGTAGGGTTAGCACTCTTTTACTTAACAAAAATCCTAAATCACATATATAGGAGATATGAAGATGAAGCCTGATAGACTTCATGGGCCAATGATGAAATTTAAAAAATATTTAACAGGTTAGCAAATTGGACAGAACACATGCTAAAAATCAGTGCATTAGATTGGATAGATGTCACATTTTTCATGGGGAAATAGGTGCCATTTTTCTGGAATTAGGCATTCCCAGAGAACATAGAGATAGTAGAAAATTGGAATGAGGTCAACAGAGCCGACCCAGACCCCTTTCTAGTTCTTACCTTTGAGCGACTTGTATTATGCAGTAACAGAGTCATCTTGGGGCTAAGGGGAGTACATGAGAAGCAATTAAAGAACCAACCTAACACACCCAAATTCAGTCTATTAACATGCTCAATACCACAGACTGCTGTAAACTTCAGATTTCCAGACCTTGAAGGGAAAGAATTCCCACCTAGGCCAAGGAAGAAAGAATATGTGCAGTCAGCATGTGCTGGGGGGACTGACTGCTGTTTTTAGGATCCAAAGATGAGGAATTTTGTTAAATTAAGGGGTAGCAAGTAATAAGAAAACCCCATTATAGTGTAACAGTAGCATGGGCTACTTTTGGAAGGGCAAGAAATTTTTTTTGGTGGGGGAGCTAGATAGTGGGCACAAGACATTTTATTATGAGCTATTAGAGGCACAGAATGCCTCTGTCCTTTCAAGGTTAGGAACCAGGAATCAGTGAAGGGTCTAACCTAGTTTTCTGATGTGAGCTGGTGGTTTGAGGAAATACATACTGTGTAAATCTGCAACCAGGTCCCTCTGGACAGAAGCCAACTAAGTAGTTGGTACACAGCACTCTTCTCATATGGCGGAATTTACACAAAGGACCTGCCAGGCCAAGAAGAGACACACCTTAGGCAACTCAGCCCCAATACAGACAGGATGAATTGGCCTTGAGGTAGGTAGGAAGTTGACAGGAAACACAGGCAGACAAGCTGCAATGGGAGGATGACCACTGAGCCAAAGTAATTTCCTGCCCATTCAAAAAGTAATTACCGGGGTCGGCTAGGTGGCACAGTGGATAAAGCACCGGCCCTGGATTCAGGAGTACCTGAGTTCAAATCCAGCCTCAGACATTTGACACTTACTAGCTGTGTGACCCCAGGCAAGTCACTTAACCCCCATTGCCCTGCAAAAAAATAAAAATTAAAAAAAAAAAATTACCTAGGCCTGGTGTCTTTATTCTTGCTATTCAAATAGGACACATTATGTCATTAGGGACTGTTGGATCATCTGACAATAGCCATAGTAAATGTAGCTTGAACTTTGATGGTGAGAAATATTTAGCTTATTGCCTTTGGGGTCATGTGAACTTTAAGCATTGTCCCATCCCCATCTTGACATTGCCCTCTGTCTACAAGTCTAGACACCCAGGAGGCTCCCAATAGCAACCACACAGCTAGCAATTCTAACACAGAAGGGAGAGATTTCCTGAAGCTAGCAGAAATGGAGAAACTGTTGGCTAATAATGCCCAAGAGAAATAACGGAGATACACTTAAAACTAAAAGGGGATAACAGGAAGGATGTTATATCCAAGTTAGAACATCTATGGTTGGAAGAAAGACCTTTGATAAAGTAGTGGCATTTGCCATTACAAAAACTAGGGACTAGAGAGAATTTGGGATAGGGATATAAGAAATATAAATTTCCCTCCAAGGACTGCTTTGGCTGCAAATTTGCTGTGTTGTCATTCTTGACATTGTCTTTAATGATATTATCTATTGTTCTTATGTTTTGTCTTTGGTGTTTTCTTGGCAAAGATACTGGAGTGGTTTGCCATTTCCTACTCTAACTCATTTTACAAATGAGGAAAATGAGCAAAGTTAAGTGACTTGCCCAGGGTCACATAGCTAAGAAGTGTCTGAGGCCAGATTTGAACCTCAGGAAGATGAATTTTCCTAATTCCAAGCCCAGTCCTCTATCCACTTGCCATTCATCCAGTTGCTCTTATCCTTTAACCCACCAGTTCTTTAGGATTACGATAATTAGCATTCAATTGATTTTTTATTTTATTTATTTATTTTTAGTGAGGCAATTGGGGTTAAGTAACTTGCCCAGGGTCACACAGCTAGTAAGTGTTAAGTGTCTGAGGCCAGATTTGAACTCAGGTACTCCTGACTCTAGGGCCTGTGCTCTATCCACTGCACCACCTAGCTGCCCCTCAATTGATTTTTAATCTTGTCTTCAGTAGCCTTTTGTTTAATTTAATTTTTATTGCATTCAGTCATGAAAGAATTTATTTAATATTTTTACATTTGTTTGTGAGGTTTAAATGTTAAATGTTTTTGTGAAGGTACCATATACAACTGAAAATTATGTATATTCCTTTCTATCGGTAGGGATAAAAGAGGCTAAATATATTTCTATTCTGATTTGACTACCAACTTGACTAGGAGACCTCAACAATAAATCATACCTTTCCCCCCTCCCCACACCCTTTTCCCTAATAGAAAAGAAAAACCCAGCTCTTCTGTCAGTCACCTTACCATACTTGCAGAAACCTTGATCATACCAAGGACAATCTCGGATCTTGGAGGCTGGGTCAGCATGAAGGAAAAGGCACTCTTTATTGCTGCATTCTCCTGAAATAGTACCAATCACTGCTATATATTGTGTCCATCTCTTGGAACTCTTCCCTCCATCTCATCCCTCCCACCTATTTAGATTAATCTGAGTCCTTACTGAGTTGCTTCCTTTCTTCTATCTTTTGCCCTTTAAGCAACGCCAAGGTATTTTCATATATCTCCTATAGAAGTATGCATAGCTCCATACCCTCTCCTGAAAAATGGGGACCTCTACTAGTCTATCCTACTAGCCTGTTGTGTTATTATATCCAAACTCTTATGGCTAGTTTTTTTTATGGCTCCTTCCCTAGTTGGTCTACATGAAGGGTCATAAAGTCCCTCTGATGATATGATATGATATAATAATAATAGTGATTCCCTTCTCAATGTATACTACTTATATAGCACTTTAAGGTTTGCAAATAATTTTATTTGTTATGTCATTTGATCTTCCCAATAATCCTGTGATGTGGGCACTTTTATTATCCCCGTTTTACAGATGAGGAAACTGAGGCTAAAACAAGTTAAAATCATACCATTTAATAAGTGTCTGAGGCCATATTTGAACTCAGGGTTTCCTGACTCAAGTCCCAAACTCTACCCCCTGTACTACCTCCCTGTCCCCTCCTACAGGAAAGTTATACACCTGGGTGCTCCAGTGTCCAGTGATTCAAAAGTCCAGTTTCTATTTCTCATAGTGACTGGATTTATTTAGAGAGGAAAAAAAAGTTCCTCTAGACTTTACTCTTAATCTTAAAGCTCTGAGATTCATTGCTTTTCACATATGTATGGGACCATTGAGACCAACCACCTCCTTTTACAGAGAAAAAAAAACAAACAGGGAAATTAAGTGACTTTTAAGGTGAGATGATTAGTGTCTGAGTCACCATCATAACCCGAGACACAACTACAGTAAAGGCATCTGTTGAACAGATCCCTGTTTTGTACAGCGATACCATGGGGAGACAAGTAATGAATGCAAAAGTTATACTCTGAGAACTGGCTCAATATTTTAACGAGCGGCGTGTGTGTCGAGGATTTATTCCATTTTTTTCTTCCTCCTCTGCCTCTAAGAAAGGATGCTTGATCATACAGTTCCCTTCATCATCAGAAGGTGGTGCTAACACACCATTTTCCTCAGACATTTCTTGGTGAAATAATGGCGTCTTAATAGTCATCTCCAAAAGAAGACTAACAAAAGATCCTATAAATGGGACCAGATCTGTGATTCCATCGGTATAAAGAACTTCAAGGTGAAATCCTTCTACACATCTGGTATAGGATACAGTGAAAGTTGCTTAGAGCACTGAGAAATTAAATGACTTGCTTAGGGTCACATGGCCAATAGTTATCAAAAAATGGGAGTTGACTTGGGTCTTCCTGGTTTCAAGAACAGCTTTATATCCACTATACAAAACTGCCTCTCTGGTCATCTAAATGAATGGGAAAATAGGATGCTTTGGATAGGACAGCAAGGAAGGATAATATGTGTTCATTTGTTATAGAAATAAAATAGCAGACCTCTATGAATGATAAAGCCATAGATCACTTCAAAGAAAATCAAAGATATACCTCTCTTTTAAGGTTGATGTCTTATAGGAGCACCAAGCCCTGCCAAAGAACATGTTTTAGGACTGGGTTCAAATTCTATCTCTGATGCTTACTGCCTGTGTAACCTTGGGCAGGTCACTTACCCTTCTTAGGCCTCAGTTTCTTCATCTGTAAAATGAGGGGCTTGGACTAGGTGGCTTCTTAGATCGCTTTCCAGTGATAGATTTATGATCCCATGAATGCTGTTGGCAAGAGGATACTGGGCTGGTGATCCTTAGGTCTGATCTCTTGTGACAATTCTCACTAAAGTAGGGAGGATTCTCCCCCTGTTGGGCTGAACTGGGGAACCTCCCATGGAGGTAGGCATTCCCTCTGGCTCTGTGAGGATGAACATGTCCACTGGCTTCTTGCTGAATGATATACTCTTTGATTTGCTCAGATGACAAGCAATTCTTCAGATTAATCCCCATGACTAGAGGTTATATCAGAGGAGTGGCCATTGTGGTTAGGAGAGACACACTTATGAAGGAACCTCTCCCAAAAGTAGCCTATAAGAAGAATGAAGAGAAACTGCTTCCACTTGATTCTGAGGATGGATCCACTTAGGAGGAGGGGCACTCTCCTTCGCCCAATTGTTATAGAAGCTCCCAATTCCAGCACATGAAAATGATCATTAATATGAGCTTACCTAGGCAAGCCTGAGATAGGACCTCAAGACCCTGGCAACCTCTTTGCCTTTTGTTCCTTCCTTGAGCACAGGCATTTGACCAGCAACAATGGATTCTGAAAGATGGACAGGCGCAGCCTTGGAAGCAATATTGTCCATTTAAAAACTCCTGGGTTTCTGATAGGTGCCAGCTGCCCACCAAGTCATGCTTCCTGTAATGATGCTGCTTCTCTGAGAAGATGACCATTTCTGGCAGGAGGATGCTGCCAAAAGGTCTAAGAATGCCCACATTGTGCCTGACTGGTTGGGAGAGCTGGACCTCGTGAGTTTGTTCAGCTAGACAGGCCTAAGGGAAGAGTAAAAACTATTCCAAATTACCACAAAGTGGTCATTGCCTCCCAGGAGAGTATAATCAGAGTGATGAACTCTTGTTTCACACTTTAAGTTTTTATAACCATGTCCTTATGAACCTTTGATGTTTGAAACATTTCTTTTTTTTTTTTAGCAGAGGAAAAATAGCTACCCTATACTTAATATCAGCTTTATATATCAGATACCTTTTCCAGAAAGTACTCTGTTAGTCACTTTTAGGGGAGACTCTAGACATGAGCCATGCCTAAGCTTTATTTAAGAGATTTTTCTCTCGGGAACAGTGAGCTAAATACTTTGAGAAAATCCCAATTCTCCTCTTTTTAGGAGTTAGCCCCCCACATAGGTTGGAAGGAAAGAAACAAACATGTATTAAGTGCCTACCATGTGCCAGACAATTTGCTAAGTACTTTATTTTAATTATTTATTTGTTTGTTTATTTATTTATTTATTTTTGCAGGGCAATGAGGGTTAAGTGACCTGCCCAAGGTCACACAGCTAGTAAGTGTCAAGTGTCTGAGGTCAGATTTGAACTCAAGTCCTCCTGAATCCAGGGCCAGTGTTTTATCCACTGAGCCACCTAGCTGCCCCCGCTAAGTACTTTATAATTGTTATTTCAGTAGCTCTTCATAGCAACCCTTTGAGGTAAGTGCTATTATTATCCCCATTTTACAGTTGAGGAAACTGAGGTACACAGAGTTTAAGTGAGTTGTACTAATGCTAGGCTGAAGTACTCTGCCCCCTTCTCCCTCAAAGAGGACTAGCACTGCTGAGTCCATAAGGGCTGGGATGGGATTGGCACTCCTATTTTTAACAAAAATCCTCAGTGATATATAGAAGAAAACCCAAATCAGATGAAGCCAGAAAGTACTTCATCGATCAATGAAGACATTTTAAATAAAATATTAAAATGGTTAGCAAGCTGGACAGAACACATGCTTAAAAAAGTACTTTAGTCGCCTTTTTTATAGATGAGAAAATTGAGGCCCTGAAAGGGGAAGTGATTTGCCCAAGGTCACTAAAATAGTAAGTGGCAGAGGTGAGATTTGAACCCAGTGTTTCTGACTGGATTCTTTAAGCTTTTGATTTCAATATGCTAATGAGACTAGATACCATTGTAAAGACCTACATGGAAGATTCCTGAGCCATATTTTGAAGACAGGGCTTGGTTTTCAATACACACGTATACATACATATACATACACACACCCCTCCAACTTTCCCTAAAGTGACAGGACATGTTGGTTATTGTCCTTTGTTCTCAAAGAGGACCAAAATGACACCACTATGGTGGGGTCAAGGTACCTTGTGTCTGAGTGTGGCTGAGAGACCAATAGGAGCTCAGAAAATTCTGCCACAGATCAGACACAAATAGTCCATAGACAGGATAGGTACAAGGTATTCTGTAGAGTAACCTGTAGTTTACATTTCTCTGGAAGGTGGGGAGAGGAAGTAACAATGACTAGAGTCCTTTAGGAAACTCTGCCTAGCAGGTCTGGGATATACCTACCATCCTTTGAAAAGTTTGTCTTATCCTTCCCCTGAATCTCCTTCTTTTCCTTCCTCTTCTTAAGATCCAATCTCACTGAGACCCCCTTAAACTCACCATCTATAGAGCCCCTCCTTAGTGGGGTTACTAAAGGAATGGGCACTAGCCAGGTGAATCTTGACACCAGAAAACATAAGCATTACCAAATTTGGAGTAGAAGTAGCACTCGGGCATCTTGGTGATGTCATATTGGTGCAGAAATTTGCAGTAGTCACTCTTCTTACAAAGGCCCCGGAGCCAATGTTTGCATACTACTGTCTTCTCCCCGTCATCATGCCGGAAGGGACAGAGATCACCTAGAAAATGCAGATGATCTCCAAGAAAACCATGCTTATCTCTAGGGTAGGCTCACTTATCTACTCCCCCAAATGACATCATGAGACCTGGGAAAGACCCTAATTTAAAAAGGCCAAGGTATCTGGGGCCATCTCCAATCTTACTGATGTATATCTTGCCACTGGACCCAGATGGCTCTGGAGGAGAGAATGAGGCTGGTGACTTTGCAGAGCTCTCCCTCACTTAAATTCAGTTCATTGCAAGTCATCACTTCTTGACATCATGGTCTTCTTTGAGAATGAAGGACAAACAACAACCACAACTTTGAGAGGAAGAAGAGTAGGGATGTTCTAACCATCAGTTGCCCCTTCTCACCTATGTCCCCCTCCCTTTTCCTGCAACTGTACCTGAATCTCCTCCCATTGAGAGGTTTAGATTCTGGTTTTGGGGTTTTTTCTTTTTCTTTTCTTTTCTTTCTTTTTTTCTTTTTCTTTTTTTTTTTTTTTTGGTGAGGCAATTGGGGTTAAGTGACTTGCCCAGGGTCACACAGCTAGTAAGTGTTAAGTGTCTGAGGCTGGATTTGAACTCAGATCCTCCTGAATCCAAGGCCGGTGCTCTATCCACTGCGCCACTTAGCTGCCCCCTAGATTCTGTTTTTTTGAGATTAAAGGAAGATGCCTAAAAAAGGGGAGAAGACACAAAAAGGGGAGGGGGGGAGAAGACATGATAAGCTAGAGTACAAAAAAAGAAGGAAGTTAATCCTATCTACTGCCTACTAAATTATCAATGGCATTATTATAGTAGGCCTTTCCAATAAAACTTCAGATTAGATTGTACCTACTAATGTTCCATTTGTTGGCCTGTCATTTAAATTGAATTTTTTTCTATCATTGACAATAAAAGGAATGCTCAAATTCTAAAGTTTTTAAGCAGAGATGTTCTCAGGAATAAGGGGCCCCACCTATCTGATGGCATTTGAAGGGTGCTAGGAAGACTCCCTTACCAAACACATCTCTTCCACCAAGCTTTAATTACACAATTAAAATTTCATCCCTTTGGGCCTTCCATCTTTAATAGTTATTAAAATACAAATAACCCTGAGAGTGGCAATACCAGGACTGTATGCAGGAATTTTCTGTTTTAATAAGGCCCCCCAAGTAGTTATGGAACACATTAAAATGTAACTGGTGTGGAAATAGCAATGTGACTTCCAGCTGCAGCCCAGATGTTCTCCAAATGGGGCAATACTGATAAATGCCCCTAGACTACTGTAAAAATCATTTTGGAAATGGCTGTACCAAGAACAAAAACAGGATGTAGGGTGAGATAAAAGGGCCCTGGAAGAGGATATAGGAATAGATTAGGCAACCTTACCTGTCCCACCATGGCTTCACCTATGAGCTCTGGGCTCCCTAAGCCACATCTCCAGCCCTTACAGCTTTCCCTGGTTACTGACTCAGACTTTCTAATTGCTGCAAGACTTCTCTACCTGACTGAGTCTGAGGGACCATTGGGATATCATTATGAAAACTGAATTCGTTATCTTTCCTCCAAAACCTGGTTCTGCTTACTGACTTCTCAACTAACACCACCATTCTCCTAGTCACTCAGACTCATGTTTGCCCTTCTCTTTGATATCTGCTCTTTTTTTCTATTTTAGCTTTGTTCTGATCTTCCAGACCCCTTGTTTGAATTGCTGCAATAGCCAAACTGCTATCTCTACCTCCAGTCTATTCAATAAGCCGCTGCCGGCGGATTATTTGCTGTAATAAAAAAGCTCTCATCAAATCATTCGAGAATGTGAGCTTTAAAAATAAACAAATTGAACAAAATGATCAGTGGTCTTTGGAGTGCTGTCCAAACTTTTCCAGGGACTCTGGGCAAGTCACCCTGTTTGCCTCAGTGTCTTTATCTGTAAAATGGGGGCAATTAATAGCACCCACATCTTGGGGTTATTGCAAAGATCAAATGAAATAATATATGTAAAGTGCTTTACCTTAAAATGTTATATAAATGATGAGGATGAGGATGATGGTGGGGTGGGGTTGATGACAACACTCAAGGAGTCTTATAATCTGGAGCCTTTCTTTCCAGCCTTATCTCATACTTCTCCCAAACCATCCTAGGTTCTCCTAGATCTGTGAATCTGCTCAGGTTCCCTGTGTGCACTCTCTCTCTCTCTCTCTCTCTCTCTCTCTCACACACACACACACACACACACACACACACCCAACCACCCCCATCTCATCCTGTTGAAATCTTACCCATCCTTTAAGACCAAGCTAAAGTGTTGCTCTCTCTATAAAGCTTTCATCCTCCAGCTAGCTGGCCGTGATCCCTTCTTCTTCTAATTCACACAGCACCTTGTTCATATCTCTCTTAGGCACTGAAGTTCTTTTTTTTTGGGGGGGGGGTGAGGCAATGGGGAGTAAGGGACTTGCCAAAGGTCACACAACTGGTAAGTGTCAAGTGTCTGAGGTCAGATTTGAACTCAGGTCCTCCTGAATCCAGGGCCGGTGCTCTATCCACTGTACCACCTAGCTGCCCCTGAAGTTCTTTTTTATATGATAATGCTCCCTTATCTCCCACAGTAGATGGTAAAGTGTCTTTATGGACGTGACATCTCATTTGCCAAACAGCTACATACTTTGCACAGAATAGACCCAACAAGTATTTGGTGGCTACAGAAGATACAATTTCACTTCATTTCAGTCATGCTTAGGGTAGTCTTCTCCTTTTGCTTATTCAATCAATATGTGTTTATCCAGTGCCTAATGCATGCCAGGTACTATGCTAAGGGTTAGGGATAGGAAGATAAAAGAAAGAAAAAGAAAAGGAAGGAAGGAAGAAAAGAAGGAAGAGAGAAGAGAAAAAGGAAGGAAGGAAAGAAGGGAGGAAGGGAGGGAGGAAGGAAGGAAGGAAAAGAAGAGAGAAGGAAACACAGAAGAGAAAGAGGAAGAGAAAAAAAGAAAGAGAAAGGAGGGAAGGAAGGAGGGAAGGAAGGAAGGAAGGAAGGAAGGAAGGAAGGAAGGAAGGAAGGAAGGAAGGAAGGAAGGAAGGAAGGAAGGAAGGAAGGAAGGAAGGAAGGAAGGAAGGAAGGAAGGAGGGAAGGAGGGAGGGAGGGAGGGAGGGAGGGAGGGAGGGAGGGAGGGAGGGAGGGAGGGAGGGAAGGAGGGAGGGAGGGAGGGAGGGAGGGAGGGAGGGAGGGAGGGAAGGAAGGAAGGAAGGAAGGAAGGAAGGAAGGAAGGAAGGAAGGAAGGAAGGAAGGAAGGAAGGAAGGAAGGAAGGAAGGAAGGAAGGAAGGAAGGAAGGAAGGAAGGAAGGAAGGAAGGAAGGAAGGATAATTTCCACCCTAAAGGAGCTTACTTTGTATCCAGAGCTCTTCCCTGATCTCCACTATAACTCAATTTTCTTTAAAGTTTCCTTTAGTACCTTCTCATGGTAAAAATTACTTTTCATTTGAATCATACTCTAAAGACATAAGATTCTGTTTTTGATATTATCATAATACAAGTATTATAACCCTAAAGATTCACTTCAAAAACAACTACAAGTATCATTTTAAAAACGATAACAAAGAATGTGAAAGCCAAAAGAGGCAAATCCCTTTAGTACCTTCTCAGCTCACCATCCAGGGATGGCCTTGGGAGCTTAAGTTTATCTTGAGTATTTCTTGTATTTTCTCCTCTGCCTTTCTACCATAGATCCTCTAGTGCTCTTTGGAGATCAGTCTCTCATGTCCCAGAAACAGGACTGATAAGGTGTTACCAGCTTGCTGTTACATCTGCACCATGGAACTATGAGTGGAATTTCAGACCCCGTGGCCAAGTTATCTCCTGGGGCAGTGGTGTCTGAAGTGAAGACCAAAACTCTCTAAGGGGTTGCTATGACCTGATCTCAAAGAGTGTGTGATTAGGGGACAGGGCAGAGATATGATCATAACTACAATTTACATAATGCTTTAAGATTTGCAGAGTGCTAAACAAATACGATCTCATTTGATCCTTACAACAACCCCAAGAGATAAGTACTGTTGGTTTTCCCATTTCATATATGGGGAAACTGAAGTAGACAGGTTAAGTAGGATTTGAATCTAGGTCTTCCTGCCTCCTGGTTCATTGCTCTATCCATTGTGCTACCGATCCTACCATAGCCAATTGTGGGTCTTGTTTCCAGCACAACTACATCTACCTTTATTTCCCCCCCAACATTCTCCCACTTTACCCCCCCCCCCAATCCTGTGTAGACTACTGGCCTATTTCCTTCAGAGTTAGGCTTTGGCCCCTCAGGGTAGTTAAAATCTAAGTGCTACCTGGTCACCTACAGCACTAGGTGCCACTGGAAAAATGTCATGCCCCCTCTCCCTCACAGTATGTTAACTCTCAACCATCCAGAATCCCTCCTGGCTACAGCAGATGCTCCATGAAGGGTAGGTCCTTTCAGCCAGAATAGTGATGGCTGAATAAGTCTTTTCTTCTTCCTTTTCATTTTTAGGTGGGACAGAGTTAGTGAGTTTGGAAAATCCCAAACTCATTCTAATTCCAAACTTCCCCATTAGTGGAGAGGGTACCCTCAACCTTCTAGTCACCCAGATTCACAAACTGAGTGTTGATCTTTGAATCTTTACTTACCATCACCTCACATAAAGTTAATAAAGCCAAATCAAGTCAAGAATTGCCCACTATCTGCTAAAGAATGACCAAAAAAAAAAAAAGAGTCCCTGCCCTCAAGGAGCTTACAATTGAATGAGCTCATGAAAAATCTTGCTGCTCCTCACTCCATATTGCTCATGTCTGTCCCTATTCCTCTACTCACAAAGCTACTGGCCTTAGTCCAGGCCTTCATCATGTTTTGCCTTGGCTTTTATAACAGCATCCTAATTGGTTTTCTAGCCTCAAGTCTCTCCCCTACTTAATACATAACACTTAGCTGCCAAAGTTTTTTTCCTAAATCTCTGGTCTGACCATGTCACTTTATCACTTAATAAAGCCCAGTGGGCCTATATCAGATATTATTTCATCATCATATCCTTTAAAAATGTCTGGTTAAGGGGCAGCTAGGTGGCGCAGTGGATAGAGCACCGGCTCTGGAATCAGGAGTACCTGAGTTCAAATTTGACCTCAGACACTTAACACTTACTAGCTGTGTGACCCTGGGCAAGTCATTTAACCCCAATTGCCTCACTAAAAAAAAAAAAAAAAGTCTGATTAAGGGGCAGCTAGGTGGCGCAGTGGATAAAACATTGGTCTTAGATTCAGGAGGACCTGAGTTCAAATCCAGCCTCAGACACTTGACACTAGCTGTGTGACTTTGGGCAAGTCACTTAACCCTTATTGCAGAAAAAAACAAAAAAAAAAAACAAAAAAAATGTCTGGTTAAAATATCTGGTGAGTTTTATAATATATCATTACTAGTACAACACAGTAGTACATGGGGGCAGCTAGGTGGTGCAGTGGATAGAACACCAGGCCTGGAGTCTCAGATAGGTATGTGACCCTGGGCAAGTCACTTCACCCTGTTTGCCTCAGTTTCCTCATATCTAAAATGAGTTTGTGGTTGGACAGTGACTTAGGGTGGTAGCCAGTAGAGGAGAGTATGGAGATATGGTGAATAGTTACTTGGGGGAGGTGGGATGGTGGAGAAATACCAGAGGCTGATATATTACTAACAAACTCATATTGTTGCCGAGGCAAGAGGCTGAGGTAGCCCATCCCTTTGAACACAAACCCCTCAGTTTTCTTTTCTGTGACTTCTTTCCCTTCTCCAAGGATGACTTGGAAACCCAAGGTTTCTTCTGAGGTAGCAGGGATGGCCCTGGACCTCGAGAGTTCCCCAGAGAGGAATCAACTGTGACATTTGATTGAAGATCAGTTGAAGATTGAACCAGAGCTGGCAGAGAGCTTCTCCCTCAGAGACTATCTAGTCCAATGCCCTTGTTTTACAGATGAGGAGGGAACTGAGGCCCAGGGAGGTCTTGCTTAAATCATACAGGTAGTAAGTTGTCAGAGGTAGGATTTGAATTCAGGCCCCCGGCTCTAGAGCTATCATGGAGAGATATTTGTCTGGTGGGGAAAGAGACATTTTTGTCATCTTTCGGGTCACAAGATGATACTTTTTCAGCCAACATCTAGTTTGTTCTTGTTGTTGTAGTACAGTCATTTCAGGCGTGCCTGACACTTTTGTGACCCCATTTAGGGTTTTCTTGGCAGAGATAATGGATTGCTTTGCCATTTTCTTCTCCAAATAATTTTAGAGATGAGGAAACTGAGGCAAATAAGGTTAAGTGACTTGTCCAAGGTCACACAGCTAGCAAGGATCTGAGGCCAGATTTGAACTCAGGAAGATGACTCTTCCTGACTCCAGGCACAGCACTTTATCCAATGTCTAGCTCACTCTTCTTAAATTCCAAGTCACTGTCCCTTGCCCTGACACTACTGCCTCTTTTCTGTCCCCCTCCCCTTTGCCCCCAGTAGATGAAATAGATTTAAAATGGATCAGACAGATTATGTTCCTTAGGTATTTACTCCATATCCAGGCCCATCCTATTTCTTTTTTTGTTTGTTTGTTTTTTTAGTGAGGCAATTGGGGTTAAGCGACTTGCCCAGGGTCACACAGCTAGTAAATGTTAAGTGTCTGAGGCCGGATTTGAACCCAGGTACTCCTGACTCCAGGGCCGGTGCTCTATCCACTGAGCCACCTAGCTGCCCCCCCATCCTATTTCTTTTTAACTTACCTTTCTCACAGAGGCCTTTGAGAAAGAAGGTACATACAGCCACCCCTGATTCTGGAAGAGAAGAAGAAAATAGCCTCAGTTCTAGAGTTTACTTCTGTCCTAACCTCTCACCTTTAGAAATGGAAGAGAAAAGAAAAGAAAAGAAAGAAAAGGGGAAGGGGAAGGGGAAGGGGAGGAAGAGCATAGGGACATGGAGAATATCCAAAGTGGAGCTCATTTGTGGAAGGCAGCAAAGAACCACAGCACCACACCCCTTCCCAAAACAATCTCTCTCTCTCTCTCTCTCTCTCTCTCTCTCTCTCTCTCTCTCTCTCTCTCTCTCTCTCTCTCTCTCTCCTTCCCTTCCTCCCTCCCTCCCTCCCTCTCCTGTGAGACCTTTCCTCTCTTTGCTCTCTTTTCCCTACCAGCTTGGGTAGGAGCACTAAGCTGAGACTTAGAAGGCCTAGGCTCAAGGCTCAGTTCTTTACTGTAATCACTTTCTCTCTCAGGATTCTCAGAATATCCCATATGGAAAATGGCTATGTAGTTGCTAGTCCCATCCTCCCACAGCCTTGGGGAAGACAAGAGGTCAGGTCTGAGCCTCCTGAGTAAAAGGGTTATTCTTGAAATCCTACATCAGACCAGGTGGCCCTTGACTTAACCTTTCCTTTCTACCAGGAAAGTGTGGGCTGGGACATAAGAAAGAATGAAAGGGAAAGGCTAGGCAGTCATCTAATTTAGCCCATAAGTTCTTAACCTTTTGTATCCTAGACCCCACCCCCCACTTTGGGAGCCTGCTGAAGCCTATGAATCCCCTTCTCAGAATAATGTTTTTTAAATGCATAAAACAAAATAGAAAGGATTACAAAGAAAACCAATTATAGTGAAATACAATCATAATTATGCTTAAGAGTTCACGAACCCCAGCTTAAAAACCCTTGATATTGGTTAAAGAAATATCAAGAGAATAAGGGAAAGGCCTCAACTTAGAAGCATGGCCAACCGTTACACTTCACCCACCCCAACTTACTGTCCATTCCTGGGAAGGGCAGGAACCCAATTCCCCTCTGGTTCTCCACATCATCTTCAAGATCAAAGGTGATTTTCTCCAACCCAGCAATGAGTTCCTGCATCTTTAGCCTTGTCCCTGGGGTTAACTTAGTTTTAACCTAGAGGCCCTACAGGTGAATCCTATATATAGCTTATCACAGGGTCAGCTAAAGGGGGCCAAGGACTGATTTCCTTTTTTAGTTCCTCATTGGTTTTTCTTTACTTCTGAATTCCTAGGGAGCTAGGGAGTTAGGACCTTTCTGTGCACCCAATCTTAGGGTGCCAAACACATGCAGTCTATATAGCTGGTCACAGGTCACCATGTCAGAAAGTGGCATGAACAAATAAATGAGAGTGGTTTTCTAATATCACCCAAGGTAAGTTTTCTCTTTCAGTCTGTAACCCCTTTTTGGGTCACTGATGTTCCTTATTGCCTTTAATATTCCCTAAAACACAGGGATTCTTTTTTTTTTGGTTATTTTTAAAATTTTCATTTCCAAATTCTCTACCTCCTTCCACCTCTCTCCCACCCACTGAGAGACAAGAAATGCAATACCCATTATATGAATGAAGTCATGCAAAATATATTTCCACATCAACCATGTTGCGAGAAAAAAAGGCAAGAAAAAAAGTGAAAAAAATATGTTTCAATCTGAACTCAGAGTTCATCAGTTCTTTCTTGGGAGGTGGATAGGATTTTTCATCATGAGTCCTCTGGAATTGTCATGGATCACTGTATTGATCAGAGTAGCAAAGTCTTTCACGGTTGATTATTAGTACAATATTGCTGTTACTATGTACAATGTAAAACAGGGATTCTTTTCTTTTTTTTCCCCCAGGGCAATGAGGGTTAAGTGACCTGCCCAGGTTCACACAGCTAGTAAGTGTCAAGTATCTGAGGCCACATTTGAACGCAGGTTCTCCTGTATCCAGGGCTGGTGCTTTATCCACTGAGCCACCTAGCTGCCCCCTAAAACAGGAATTCTTAACCCTTTTTTGTGTGTCAGCCCTTTTGGTAGGTCTGGTAAAAACCTGTGGACCCCTTCTCAGAGTAATGGGTGTTACCTACATTCATAATGGACAGAAACACTAAATTTCAGTTCGAGGTTAGCAAAAGTTAAAATGTAATTTTTTGTGTGTCCACATTCACGAATACTCTAATATCTGTCTAGGGACCTGACCTGCTCCAAAGCTATTAGCAAAAGAAATAAACTAAACAGGGATGGTATGCAAGAAAAGTGACTCCTTTACTCTTTGTTTTTTTGCAGGGCAATGAGGGTTAAGTGACTTGCCCAGAGTCACACAGCTAGTAAGTGTCAAGTGTCTGAGGCCAAATTTGAACTCAGGTCCTCATGAATCCAGAGTGGGTGCTTTATCCACTGCACCACCTAGCTGCCTAACTCCTTTACTCTTTGACCCAGCAATCCCACTATGGGCATGTACCCTAAAGAGGTCAAAGATGGAAACAAAATTCCAACATATACTAAAATATTCATAGCATTATTTTTTTTTGTGGTAGCAAAGAATTGGGAATAAAGTGAGTGCCCATCAGTTAGAGGATGGCTGAACAAATTATGGCAATGAATATAATAGTATATTTTCCTGGAGTAAGAAAAAACCCAATATGAGGGATCTTCAGAGAAACATGGGAAAATGTGTACAAACTGATGCAGCGTGAAATAAGTCAAATCAAATTAACTGCAACACAAGTAGAAAGATCACTAAAACAACAGGAACTCTGAATAATTGGGGAAAAAATAATGGTCCCAGAAAACAGAAAATAAAACATAGATTCCCCCATCAATAGAGAAGTAGAGACCTTCAAGGCAGAATGCTGCATTGAGACTGGTTTCAGAATTAGCTATTTATAGTTAACTGTCCTTCACAGATACTAGGGACAGATCATTTCCCAAGTGTGGGGAGGCAGTGAGAATGTGGAAGGGGGTCCTGTGTAAATCCAGAAGCAAAGGTGATATAAAAACAAAAGGCATCAATAAAATTTATTGGTTTAAAAACCATTTTTAGGGGCAGCTAGGTGGCGCAGTGGATATATCACCAGCCTTGGATTCATGAGGACCTGAGTTCAAATTTGGCCTCAGGCACTTGATGTTTACTAGCTGTGTGACTCTGGGCAAGTCACTTAACCCCAACTGCCTCACCCCCCCCCCAAAAAAAACACATTTTTAAAGGATGGGAAATAGTTAAGTAAATTGTCAACTTGCTTCTTTCATTCACTTAATAACAGAGTTTTTTAAAAATTCGATTTTATTTTATTTTTAGTTCTGAATTTTCTCTCCTTCATCCCCACCCACTCACCCACCGATTGAAGAGGCAAGAAAAACAAAACCCATCACAAATATGTATAATCATGCAATACAAACTCCCACATTGGCCTTGCAACCGCCCCCCACCAAAAAAATGAAAGAAAAGAATATGCTTCAATCTATACTCTGAGAGCATCGGTTCTCTATCTAGACACGGGGAGTGTGCTTCATCATGGGGCTTTTGGGACTGTGGTTGATTCTTGTGTTGATCAGGAAGATAAATCCTTCAAAGTGATTTGTCTTTCCAATATTGTTGTATAAATTGTTCTCCTAGTTCTGCTCACTTCACTCTAAACAAGTCTTCCCAGGTTTTTGTGAAGCCCATCTCCATCATTTCTTACAGCACAATAGTATTCTATTACATCCATATACGATACCTTATTCAACCATTCTCCAGTTGATGGGCATCTCCTTAGTTTCCAATTCTTTGCCACCACAAAAAGCTAATAGCTAGCATTTGTATGACATTTTTTTTAAGGAGAGGCAATGAGGGTTAAGTGACTTGCCCATGGTCACATAGCTAGTGTCAAGTGTCTGAGGCCAGATTTGAACTCAGGTCCTCTTGAATCCAGGGTCGGTGCTTTATCCACTGTGCCACCTAGCCGCACCCCCCCTGCCCTGCCCCGCCTCATTCGTATAACATTTTAAGGTTTGCAAAGCATTTTATGTATGTTTTCTCATATGGTCTTCACAACAATCCAATGACGTAGGTGCTATAATTAGTCTTCTTTTATAGATGGACAAACCAAGGAAGAAAGAGGTTAGGTGATTTGCTCCAAATCACAGAGCTAGTAAGTGTCTGAGGCAAGATTCAAACTCAGGTCTCCCTGCTGCCAGGTCTAGCGCTCTAACCACTTTGCCACCCAGCTTCCTTCTCAGGTATTTTCTCAAATTTAGCTAGAAGTCTGAACTATACAACCAAAGGAAGAACTCAGTCCTCTAGTCTAGAGTAAGGGACATGTTTACATCATCAAAGAGCACAATCTTCACTTCCAGTCCAGATAGTTCCATATTCTGGGTCTCTGGTCTCCTTCAACTGGGCTGGGGGATTTTTGAAATAGTATCTAATTAAATAGCAGTCCTTAAGGCCATCCCCCAGCCCAAGCCCTAAATCACCCTTCCTCTTTAGTCATCTGTTTGTACTGCCAATGCTCTGAGCATAGTGCCTGCCTGGAGAGGCAGCTTGCTATATGTGCAACGAGCACAGTGCTTATCTTCAAGTGGGCCTGCTTCAGAGTCCTGATCCTGCCACTTAATAGCTATGTTCCTGTGATCATATCTCCTCTCTGGGCCCCAGTTTCAACATCTGTAAAATGAGGGTAGTATCTGAACTACCTTCCTCACAGGAATATTTTGGAGAAAACATTTCGTGAGCTCTTGATAGCTAGCTGGCACAGCAGACAGCTTCAGATTTGGAATCCTGACTCAAATACTAGCTCTGTAACCCTAGACAAGTGACTCCACCACTGTGTGCCTCAGTTTCCTCATCTATAAAATGGTCATAATAATAGCACCAACACCCCCAGAGTTACTGTCAGGATCAAATGAAATAACATTAAAATGCTTCATAAACCTTAAAGTGCTGAATAAATGCTAGCTATCGGTAAAAATAATTCATATGTTATATTATTAATCATAATAGCTAGCCTTTATATAACTAGTTACTATTATTATATTATAGCTAACATGATGGATGGATGGATGGATAGATAGATAGATAGATAGATAGATAGATAGATAGATAGATAGATAGATAGATAGATAGATGATAGAGTGAGTGAGTAAGCACTATCTGCCAGGTGGACAGCTAGGTGGTGTGCAGTGGAGAGAGTTCTGGGTCTGGAGTCAGAAGTCTCATCTTCCTGAGTTCAAATCTGAACTCAGACATTTCCTAGCTGTGTGACCTTGGGCAAGTCACATAACCCTGTTTGCCTCAGTTTCCTCATCTATAAAATGGGCTGAGAAGGAAAAGGCAAATCATTCAAGTATCTTTGTTGAGAAAACCCCAAATGAGGTCATGAAGAGTAATGACTGAACAACAACATGTGCCAGGCATTGTGCTAAGTTCTTTATAGTCTTCTTCTTCTTCCTCTCTTCCTCCTCCTCCTGTTATTATTGTTGTTGTTGTTGTTGTTGTTGTTGTTGTTATTGTCATTGTTGTTGTTATATTGCTACTTGTGAGTGTAGAGGCATTGAGGTGGTGTGGCCAGTCTAGAGTCAGGAAGACTAGTTCAAGTACAAACTCTGATCTGTTCTAGGGAGGGGACTATTGGCAAGTTCCAGTGCCCCTTGAGCAGTGGTGTTAAATTCAAATAGAATGGAAGCCACTAATATGTACATAAAGATCTCTTTAGGCCACATATGGACTTAGTTTTTTAAAATATAATGTTATATGTGTTTTATTGTATTTTTATTTTTATTTTACCAAACAATTCCCAATCACATTTTAATCTGGTTTGGGCTACATTTGTGGAGCCACAAGGCTGCACGATTGACACTTCAGCCCTAGACATCTCTCTAAGACTAGAAGTTTTAGGGACCAACCTGCATCTATGGGATAAGTTTCCATTAGGATGTAATCACTGGGCCTCCACCTTCCCATATATGTTATCATCATCAGGATTTCCTCAGTGCAATAAGTTAGGAGTGAACCGTTTTTCAAGAGTCCCTGTTCCAAGCCTTCAGATGCCAGGTTCCAGAAGTCCTCCTCGCTTTCTTGAGAGTCTGTTTGTTTAAGCATAGCAAGTGTTAGAGCTCCTGCTTCCTTGTTACCTGGGCTATGGGCCTAAGCATGTTTGTTTGCTTTCCTGGGGCTATGTGTCAGGATTTCTTGTTCCTTTGAACTCCAAGTGAGAAAATATGTTCAAGAGATGTTTTATATGTTTGCCTGTCCTCCCCTAGCTAGACTGTGAAGCCCACAAAGACAGGAGCTAAATTCTATCTAATCTTTGTATCACTACCCCCTCCCTGTCCCCACCACTCCCAAGAGCCAGTCATAGAGTCTAATAAACAGTAGCCCTTTAACCAATATTTGCTGAAGTTGTAGTTGAAGCTGACTTTCACATTGAGTTGAACAGAGGGGACCAAATCCTACATTTCTCAACAGCCTGAACCTAGTTTAGAACAAGAACATTAAGAAAAGAGTAGAAGGGGAAAAATCAAGGTCTGGTGGAAAGGTGGACAGGAGAGATTATTGGTTAGAAATCCCTACCCACATGATGGCTTACCATATTCTCTACCGAGAATTCTGGGAATTTATTATAAAAGGGACCAAAATTAGAGTTCAGACTCTTCCACCTAAAAGTTGTGTGGCCTTGATCAAATCATTTAATCTCTCTGGGCCTCTGGAAAATTAAAGGTAGCCTGGGACAGATCTATCCGATTAAGACTTTATTTTTCCCCAAAAGGGATATGAACAAGTAGTTTTCTAAGGAAGAAATTCACATTGCTAATAGCCATATGAAAAAAATGCTCCAAATCATCGGTGATTAGAGAAATGAGAATTAAAGTAACTCTGAGGTTCCACCTCACACTCATCAGATCGGCAAAGTTGACAGAAAAGGAAAATGACAAATTTTAGAGGGGATGCAAGGGGAAAGAGACACACTGACATGTGATGCCTTGTTAAAATGATTAGGTTGGGGCGGCTAGGTGGCGCAGTGGATAGAGCACCGGCCCTGGAGTCAGGAGTACCTGAGTTCAAATCCGGCCTCAGACACTTAACACTTACTAGCTGTGTGACCCTGGGCAAGTCACTTAACCCCAATTGCCTCACTTAAAAAAAAATGATTAGGCTATTCTAAGTCTAAGGGAAAATATAATGGTCTCTAAGGTACCCTTAGTTTTCTTTTTAGGAAGTTTGTTTTAAAGGAAAAGTTCTGAGTTCAGTCACAATTGCTCTAAGCCCTTAGTAAGAAAAACTTCCTAATGCCTAAGAAAGGTTGAATTCTTTGCTTAATCTTAAGCTTATGTCTATCTTTAGCTAACCTCTGGCCACTTGTGGTTGATACAAAATTCAGTTTACTGGATAATGAAACAGCAATTTATTTAGTGACAATGGATAGGTAGCAGGAGGGGAAATGTGGGGAAAGAATTGACCAACCTCAGACACTTGCCACTTACTAGATGTGTGACCCTGGGCAAGTCATTTAACCCTCATTGCCCTGCAAAAAAAGAAAAAGAAAAACTTCTTAATGCCTAAGAAAGGTTGAGTTCTTTGCTTAATCTTAAGCTTATGTCTATCTTTAGCTAACCTCTGGCCACTTGTGGTTGATACAAAATTCAGTTTACTGGATAATGAAACAGCAATTTATTTAGTGACAATGGATAGGTAGCAGGAGGGGAAATGTGGGGAAAGAATTGACCAACCTCAGACACTTGCCACTTACTAGATTTGTGACCCTGGGCAAGTCACTTAACCCTCATGTCCTCCCCCCCCCTCCCCAAAACAAACAAACAAACAAACAAACAAAAACAAAGAAAATAAAGTGAAGGTAAAAAGGCAGCATGGCATAAAGGATGGTAGGATTACTTTGGAATCAGGATGACCTGAGTCAAAATCCTGCCTCTAACAAAGAGTGACTATGTGACTCTGGGGAAGTACCTAATATCTAACTCAGTGCTTCTTGGCAGCTCTCTAGGTCTTAAAGTTGCAAGAGAGTTACTGATCTGCATTTTGTAGTCACCTGGAACTTCTCCAAATAGATGAAACCACAGGTCTGGACTAAAACAAACAAACAAACAAACAAAAAACACAAACCCTGAATATAATAACACCTGCTCTGCCTAGCACCCAAGGTTATGCTAAGGATCAAAAGATAATGTATGGGGCGGCTAGGTGGATAAAGCACTGGCCCTGGATTCAGGAGTACCTGAGTTCAAATCCGGCCTCAGAGACTTGACAGTTACTAGCTTGTGTGACCCTGGGCAAGTCACTTAACCCCCATTGCGCCGCCAAAAAAAAAAAAAGATAATGTATGAGTGCTTTAGTGTGATACAAATATGAGTTTTTATTATCCTCCCTTTCTTATAGTCAGACAATGCTTATAGTTCACATTTCTATAGTGTGACACAGCCTACAAAACAATTTCTCTACAACTTTCACAAAGAGTGAGTGAATTAGTCCAGGTTTCTCACTGACCCTAGTAAGCCAGTTTCACCTTAAGTAATGTTTCCTAAAGCAAGTATAAAGCAGAAAAACAAACAGTCTGGTGGAGGGTAAGGAGCACTGAATGGAGACTCAGTAGACCTGAGTTTGAATCCTGGCTTTGCTATTTATCACAGGTATGACATGGGAACTCACTTCTCTCTGGGCCTCAGTTGCTTGAGAGGGTTAGGTTTAAATAGATCTCTCCAGCTGTAACATCCTATGATTCTGCAATGCCTATGACACCCATCTCTCATACCTGATATATCTACCCCAGCTCAAAACAGTATGTGGGTCTTCAGCCACTGACAACTTTATTTCATGAGCCCCTACCAATGGTTCTGTTTTTTAGTCAGCTGGAAAACATAATTAACTAAAAGCAAAGGCATTTAATAAAATAGCATTGTAAGGTAATTTGCCATAAAATCTCTCCCATAAATATAGGACATACTCTCCCATAAATGTACACGCCATCAGTGGGGACAGTAAGAATGCATAGAAAAAAAAAAAATTATGGGGGCAGCTAGGTGGCTCAGTGGATAAAGCACTGGCCTTGGATTCAGGAGGACCTGAGTTCAAATCCAGCCTCAGACACGGCACTAGCTGTGTGACCTTGGGCAAGTCACTTAACCCTCATTGCCCCACAAAAAATAATAATAATAAAAAAAGAATGCATAGGGATTATGTCTTAGGGGAATAAAAGGGAATATATGTGGAGGAGCAATTCATACTTCTGTGAGAAATAATTATAACTGCTATTGTGGGGGTAACCCAGTGTTCTCCCCTTCTTTCTAAGTTCCCCAGTTTCTTCCTAAAGGATTTTACTAACAAGGTTTAGTCTTCACCAAACCACCCCTAGGTGGAAATGACTGTGCTCTGATCAGTTTGGGTGAGGTGTACATTCTTTCTCTGGTGTTTTTTGTTTGTTTGTTTGTTTTTTTTAGCAACAAACATTTATTTTCTTTTTTCCAGTTACATGTAAGGGTAGTTTTTCAACATTCATTTTCATAAAATTTAGAGTTCCAAATTTTTCTCTCTCCCTCCCTTTCCTCCCCCCTCCACAAGATCGCAACCAGGTTATATATGTACAGTCCACAAATGTTCTTCTTATCAGTTCTTTCTATGGGGATGGATAGTAAGCTTCCTCATTAGTTCCTTGGGATTGTCTTGGATCATTGCATTGCTGAGAGTAGTCAAGTCATTCACAATTGCTCATTGAACAATACTGCTATCACTATGCACAATGTCCTCCCAGCTCTGCTCACTTCACTATACATCGATGTTCATTAGTCTTTCCAGGTTTTTCTGGGATCATCCTGTTTGTCATGTCCTATAGCACAAGACTATTCCACCACGATCATATAGCACAGCTTCTTCCATCATTTCTCAATTGATGGACATTCCCTTGATTCTCAATTCTTAACCTCCACAGAGTTGCTATATTTTTTGTACAATTACCCCCCCCTTTTCTCTTTTTCATGATTACTATTGTTAACTCTTTCCCTTCCATCTTATTCCCTTCCCCATAATATGTATTCTATTATCCCTCTTCTTTCATCCTATCCCTCTTCAAAAGTGATTTGCTTCTGTCTGTCCCCTCCCCCACTCTGCCCTTCCTTCTTTTGCCTCAATCTCTTTATCCCCTTCCCCTCCTATTTTCCTACAGGGTTAGAGAGATTACTCCACCCAATTGAGTGTGTACATTATTCCCTCCTTGAGCCAATTCTAATGAGACTGAGGTCTTTGAGCCAATTCTGATGAGTGTTAGGATCATTTACTTCCCAGATTAAATAAATTACTCCAACCAGTTGGGTGTGTGTGTTAGTCCCTCCTTCAGGCAACTCTGATGAATTTAATTTAAGGTCTTTGAGCCTTTTCTGCTGAGTGTAAAATTCATTTACTGCCCTGCCTCCTCTCCCATCTCTTCCCCCACTCCATAAACCTTTTCCTGTTTCTTTCATATAGGATTTCACCTCTGCCCTTCCCCCCCCCAGTGCATTCCCCTTACCCTCAATTTAACCTTAAAGATGTCATCTTTGATGTCTTTTTAGAATTTTTTTTTTAAGTGAGGCAATTGGGGTTAAGTGACTTGCCCAGGGTCACACAGCTAGTAAGTGTTGTGTCTAAGGCTGGATTTGAACTCAGGTACTCCTGACTCCAGGGCCGGTGCTCTATCCACTGTGCCACCTAGCTGCCCCTCTGATGTCTTTTTGACCAAGATTTGAGTGACCTAAGTCACATATCCCAAGACTTCATAACCCACCTTCAGTCATGTCAACCAATTGTATCTGATTGCTGTTGACCAATTAGATTTGATTACTATGTGATAGACCTTCTAGAGTTAGAAGGGTATATAAGCTGTGACCCTATCCCATTAGGGGTCTTTGGTCTGAAAGTGGTATCCATTGGCCATCCTTTTATTAATAACCTGCTGGCCTATTAATAAAAACGATTAAATTACCTTGTGTCTCATATTTTTAGTCATCATATCTCCAATGCTTCACTAGGCATGGTTCTCCCTGGTTCCCATGGCTTTTTCCCCTCAGAGAGCTCCATACTCTGACATTAGCCAGACCACCCTCAAATCCAGTAAGCCAATAGATTTGAATGATGCTAGCCAATTAGCTTTGAGCAATGTGTAAGAGCTGGCTCTTCTCCTGCCCATAGAAAGCTTACACAGTGACTCCTGCTCTTGGCCCTGGAACTTGGTGAGAGCAGATGTGGCCCATTTTCTCTCTCCTCCCCTAGATCCTAGGTAGGCTTTCCTATCTTTCAGAGCCATGTGTGTTCTCTTTATTAATATTTAATATGCTTTAATAAATGCTTAATGCCTCCAAACTGGCGCAGTAGCCTCTAATTTCTAAGTAACACATATATGATAAAACCCAGCTAATTTTCCCTAAACTTGGGACAATAATAGGGCAACCACATATAATTTTAAACTCCACAATAGACTTGACAAGGACAGGTTGACAGCTTTTTAGTTGTAGTCATATAGTTAGTTCTACCTAGCTAACAAAGGCTGAGAAAGTGCCCTCATGCTAAGGTAAGATCCTTTATAGGCAGCTAGGTGGTACAGTGAATAGAGCTCTGGGTCTGGAGCCAAGAAGACCTCAGCTCAACTTTTGCCTTAGATACTTACTTGCTGTGTGACCCTGGGGAAGTCATTTAACCTCTGTCTGCCTCAGTTTCCTCAACTATAAAATAGAAATAATAATAGTTCCTATCTCCTAAGGTTATTGTGAGGATCAGATGAGACAATATTTATTATTATTATTATTATTAATTTTTTTTTGTGAGGCAGTTGGGGTTAAGTGACTTGCCTAGGGTCACACAGCTAGCATCAAGTATCTGAGGCCAGATTTGAACTCAGGTCCTCATGACTCCAGGGCCGGTGCTCTATCCACTGTGCCACCTAGCTGCCCCCGACAATATTTTTTAAAGTCCTTACCTCAGGGTCTGGCACATAGTAGGTGCTTAATAAATGCTTGCTTCCTCCCTTCCTTTATAATGTCTGTGTCTAGGCCAGAGGTCAAAGCAGTTAGTCACCTAATTTAGTGTTAGCTATTCTTACACCCAGGTCTTCTCTGGGTTATGTGTATATAAATTTGAGCCAAGATAAAAGGTAAACTCAGGAAGCCAGGTTAGTATCATTTCTTCACCTGACCCACATTCCAGTTTTTTATTATGTATTTGTCAGCAGCAAAGCCTGATGAATTTTGGTCAATAGAAATACCTCAGGCTACTTACCAAGGAACATCAGAGAGTTCTTTGAAAGACAATATTCTCTTCTCATGGGGCAGCTAGGGACAATGGATAGATAGAGTGCTGGGCCTGGAGACTCCTCTTCCTGAGTTCAAATCTGGCCTCAGACACTGACTAGCTGTGTGACCCTGGGCAAGTCACGTAACCCTGTTTGCCTCAGTTTCCTCATCTATAAAATGAGCTGGAAAAGGAAATGGCAGACCACAACAGGACCTTTACCAAGAAAATTACCCCAAATGGAGTCACGAAGAGTTGGACATGACTGAAAAATGACTGAACAACAGCATTCTCTTCTCAATACTTTACCTCATCTAGGGCATAGATCATAATGATAATCCCTTGCATTTATATATTTTATTTTTTCAAAGTGCCACCTTCCCACCAATGATCTCATATTGATGTGTCTGTGTGCATGTAGTCATTTCTTATTCCCATTTTCCAGATTAGAAAACAAGCTCACAGAGATTGAAGAACTCTTCCAAAGTCTCACAAGGAATTAAGGACTAGAACCTAGTCACCCAGTTCCCAGACCAATCCTCTTCACCCTTGGCTACATTGCCAAGATGATAGAATAATAACTATAGACCTAGAAGAGACCCTGTGGTCATTTAGTTAAACCTTCTCATTTTATGTATGGGGAAAGAGAAGTCCAGAGAGGTTAATTTCAAAGTCACACAGGTAGACTTGGCTCCATCCTCCCCTTTTTTGGGCCTTATTGCAAAATGGTATCCTGATTTTATGACAAAAGATAGTAATGGAATGGAAAGGTATGAATTCTGAGTTCACACAAGAAATTCAGGATAGCACAAGAATTTGAAATCAGGGGTCACAGCCCAGGGATCTCCCCTCAAGGGCCAACAGTCTCCCCAGCAAATTCGCCACTATTTCTGCTGAGCCTGCAGCTTTTTCTCCTGGGAGACATCACTGGTGATGTTTATCCACAAATAGTAGTGTTTTGATTAACTAATTCATGTCTGCAAAATGGATATGAGAATCACTGTGTTAACATTAATATGAATTTTTAATAATCATATCATTATTATTGTGTTCTCACTTAGCTTCTGCTAAGAGATTTTCTGGCTCCTCATTTCTAGTGGCACCTTGGTCCTAAGTGCTGGGAGACATAGGAAGATAGAATTCTCAGGCTTTCAGGGCCCCACCACAATTAATTCAATCCTCCTTTCATCTCCAGACCACAGTGCACTGCATCTAACGTATTCTTCAAAATCCCCAGTAGAAGAGATTTCTGTATTCTTCCTTTTATCTCACTCATCTTCCTTAGTGGGCCCTGTGAGAGCTCTGGGATATGGTCTGGAAACTGAGGCACAGACAAGATGTAGTTTATCCACTTTGAATCAGAGGTCTCAATCAACACGGGTCCAGGCTTCAAGGCCCAAAGTGTTGCCATGTTCTTACCCTCCTACCCACTCCCTTTCCTAATGTCTTTCCCCTAAAGGAATTTCAAAAGAAGTTGGTTTGTGTCCAGTTTCATTTTTATTGGTTTTTAGAAGCCGGATCAAGGTTACAACAATGCCAGGGGGTGTGGTTCCTTCAAGGGCAGGACAGCTGGCTAACCTGGGGGGAGGCAAGTTCTTTCCTATGAACAGCTGCTGTTTATTGTTTTGCCCAGAGAACAATAAACCAATATGCCCAGCCCTCCACACAACCCTTTGTGGCCCACATATCGTGTGGTTCAGATGAGAACCCAGCCTCACAAGAAACACTTTGAAGTATGGCCAAAGACATCCATAGCCTCTGCTCTGTCCTGGGCAGGTTAGCTTTGTATATAATAAGGAATAAGATGTAACAGGAAGGTGGCAACTAGGTAATCCCCAGGAGGCCAGACCATTACACAGAATTTCACCTATGGGAATGGATCCAAGCCATTTCATACATGAATCAATTTTTCGTGTGTGGTATGGGGGGAGGGGTGGGGGGAGGGTCTAGAATATATCATATATATTATTAGATTTTTTTTTTATTCCTTAATTGGTTTGTTGGGGTTTTTTCTCTCTCTTTTTTTTTTTTTGTGAGGCAATTGGGGTTAAGTGACTTGCCCAGGGTCACACAGCTAGTAAGTGTTAAGTGTCTGAGGCTGGATTTGAACTCAGGTACTCCTGACTCCAGGGCCAGTGCTCTATCCACTGTGCCACCTAGCTGCCCTCTCTTCTTTTTTTTTTAAATGTGTTTTATTAGATGACTGGTAGAAAGGAGGACAGAAGATACAGGGGAGAATTTAACCTATATAAAGACAAAAAGTATTAATAAAAACTATTTTAAGTAAGTGAGTTAACCTAAGCCCTTTTGGGTGTATTATAGGTGGGCAGCCTGCTACCGTGAAAAGAATACAGTATTTGTAGTCAGAAGACTTGGGTTCAAATCTGGCTATGATATTTATTCCCTCACCTCAGGTAATTCACCACCTCTCTGGGCCTCATTTTCCTAATCTTTAAAATGAGTAGGAGTTCAGTCATTCAAAGTGAGGTCTAGGAACCTCTGGGGATCCCCAAGACTCTTTCTGGGGTCCATTAAGTCAAAATTATTGCCATGAAAATATTAAAATGTCTTAATTTCTAATACAGTAAATATTGATAGCTATAACCCACATAAACAAAAGTTCTTTGGGGGATCCTTGATAATTTTTAAGAATGTAAAGGAGTTCAGAGACCAGAAAGTTTGAGAACTGCTAGAAATGTGGCAGCTAGGTGTCATAGTGTACAGAGAACCAAGCCTGGAGTCAGAAAGACCTGAATTCAAATTCAACCTCAGACACTTACTAACAAGGTGACCCTGGGTAAGTCACTTAACCCTGTTTACCTCAATTTCCTCATCTGCAAAATGAGCTGGAGAAGGAAATGGCAAATGATTCCAGTAGCTTTGCCAAGAAGACCCCAAATGGGGTCATGAAGAATCTGACACAACTGAAATGACTGAACAACAAAACTATGTTGCACTCTGGATGCTACAAGCAGGGACTTGTCCAGAGCAAGGTGATGAGGACAGTGAGGACACATTAACCAAAATAAAGATTAATTAAAAGAGGCTAATGCTTAACTTGTAGAGGGAAGGACTTCGGGGGAACACAACAAAGCTGTAGTCAATATAGCTGTATTTGGAGGGCAGTCATATAGTAGAGGAATTAGACCAAACTAGGACCCACGAGTGGGAGTTATAGAGCAACAGATTTGGTTTGATAAAAGGAAGAATGTTCTAGCAATTAAAGTCTGCCATTTAATATAAAGGACTACTCACTAGGTAACCGGAGGTATTCAAGCAGAAGATGATTTAGGATTCCTGCTTCAAATAGGGAACCAGACTAGTTAACTCTGAAGTTACCTTCAAACTTTATGATCCTAACAACCTAGAAATGGGGAAGGGAGTGCCTAGCAGGGCATGAAAATAATGATGAAAATAATACATCCTTTTAACTTTAGGAACAAATCTGGGATTGGGGATGCGAGATTAACCAGGTTTTTTTTGAGTTTTGCTGAACTTTTCAACAGAAAAGGTGAACAGAAGTGAGCTGGCTCGAAAATGGCATTTCTTCCCTGGGCCTCTAGGATTCAGGTGCTCTTGGGTACTGGAGTGTGGGCGTCTTGGCAGCTCGTCTGTTCCTATGCCTGCCTCGTAAATCCCAGGTTAGGGCTCATTTCCCTGCACACAGTCCTCCTCCCTTCACCCTAACCAAACTGTTCTCTTTTCTGGCCTTCTGCCCCAGGCTCTCTATACTAAGTTAGAACTTGATTTCAGTTTCGTGCTCGAGAGCACACACACACACACACACACACACCTGCCTCCTAGTTCTGTGGGCTGCCCCCTTAGCTTCCCTGCATACTCATAGGGGGTCAGGGCCACCCTCTGGAGCAGAGAAGAGATGGGTAGAGTCATTGGAGCATGATCACTTCAAGAGGAATGAGTCAGCAGAAGTGGCATGAGAGGCTGGCTCTGGGCCAGCTTTCCCACTCAGGTTACATGCCCAGCAACCAGGGTGGGGGTGGCGGAGATGTCTTTTCCTCTGGCTGCTCACAGATGGCGGGAGGAAACCAGAGTCGAATGGACAGATAAAGCCAAATGGTCAACTTCCTATCCACATTCCTTCTGCCTCTGCCCACCTGGGCCTCTGCCCACCCCACCCCCCAGACTCTCCATTAAATATCTTCCTCAGTGCCCTTCTCCCTCCCACTAACAGAACAGAAAGTCCAGGACAACCTGGGGGTGCAAGAGGAGAGGATCCTGGAGGCAACAGGATCGGCATTGTCTCCTGACGCTATTATCAGGCTCTGACATCTGAGGAGAGAGCCCTGAAATTGGAGGGATGGGGAACTCAACTGGTTCATGTCCTCTTGGGGGAGAAAGAACCCCCTGGGTCACACTGTAATGTGTTGGCAGCTAGCTAGGTGATGAAGCAGATAGGGTAAATGATAGTAGAGAAATGGTCCTGGAGTCAAGAAGACCTGAGTTCAAATCTGGCCTCAGACACTGACATATGACCCTAAGCGAGTCACCCTCTGTTTCCCCCAGTTCCTCATTTGTAAAGTAGGAATAATAATAATAGCACTCACCTCCTAGGGTGGTTGTGAGCATCACATGAGATAATTGTAAAGTTCATAGCACAGGGCCCAGCACCTAGTGAGGGTTTAATAAATGTCTCTTTCCTTACCCACTCCCCTTCCCCTGTGAGAAGGCAGAAAGAGGATCCAATAACTTCCTATTTTACCTATTCCTGTTAACCTTTCTAGCTAGGTTCTAAGCTCAGTTTCTACATTGCCCCCCAAATTTTGGCCCCTTAGGACAAAGGTTTGGGCATTTTATCCTAGTTACGGGTCCCTGAACCCTCCAGAGAACAGGTGTCCTAGAAGAAGTCTTGGAACCCTTGGAAGAGTTGCTGGCCAGCTCACTCTCATCAAATCCAGTTCCTGGGTCCTCCTAATTACATGGCATGTCTGCATAGCTTGGCATGGCGTTCCCATTGCTAATACCTGAGAGTACTTAAACATACTCTTAAGGAAGTGATGCCTCCATGTGAACCCTCGTTCACATGCTGTAGTTTATATAATATATAGTTTATTATACTCCCACCTCATCTGCCACTTTGAGTAGGAGCCATGTCTTCAGTTGTATTCCCCATCAGAACCGGTTAGAATCTGGTTAGATCTGGTTAGATCTAGAACTGGAAGGAACTTCAGAGCTCATCTGGCCCAACCCTCTAGTTTTACAAATGAGGAGACTGAGGCTCACCTAACACAATACCTGTTGAATAAGCTTCCATAAAAATGTGTGGAATGAAGACATCCTCCTCAAATGCAAGCTTTTAGCCCCAAGCGGGGGCCCCAGCTCTAATCACTCTCAGACTTTTGTTGTTCATCCTTCATGTTCAAAGAGGACCAATAATACCTAGAGATGTCTTGACTCCTGCATGAATTGAAGTGAGGCAGAGTTGCACAGAGTCACCAGCCTCACTCTCTCTTCCAGAGTCATTGAAGCTTGCTTCAACTACCCTCTTGGCCATTGGAACAAATTGTTCTCATCCACCCATTCTATGGGTGGGGGGGAGTCTTCACATGCTTCCCCCAACTCATCAATGGGTTTGAGGTCTGTTGGTTACCCTCAAACCTGGTGTTGTTTCTCTGTTTATTCCTGAAGGGGGATGTTGAGAAAGGGGTGGGAAGAGGACAGATGAGAGGAGGGGATGCAAACCCAACTCATTGAAAAGATGATGCATCCCAAGAATCCATTAGCTTCCCTAGTAGAGCCCCAGTTAGCTTACTAAGGTCACAGTGTCAAGGCCACAGATTTAGTCTTTGTACGGGTTAATTGGCTTTGGAGACAAAATTCAATTCCATTACCACAGACTGTACCCTCCGGCCAACTCTGGTCACAAGAGTGTGAATGGAAAAACACTCAAAACCCATGTCCTATTGACAGTGAAGGACAGTTGGAGCTAAGATTGGATGCCCCCAAGCAGAGGCCAACCCCTGGTTTTCCCCTATTGGATTAACCTGACCTGACACAGCAAGACCTAGGAGATGTTGGGGGGAAGGCATGAGGGTCACATGGATCTTAAAACAACAGATGCATAAGTACATCTTAATGGGTGGATGACCACTGGTTGGGGCTATTGTGGAGGGGATTCCTGCTTGGATGGTCACACTCAATGACCTCTAAGGTCCTTTCCAGCTGTGAGAGTCTGATTTTTGTCCATTGGAATTTGGGGTTAGATAATGAACAGGCTAAATGACACCATTTGCAACCCCGCTTGTCTCTTAGCTTCTGTGTCTTCCTTTAGTTCCCTGCTGAAATATTACCTTCTGAAAGAAGCCTTTCCTCATTTCCTTTAATGCCAGTGCCTTCCCTCTGTTATCTCTGAGTCAGAGATTATCTCTGAGTCAGCCTATCTAGGTCTTGTTTGTGCATAGTAGTTTACATGGTTTCTCGCTGATTAGGCTGAGCTCCTCCAGAACAGGGACTGTTTGCTCTTCTTTGTGTGTCTTCTTAGCACAGTAGTACCTGGCACACAGTAGACGCTTAATAAGTGCTTGTTGATTTGACTTAATGATTTACCTCTCCTGATTCTAGAGAGAAAGCAGCGTATCCTGTGGTTGGAGCAGTAGATTATAGAATCTAAACCAAAAAAAAAAATTCTTCTAGCCTTTAAGAAGAAATTTTTCTGCAACCTCCCAGTTGTGCTACATCTGCTGGCAATGAGCCGGAAGGAGTGTCAAACAAGCAAGAGGAATGGACGGGAGGAATTTTCCCTTTTTGTTCGAAGCCTGGCTTCTGGGAATTCAGCCAAGCAGGGGCACTAGGTAAAGACACGAAGAGACCAGTTCAAGGGTGGTGATTGTGGTTCTGTGTAGGGAAGTTGTTATATGTGGAACACATCTGGGAGGACCCAAGACCCTCAACCCGTTTCTGAACTCCAGCACTACTTCTGCCCATCACTCTACTTCTTTGAAAACCACCTCCTGCCCCCCCCCATCACTTCCTCTAGGTAGGACCTTACTATTAGCCTGACACTCTGAGGGTAGCCCCCTTAGGTTTCCAGCATATCCTGTTTTTCTACATCAAGAACAATTCTGCCACTGACTTATCTGTTCTGCTACATGTTACTTGATCTCCCAACACCTTAATTTCCCCATCTATAAAACAAGGGTGTTGAACCAGTTGGTCTTTCTGAGCTCTTCCATTCCCATTGTCTGATCATAGGAAAATCTTGTCCTTGGTACATTGTGGTAGGTATAGTGGTAAGAAGGAGGAGGATGACTATATAATGCCTGTATCACTCGGACGGGCTTGGGGGATGGGGCGTGTACACCACCAGATGAGTGAAGAACTGCAACCCCTTTCTGTGCCAGTAAATTCATGGGTGTGTCACTGACTGAAAAGGGCTGGTAAGCAATTAAGTTCAAACTGGGAGCTCTGCTCTGATCCAGCTCTTGGGGAAAATGCAATGCCAGCTTGAAGCCCTGGTCTTCAGGGCTGCCAGCCTGTTGGGCTGAGCACCAACTATCAAACAATGGGACTCATCAGCAGAATGGGCTAAAGACTGCATGCTCTTAATATTCCCTGGAACAAGCTCTCCCCATGGAGTAGACTACCCAGGGCAACTTGACATATCCAGCTAATGCCAAAACCAGGCCTGGCTTGCTTATTTACTTTTTCATCTATCTCCAGCACATTGAACAGGGTCAAGGAACTTAATGCTTGCTGAATTGAATGACGTCTCCACCTTGCTTAGCCACCAATTGCTAGTCCTAGAGTTGAACTAAGGACTTAAAAAAAAATAATAATACTTTTCCCCATCTAGTCTAGAACAAAAACAGCTGGGGGTGGGAGGGGTCTTGGGGTTCTGGTACAGAGGACTGTCTGACCTGACCAAGAATGCAGTCATAATAGGAGGGCGGTAGGCTGTTCTTTACAATGATGAGGGTAGGAAGGAAAGGAGGGACCTGAGAGGACTGACATATATGTGCAAGGCACAATTTGAGGTAGATGGCTACCTTCAGGAGGAGGTAATATATCAAGTCCCCCTCCCCCATGTCTGCATCCTGGGGCAAATCCCTCTTTGTCTCAGGCTAGTTATAGCTTTTGCTGGCACTTTTTGGCCCTCTAGCAAAATGATAGCTATCAAATGTCCTGATTTGAGGATTTGGGTTGGGTGAGGTGGCGATTGCTACTAGAACGTTAACTTTAAATGACCAATGATTAACCAGATGTCATCTTGCCAAATGTCCTGTTTCCTCTTGCCCCATACACACACACTTGGGTGACAGGCCTATTATTAATGCCAGCTCTCAGGAGCTGCAGGAACCTAATAACGTTTGGAAACGAGATTTGGGGGCATCTTCCCTAGCTATAAAGTTATATTATACGCAAAGGCTGGGTGTGAGGCATCTTGTTAGTGTAAAGTACACTAGATTTGTAGTTGGAGAACCTGGATTTGAATCCAAGAAAGCTCATTTTTACAGCTTACAACCTATGTGACCTTGGGCAAGTCACTATCTTTGGAATTCAGTTTCTCCTCTGTGTAATGAGGTTGGAATTACATAGCCTTTTAGATCCTTTCAGCTTTAAAAATAAAAAATAAAATAAAATAAAAAAAGGGGCAGCTAGGTGGCGCAGTGGATAGAGCACCGGCCCTAGATTCAGGAGGACCTGAGTTCAAATTTGACCTCAGACACTTAACACTTACTAGCTGTGTGACCCTGGGCAAGTCACTTAACCCCAATTGCCTCACACCAAAAATAAAAAATAAAATAAAATAAAAAAAATAGATCCTTTCAACTTTAAATCTCCCTATAATTCCCTCCCTCCAAAATATTGTAGGATTCTATAGTCTCTGAGAGTCCCCATACCTTATTCTGCTGCTTCCTAGCAGCTAGGGGGCACAGTACATAGAATGCTGGGCCTAGAGTCAGGAAGATCTGAGTTCAAATCTAGCCTCAGACATTTACTAGCTGTGTGACTCTGGACAAGTCACTTAAACTCTGCCTGTCTCAGTTTCCTCAACTGTAAAATGGGATCAAATGCAATATTATTTGGAAAGCACTTGGCACACAGTAGGTGCCTAGTAAGTGTTTGTTTCCTTCCTTCCCAGGTTATACTTCTTCCTTCTCAGCCCTAGTTCTATTTCTTTTCCCCTCCAGGTAATCCTCAGCTGCATCTTTGCAAGCTCAGTCCCCTATCCCAGCCTCCCAATAGGTTGCCACATTGTGTCCCTGTTGGGTAACTTCTAGTCTCAGCCACCTCCCTCTCCTTTCTCATTAGTTTTTAATGAGTATTATTCATTTACATTTCATTATCCATTTTAATTATTTCCCATACATAAGCCTGGAGAGCTAGTCCTCTGGAGAGTTTAACGCCAACCCATCAGGCATGTGGCAGAAGAGCATGGTGGGAGAATGGAAAGGAACCTGGCCTATGAGATGTTGTTTACCCTTAGAATCAGGGAGAGCAGGTGGCAAGAGACCCACCCTAGAGGAGGAGGAGGAGGAGGAGGAATGTAGGTATAGGGAAGAGAAAAGAGACAAGGGAGGAGGCCAAGGAAGTACAAGGAGGGCAGGTCACCTGGCCCTACCCAAGAAACCAGGGCAGAGATACCTCCTTGGCCTAATTTCCACAAGATTCAATGCCATACCTACTGGAGGTCATCTAGTAGTAAAGGGAAAGGAGAGTTGTGAGAGGAAGAAAATTTGACCCCTCCCTCTCCACCAGTTAGCAGTTGCTGCTTCTTTCAAACTCCTTTGCAAGGTACCGTTTGCCCGGCTTCCTGAGATTCAGAGGTGGAGGGGACCCAAAGGGAGGTGGGATCATAGAGCTCCCAGGATCAGAGCTGGAAGGTGACTTCTAAGGCCAGCCAGTCCAACCCTCTAATTTTACAGGTGAGGAAACTGAGGGCCATTTGAATCAAGGTCCTTGAACTTCAAATCTATTGTTCCTTCCGATATAACATCTCTAAAGGGGTGTCATCAACACTCATCAGGACTTCTCATTTTCCTGTTAATAACAGATCAAACTCATTCCTTTGGTAGACTAATTATCCAAGAGCCCTAAATTAAAAAGACCCTGGAAAAATGGTCTATGTGTGTGTGTGTGGGGGGGGAGAGGGTTGGGGAAAGGGAAGGATTTGAACTATAGACCTTCACAGACCCCATTTTCCCAAGCCCGGGACCATTGAATTTTAAATGTTAGCTAGAAGGGCTCTTGTAAGTCATTTAGATCTGTGGACTCATTAGAAAAGTTTCTGAGTACCCAACACCTCCCCCACCACACACACACACACACACACACACACACACACACACACACACACAGAGTGCTAGGTAGCCTGGAGTCAGGAAGAATGGAGTTCAAATTCTACATTGGATACTTACTAGCTGTGACCTTGGTCAAACCATATTTCCCAGTTTCCTCATCTGTAAGATGGGGATAATAGCACTTACCTCCCATTGTTGTTGTGAGGATGAGATGTTTATTAAAAAAAAAAAACCTTTGCAAAATTTGAAAGCACTATACAAAAGCTATTATATTGTGTATTTATATGTACATGATACTATTAGTCACATTTGTAACATATAAAACTGGAAATTTTAAAAGGATGAATTAAAGATGAAATAATATTTGATCTGGAGTCAATAGGGAGCCAATGGAGTTTATGGAGGAGGAACACGCTGTGGCTGTGTTTAACCCCTGATTTAGAAAACTTACTTTGGCAGTTGTACAGAGGTGGGGAAATTTGATGCAAGAAGACCCAGCAGTCCAGGAAAAAGGTGATAAGGACCTGAACAAGTGTAGCAGCCATGTGAAGAGGGAAAGGGACTTAAATGAGATCATGAAACAAAAATGACATATTTGGGCAACTGAGTGCACAGTGGAGTGAGGGGGAGTGAGTCTGAAGATGTGAACCAGGGCGACTGAAAGGACCATTGGTGCTCTTGACAGTAATAGGGAAGTTTGGAAGAGAGAGGGGTTTGGGGAAGAAAGATCAATAGCATCTTTAATGCAGAACACAACCCATCCATGCCTGCTCATGCTATGCCACTCAGTCCTACCCCCAAATTTTATTTTATTTTTGTGGGGCAATGAGGGTTAAGTGACTTGCTCAGGGTCACACAGCTAGTAAGTGTCAAGTGTCTGAGGCCGGACCTGAACTCAGGTCCTCCTGAATTCAGGGCCAGTGCCTTATCCACTGCAACACCTAGCTGCCCCCTTGCCCCAAAATTTTAAAAGGTGGGGGTGGGGTGGGAGAAGGAAATGGCTTTCTTAATGAAATCAAGAAGACCCTACCTAATTCAAATCTGGTGTCTGACACTCCAGCTGTGATCCTGGGAAATTACTTAACCTTTGCTTGCCTCAGTTTCCTCTTCTGTAAAATGGGTTTAATAAGAACAGGTGCCATGGGGTTGTAGTAGGGATTGAATGAGATATTTATAAAGTGCTTAGCACAGTGCCCTAGGTGCCTAATAAAAACTTGTCCCCTTCTTCCCTACCCTCACCCCCCAGACAGCCCGGGGGAGATTTTCCCAAAGGCACCTGCTCAACTGCTGCAATATGGCTACCTGGGAGCAGATAGATTAGAACTGCCCTGAGGGTCTGAGAACCGGGGTGTAGAAGGGCCCAGTTAAAGGAGGGAGTGTTGGCAGTCCCAGCATTAGGGAGTGTTGAGGGAAATTAATAGAAGGTGGGGCTGTGTTGGAGAAATGCCCTATGATTGGCTAGTTGGGGTAGCAGTGAGATAGTGGATTGTAATATGTGCCTTACCATCCCCTCTTCCCCACCCCCAAAGACCTTTCCATTAACTTTGCAGACCAGTGATCTAAACCAACCCCCTCATATTACAGATAGGGAGACAGGACCAGAGAAGAAGGGCATCTGTCCAAGATTGGAACAAATTGGTAGGTCTTCTCCAAGGAAGTTGAAGAGCATTTAGTCTAGGGGAAAGGGGAGAAGAGGGGCCCAAGGAGCCAGTAGGACCCAGTCCCTCACAGGAAATGAACTAATAGCAAAGATCCATAATTAGGCCCATTATCCCATCATCAACACCCCCACCCTCCCCAACACACACATAAACACACAAAGTTGAAAACGCCAAGCATCGCTAAGGATTTTTTAATGTTTCCTCTCTGTCTTCCATAGGCCTCATTAAAAAAAGAATATGCATTTTAGTGTGTGCTACATCATCACCAGTAAACATTTCATGTGCTGCCCACACAGGGGTGGGGTCCATCCCCATTCCCCTCACCCTGTCCCAATAGGCTTATTATCCCCTTCCGATTCTGAACTGTCACTGGCCATGGACATCATCCAAGTCTGTGCTTTTAAAGAACTAAGTTAGTGTTTTCTATAGTTGCCGTCACCTTCGTCACTAGTTGTCTTAGTCTTGTTCTATCCCTTCCCTTTCACCTCCCCTCTAACCCTCAGTTCCAGACCTAGGCTATAGTTTTATTTGATTCTTTGGGTTTTTCACCCTGCCCAAAGCCTCTATGTCAAGGAGAGAGATGAAGGGCAAACAGGGTAGTTTTCAGAGAAAAGAAAAGAGTGAGTGGAGAGCTAGAGGCCAAGCCTCTTGGAGGACTAGTTAAAGAAAGTGGGGGTGTTTATGCTGGAGATGAGATTTGGGGTTGGGAATCTGTTAGCTGCCTTAAAGTATCTGCAGGAAGAACTGGAGATTTGTTCTTGGGGCCTTAAAGGCAGAACTAGGACCAGTGGATATAAGTGGTAGATCAACATAAGGAAACATTTCCTAAAGGAGCTAAGCCAACATGAAATGAGTTGCCCTGGGAGGTAATAAGTTGTCTTTAAATTAGAGCTAGAGGAACCCTTGTCAGGGATGTTCTATTGTGGAGGAGGTTCCTGTTAAGGGATGATTAGACTAAATGACCTCTGAGGTCAGTCTGTGCTGAAACCTCAATCTCAGAGCAAGGCTGACAAACTAATACAGTAGGACTCACTTTACAGCTCTCTAGTGAGAGAGTCCAACCTGCCCACCTATGGGAAGCTTCCCACTACCAGCCCAAGAGATGGGTGGCCCACAGTGGGGGCTGGGATTTCAATGAAACTCCTAAGGAAGGAAGGGGAATAGGGCAGGTCAATGAAGAGGAGAACAGGCAAATCTAGGAGGGACCCTACTCCCCATTAAAGGCCTTTTTTTCCCCCAAAGGAAGTAGATTAAAATTAAAAAGAAAAACTACACCCACGTTATTTGAAAGGAAAAAAAAGGTAGGCTGAGCCAATAGCTGGTCCCTGTGTTTAGGGACTGGGGAGAACCCCAGACCCAGGTTTTATTATTATCACTGCTCCCACTTAGCTAGACTACATTTCAGACTCACAACCTAGGGGCCCTAGAGGCTGCTGTGGGAGAGCGGAGATTTTCCACATGTACTACCCCAACCCAGCCACCTGGTGCTGTTTAACTCCAAGGGGCCCCAGACTTCCTGCCTGGGGTTCTGGGAGGCAGGAATGGAGCATTGTTGAGGGGGAGGGGAGCAGCAGGAGGAGGGACTGACTACAGCTCCCAAACCTGCCGCTTCCCTTCCCCCCACAGCCAAGCCCCTTTACCCTCCAAGACAAAGGGAGCCCCAGTCTTGTTTGGGGGAGCCCCAAGCTCCTCCCAGCTTCTGTTCTTAGAAGGGGGCAGCAAGAGTTCCCAAAGGAGGGGGAATGGAAGGGGGAGCATTTCCCAATCAGGCTCCAAGAACTTTATAGCTTTCTTCCCAACACTTTCCCCTATCCCAAACGCCCATTAAAAAAGAAACATGGTGGGGTTGGGGGGGCACCTAGGTGGCACAATGGATAAAGCACCAGCCCTGGATTCAGGAGTACTTGAGTTCAAATCTGGCTTCAGACACTTGACACTTACTAGCTGTGTGACCCTGGGCAAGTCATTTAACCCCCATTGCCCTGCAAAAAAAAAGAAAAAAGAAACATGGGCAAAGAATAGGTAGATGGGGGCGTGGGGGTGCTTCTCAGAGCATCCTCCCACCTGCACCATGTGTAATGCCAACTCCTTCCTTTCACACTCAAACCTCTTTCCATCAATGGCTAGTTGCCAGAGAACAAAGTCATAAGTCAAAATCTAGGGGGATGGAAAAACGTGGGGTGGGAGAAGTTTAGAAAGACATAAAGGGTGGGGGAGAGGAAGCCACACAGAGTAGGAGAGAGGGAGACACTCATGGAACAGGAAGGGAAAAAAGAAAGAGACACACTATGTGCTAGAGAAACAGATCAAATGGAGGTCTGGCTCTGCTGCCCTGGTATTGCTTAACATGGAGAGGCAATCAGATTAACATCTGGTATTCATTTGGGAAGAGGGAAGGGGACTAGAGAGAAAGGAGGAAAATGGATTCCTGCTTCATTGTTGAAGTGTCTATTGGCCAAGAAAACAACTCCTGACCCCTGGATGTCTTGGGGAAGAGCAAGCCGTCCATAGATGTCAAGTAAATAATCCATCCCCACCCCCTCCAACCCAGAGTTGCTTGACTCACAGGTTTCACCAAACCCCACATCTAGGAAAAAGGAGTCACAAAGAGGACCAAACATTCTATTCACAGGCAAAGATGAATTACAGAGGTGTCTCCTGTAACTAAGACTTCCTGCCAAGGACCCTTCAATGGGTATTTTCTATCTGGACTCTGGGAGCCCCATAGAAAGGTGGAAAGTCACAGGGAGTGGGGACAAAAATAAGTCAGTTGTGCAGAGCTGCTGGACACCATCCCCACCCGCCCCCTTCACACACGGATCTCGTCCTCTTCCTCGTCCATAAAGGAGAACTCTTTGTTAGGCTGTCGGGCAGGTGGGACCCTAGCCTTCTCAAGCCCGTGGAGTGCAGGGCTTCGGTCCTCTAGGATTCCAGAGGCACAGCTGGAGATGGAACTACTGTCTCTTGTGGTATGACTGCCCACACTTCGGGCAGAGGCCGGGCTGGGCGCTGCCGCTGCCCAACTCTCGTCCTCCAAGGTGCAGGGAGGTGGCAGCGGTGAGTCTGGACCAGGCTTCCCTTCCTGCTGTAGGAGAGGAACAGTGACAGAGGGGGGGGGCTGGCTGCTGTGGCTTGGGCCCTCATCACCATGGCAACCATCCTCTTCCTCTGGGTCCCACTCGTCTTTGTCCATGATGCTAAGGACATCCCCCAGCATGGAGGGCCCCAGGTCAATATGGAAGGACATAATAGATTCTGCATGCTTCAACCCATAGCCAGCCTTGGGTACGTGAGGCAGGTCTGTGATGTCCCCAAAGGCCCGCTCATCAAGGATGGGGTCAGGTGAGTGGGCACCCCCAGATCCATTCAGGCGGGGTGTCTTCTCCCCAGCCGCTCCTTCCTCCTCCACCTCTTCCTCCTCTGCTCCTCCAGAGGCCGCCTTCTTCACAGGACTGGACGAAAGGCTCTTGGGCAGCTTGCCAGACCCCTTCTCCGCTGCCTCTTTCTCGTTGAGCTGTGGCAGGGACACGGCATTCTTCACAAAGAGAGCAGAATCCCGCAGAGAGCCCAGCATGTCCCGTCGGTCTCCCCGTGTCACCGACTGAGACCTCTTGCTCCCCCGAAACTTTCGAGACAGGAGGCTGGGTTTAGATGAGGTGGTAGCACTCGCTTGCTCTTCGAGGGACTCAGGGTCTGGCTCCCCAGCCTTACTGTTGAGGAAGGAGGTATCCCCAAAGGCATCCCCGGCGCGCCCCACATGCATGGTGTGGCGGAAGTCACCCAGGGGAGCACTGATCATCTCTGCTGTGAGGTCCACTCGCGAACGGCGCTTCGAGTGGGCCGAGCTGGACACTAGCTGCTTGAGAATCGGCATCTTCCTGGGTGAGGAAGGCAGGCCCTCCCAAGGTCAAATGCAGGATGGAGGAATAGATCTCTCAAGTCTAGATCACGATGAGGATGGGATGTTGAAGAGAATACAGTAGCAGGGTCTGGAGAACAGGACACAAAGGGTTAATGCAGTTTGGAAAAGCAGCATATAGATACAAATAAATCTGCTGAGTTATTGGTTTGGGTTTTGTTTTTTTTCCCTCTTTTAAGACTCAGCTCCCTTTTCTCAACCTGGCTACAAAGAATAGAACAGATAAAGAGAGTCCAAAAGATGGACTTTCTCAATCTACCCCACCCATTCCTCCCTCTAATCACTCAGGGCCAATGGCTATTAGCAATTCTGGTTTAGAAAAGAGAACACCCAGAAGAACTCCAGACACCCAACTGGCCAGCTTCCCTGAGAAGTGAATCTATAATTCTCCTACTTTTACATAATCACAGAGTATTAGAGTGGGAAGGATCTTAGAAATCACCCAATCCCTTCTACTCTCCCTCATTATTATTTTTCTTTTTTACAAGATAAGCAAATGGAGACCTAAGGAAGTTAAGATAACTTACCCAAGGGAACAACACAGTCACACAGAACTAAAACTCCAACCCGTGTCTTTCGGACTCCCAAGCCCAGTGACCCTTTCATCACCCCCACATTGCTACCGCACCATACCACAAACTAAAACGTGGACCCTACTCTGGTTTGGCAGTCACCCTTCTACCACCTCCCAACAAAGCTGGTTTTTGAGATGGGGGAAGGGAAGGGCAGGTCATAGAGTCCAAGGTCTAAGAAAGAGCCTGACTCTTTTGATGATAACCTGACCTTCTGGAAAGTTCTTTATGATACCTAACCTAATTCCTGCAAAAGTCACTGAATGGTTCAGTTATGGGTCAGAACTGAAAGAATTGGGGCAGCTAGGTGGCAAAGTGGATAAAGCACTGGCCCTGGATTCAGGGGGACCTGAGTTCAAATCTTACCTCAGACACTTGACACTTACTAGCTGTGTGACCCTGGGCAAGTCACTTAACCCTCATTGCCCTGCCCCCCTACCCCCCAAAGGCAAGGTCTTATACATGATCTAAATTGCACACCAAATACCTTTCCCTTTGGGGGAAACTCCTAGACATGAGTCAAACCTAAATTTTCTTTAAGCAATTTCCCTCTTGGGTCTGGGGGGCCCAGAGGCAATGAAAAATTCTGTTGAGAAACCACAGTGTTCCAGGGACAGCAGACCAATGGAAATCTAACTTCTACAAAATTGTTGAGAGACTAGGCAACTTGTCTGTTTACAAATAGCTCCAGTCAATTAGTCACAATTACTTATTTCCCATAGGAAATCTAGGTGGACTTTCTGATGGTTAGTTAGAGATGTGATAGATACTTACCTCAGAAGCCTTCTTTGAGCAGAAGAGACCACCTACCATTTATGATTACCTGAACCAGATATTGGCCCTTAAAATATCTCCAGTGAAGGAAACATTGGGTACCTAATTCTTTTCCCTCCAATTGAAGGGGACCTCAGTTAAAATAGAGGAGAATACTGAACCCAGAGGGAGCTTGTATCTTACTTAGAACTACAGATAGCTATGGAGACCCCTCGGGTACAAACAACCTACAGAACATCAGAATAATGATAGCCAACCTGACCCTTTAACAACTTCAGGTTTACGAAGCAGGTCTATAGCTGGTGACTGACCCATACCCTCAACCAACTTAGAAAGGTAGGGCAGAGAAGCCAACAGGTCACAAAAGAGTTAGACTCATATGACCCCTGACCTAAATTATGATGTTACAAGTGAAACAGAAGACACAGTCATCCCTACAAGCCAAGCAACAATACTAGAGACAACCCATGTAAAGGTACCCTGCATGTAAGTTTGCTGATACACATTAACTGCTTCATGTTTGAATTATGTTTATTTTATGTCTTGTTTTTATGTAAATTTGCTTACCGACATGTTACGCAGTATTCTATACATAGCAACAGCTATCTATCAGCTATGAACTATTTTGTCCACTTGTTTATTTGTGTATTTGAAGGCAACAAGCACTTATTAAGCCCTTACTGTGTGCAACATACTGTGCTAAGTCCCGGGGATACAAAAAGAAGCAAAAACATAGTCCCAGTCCTCAGGCAGCTTACAGTCTAACGAGGGAACACAACACACAAAAGAGGGGAATGAGGTGGGAGAGAGGGGATGTGGTATCAAGGTCTACAAAATGGAGGTCGTAAAAGAAACTCATCAATGGAAGAAGGGGACCAGCATTGGGGAAGGATGTGAAATATGGGAATCAAAGAAATAATACCTGTAAAAACACTTTGCAAACCTTAAAGTGCTATGTAAATGTTATCTATTATTATTATTATTATTATACATTAAGAGTTATACTCATGTTTAATAGTTATATTTGTTGTAATGCTATAGCTAGTTCGCTTTGTTTTGTTGCTACTGATGACTTCCTTATGTACTATGGATGTGTGTTAGGGCCTGCATGTAATTTAGAAGCACCCCATTTAGTGATGCTGTGTGTTAGGATTGCCTTTTGTGTTGCTTTGTATTGTTAATGTGCATTTGCTTTGAACAGTATTGTGGGATGATTACCCACGACACTGGGATAATCGCCCTTGTTGTTTTCAAAGGAATGATGTTTATTTTGACGCTTATGCTATAAAACTACAGATTTCAAGTTTACCCTGGTTGATCTTTTTTTTTTAACAAGGGACTGCAAAATTCTGGTGTTGGGGATAGATATAAATAATACCTGGGCTATGAGACTTGATAAGGAAACCAGAAACTCAAACAAACACTGTCCCAAAAGCTTATTGATTTGCTAATGTCTTTCTGAATTTAGTTTTGAAGGCTTCTGGGAGGAAGAAGCCAGAAAAGAAGAATTAGATCATCCATGGGAAGAAGTGCCATTGGCAAGATGGAGATTTGTCTGCTTCCTAAAGGCTATATCTCCTCTCTAGCTCTTCCAGAATCCTGATGTGCTCTGACAGGATGATAGGCCTCCAGAACTGATAGAAGTGGTTAGAGGAGAGTGTAAGACACTAAAGTCACTCTCTTTAAGGTCCTTCTCTTGTCATTTTCTTACCAATAGTCCTCCCCGCTCCCCATCCACAGCCATTGGCATTTTCAGAGTATACAGGCTGGGACTGAACAACCGCCTAATCGCCAAGCCAGTGTCTGTCCCCCCCAACCCCCCAGTTTGTCCAAAATGTTCAGCAGAAGGACTTGGTAAATCAGGGTTAACAAAGGGCATTAAGCATTAGCTTAGCATTAGAATGGGCGAGAAGCTGTTCTGGCCACAATGAAATGAAAGCCAGGTCCCATGCTCCATCAAATCAACAACTATCCAATCTGCAGTTCTCAGCAGCTCTGTCTTTACAGGACCTGGTTCTATGAGGTTGAATGCAGAGGGTATTGATAGGATATTGGGAAGCAGCTATTTTTATTTTTTTGTTTTTGTTTTTTGTTTTTTAGTGAGGCAATTGGGGTTAAGTGACTTGCCCAGGGTCACACAGCTAGTAAGTGTTAAGTGTCTGAGGCCGGATTTGAACTCAGGTCCTCCTGAATCCAGGGCCGGTGCTCTATCCACTGCGCCATCTAGCTGCCCCCGAAGCAGCTATTTTTAAAATATAATTTTAGTGTTTGCACCAACCCTGAGAAACAGCAGGGAAGGTATTATCCCTGTTCAACAAATGAAAAAAAAAATCTTTATTAGAAGAGGATGCATGACTTGTTCAAGGAGGCTGTGCTGATCCTTGGAGCCCAGTTCAGCATTCTTGCCACTGTGCCAATTAATTACCTGGTCTGGCTCCTTCCCTGCTTTCACCTCCAAGGTTCCTTAGTTCCTCCTTTCCTGTTTGCAAAAGCTAGTCACAAAATTCTCCTCTTCTAGTCTGTTAACCAGGGATTCTTAAACATTTCTGGGTCATGGACCTCTTTGGAAATTTTTTCAGAATGATGTTTTTTAAGTGCTTAAAATAAAAGATATACAATTACAAAGGAAACCAGTTATAATGAAATATAGTTTTTAAGAACCCCTTTCTCTAGTTGAGGCAAAAATAAACACAATGACTACAATGATATAAACAGAAAGAATCACCACCCAAAGAAATCAAAAATGAATGTAACAAAATAATAATGAAGTAACACGCTGCAAAGAAAGAAAATGAGAAGACACTGCCACCCCACCCCTTTGCTGAGGCAGGAGGGGCACAAGGTTGTACATTGAATAGATTTTCAGATCATTTGGATGCTGCTTTTTTCCTATTCGTTTCTGGTCTTTAATCCAGCCTCAGACACTTGATAGTAGCTGTGTGTCCCTGGGCAAGTCACTTAACCCCAATTGCCTCACCCACCCCCCACAAAAAGAAAAATACTATTTATTATATATGATGCCTCTCTGTGAGGGGAAGAGAAGGCATACTGGTGGAAACTACAGTGTTATAAAAAAAAGATATCAATAAAAACTCATTTAAAAAAAACATTAATTTTTTTAAAGTCCTGCTCTAAACAATCTCTCTCATATAACTAGAGCCAACAATCAGTCTGGCAGCTTCCTCCCTCCTGGCTGCTGTCTGTACCTCCTCTCCTTATAGACCAAGGACTCAGATCCGAATCTGAGTGGGCAGCATGGCTAATTGGGGTAAAGATGAAAAGGGAAAGGTAGGGTAAACAAGGAGAGATGAGACTGGCAATCACTCAGATGGATCTGCTATGCCCACAATTCAAGCTCCTACCTGGATAATCCAGGCAGGGCAAGGTGTCCACATTGTACTCTGATGCCTCTTTTGTCACCCACCCAGGACTAGGAGCCTGATTCCCAAAGCGTACTTAAAACCCATATGATCTTGAGAATACTGTTCTAAGATAAACACACACACACACACACACACACACACACACACACACGGAGATGAAAAAGAAAGGAAGTGATCAAGTAGGAGAAGAGGACAATGCCTAATTATTCCAGGGGCATTGTTCTCCTGGAAAGGATCCCTGTAATGGGTAATGTAATGTAATGTAATGTAATGGTTAAAGTGCTAGATTTAGGAATTAAGAATGGGTTCAGATTCTGCCTTGGATGCTTACCAGCTCTGTGACCAAGGGCAAGTCACTCTCTGAGCCTCACTTTCTTCATCTGTAAAATGAGAAGGTTGGACTAGATAGCTTCCGGCTCCAAAACTATGATTCCACGAGCCCCAGAAAAGTCAGCCTTCCTTCACTCCCAACCAACTCAAAGTACATTATTACTCTCTGGCATTTAACTTCCACCTCCACACCTCGGGGAACCTAAAACTTGCTGAGTAACCCAAGGTTTGGAGTTAAGGGCTGGAGAAATTAAAAGTTTCCAGCTGCAGGGCTGGTTCCCTTCTCCACACTCATCCAAGGGCCATGGCTTGCAACTTCTATTATCAGTACCAAGAAAGGTCCACTAAAGCTTCTCCTGGAGGTCCCTTATGGGTTATTTGTGGCTCCCAGCCCACACTTGCGGAAAGGCAGATAGATAAAGGAGCTTCTGTCAGGAGGAGGAAGGAAGTTAGACCTGACCTCAAAAAAAAAAAAAAAAGATGGCTAGGTATTTGAGTAGAAAAACCCAGCCTTGAGCTGTTACGATTTCTCAGATCATCCTCTTCCCAAGCAGTTATTGTGAGAGGGTTGGGGGGCAAATATAGAAGGAGCTATTTGTTTAAGCCTGTTGTGCAAATCAGGATCCCTGGCTCCTGTTCATAGAGTCCCAGAATGTCACTTCTGGAGGGACTTTCTAGAGATCCTCTAGTTTAAACGTCAACCGCAACCTTTCATATTAACAGGGAATGAAAGCGACCTGCCAAAAATCATGCCACCAGCTAGGGTCAGAACTCAGAGTAGAACCCAGATCCTGCTGAATTCCCTGCAGTCCTTCTCCCTGGTACCGTGTTGTTTTGAGTCTCTGTCCTCCAGGAAGATAGTAACAGCCTTGTGATATAGTGAAAAAAAAAAGCATTCGATTTGGAATCAGAACACTTGGGCTTGAGTACTAGTTTAACTTTCTTATTTAATCCTTATATGTTGTTCAGTTGTTTTCAGTCGTGTCCGACTCTTCACATTCCCATTTGGGGTTTTCATGGAAGAGATCCTAGAGTTGTTCCCTCTGCAGTTCATTTTACAGATGAGGAAACTGAGGCAAACAGGGTTAAATGGCTTGCCCAGGGTCACCTAGCTGGTAAGGCCAGATTTCAACTCAGGAAGACTCATCTTCCTGACTCCAAGCTGGGCACTCTCTATGTACTGTGTCACCTAGCTGCTCCAATACTTGTATAGTCCTGGGTAACAATAATTTGTTCTTCAGTCATTTCATTTGTGTTATTATTCTTATAAAAGCAATGATAGCTAACATTTCCATAGTACTTTTGAGGTTTGCAAAGGGTTTTACTTATTTCATTTGAGTCACTTCCCCTACCTGGGTCTCAGTTTTCCCATCTATAAAATGAAGAACTCCATGCCAGCAGAGGCTCCTAACCCAGGGTCCACAGACCACCCAAGGGTTCCATGAATGGATTTCAGAGGGTCAGTAACCTTGGATGCAAAAAATTACTCCATTTCTCACTACTCCAATTACATCTTTATTTTTAACCTCTAATTGAAACTTAGCATTTCCTTTGATTATGAAATGTGGATAACAAACATTATTCTGAGCAGAGATTCCTGCGTTTCTTGATGACAACAAAAAAGGTTAAGAACCCCTGAGGGCTTAGAGAGCTTCAAGGTTTTTCTAGCACTGACATTCTAGCATTTAGATTCTGTGGTTCTAAGCTGTCAGTTAATACAATGTATGACTGTCCTCCATGTACAAATTCTCATCCCTGGGTACTTTGAGCCAGTCTAAAGGTAGGAGGGTACTCAGCCCTCAAAGGGCATCTGGAATGTGGCATATGCCCCCCAAAGCATACAAGCACAAGTATATAAAGCCAAACGAATACAAAAGAAGGAAAGAGGGGTTGAAGCTAGGTAGTCTTTCTGGAGACTAATCCAGACTAATTCAGTTGCTTTAGATTACAGTACAACAGTTGGAATTTCTAACCCCACCAGAGTTCTTTTCAATTTAACTAAATAAGACTGTATTAAGAACTTACTATGTGCCATGCCCTGAGAAAAGAGAAACCAACCGGCCCAAGAGAGGATACAACGTCTGAAGAAGCAGCTGTGCTACCTCCATAGGGAGAGTGGCTTCCTACCCATGTCATCCCGTCTATTCCCCCCACTCCCAGATTTACAAAGGACTCCTCTTCTCTATTTCCACCATCACCCTTCCACCATATCCTCACTGGGGATGACTCATCTTGGTCTTCCAGATCAGCTCAGAGGCCCCTAGCAAAGGGAAACCCGTAAATTTCCCAAGGCAATCCACTTCACTTTTGGTTTAGCTCCAGATGTTAGGGAAACCTTTTCTTACTTCAATCCTAACGTTCCACCACTTCTGCCCATTTCTCTTATATGTATTTTTTTTTTGGTGGGGCAATGAGGGTTAAGTGACTTGCCCAGGGTCACACTGCCCATTTCTCTTAGATTTGCCTTTTGGGACCAAGCATAACAAATCTCCAGCTCCTTTTGCAAATATTTTAAGACAGCCAGCATGTTCCCAATGCCAAACCATCTCTCCTCCTCCAGGCTAAACAACCCTAGTTTTCTCAATCAGTTCTCAAAGGGCATGACCTCCATCCTCCTGGTCTCCTTTTGAAGTCAGTTCATGCAAACATCTAACTATAAGACTCTCAACTTCTTACACAGTATTCTCCGGAGAACTTCATGGGATAAAGAATGTGGAGCAGAGAGTAAGAGGAACCTGGAGAAGGTAGCGAGGTAGGGCATGTATTTCCCTGCTTGAGAACCTAGGGTTGTGGCCTCCTGGAGAAAAGAGGATGCTTTACTTAAAACCATTCATTACTCCAATCTATCTCAAATGGCAGGAAGAAGAGCACAAAAGCTGGGTGGCTTCCAGATTAAGTAAAAGAACTGCTCAAATTAATTAGTGAGATTGGGTTATTGGTTAAGTCTACCCTTGAGGGTGCTAAGCAAGGCAAGAGCCTCCACCCCAGAGCAGGTGACTATAATCATTTATTTCCCTACCCTCCGGAGAGAGGTCTGTGCTCTCCTGGGGCAGAAAGCTTAGTTCTAGAAGCAAGACCAAGGTTCTAGAAGTGGAAACGGGCGGGACAGAATGAGTCTACTTCAAGAGCAGGGGCTGCCACAGGAATGGGAGAAACAGATTTACCTACCACGCGATTTGAAGCCATTCCACATCTGGGGAAGCCACCTCAACCACCGACTCAGTAGCCTTTGCTTCTCTGGGAGAGAGATAGTGGTTTGGGGCAGGGCTAAAGAAGAGTCTTAGAGGAACTGAAGTCCCTATCACAAGCTTGCAATGGAACTTCCGGTCACTCCCTCCCTCCCTCCCTCCCTCCCTCAGGCTCAAGGTTGCCAGATTCTGTGGGCAGGGCAGAATTTAGGGGGCCAGCCCTGAAAAGGAGCCTATGAGAAGGGATCAATGGCTTTCTGAGGCATCCTTGCTGTGACTCAGCTTTGGGGAAGCAGCTAAAACAGACTCAGAGAGGATCACTCCCCACTGGCCTGGCTCTGGAACCAAACCTTTCTTCCAAGGCAGGGTTAAAGGAAAGGATGGTAGATATCTCAGAAGACCAGTATTTCCCTGGGTGCTAAGTCAATTCCCATTTAATATCCCTCGAGATAAAGAAGACACCAAATACTCCTGTGGGGTCCCAGCCTTTGACAAAAGTCCATACTCAATATAAGCCTTTCACATAAGCCCTTATTTGCTGGAATGCTAGGGACAAATCTAATCTTCCCCTTTCCTTTCCCACAGTTCATTCCCTCATTTACCAAAAGAGGGGATGGAAATATTTGCATTACCTACCCCCACAGTGCTATTGTGAGGGAAAAGATTTCAGAAATCTCTGAGCTATAGTTGCAAAGAGCCAAATTTTGGCTTGACATTAAGGAAAACAATTTTTTTTTGACAATCAGAGCTGTCCAAAAGTGGGTGTCTTGGGGTGAGGTGAGGTATTGTGAATTTCCCTTTCAACTGGAAATCTTCAAACAATGAATGGATGATGACTTGCTAAATGGCCTCTACAATCCTTCTGATTTAGATTTTCTGGTACTATTAATAATAATCTTGTCTAATCCCCTGAAGTCCAGAGAAAACAAACAACTTGCCCAGATCACATCATTTAGTAGAGTAGTGAGTTTTTGTTGTTCAGTTGTGGCACAGATACTAGAGTGGTTTGCCATTTCCTTCCCCAGCTCATTTTGCAGATGAGGAAACTAAAGCAAACAGGGTTAAATGACTCGCCCAAGGTCACCCAGCTGGGAAGTGTCTGAGGCTGGATTTGAACTTGGGAAGATGAGTCTGAGTCCAGGCTCAACACTCTATCCACTGAGCCCAAGAGCTATGTATGAGAAGGATTTCCAAAATCCTATGGTATTTCCATGCTCCCTATTCAGAAATAAGGCTATCACTACATTTCCCTGACTGAGAACCTAGAGTTGTGGTCTCCCAGAGAAAAAGGAATGATTTTCTCAACATCATTCACTACTCCAGTCTATCTCCAATAGGGGGTAGGAGAATGGGGAGAAAACAAAAACTTGGCAGCTTCCAGATCAAACAAAAGAATCTCTAAAGTCAAATAGTGATGCTGAGTGATTGGTTAAGACTGCCTTTGAGGGCACCAAGCAAGAATCTCCATCCTAGAATATGCTCGGGGGGAAAGGGGGAAGGCTGCTGGGGAGGGTGCTTCTTCAGAGTTCTAGGGCTAGTCTCAGAACTCAGTCATGGGTTTGAGGAAGGGCATTTCTACTGATCATAGCATCCGGCACCAGTCCTGCCAATCTTGATGCCGGAAAGGACACACCAGCCCATCCCACAGTGTGATTCTAGCAAATAAGAGTTCTAGGATGCTCATCAACATTAGCCAAGTGTTAGAACTACTTGGTCTTTGCCTAGAAAAGAAAGGCATTAGGAAAAGGCTTTTTAACTTGAGAAGCATTTCAAGAGAGCCCCAGAAACTCAGCAATGCTAGAAGTGCTGGGTACTCATAGGTGTTCAGCAATGAGCTGTCAATCTCTCTCTCAACCCCAGAACATCAGGGAACCCCTTCTTTTATCTTTTTTTATCTTTTTTCTTCACCCAAACTCAAGAAACTATCTTGTGACAGGTATATTTTATTCATAGGATTGAGAGCAGGAAGAGACCTTAGAGATCATCCAGTCTAATCCCTCATTTTTCAGATAAGAAAACCGAAGGGGGTGGTAGGTGGCACAGTGGATAAAGCACTGGCCCTGGATTCAGGAGGATTTGAGTTCAAATTTGGCCTCAGACACTTGACACTTACTAGCTGTGTGACCCTGGGCAAGTCACTTAACCCCCATTTCCCCCGCAAAAAAAAAAGAAAGAAAAAGAAAACCGAGACCCAGAGAGGTAAGTGACTTACCCAAAGTCACAAAAGTTATAAATTTCAGACAGAGCTTCAAACCAATGGCCTCCCACTACAAACCCAATGGTCTTTCCAAGTTACATAGAACCTTGCATTGCCTGGAAATTGTTCTTTAAAATAAAAAGCACAGTGAATGGAGTATGTGCCCTGGAGTCAGGAAGACCTGAGTTCAAATCTGGCCTTAGACACTTAACACTTACTAGCTGTGTGATCCTGGGCAAGTCACTTAACCCCAATTGTCTCACCAAAAAAAAAAAAAAAAAGAATGAAGGACAAACAACAACAATAACACTTAATTTTAAAAAATAAGATGAAGGCAGTTGGATTAGCTCTTCAATTTCATGATCTATAACTTTCCTGTCCAGAAAAGAAGGGAGTTTAGGTGTCTCCCACCAAAACCAAACAAACAAAACCAGGACCAACAGCTGCATCCTGATTCCACCTACCAGACTGAACAAGAGAAACTAAATACTCCAACTGCTCCAAAGGAGATCTGCTTCTTTCCTGTGTCTTAAAAAGAATGAGAGTTGGAAGGGACCCCAGAAGCCAGAAAGCCCAACCTCCCACCTCTTGCAGGAATCCAGGAATCCCATCTTCAAACTGCTGGATGGTTAGTTATCCAGTATCTTCTCCTTCTCTTATAAGATCTAATGCCACTTATAAAGGAATGATTGTGCAGGAGAGACTGCCTACAACCCATGGCTGAATCTCCCTTAGGATGCCTATTGTAGAATTCCATTCCTACTGAGAGTATTGAGAAGGACTGGCTGAAGACACTGCTCCCTTGCAGTTCCTGGGTGGGAGAAGGCAGTTGTTTCCCTAAAGCAGAGATAGAAACAGCAATGACAACTGGGACAAATCACTTCCTCTCTGGGCTTTGGTTGTCTCACCTGTTACACGTAGGGGTTGGACAAAATAACCTCTAATTGCTGTGCCGTGTTTATTTAATGCTGCATCATGGACCCAAGGTCTGGTAAAAGCTTATGAATTTCTCAGAAAGGTTTTCAAATGCAGAAATGAGACATAGGATTACAAAGAAATCCAATTCTACCCCCCAAAAAAGGCATCACATTTTTTTTTAACTTCATAGAGCCCAGGTTAAGACCTACAACTCTGTGAGGTAGATGCTTATAAAATGTTACTATTGACCAATTTAGAGATAAGAAAACTGAGGCTGATTGTGGGCAGCTAGGTGTATAGAGTACCAAGGGGATTCATCTTCCTTAGTTCAAATCTGGCCTCAGACACTTACTAGCTGGGTGAACGTGGGCAAGTCATTTCACTCTGTTTGCCTCAGTTTCCTCATCTGTCAAAGGAGCTGGAGAAGGAAATGGCAAACCACTCCAGTATCTCTGCCAAAAAAACCCCAAATGGGGTCACAGAGGGTCAGCTACGGCTGAAATGACTGAGCAACAGTTTACGGACTTGCCTGTGGTTATAGAATAAGTGCCTGGGCTGGGAGTCAAACCCAGGTCCTTCATATCGCCAGTCCAGCAATCTTTTTTATCACACTACCTGTCACTCCACTAACCCACCTGCAGTTCCAGGACAGAACCATAGAATAGGAGATCCCTCACCTACAATTCTGCTTTTATTTCTTCCTTTATAGGAAAGCTTCTGAGATCAGATAATTCAACCTCTCTTACTAGCTGTGTCACTCAGGACCAGCCACTTCACTGGCTGTCTACCTCAGTTTCCTCAACTGTAAATTGGGGATCATAATAACACCTACCTCCTAAGGTTGTTTCAAGGATCAAACGAGATAATAGTTGTGAAATGCTCAGACACAGTATGAACTTAAGAAATGCTTATTTTCCCATCCCTTGCAGGAATCACTTCTTGCCCCCACTGAGCAATCTGAGTATGGATGGGCAAAACCTTTCAAACTTCCCTAAGTTCTAATTAAGGAGATCTAAGGGGGCTAGGAAGGGAAAAAGACTGGGCTAGATTGGATCATTTCAAAGGGCTATTCCAGTTCTAGGATCTTCTCACGGGAAAGTGCTAGATCAGCCTTCCCAAATTAGCAGCCCATCCTCCGTCCCTCCCAGCTGGCCTGGCCAAAGTCTCTAGCCCCTTCAGCTGCAGCTGCAAGGGCCAGATTGCTATAGAAACATCTGATGCCTCCAAGTCATCAACTCGAAGCTCTATGGATGTCCTCTTCCAGGAAGAAAAAAGGGATCAAAGGTCCTGAGTGTAAGTAGCCCCTCATACATTCCAAACCTACCCCTATGGAGGAAACACAAGCAAGTCAGGGTTTGGCTCTGGATGGGGTAGCAAGAGAGAGCTGGAGGGGAGGGAGAAACAATACTACAATTTCTCTACCACTTCTGCTTTCTTTTTTCCTTTCTGGACTTTTTTTTTTTTCAAATAATGAAAAGCCAGTGGAGTTCAGCTGAGCTGGGGAAAACGCCCTATGACTCGAAAGTTTTAGGGTTGTTTTTTTCCCCCTTTGTCACTATGGGGGTGGATTTAAACAGTTTTTCTGGTTAAAATCATCCTAGGACCAACCCCTCCCTGGAGCAGGCTGGAAAAATCCCTACCTGTACTATTAAGGGGCCCAGATCACTGTTGCTTCCACTTCATCTCTGGGGAAAGTACAAGTTATCCTGTAGGGCCGGCCACAGGGTACATCCCCATGGCCCTCTGAAAGGGCCGCCACTGCTAGGAAATCTTCCCTCTTCTCAAAGCTAATGACAGCCTCCTTGTTCATTCCTTCCTTTGACACCATTACTCCCATCTTCCTCCATGGTTAGAGATTGCTTAGCCCCTGGAATTCTCAATTTGGGAAAAAGAGAAGTTGAAGTTAAAATAAAATAAAAACCAGAATTTGGAATAGACCAACCTGTTGTGGGAATAAGTTAGAGCTTCCAGAGAAAGATTCCTGGCTTTGGAGGGCATTCAGGGATCCAGGGGAAGGGGAAGAAAGAGTAAGTACAGAGAAGTGGTGTGGGGTGACAGGAAACTGTTTAGGAATGAGGGTGATGAGCACCAGTGACTCAATGACATCTGGCAACCTCGTTTGTTTATATGTCTCTTCCTGAAGTTCTCTCCACCCACTTGTATCTCCCAGACAACACAACAGGTCAGGCTTTTACTTACACAGAGAGAGGGAAAGGGGAAGGAGACAAGAGAGATTCAGTACTGGGCCTGGCTCACCCCAACTTGAGAATGATGTGAGGACTATCTTTCTGCTCCAATCAGCTCCTCCTACTACCCAGAAACTCAGGGAAAACACGCTGAAATCAGATCCACCAGCTTTATTTTGGGCCAAGCACACCATTTCCCTTAAGACCAGGGTTCGTGGCTGGCTTGCACAGTCACACAGATATTCAAGCTCCCCCTGCGGACACCATAATATCCCACTCCTGATATGGCTGATGAATCCCTACATGTTGGCCAGCTCCGCAATAAGCATCATGGACAGTGTGACCCAGGTCTGCACCTCAAAGGGCCTACCTATTCCGTAGTTTTCTCAAACGTCCCCACTCTGGTCCTAAGTCTCAGCTAAGGAGTTTGGGGACAGGGAGGGGAGAGGGGTGGAGAGAAGAAGCGATGGAGCTTGGACTAGATCAGACAGTTCCAAGGGGGAGAGATCATTTCTAGGGTCTTCTCATGGGACAATGCTAGATTAGCTTCCCCAGAGTACATGGGCACAACCTCAGGAGACCACAACCTTTGATCATTACTGTGTTCTCTTGAACACTTTCAAGAATCAAAGATTTCAAGGAGCTGATACAGATCATAATCCCTCTATGAGTTGCTAAAGCCAAAAATAATTAATAACCTAGTGATGAGCCAGTCTGAATTTAGCTATAGCGACCTCAGATGACATTCAGGCTCTTGCTAGGCCTATACTTGAGGCCTCTCCAACTTGGTAGGATTTGAGCTGTTCGTCTTAACCTGGAGTCGGGGAGGGGAGAGGAGGGTCCACAGACATGTTTTTTTTTTTAATTGTTTTGCTAAGGATGTCTGTACTCACAACCCTATTTTATTTATGCATTTAAAAACATTCTGAAATGTTATCTCCAGCTTATCCTGTCTGGATCTTGTTTGTACATAGATTATAAGCACCTTGAAAGGAGAGACATCTTTTGTCTTTCTTTGTATTAAAAAGTGTATTTTAAACTATTATTATTGTTGTTATTGTTATTATTATTATAAAGTGTATGAAGAGGCAGCTAGGTGGCGAAGTGGATAGAGCATCAGCCCTGGATTCAAGGAGGACCTGAGTTCAAATCCGGCCTCAGAAACTTGACACTTACTAGCTGTGTGATCCTGGGCAAGTCACTTAACCTCAACTACCTCACCAAAAAAAATAAACAACAACAACAAAAAAAAAACTTTAAAAAGCGTAAGAGGGGCAAGCTAGGTGACACAGTGGATAGAGCACCGGCCCTGGATTCAGGAGGACCCGAGTTCAAATCTGGCATCAGACACTTAATACTTACTAGCTGTGTGACTCTGGGCAAGTCACTTAACCCCAATTGCCTCACACACACACAAAATTTTTTTTAAAAGCGTATGAAAAATTAGGCTTCCTGTCATCAGTGGTATTTAATCTGATGCTTCAAGGTATGCAGGGATTCTAAGAGTTGGTGGTGAGGACAGGATGAATTCCAGGATGAGGGGAGAGGCTGTGCAAATGCAGAGGCAGAGGGGCAGCTAGCACTGGCTTAGAAGTCAGACTTTCAGATAAAAGAGGCTGTTCTGGAGCACACCTTTTGCAGATCCCAGATAACAATGGCACCACAGAGCTGAGAATCTTCTTTCGAGTTTATTTCCTGGACCACTCAGCACTTCTCTGTGAGGCAGGTCAGGAAAAGGTAGTTAGGAGGAAAGACTTCCTTTCATATCAACAAAAGAATGGGCTGCCCCTGGAAGTAGGAAGAGTCCTACCATTGGAGGTATTCAAGCAGATGTCAGCTGAGCATTTATCAAAGATAAAAAAGTTGGACTATGTCCTGGATGAAATGATTTCTGGCTCTAAGATTCTGTGAATGCAGAATGGGGTGTGTTGGCCTCAGATCCAACGGGACTCCCAACTCTTCAGACTTCTGGCATGGCAATTCAATAGGCTGGGGGGTGGGGAGGGGTGGGGGGAGAGTGAAGTCACGAAAATGCCCTGAGAGAAGGAGCCCAGCCTAGTGGAAAAAGCCAGAAGTAGGGCAACTAGCCATGTAGACGGGAACAGCACCACCCTGCTGAAGGAGCTATGACGCTGGGGTGGGGGGTGGGGGTATGTTGGGGGAGGACAAAGTCAAGTACTAAGGGAAAGCTTTACCTTCAGAATGAAAGGGAAAGGATATGACATGACCTCTAAGTCAGGGACCTTGTAAAGATCATAGATGGATAAACCACTAAGCTTTGTTTGTGTCCATGGTCACATGGTTGAAATCCTTAGAAGTAACCCAGGGGCAGCTAGGTGGTGCAGTGGATAGAGCACCGGCCCTGGATTCAGGAGGACCTGGGTTCAAATCCAGCCTCAGACACTTAATACTTACTGGCTATGTGACCCTGGGCAAGTCACTTAACCCCAATTGCCTCACCAAAAAAAAAAAAAAAAAGAAGTAACCCAGCTGCTGACCCCATCCCAGAACAGGACAAGCACAGACTGTACACTAGTCAGGAGGGGGAAAGGAGATGGCTGGAGGTCTCACACAGCACAGACAGTGACCAAGGGGCTAAATCCTTCCTGTTCCTGACCAAGGTAGGAGGAGGTTAAGTCCTGGAGCTGAAGATGTTTCCAAGTCTATCTGAGTTGAATTACTTGCTTTTTAAAATGCCACCGCAAGGACAGAAAAGCAAGTTCATTCCTGCAGGCGGGATTAAATGAATTAGTCTTCCTAGAACAGTATGACCAAGAAGGCTGAATGAAGGAATGATGCCCATATCTCCAGCAGGGGGGTCATTAATCTATGGGCTGTAAACTTGCTTTTAAATGCTCTGACAACTGTATTTCCTATTTTGTGCTTTAATACAACATTCTTCTGAGAAGGGGCGCATAGGTCTCATTGGACTGCAGAAGGGAGCCAAGACACACAAAAAAGATAAAGAAACCCCTGGATCAGAGGGAAGCTCCGTCCTTGGCCATGTCCTCTTCAATATTTTCATGAATGACTTGAAGGCAAGCCAATCGTAATTAGGGATGACACAAAGCTTGGAGCAGCAAACAGATTAGATCATAGGATCATTAGCCAAAAAAAAAAAAAATCTAGACTCTCTAGGATGATGGGCTGAATCTCATAAAATTACACTTATTCCTATTAAATTTCAAATCCTATATTTGAACCAAAAAAATAACACCTGCTCAAGAAAAAGATTGGGGGAGGCTACAAAAGAGTTCATGATTAAAAAAAGATCTAGAGGTTTTTTGGACTATAAACTCAACATGAGTCAACAGTGTGACATTTTTTTAAAAAATCAAATACTCTCATTGGCTGAATTAATATAAAGAGTCCAGGGGCAGCTAGGTGGCGCAGTGGATAGAGCACCGGCCCTGGAGTCAGGAGGACCTGAGTTCAGATCCAGCCTCGGACACTTAACACACACTAGCTGTGTGACCCTGGGCAAGTCACTTAACCCCAATTGCCTCACTAAAAAACAAAAAACAAACAAAAAAAAATATATAAAGAGTCCAGAATAAGGAAAATGCTAGATTCTCTTTAGAAAGACCTGGGAAATAGTATACTCAGTTTTGAGAGACATTTTTTTCCCTTTGCAATCCTATGTAATTTATGCATTTAAAATGTAATTAAGAACAACTAGCATTTACATATCACTTTAAAGCTGGCAAATCACTTCTCAAATAATATCTCATTTGGTCCTCAAAAAAACCCTGAGAGGGGGCAGCTGGGTGGCACAGTGGATAAGGTACCAGCCCTGGATTCAGGAGGACCTGAGCTCAAATGTGACCTCAGACCCTTGACACTTACTAGCTGTGTGACCCTGGGCAGGTCACTTAACCCCAATTGCCTCACCAAAAAAAAAGGGGGGGGAGGGGCATGTGAGGGCTGCTAGGTGGCGTAGTGGATAAGGCACTGGCCCTGGATTCAGGACGATCTGAGTTCAAATCCAGCCTCAGACACTTGCTAGCTCTGTAACCCTGGGCAAGTCACTTAACCCCAACTGCCTCACCAAAAAACAACAACAAAAACCTTGAGAGGAAGGTTCCTTTATTATCACCATTTTGCAGATGAGGAAACTGAGGCTAAGAGAAATTAAGTGATATGCCTGGGGCGAATCAGTCAATAAGCATTTATTAAGCACTATATACTAGACAGTATACTAAGTGCTGGGTCGCACAGCTAGTAGGTATTTGAAATAGTTCAACTACAGAGGCATTTTTAGGAGGGGAATTACATTTTTTTTTCTGGGTCAATGAGGGTTAAGTGACCTGCCCAGGGTCACACAGCTAGTAAGTGTCAAGTGTCTGAGGTGGGATTTGAACTCTGGTCCTCCTGAATCCAGGGCCGATTGCTTTATCCACTGTGCCACCTAGCTGCTCTAAGGAGGGGCATTACTAGCAGCAAGCTATAACAAGTGGCCAGCATTAGGGGGTACTAGAAATCATGACATACAATGATGGCTTGAAGGAATTGCGCCCAGTTAGCCTAGACAAGAGAAGACTGAGGGAAGCTATAATAGCAACCTTTGAGTTGCTATAATGTGGAAGAAGGGTGAGACCCCAGAAAATAAAACTAGGAACAATCTACCCTGACTGCAGAGTCAAATCTAGGCTTGACATGGGGTGTGGGGGCAGGGAAGATTTCTAACAATTAGGGCACCCCAAAAGCAGAATGGGTAGCTTATGGTTTGGTAAAAACATAGCGCATACACAGATAATTAAGACACAGACTTGGATTGGAATCCTGGTGCCACCATTTAATTCCTGTGTGACCTTGGGACAAGTGGCCTGACCTCAGAGTCTGTTTCCCATCTATAAAATCAAGGCTTTGGACCTGATGACTTCTAAGTTTTCTGTGAGCTCCTAATCTACGAGCTGATCTGGAAAGGCTCTGTGATGTGGTCTCTCCTCTTCACATCCATGGACTGGGGAGGTCAGGTAGACTTCTGAAAAAATTTCTCCCCATCTTAGATTAAGAGGGGGGGAAACGAGGAAAGGTAGGGCTTACCAGTGCTCCTGTTTCTCAAAAGAAACGTTTCAAAAAAAAAAATTAAAAAAGGGGGTGGCTAGGTGGATCAGTGGATAAAGCACCGGCCCTGGATTCAGGAGAACCTGAGTTCAAATCCGGCCTCAGACACTTGACACTTACTAGCTGTGTGACCCTGGGCAAGTCACTTAACCCCAACTGCCCTGAAAAAAATTAAAAAAAAAAAAAAGAAAGGTTTCAGATACCAGCAATAAAGCAGAACTCATACTAATAATTCCTATTATTTGATGATGATGACAGTGGTAGGTAGCCTTTATATATCACTTTAAGGGCTGGCAGAGCACTTTACATAGGTTATTTTGTTTGATCCTCACAAGCCTGTTAGGTAGATGTTATTATTCTCCCCATTTTGTAAAGGAGGAAACTGAGGCAGAGAGAAGTCACACTTGCCCAAGATCCCATGGCTAGGAAGCGTCTGAAGCTCAAATGAATTCAGACTCCAACCAAGTCCAACACTCTAGTCAACAAATACTTCTTAAGCACCTACTGTGATAAGCCTAGACAAACGAGAGATGCAAAAAAGAGCCTTTGCCCTCAGGGAGCTCACAATCTAATTGGGGGTGGGGAGGGGAAACAACAGAAAATAACTATGTACATACCAGATATAAATACAAAATTACTTATTCCTCTTCCTACAGTATTCCCAGAAGTCAATGAATGCTATTGGGAAGGTTGGTTGTCCAAAGTCCCCAGAGGGATAATGCAAGTTCACAGCTAACTCAGTGCCTAGGCACAGTTTAAACTGGGGCTTAAAGCATGGACTCCTTAATATGTAAGGACAATGAAAACTAAGTCTCACTTACAAAGAGGCAGTAGAAAGAATGGAATCTATCTGCAACTATCCATCTAGGCCCTTCCTAGCATTCTAGGCCAGCTGACTGAGTTAGGAATTCCCAGCTCCAGGGTCCTGCCTGGAATCAGTGACCTCTAGGAAGCCTTCCAGATTCTTAAAGACTCCTCTGGCTTTCCTCGGGGCCCAGCCTCTCTAGTCCACAGGTCACAGAATCCAAACTGTAGGAGGTCATCTCTCTGGGCCTCCAGGCCTGGGTTGCTCAACTTCCAGGCCTTTCCCCACCCCCAAGCTTTATCTCTGGCATCTCTCCAGGCTTCATTCCTTGGGTGACAGAAGTTCCCCCACCCAGCCCTGAAGAAAGTTTCACCAACTTCTGCCAGAAGAGGAAAAAAAAGAGGCCATTCTCAACAAAAGAAGGCCACTGTCTGTCCACACCAACTATCTCCCAACCCAAACCACACCTACAGCAGACTTTCCCTTTTCCAGAACTGGTTTTGGAATCCAAGGGCCTGGATTTGAATCCTGACTTTTCCACAAACCAGCTCTTGGCTTTCCCATATACTGGCTCTGTAACTCTGGCTAGGTCCTTTTGTTTCTGTATGGGACTCACTTTCTTTATCAGAAAAAAGAGGGATGGAGACTAGATATAAGTGCCCTTGTGGTCTAAAGGCTAAATCCTATACATGCAAAGTAAAACCATGCTAAAGCAAACCTGGGCAGGGCCCTGAGCAAAGCACATATTTAATAAATGTTTGCTGGGCTTGTGGATTTGATTCACCTGAACCAGTGACCTTGAAGTTTTCATCCCACCTTTCACCAGGAAAGTATCTGTAACTGTAACTCTCAATTACCGGTATACCCCAAGGCTCTTTCCTGGACTTTGCCCCTCTCTTCTTTTCTCTCTACAAGAGCTCTCCCCATTCAATAAACTGCAGTGGTTCCCTATCACTTCCATGATCAATTATAAAATTCTGTGGCATTCAAAATCCTTCACAATGGGGTTCCTCCCACCTTTCTAGTCTGATTAACCTTAATCACCCCCATGTACTGGCAACCTAGTGATCTTGACCTCCTTGCTGCTGTTCTTTGAATTAGACACTCCATCTCTGGACTCCTGGCATTTTCACTGGCTGGCCCCCATACCCTGAAAGCTTTCCTGCCTCATCTCTGCCAGGTGCCCTGGTTTCCTTCCTCCCATCTTCTACAAGAAGCCTTTCCTGATTCTCCCTTGATTGCTAATGCCTTCCCTTGATTATTTCCAATTTATCCTGTCTATATTTTGATTGTATATACATATTTCAAGTTATCTCCCTTCCATACCCCATTAGATTATGAGTTCCTTGAAAGGCAAGGTATTTTGCCTTTCCTTGTTTCTTTGAATCTTCACTGCTTAGCACAGTGCTTGACACACATAGTAGAAACTTAGTAAATGCCTACTGAATGACTGAACAGTTCTTGATTTTTCCACTTCCCACTTGGAAAAAGCATCTATAGGTGCCCCCCCCCACCCCCGCATCGGTTTATCTCAAGGCTCTTTCCTGGACCTTCCCTCCTCTCTTTTCTCTCTATAATATCTCTAGTTGACCTTATCAACTCCTATGAGTGATATGGAGAAAATTTCCCAAATCTACATAGATTTGGGAAGATCAGCCCTGGTCTACTTCCTGAACTTCAGCCCCTAAATCACCAACTGCCTAGTGGACATTCCAAACTGGATGACCCATAGGCATCTCAAACTCAACATAGACAAAACACTTCTAATACACATCCCTCCTTAAAACTTTCCTATGCAAATACAGCTCTCTACATATATCTATAGAAATACACAGCTCTCTAGTCACCTCAGAGACCTCTAAGTTATTCTTGACTCCTAACTCTCCCTTCCTTATCCAACATACCCTACCTGTTGCCAAATCTTGTCAATTTTACCTTCACATTATCTCTCCTGTTAATCCCCTTCTCTCCACTCACATGGTCCTAACCTTAGTTCTGGTCCTTATTACCTCTAAGCTGTACTATTATAAGAGACTAACTAAAGGTTCTTCTTCCAGTTTTTCTATTTCCCAAGCCATCCTCCACAGCTGTTGTCAAAGCGATCTTCCTAAAAGCCCATGTCTAAGCACAAAGACAAATCCCTCTGTTTGGCACTGAAGGCCCTTCACCACCAGGTCCAACCTTTCTTTTCAGTTTCATTCTCTATTCATTATTCCCCTTTATACCCATCGTCCAGTCAAACTGGCCTTTTTGCTGTTTCTCACACATGACACTCCATTCTGTCTCTGCCTTTTATTATTATTATTAATTTTTTTTATTTTTTAGTGAGGCAATTGGGATTAAGTGATTTGCCCAGGGTCACACAGCTAGTAAGTGTTAAGTGTCTGAGGCTGGATTTGAACTCAGGTACTCCTGACTCCAGGGTGGGTGCTCTATCCACTGCACCACCTAGCTGCCCTGTCTCTGCCTTTATATAGGCCATCCCCCTCGTGCCTAGAATGCACACCTTTCCTCACCTCTGTACCTCTCAGAGTCCCTAAATTCCTACAAAGTTCAGCTTGATGTTATTGTGTACATGAGGCCCTTCCTGACCCCTTCCCCCAAATTCTTGCATTTATATATTTTGTATGTAATTACCTCTGGAAATGCAGGATCCCTGAAAGGAATGAACACTCTTGAGGGATCCTCATGCCCTTTAAAAGCTCCCAAAAGGCACAAAGCAGATGTTTGAAAATATACTGAGAAATCACCTAGCTCTGTGATAATCAAATGAGCATCTACTGTATGCAGAGCAAAGTTGGGGGGGGGGGGGGAGGAGAAGGGTGTTGTAATACAAAGGTTATATGTACAAGATGCCTTCCCCAACTATGTATAGCCTTTTTTGTGTGTATATCTCCAATTTAACATGGTATTCCCACAGTTCCCTGTGGTAGTTCCCACAGTTCCCTGTTTGTCTATTATCCCCTTCTGGACCACCTCCTGCTCTCTTGTTTACTTTTTTATGATTTATGAACACTCATCTTTCTTGTCAAAATCCTAATCCATATACTTGCCATGTCTGGGGAAAAAAAAATGTTTCATTCTGCCCCAAAGGGCCATCACCTCTCCTGAGAGGTGAGAAACCAAATTCATCACCACCTTCTGGGGAGTCATTGCATTGATCATAGTTCCCAGTAATTTTCCTTTACAATGGCTCTATGTATATTTGCACATATGAGTCCTTTTCCCATCTTTCATCTCTTTGGAATATAAGCCTCATGGTGCTGTCGATGGGTCAAAGGGTATACACAGTTTAGAGACTTTGAGTATAGTTTCAAATTACTTTCCAGAATGGTTGGAACATTCATGGTTCCACCAACATGGTGAAGTGTCCCTGTGCCTCCAACAATTGCCATTTTCCCTTTTTGTAATCTCTGCTAGTCTGATGTGTGCAAGGTGGAATATCTCAGGCAGTTTAATTTGTATTTTGATCGTTCAGCAAAATTTCTTTTCCGAAGAGGTTAGTCTCATTTTACAGAGTAGGAGGTTGAGTTGAAGAAAATATCATTGGGGACTTGGCTTGGTCTGTGTATGAACTAGCCATATTGGTGTAAACCCATAAGAGTAATGTCCAATGTGGGTATAATAGTAAAAGTCTCTTATTCCTAAGGAGTAAACAAAAAAAAATACCCTTGGGAATTTTTATTAGGGAAGAGGTGGGGAGGGAAAAACAAGGAAGAACAAAAAGATAAGTGATTCCCCAAAGAAGAGATCCAAATTAAGAATAAGGAACTTGGATTAGCAAATCAACAGTTAGAAGACCTCTAAATCAAATCAGATGCCAAGGGGATGCTTAACAAAAAGATTTGAGACTTATAACAAAACACTACAGTGCAGCCTCCTCTTTATCGCTAGTCCCTTAACCCAGAAAGTTAAGTTCTCTATCCCTAAAAGCTCCAGGGAAGATTTTTGCCCATCATCACCTGGGGAAGATAAAGCCCATGATAGCTACTCAGGTGTCTCCCTAAACTGAACTGTGGAGCGCCCCAATCCCCTGCACGAAGATGCAGCTAGCCTTAGGGCAAGGGTGGAGAGACAAGGTCCAAGTTCAGAGGATAAGATAAAAAAAAAACACCCTAAAGCACAAAAACATAATCTGGTAATGCAACGGTCACATGGAACCGTTCAGACAAGCAAGGCAAGTCAGGAGGGAAGCCTGGAAAAATCAGCCATAGCCTGTAAATCTATAGACAAGGAAAACAAGAAAACAGAGGATTTCTTGGAGAGTATTATTCAGTCCTTTCTTTGTATCCTGTCCCCTTTGTTCTCTCTAGTTTCAGTTCATTCTCTTGGTGTCCCTAGTCAGAAAGCAGGGAGAGTACCTTCCTCCATTCCACCCAGATGCAGTTTCAAAGAATTGGTGATGGAGGTGGGGGAAGGGAAGATTAGAAGGGAAGTTATTAGAAACCCAGACTCTATAACCCTAACTCCCGTAACTGGGCCCCTCATTGTTCCCTTCCCAGACTCCTAATTGGAAAAACCTCTCCCAGACCCCATTAGCTGTAGACAGATGGAAAGCAATGTATTTCTCCCTGGCACCCCAACATCTGCATTCTTTTTTTCCAGTGGGGCCTCGACATAACAAACTGCCCCCTTTTCCCCCAACCCAAACGTCCACTGCTACCTGGGTAACAAGCAGAGAGCATGGAGGTGGGGGCAAGGAAACAGAATGGAGAGAGGAAGACTGTGAGGAAAGGGGGGTGGGGGGGGGAGTGTTTCGTTTTCCCTCCTTCCTCACTTAAGAAAAAACAAAACTTTAAAAAAACAGGGCCAACGTGCCTCATTCAAGGGAATCCCATAAACCTGGTTTGAATCAGCCAGCATCCACCCACCCAACATATACATACACTCAAGCTGGCTCAGTGACTGAAACACACAGGAAAGCAGGCTCAAAGACTGAAATACACACGCGCTAAGGCAGGGGCTGAGTGACCGAAATATACACACATTGAGGCTGGTCCAGAGGCAGAAATACACATACTCGGGATCAGTGACTGAAATTCACACACTCAGCCTCATTGACTGAAATTCACATTACACACTCAGGCTCAGTGACTGAAATTCACACACCCACCAAGGCAGGCTCAGTGACACACACACACACACACACACACACACACACACACACACGCAGGCTCGGTGACTCACACACAAACACATCTCCCTTTAGTCCTACCTCTAAAAAAATCAGCCCAGCCCAGCTTCCCTCTCGACTCACCCCGGGAGACCCGAATCCCGAAGAAGACAGCGTAAAAAGAGAAGCTAAGAAAGAGGGGGCAAGTTGATGTCCCAGTTGGGGGCGCTCCAAGGCCGGGGGCGGTGCCAGAGGCGGGGGGGGGGGGCGGGCCGAGTCTCGGAGTAGGCTCAGGGAAGGACGATTAAATCATTAACCCGCCGAAGCAACGTTCTGGCCCCGTTCTTCTCCACCCGGCCGGGGCGCGGCCACCCCCTCCTCCTCGGATTTTAAGGGACGCTGCAATCCGTGCGTTGCGCTGATAGGGGCTCCCCAACTCTTACCCTCCCCCCCAAAACCACATGTACACACAACCTTGGACAAAGGGAGAGCGCTGGAGGACTGTCCTTCCTAACGGGAGGTCCCTAAAGGGAGCGGATAAGGGTGGGGGAAAATGGACAGCGAATAATCCGCACAGTTTAGGGTTCCCTTCTAGGCTGCTGCTTCCTTCCCGTCCCCTCCTTAAAAAAAAAAATCAGCCTGGTGACATGTAGTGGCGCTACAGTGTGTGTGTGTGTGTGTGTGTGTGTGTGTGTGTGTGTGTGTGTGTGTGTACACACACGTACGTACGAGCCTGGGTTACTACAGGGAAATATTTCCGTGTTACTCACGGACAACTATATCAAACACCTACACGCTCCTCTCAGAGCAGAATCGTAGGTTGTGCGCCGCTGGGGGGAGGGGAGGGGTGTTGATCCACACCTTTCACTTTTGCCAACTCCTTCCCCACCCTATATACACACCCCTATCTCAGGGCAAGGGTCGACTTCCAGGTGGGCTTTGGGGAAATAGGTCAGCTGATTTAGGGGAGAGAAAATTCCAGAGTCCGCAGCCCAAGGTGGGTAGGATTAACCAACTCATTCCCCTTTTACACCCTCCTCCTCTTGAAAGCCAAATAAAAACAAAGCTTAGCGGTGTCCAGCTTTGCCAGTACCCCTTCTAAGGCTACCGGAGTTCCTATAGCACTTCCCAGCACGCATGGGACTGGGAAGGAAAGGGACCCCTAGGGCTGAGGTCTGACGAGCAGGCTAGCCGGCCCCTAACCTGGCATCGCCGGCGGGCACGAGAGAGAGAGAGAAAGGGGCTTGGTTGGCATAGGTGGGAATGGGGGAGGGGTAGAGTACTCCCCGACCAATCCAGGGCTTTTCCTAGGATATCCACATCTCTGGCCCCAGGGGGTGGTTGGGGGGTGTGCCCCGCTCCTCTCTGCGTTCTCGGTACCCCAGGACCCCCTCCTGTGGGCGTCCTGCTTCTCCTTCGGGATTTGAATCCTCCAAACCACCTCCACCAGGTCGTCCGGGTACAGACAAGTGTCAGTACACAGTAGGAACAGGTCACCGAAGTGGTGAGCTCCCCACTTCCCCCTACCTCAATCACCAGAGTTCGGTCTGCTCGGGCTGTTCTGTTTCCCCCAATTTCACGGCTGCTCTTCCTTCCACGGGCTCGGCTCGCCTCCAGTTTGGAAAGCCCATGTCAATTCCTAAGGCTTGTTCCAGTTTTCTTTCTCTTTCTGTCTCCGTGTGTCTCTCTAGGCGCTATTCTGACACTCCTCTCTCTCGGTCTGTCTCTCTCTCTCCCTTAGTGTTTCCTCCCTCCCAGCTTTTCTCCCTCCCAAAGCTCTCCGGGGTGATGTAATCGCCCTGCCGCGACCAATAGCGTTTGGAAACATCAGCCCAGACGCTTAGGCCTCCTCCATTCAAAATCCAAAAGCCTTGAGTTTTTTTGAGTTCCATGTGAATCTGACCACTGATTCCAGTGGGAAAGCTAGCCAGGCCCTGGGCCCTGGACCTCCAGAAAGGAGTCTTATTGAGTGTGCAGGAGAGGAAAGAGATAACCTGAGTTGGCCCCAAAAATCCCATTTTCCAACCCCATGCCACAGGCTCCTCTTCTGCTGAATTTCCCTCGGTTTTCCGACTTAAATTAATTTGAGAATTCCTTAAGTAAGAGTGGAATCCCTTACTCCCACAAAGGTCCACCCTGGGACCTTTCTAGCAGAGAGCCAACATCTAGCCCTGATGATGAAATCCTCCCTAAAATTTTTTTTTTCTCTCTACCTGCCCCCTCAAAGTAATGGCAAGAAATATTTCCCCCTGGACTGGAGTTTTCCTGACTCATGATCTCCTTAAAGCTTCTGAGATAGGCATTATGAGACAGAGGGGCAGAGGAGGCTGTCAGCTCTTAGAATAGCTAATCACCTCCCAACCCCATTAAAGAGTGAAGGATTGAAGGGGGAAGGGAAGAGCTCACTTCAAGTTTATGGACTCCATCCCAGACAGTTACTGGAAACCAAAGGGGATTGGGGGGGAGCAGGGAGTGAAGAAGAAACTTAATCCAAGATGGGTAATTGGGTTTTATTCTCATTTGGTCTTTTGCTTCTGGAATTGGAAAAGCAACAGTTTGGACTGGTGGGTGACTTGTATTATATTCTGGTCACAAGAGTTCTGTCCCACTTTTCCAAACTCCCCTCTCCCTTCAAATTAACTTCTTGTCTACCCTGGGTATTGAGACAAAAGACTCAAGTTGTTGGGGAAGGGATGGGGACAGATGAAAGGGACCTAGGTTTCTAGAATTCTTTGAGAATTTTAGTTTGAAGGAATGAGATGTAGGTGAATTCCTAACCCAGGATTACCTACCCCTCAGCTCCCAGGCTTCTACCAGCCCACTACAGCTTAACATGCAGAACGACTGCTGATGAAGCCACTACAAATTTGCTAGGTAAACTCAACCAGCCTTCTCTGCTGCCTGCCAGTCCTTTAACCCTTCCCTGATTTAACTGTCTCCCTTCATTCTCTCTTCAAACCATTTCTGTCCTTGGACCATCTCTCCCTCCCAGAACCCATTGTCTCATACTGTACTTCACTGAAAAAAAAAAATGAGGCAATGTTACCAGTTCCCTTTTTTACCCATCTCTACACTTCAAATCATGTCTTAATCAACTCCAACTCTTTCCTCTCTTACTCAAAGTCTGGGGTGGAGAGAGTAGCCCTTCTTGCTTAAAACACTGGACCAATCTCCTCCTTTCTCCTCCATGAGTTTACTTGTCCTTTCCATCATTCCCTCTTTCTCCCTCATTTTCTTTTTTCTTTGGGGGGGGGGGGGAAGTAATGGGGTTAAGTGACTTGTCCAAGGTCACACAGTTAATAAACGTCTAAGGCTATATTTGGATTCAGGTCCTCCTGGGACTGTTGCTCTATCCACTGAGCTACCTAGATACCCCTCCCTCATTTTCTTTTCTTTTCTTTCTTTCTTTCTTTTTTTTAAATAATAAGGGGCAGCTAGGTGGTGCAGTGGATAGAGCACTGGCCCTGGAATCAGGAGGACCTGAGTTCAAGTCCGGCCTCAGACACTTACCAAAAAAAATTTAAAAATAATAAACATTTTTATTTAAAGTTTTGAGTTCCAAATTTTATCCCTCCTTTCTTCCCCAGGTAGTAAGCAATCAGATATAGGTTATACATGTGCCACTTTGTAAAACATTACCATTTTGTACAAGAAAACTCAAATAAAAGAAAAAAATGAAAGAAATAAAGTGAAAAATAGTATGCTTCAGTCTGTGTTCAATCAATATCAGTTCTTTCTTTGGAGGTGGATAGTATGCTTTATCATTAGTTCTCTGGGATTGTCTTGGATCATTGCATTGCTGAGACTAGTTAAGTCATTCACAATTCTTTTTTTTTTTTTTTTTTTGGCAGGGCAATGGGGGTTAAGTGACTTGCCCAGGGTCACACAGCTAGTAAGTGTCAAGTGTCTGAGATCGGATTTGAACTCAGGTCCTCCTGAATCCAGGGCTGGTGCTTTATCCACTGTGCCACCTAGCTGCCCCCATTCACAATTCTTCATCCTGGTTCTGCTCACTTCACTACACTCCTCTTCACTACACTCACTATACTGCTCACTACACATCAGTTCATATGTCTTTCCAGGCCCAATTGATGGGCATTCCTTTGATCTCCAATTCTTAGACACCACAAAAAGAGCTGCTATAGTCTCCCTCATTTTCTTTCTTTTTTTTTTTTTTGTTGAGGCAATTGGGGTTAAATGACTTGCCCAGGGTCACACAACAAGTAAGTGTCAAGTGTCTGAGGCCTGATTTGAACTCAGGTCCTCCTGACTCTAGGGCCGGTGCTCTATCCACTGCACCACCTAGCTGCCCCTCTCTCATTTTCAATATCCCCTTTTCCAGTCACTGTACTGCTTAGAAACATGCCTAGGTCTCCCCCATTTTTATTAATCCTTCACTCGATCCTACCATCTTCTCAGACTGTATGCTGTATCTTTCCTCACTGTGTGAACATTGAAAATTCTAGGGGAAAAAAATCCTGTCTACTCTTATTGTCTCCCCTTTCTCATCTCCTCCATCTCAGCCCCTTGCAATCTAATCTGGTTTCCTGAAACTGCTCCTTCGAAGATGACCAAGAGTCTCTTTTTAAAAAGTCTTTTTCAAATTTTTTTTCTTTTAAAAAATGAACTTGACAAACATCCACGAAGCTGTGAACGTTTCAATATGTAAAGAACAGAAAAAAAATGAAACTGTGAATATCTATCAGATGACACTGCATCTCCAGACTGCATTTTCACTGGTTGTCCCCATGCTTGAAATTCTCTCCCTGATCTCAGTCTCTAGCTTCCTCCAACTCTGAGCTAAAATCCTACCTATCAGTCAACAGCATTTATTGAGCACCTACTAAGTACTGGGGATGCAAATAAAGGCACCCCACCAAACCCAGTCTGTGATCTAAAGGAGCTCACAGTTAATAAATAACTATGCACAAACAAAATATAGATAGGATAAATTGGAGATAAGTAGCAGAGGGAAGGCACTAACATTAAGGGGATCAGGAAAGGCTTCTTGTAGAAGGTAAGGTTTTACCTGGGACTTTAAGAAAGCCAGAAGGCAGAGTTTAGGATGAAGAGAATTACAGACTTGGAGAATAAACAATGAAAATAGAGTGGGAAAATTAACTGTGTTGTGCAAGGAAGCTTGTATCACTGAACTAAAGAATAAGAGGGGGTCAATAAAGTACAAAAAGAGTGGAAAAAAGGGGCAGCTAGGTGGCACAGTGGATAAAGCACGGGCCCTGGATTCAGGAGTACCTCAGTTCAAATCCGGCCTCAGACACTTGACACCTCCTAGCTGTGTGACCCTGGGCAAGTCACTTAACCCTCACTGCCCCGCAAAAACAAACAAAAAGAGTGGAAAAGCAGTAAGGCACCAGGTAATGAATATCAAAAAGGTTTTCTTGTTCAGTTGTTTTTTGTTGTGTCCAACTCTTTGTGACCCCATTTGGGGTTTTCTTGGCAGAGTCGTTTGCCATTTCCTTCTCCTGTTCATTTTACAGATGAGGAAACTGAGGCAAACAGGGTTAAGTGAACTTGCCCTGGATCACACAGCTAGTGAGTGTCTGAGGCTGTCAAAATGAGGATTTTATATTTGATCCTAGAGGTGATAGGGAACCACTGGATTTTATTAAAGTGGGGAGGAAGGGTGGAGGGACATGCATAATCAAACCTGAACCTTCTGCAAAAAGCTTTTTCCATTCCCCCTTAAGGCTAATGACTTCCCTCTGTGATTATCTCCAATTTATATGCTATATGGCTTGTTTATATATAGTTGCAAGATGTCTTCTCTTTAGAACAGTGAGATCCTTAAGGAAATGGACAATTTTTGCTTTTTTTCATATCCCCAGAGGTCAGTACAGGTAAATATTAAGTGCTCATTGATTTCTTGACTTGATTATAGCTTGAATCTTAAAAAAAGTATATGTTACATTTAAAACAGCAATACCAACATTGCCGTGTCTGTCTGTACCCCTTTCTATATTTCCTTCTGTTCTCACATGTGTATTTTATGTTGCCGGAAGCCATTAGCTCACTCTCTCTTCCAGTCATCTAAGTCCAATGGCAGGACAAAAGTCAAGATGACTGGCGATGGCCCTGGATGCAATGGATAACCTTGGAGTCTCTGATGCCTGACCAAGCTCTAAGAGTGCCACAGAACTGAACAAATTGTTCTTATCTACCCATTCTGCCAGAGGAATTCTTCACATGCTTGGGGTAGACAGAGGCCTGTTGGTTACTTGCCAAGATGGTTTACCTGGATAGGGCTGCTATGCCTGCTGCAGCTTCTCCTAACCACAAGTAAGAGTTGGGTGAAGTTGAAAGCTAAAGGGGGATGAACAGCCCGTCAACAAGGCTTGGTAAGCCCTCATACCAGAGGTTCTGATCCTCCCTGGGTACTCCATGATATATTTTACATATATTATAACTTTGAATAGTGTGAATTTGAATAATGAAAACAGTACAAAGGAGCCATTATTGGCTCTATTCAGGACTTGGCAGTTTGTTGTTTTTTTTCTTTAACCTGGAAGCACTAGATTTTGGCTAGGACATTTCTAAATGTTTTCACTTTGAGGTTGCTTTAAGAATAAGACTGGTAGGGGCAGCTAGGTGGTGCAGTGGATAAAGCACTGACCCTGAAGTCAGGAGGACCTGAATTCAAATTCAGCCTCAGACACTTACTAGCTGTGTGACCCTGGGCAAGTCACTTAACCCCAGTTGCCTCACCAAAAAAAAAAAAAAAAGAATAAGACTGGTAGATGTTTTCTATTTTCACTTTGTCCTCTGGATCTAATAGAACTGGGGTAGTTTTCTTTTTATGATTTCTTAAAACATGCCATCTAGGGGCAGCTAGGTAGCACAGTGGATAAAGCACCAGCCCTGGATTCAGGAGGACCTGAGTTCAAAAGTGTCCTCAGACACTTAACACTTATTAGCTGTGTGACCCTGGGCAAGTCACTTAACCCCATTGCCCCTTAAAAAAAATGCCATCCAGTTTTTTCTTTTGTTTTGTTTTGGTCTTTGGGGTTCATAAATGGTTTTCAGTGGTTTATAAATTTTCTTCTCTTAACCTGTTGCCCAGGTCAGTTGTTATTAATAGTGGATACTTGACATGGGAGGGGGGGGAGGGGTTAGGTGATACAGTGTATAGAACACAGGGCTGGGAACCAGGAAGGCTCATCTTCCTGAATTCAAATCTGACCTCAGACACTTCCTAACTGTGTGACCCTGGGCAAGTTCACTTAACCCTGTTTGCCTCAGTTCCTCATCTGTAAAAATGAGCTGGAGAAGGAAATGGCAAATCACTCCAGTATCCTTGCCAAGAAAACCCCCAAATGGGGTCATGAAGAGTCAGACACAACTAAACAACAACCCTTGATATAGTCTTCTATTTTTTCTCAGTTTTTTAACTTTGTTTTCAGTTTGCTGCATTCTGGGGTTTTTTTCTTCAGAGAATCTACTATTTGGGTAAATGTTTCTATCCCATGTTCTTTTTTTTTAAAAAATTATTATTGATATTTCCGCTTATTAATATAACTAACTATCTCACTGATCCCTGCCCCTCCTAGAGAACCATCCCATATACAAATACTGTGTTTTAGAGAGGGAAAAAAATCAGCACAACTGAAGGACACATTGAAAAAATCTGGGGGGCAGCTAGGTGGTGCAGTGGATAAGGCACTGGCCCTGGATTCAGGAGGACTTGAATTCAAATCCAGCCTCAGACACCTGACACTGACTAGCTGTGTGACCCTGGGCAAGTCACTTAACTTTCATTGCCCCGAAAAAAAAAAAAAGTCTGAAAATGTGCAGTATATAACACCTGGGGACCTCCCACCTCCATGAACGGCTAAGTTGGGTGGCTTTCTATCTTATGTTCTAAGATATTTATTCTTCCAATTTTTTCCTCCAGAGCTCTTAATTCCATTCTAATTTCATTTTAAAAAATCATTGGCTTCACTTCTCCCAGTCACTCTTGGAATCCTTGCAGCCAATCTTTTTTGTCCCTCTGCTTGTACTTGTCAAATGACACTCTTTTTCTGGCCTTCTTTTCTCTTGGACTTCTCTTAACCCATAGCAGTTCTTCATTATGTTCACATTTTATCAGCATTTTCTCTCTATTTATATCTCCGACCTCAGTTCCTGAATTGAGACTTTGTGCCAGGGCAAGGCTCTGTTTTTTCCTACATTCTTGGATGTGGTAGATAGGACCTGTTTAATCTTATAGCCTCTGTGGTCTGCAGTTCCAAACTAGGTCTCACCCTCTTCTTCAATCTCTGGCTTCTGTCCCAAGTCTTCCTGGTGGTCCCTTGTGGATGCTGGTCTTGGCCATCACTGTATCCTCTTTGCATGACCCTCAGCTGGAAGTTGGTTCTATCCCTGCTCCCTCCCCACCCCTCTCCTCCCTTCCCTCTCCACCTCCACCTCTACCTGGCTTCTTACTGCACTAGTATAATTCCTCTCCTCTCCTCTCTAATCTCATTAACTCCCATGGGTTCAATTATCATCTCTACACAAAATGACTCTCAGACTTCCTTAGGTTCCATGCCAAAAATGGGATTGCTAAATCAAAGGGTATGAACAATTTTCTTGAATACCATCCTGTTTCTTTCATTTTTTCCCCTCCCATGTTGTTGTTGTTCAGTCATTTTAGTTGTGTCTGACTCTCCATGATCCCATTTAGGCTTTTCTTGGCAAAGATACTGGAGTGATTTGCCATTTCCTCCTCCATCTTATTTTACAAATGAAGAAACTGAGGCAAACAGGATTAAATGGACGTGCCCAGGGTCACAGAGTTAGTAAGTGTGTAAAGCTGAATTTAAACTCAGGTCTTTCTGACTCCAGTACCCGTACTCTATCCACTGTGCCACCTAGCTGCTTTTTCTCCCATGACTTTATTGTTTTGTTTTTTGTTTTTGTTTTTGGTGGGGCAATGAGGGTTAAGTGACTTGCCCCGGGTCACACAGCTAGTAAGTGTCAAGTATCTGAGGCCGGATTTGAACTCAGGTCCTCCTGAATCCAGGGTCAGTGCTTTATCCACTGCACCACCTAGCTGCCCCCTCTCCTATGACTTTAGGGATTAAAGTGCCAAAGAGCATCAGTCATCCAGAAGGGAGCCTGAAAGAAGATTCCATTTTGGAGCCATTGAACTCTGGTGACATTAAATTGTCATTGTGGTTTATCCATTGTTACTTTTTCATTTGGTGACCTAGAACTATCAACAGGTATGTGTGGTTTTGGTACCTGGAGGAGACTGGATGTGTGGCATATGAGTGGGATAGCTCTATGCACCTAGCCTAGCATTGAGAAGGAAGAAAAAGCCAGTGGGGAACAGGAAGAGGCCTCAGTCTTTGACCCAGGGGTTGAGGGCTTTCTATTTTACGTTTGCGAGCCTTACATTTGCTCCATGTCTGGCATGAGCTACTTTCTCACTTAGAGCTCAGAGAATCCCCAGTTTTCTCAAAGCTCAGCACAAAGGCTGAGCTCCTACAGGGAGTCTATTGTGATTTCCCTATTTTGCTAGCACCCTCCTTGAAATTACCTTGTATCTACTTTGCTTATATTTTGTATTTAATTTTCTTTGCACATGTCCTCTTTACAATAGAATTTGAGCTTGAAGCCAGGGCCTTTTTTTTTTTTTGTATTTGCATCCTTTATACCTAGTACTGTGTTTGGCACATAGTAGGTGCTTTCTAAGCACCTATTTACTTATTGAGTGACTACCACCACACTGACCTCCTTCATCTCTTGTTCTATTCCTTTGCATCTCATCCTACCACTCTTTTTTTTTTTTTAGTGAGGCAATTGGGGTTAAGTGTTAAGTGACTTGCCCAGGGTCACACAGCTAGTAAGTGTTAAGTGTCTGAGGCTGGATTTGAACTCAGGTACTCCTGACTCCAAGGCCAGTGCTCTATCCACTGCACCATCTAGCTGCCCCTCATCCTACCACTCTTAATGTTATATCTTCTCTTTGGCCTTTTCCTCTCCACTTTCTCCAGTGTCACCTGTGAAACTATCCTCTTGCCATCCTTTTAATACCTGCCTCCTTTAGGGAGCCTTCACAATCAGAAAGGCATGTAGGGTAAAGAATACAACTAGGAATATGAAGGCTTAGGCTCTAGTCTTAACTTGCTGAGTCAACTTGGGAAAGTCACTTAATTCTTCATTTTCTTTTTTCAAAGAGAAAATAATACCTTCCTTGTTTATCACTGAGGATTGTGAAGATGAAAGGATATCATGTGTGTATCAAAAGCAGTTTTGATTATCTGCCCCTCCCAAAGAAGAAAGCCCTTCCCCTGTGCCAATAAAGGAAACAGGATACGCTCCATATTTGAACAATCCTGCCCTCCCCATGGTTTACATGTCTTTTCTCATGCCCAGAATTACCTTTTCCTTCCTCTCTGCAAACTGATGTTCCTCCTCCTTTTCAAGAACCAGCTGGATGGCACGGCACAGGGGAAAGAGCATGAGAATCTTTGTTTTGGCACTTTCTACTGGTCTGATGAGGGAATCTGGAGAGGTGGCCTTGACACTGGCTCTAGCTGGCTGGGTGACCTTGGACAGGTCACTTTCTGTGGGCCTGATGTTGCCCATTTATAAAAATGAGGAGATAGGACTAGATAATTTCTAAGTACCTTTTAAACTTTAGCTAAAATACTAGAGTTCCTATGGAAAAAAATCGTCCTCTCTCAGAAACCTTTCAGGATTAAGTCCAGAGATTGCTGACCTGACTGATCCCCAGCCTTTGTAGTTATTGAACACTTGTGCTTTCAATTTGTGATTTACTATTTTGTACCTGTATGACTTTGGGTAAGTTATACAATCTATTTGTGCCTCAGTTTCCCTATGTAAAATGAGGAGACTGATGATTCCAAAGGACTGAAGAAGCATGAGGCAAGGAGGGGGTACAGTGAATAAAAAGCTAGACTTTCAAGTTTGGAAGACTAGAGTTCAAATCCTTCTCCAGACATTTAAAAGATGCATGATCCTGTGAAAGGCAGCTAGATGGCTCGGTGGATAGAGCGCTGGGCTGGAAGTCAGGAACACCTGAATTTAAATCCAGATTAAAACACTTATTAGCTGTGTGACCTTGGGCAAGTCACTTAACCTCTGTTTGCCTAGGAGGCAGCCAAGTGGCTCAGTGGATAGAGCACTGGGCTGGAAGTTGGGAACACTCAAGTTCAAATCCCGATTTAAACACTTATTAGCTGTATAGCTTTGGGCAAGTCACTTAACCTCTGTTTACCCAATGTATAAGAGTGCTGGGCTGGGAAGTCTGGAACATCTGAATTCAAATCTGTCCTCAGACACTTTAACTCAGGGCAGGTCATTTAACTTCTATTTGCCTTAATCTTCTGGAGAAAGAAATGGCAAACCACTCTAGTATCTTTGCTAAGAAAACCCATGGTCTGTGCTGTTCACAGGGTCATGAAGAGTCCAACATGACTGAACAACAACCCAAGGCAATCTCTTAACCTCTCTCAGTCTCAGTTTTTTCATCTGTAATATGCAGTTAATAATAGTTCCTATTTCTCAAGATTGTTTCAAGGATCAAAGGAATTAACAGAAGGAGAGTGCTTTGCAAACCTTAACGTGCTATATAATTGATAGTTATCTGCCTCCTGCCATAGAGGTGATACAGAATCAGGATCTAGAATGAGACATGCATTTTCATTTTCGGGGGTGGCCAGTGTCAGAATTGATTTTATAGGAGTAGGTATTTGTTTCGGAAGTTTTGTTTTTCTTCTTTCTTCTTTTTTTGGGGGAGGGTGGGAAGGAAGGGAAATAAATGATTGTTAATTGAAAAAAAAAAAAAGGTCATAAAGTGAAATGAGAAGGTTAACCTCAGAGTTCCCTTCTTTCATATAAGGAATCAGACCACGTAGAAGGAAGACAGGCTCTGAGATTCTGTGGACTCATTTAGTGGTTTCCCTTCTTTATTCTCCACCCAGTTTACATCCAATGCCAATCAATGCATCTTGGAGCCAGTTTATCGAGAATCTGAAAAAAATTAGTGAAAAAAACCAAACCAAACCAAAACCAGGTTGTGTTCTATGTCCCCTGATTCCGAGGGAGATTTAGGCCCCTTGCCACGGGGTGGGGATTTGAGCTCTTAGCTGTACCTTCTGCTTAAGGGACCTATAAGCCTTTAGGCCTGGGAGTGTGTCTTTGCATGTAGCATTACAGCTGTGGGCCTGCTGCTGGGGCTCCCTAGTCTCCGGAAGAATTTCTTGCATCTTCATGAGCTCTTTCTTTCCTTAATATCTGTCTTCTGATGTTCCTCCTCCTTTTCAAGAACCAGCAGGATGGTACAGCCAGGGGAAAGAGCATGAGAATCTTTGTTTTGGCACTTTCTACTGGTCTGATGAGGAAATCTGGAGAGGTGGCCTTGAGACTGGCTCTAGCTGGCTGGGTGACCTTGGACAGGTCATTTTCTGTGGGCCTGATGTTGCCCATTTATAAAAATGAGGAGATAGGACTAGATAATTTCTAAGTACCTTTTAAACTTTAGCTAAAATACTAGAGTTCCTATGGGAAAAAAATCATCCTCTCTTAGAAACCTTTCAGAATTAAGTCCAGAGATTGCTGACCTGACTGATCCCCAGCCTTTGTAGTTATTGAACACTTGTGCTTTCAATTTGTGATTTACTATTTTGTACCTGTATGACTTTGGGTAAGTTATACAATCTATTTGTGCCTCAGTTTCCCTATGTAAAATGAGGAGACGGTCTGTCATAAAGCTACTGGAGTGGTTTGCTATTTCCTTTTCCAGATCATTTTACAGATGAGGAAACTGAGGCAAACAGGGTTATGTGAACTTACCCAGAGAGGTGGCCCAATAGATAGCACACTGGACTTGGAATAAGGAAGATATCTTCCTGAGGTCAACTCTGGCCTCAGACACTTACTAGCTGGGTGACCCTGGGCAAGTCACTTAACCCTGTTCTCCTCAGTTTCCTCATCTGTACAAATGAGCTGGTGGAGGATATGGCAAACCATCCCAGTATCTCTGCCAAGAAAACCCCAAAATGGGGTCATGAAGAGTCAGATAAGACTAAACAACAACAAAAAATTAAAACTCCAGGACTGGAGCTCTAGTTGCCTTCCCACTCATCTTACAGAAAGGAAACCTGAGGCTTTGGGGAGATGAAGTGATTTGCCCAAGATCACAGATGTAATAAGTGACATAGCCAGACTTTCAAACTGAGGTCCTTTTACTCCAAACCCAGCATGCTATCCACTGCATTAGAGTGTCTGGATCCCTGGAAGTCAATTTTGTTTAATTTCTCAGAACCCCGGAACATTGCTTTCCAGTTCTGGGATGTGAAAGTTGTCCCAGCTTCTTTGGTCTCGTATTTGTTGTAAACCTCAGAGGTGTGTGCATGCTTAGGAGTGAGGGGATGCAGAGTGATACCTCTCCAGGAGGGTAGCATGTGTCCTTGGGACTCAAGCCATTGATGTACCTCACCCCAGGAAAGTATAAAAAAGGCAATTACTCCCTCTTCCTTATCTCCAACCGCCTGCCCTATTGCTCTTTAAGGAATTATATATATAGTCAGGTTGCTTAAGTTGTCTCATCTGCAACTGGGAGCAGCATCCTGACCGACCCTGTCTCTCTTCTACAGGCAGTCCCATCTTCTGAATTGGCTACAGCTGATTTAGGGACTCTAAATAAGCCGCAAGGTGTCATCCACACAGTAAAGTGTTTTCCCATTAGGGAAGGTTGGGTGTGTGGGTGTGCCTCTTGAGAACCTCCAACATAAAGGGTTCTGGGGAGGAGGAGGGAAGGAAGTCCCGATGAGGCTCTTCGGCCTCAGCAAGATCGATTGCAGGCAAGCACAGAGTCTGCACAAGAGTCTATTCATTGGTACTCAGAATACAATTGGAGACAGCTGGGCAAGAGCAAGAGGCTGGGCAAGTAAGAGGAGATGAGGCCAAGGGAATGGGCAATATTCTCCTGATTGTTAGGCATAAGCACACTCCTAAGTTAGGCAACAAAAATTCCTTCATTTAAATAGTACCTTACACCTTAACAAAATATTTTCACTAACATTATCTCATCTGATCCTTATAACAAGCACGGGAGGAATCAAATAAACAGAACTGGGGCAGCTAGGTGGCACAGTGGATAAAGCACCGGCCCTGGATTCAGGAGTACCTGAGTTCAAATCTGGCCTCAGACACTTGACACTTACTAGCTGTGTGACCCTGGGCAAGTCACTTAACCCCCATTGCCCCGCCAAAAAAAAATAAAATAAAATAAACAGAACCAGGAGAACAATATATTCAATAACTACAATCATTTGAGGGAATAAAAACTGAACTTTGGTTAATTGTAAAGATGCAGGGGGCAGCTAGGTGGCTCAGGGGATAAAGCACCGGCCCTGGATTCAGGAGGACCTGAGTTCAAATTTGACCTCAGACACTTGATACTTACTAGTTGTGTGACCCTGGGCAAGTCACTTAACCCCCATTGCCCCACAAAAAACCAGAAACAAAACAAAAACAAAAGGCAAAGATCCATCGTGGTCGAAGACAACAGATGATGAGACACACGTCACCTTCTCTCTGGAGTTTAGGTGTGGAGTGTTGTATATTCTGTCTTACGGCTGTTGCTGGGGTGATAGGTATTATTTAACTTTTCCTTTGATATGAGGGAATTTGAGGAGAATGAGGAGTTATATTGGAAAATTTGTGTGATGTAAGAACAAAGGGGATTAATTTTTAAAAATTGGTAAGGTAGTTATCCTTTTTATTCTTTTTTCTTTTTTTGTGAGGCAATTGGGGTTAAGTGACTTGCCAAGGGTCACACAGCTAGTAAGTGTCAAATGTCTGAGGCCGGATTTGAACTCAGGTACTCCTGAATCCAGGGCCGGTGCTCTATCCACTGTGCCACCTAGCTGCCCCCATCCCTCTTTTTGAAACAAAAGAAACTGAGGCCCAAGAATTGAAATGACTTGCCCAAAGATAAACAGTCAATAAGTGGAAGCCCTGAAAGTCCAATCCAAGTCATTTTCACTTAAGCATGGTGCTATTTTCCTGCATTTCTGGAAAAGGAGGATGTAGTGGTATGATGGATGCAGGAGGAAATAGAGGATGACCTTGGTGAAGACCCCCCAGTGGGTCAGGTCACAATTCCTATACTTTTAAGCTCCTAGGCATATTTCCTCCTGCTCTCTAGGGGAACCAGTCCTGATTCTTACTGAATGGTGAATGTTCCAGCTTGGGTAAAGTCAACCTCACTTGGATCAATGGAAACTAGTGTTTTAGGAAGAAAATGATGCTGAGTTCCCCATGGGAGAGACATGAAGGTTAACATGAGGTATGCTATCAAGGTTCCATACTCTGAAGAAAATTCAGTGCAGGTTAGAAGAATGAATCAAATTCAATATCTGGAGCAGGAACAGAGGTCAATCTGTCACCACCAACCTCTTGGGTGTGACTACAAGAAGAAAGAGACCAGCTCTTATGGAGAGGTTAAAGGGCACTCCATCTCCCTTCAAATCAATGGATTTGAAGAAAGAAGGGATCCTAAGAGGTCATAGATTTAAGCTGGGAGGGACTTTAGAGATCATCAAATTTTTTTTTTTTTTTAGTGAGGCAATTGGGGTTAAGTGACTTGCCCATGGTCACACAGCTAGTAAGTGTTAAGTGTCTGAGGCCGGATTTGAACTCAGGTACTCCTGACTCCAGGGCTGGTGCTCTATCCACTGTGCCAACCAGCTGCCCCGAGATTATCAAATCTAATCCCTTCATTTTACAGATGAGGAAACTGAGGCAAAATGAGGTTAAGTGACTTGCTCAGAGCCACACAGCATCTGAGGTAGGATTCAATTCCAAGTCTTCCTGACTCCAAGCCCAGTTCCCTAACTACCAAGCCTCTTAGTCCAACCCAGGAACTTTTCATATGGGATAACTGGTGGGATAACACTTCCAGAGAAATGAAGGATCTTCTTTAGTAGATACATAGCTAGCAGAGTAGTGTAAGCAGCTGAACTAGCTTTCAAGTCTAGGCCCTATTTTCCTTCCCTTTCCTTGGGGCAGAGTTGGGGATCTTTAACCTCGTAAGGAGAGTAGAATGAGAAGATGAAACGCCTTCTAAGATATCTGTTGCTGTTTTCCAGGATGAATCAAATAACAGAAGACTACAGCAGAGTTATCTGCAGAGGCCAACTAGGGACTTCTGATTCAAGGTCTTCTCACACCTAGTAAGCTTTCAGAGTCCAAACTTTGGCTCTTCCCCTTATCTCTGGGTCCAACTCCAGGGCAGACCTTGATAATCTTAGGCAGGGAAATAATACAACCTTGGGTGAGGGAAAGAAGAGCCCTGATAGCTCTGGGGTGGGGGTGGAGGTGGGGCTGGGGTGTTACCCCAGAGGGGAACTTGATTAAGTTGGGAAATCAAGTAACTGGGCAGCTGTGGAAGGCAGGACTGAGTTTAGACACAAGGAAAGATTTGATGTGGATGGGGAGAATGTTGCTTTCACAATGATGTCTTTTCTGAAGATCTCTACAGAACCAAGAGAAGGTTGTATACATTAACAGCAATATTGTTTGGGTTTTATTTTTTGTTTGTTTTTTGTGTGTTTTTTTCCATTTCAGAAATATAATCAATGAGTTCACAAATATATCAGGCTAGAAGATGATAGTTTGTTTCCAAATAAAATAACACATATTTCCAAAGCTCTTAATATAGAAAATTAAGAGAGATCAGAAAAACTTGAATTAAATATTATTGCGTTTTCAACACAAGGGTCCATTCTATGCTACCAGTGGGTTTTTTTTTTTTAGCTTAATAGTATTTTATTTTTTCCAGTTACAGGTAAAGATAGTTTTCAACATTCATTTTTATAAGATTTTGAGTTCCAAATTTTTCTCTTTCCCTCCCTTCTTTCTCCCCTCCCCAAGATGGCAAGCAATCTGATATAGGTCATATGTACACAACCATATTAAACACATTAGTCATGTTGTGAAAGAAGAATCAGAACAAAAGGGAAAAACCTCAAAACAGAAAAAACAACACCACAAAAAGTTAAAATAGTAGGGTTCAATCTTCATTCAGATCCCACATTTCTTTTTCTGGATGTGGGGAACATTTTCCATCTTTTCCATCACGAGTCCTTTGGCATTGTGTTGGATCATTGTATTGCTGAAAAGAGATAAGTCTATCACAGCTGATCATTACACAGTGTTGCTGTTACTGTGTACAATGTTCTCCTGCTTCTGTTCACTTCACTCATCATCAGTCCACTTAAGCCTCAGGTTTTTCTGAAATCTCCCTGCTCATTATTTCTTATAACACAATAATATTCCATTACATTCATATACCACAACTTGTTCAGCCATTCCCTCATTGATGGGCATCCCCTCAATTTCCAATTCTTCGCCACCACAAACAGAACTGCTAGAAATATTTTTGTACATGTGGGTCCTTTTCCCTTGTTTATGATCTCTTTGGGATACAGACCTAGTAGTGGTATTACTGGGTCAAAGGGTATGCACAGCTTTATAGCCCTCTGGGCATAGTTCCAAATTGCTCTCCAGAATGGTTAGATCAGTTCACAGTGCTGGCAACAATGCATTAATGTTCCAATTTTTCCACAGCTTCTCCAACATTTATTATTTTCCCTGTTTGTCATATTAGCTAATCTGATACGTGTGAGGTGGTACCTCAGCGTTGTTTTAATTTGCATTTCTCTAATCAATAGTGATTTAGAGCATTTTTTCATATGGCAATAGATAGCTTTGACTTCTTCATCTGAAAACTGCCTATTCATATCCTTTGATCATTTCTCAATTGGGGAACGACTTGTATTAGAAATTTGATTCAGTTTTCTATATATTTTAGAAATGAGGCCTTTATCAGAAACACGGGTAGTAAAAATTATTTCCTAGTTTTCTGCTTTTCTTCTAATCTTGGCTGCATTACTTCTGTTTGTACAAAACCTTTTTACTTTAATGTGACCAAAATGATCCATTTTGGATTTTGTAATATTCTCTATTACTTGTTTGGTCATAAACTCTTCTCCTCTCCATAGATCTGAGAGGTTAACTATTCCTTTCTCTCCTAATTTGCCTATGGTATCACCCCTTATGTATAAATCATGTACCTTATTTTGACCTTATATTGGTATGTGGTGTGAGATGTTGGTCTATGCCTAGTTTCTGCCATACTACCTTCCAGTTTTCCCAGCAGTTTTTGTCAAATAGTGAGTTCTTATCTCAGAAGCAGGAGTCTTTGGGTTTATCAAACAGTAGATCATTATAGTCACTTACTATTGTGTCTCCTATGCTTAACCCATTCCACTGATCCCCACTCTTTTTCTTAGACAGCACCAAATAGTTTTGATGACTGCCGCTTTAGAGTATAGCTTCAGATTTGGCAAGGCTAACCCACCTTCCTGTGCATTTTTTTGTTTTTGTTTTTGTTTTTTTTTTTGCAAGGCAATGGGGGTTAAGTGACTTGCCCAGGGTCATACAGCTAGTAAGTGTCAAGTGTCTGAGGCCAGATTTGAACTCAGGTACTCCTGAATCCCGGGTCAGTGCTTTATCCACTGTGCTACCTAGCTGCCTCTCTGTGCATTTTTTTTCATTACTTCCCTTGATATTCTTTTTTTTCTTTTCTTTTTTTTTTTTTGCAGGGCAATGGGGGTTAAGTGACTTGCCCAGTGTCATACAGCTAGTAAGTGTCAAGTGTCTGAGGCCGGATTTGAACTCAGGTACTCCTGAATCCAGGGCTGGTGCTTTATCCACTGCGCCACCTAGCTGCCCCAAGAGGTTTTTGTTGTTGTTGTTGTTGTTGTTGTTGTTGTTTTGGTTTTGGTTTGTTTTTTGTTTTTTGTTTTTTTTGCAGGGCAATTGGGGTTAAGTGACTTGCCCAGGGTCACACAGCTAGTAACTGTCCGAGGCCGGATTTGAACTCACGTCCTTCTGAGTCCAGGACCAGTGCTCTATCCACTGCGCCACCTAGCTGCCCCTCCCTTGATATTCTTGACCTTTTATTCTTTAGCAATATTGTTTTAAGAATAACTTTGAGCAAATAAGTCATTTTGACTATTATAAATACCCAAATTAACTACGAAGGATCTAGTTAGGAAGAAGCTATCTGCATCCAGAGAAAGAACTGATAATAGTATGTATAGAATGACTTTACATATATATTCATATTCGTGTCTAATGGTAGTCATCTCTAGAATACCCTCTCCCCTGCGGGGGGGGGGGGGAAGAAAAACAACAGATACTTTATTATATATTTAAAAGGAATAGCAATTTGTACATAATAGATTTATAGTTTCATGTTCAATCACCTTTTTTATTATACTATGTTATGAAAATGCTTGTTTTATTCCATAAATCTAAAATTAAATAAATTAAAAAATTTTTAAAAGATCTCTCTTTTTAAAAAGTTTTGTGGAAACCTTTCTATTTTAAGTGTTTCTTTAGAAATGGGATAATCTCATCTAGAGAGGCCATAGAAAACTCAGCACCAGCTAGGTCTCTTTTTTGACTGTAGTTCTTGCCTCAAATCTGTTTGGTAATCAAACCTTAGTCACCTCCAAGGAGGGGGCTTCTTCTAAAGATCCTTTCCCACCCCCCATCCCAAACACAAATACACACACATCCAGGGCCCCAATTAACTATCTCCTTGGGGCTGGGGGCTGTGTCTGGAGAGCAGAGCTGAAGCCCTTGGAGCCCTTGAAGGTTTGGACCCATCACTCTTCATCCAGTCTGTCTGAATGTGATGTGACACATCGGGCCAGATGTTTGCTGAGCTTAAAGGAGCACTTTCCCCTCCCCTCCCCTCTTTTCCCTGACATTTCCCCTTCCTCCCCCTTCCCCATCTTAGGGAAAAGTATTACTTTAAGACAACCAGGCATCTCTGCCTCTTGGGGAAAGCTACCCCCTCCCCTCAGACCTCCCAACTTGTACTGACCTCCACCATCCCAGACTAAAGAACTAGACTCCAGATGCAAATAAAAACCTTACTCAGTCTAGAGAACTTTCCTCTTAAGAGGGGAGGGAATTTAATGTTCCTACTCTGCTGGTTATAACCTGTTTTATCCTGGGCAAATTACTTTGCTCCCTGGGCCTCAGTTTCTTCCTCTATACCAGGGTGGGGGCGGGAGGTTGTACTGATCAAAAGACACTCCTTGCTCTCAACAAGATCACAGTCTAATGGGGAGACAACACGTAAATGATTACTTTCAAACAAGAGATAGGATAAAATGGAGATAATTTATGATCCTTGGGTTGAATTAACCTCTGGAGGTCATCTTGTTTGTCATTGTTGAATTGTTTCAGTCCGTGTCTGACTCTTCATGAGAGATCTCATTTTGGTGGGATTTTGGGGTAAAGCTGCTGGAGTCGTTTGCCGTCTCCTTCTCCAGTTCATTTGACATTTCCTCATTTGAGGAAACTAAGCAAACAGGGTGAAGTGACTTGCCATGGGTCACACAGCTAGGAAGTGTCTGAGGTGAGATTTGAACTCAGCTCCTCTTGACTCCAGGGCCAGTGCTCTATCCAATGTGCCACCTAGTTTGTTTGGCCTTCCACTAAACAAAAGTATCCCTAAAACACTTAGGCCAATGAGAATATGTTTAGCTCTAAATATCAACTTCCAAGACAGATAGTGCTTGGTGTCCAGAATGGCAAGTGAACTAGTTTCCTTGGCTTCCTTCTAGTCTCAGGTAAAGTGCCATCTTCTGTAAGAAACCTTCCTGTCCCTAATCTTGGTGCCTTCCTTCTGAAACTAGCCCCACTTTATCCTGTATATATTTTGTTTGTCCATAATTGTCTTCACCATTAGATTATGAACTCCTTGAGACCAGGGACTATTTTTACCTTTCTCTGTATCCCCAGCTCAGTTCTGACACACAATAGTAGATGGCTATTGACTGACTGACTGACTCTTTTTGGATACCTCTTGGGAGATGGAGGGCAGCTAGGTGGCACAATGGATAGATCTCTGAGCCTGGAGTCAAGAAGGCTCATCTTCCTGAGGTCAAATCTGGCCTCAGACACTTACTAGCTGGGTGACCCTGGGCGAGTCACTTAACATGGTTTGCCTCAGTTTCCTAATCTGTAAAATGACCTGGAGAAGAAAATGGCAAACCACTCCAGTATCTTTGCCAAGAAAACCTCAAATGGGGTCATGAAGAGCCGGACACCACTGAAAATGACTGAATACCAACAAACAGGAGATGGAAGACTGGGAACCAAGACAAAAGAAAGACAGTCATGGGCTGATACCTCTTTGCAAAGCTGTGGGATTCATCTCCTCTTGTTCTCTCTTATTCTCCCCATTCTTCAGTTTCACAAGTGGTGGCTGTGGGGAATTTTTCTATTTGTTTGTTTTTGGCCTGCATGTGTGTTTTCTTTCTTTGCCTCTGGGAGAATTTGGAGTCATAACAATAACCAGCTCTGGATCAGTGTCAAGCATAATTGTGTTCCCAGCTTGTCTTGATGCTGCAAAATGCCTAGCTTTCTTTGATTCAATACCATGTCCCCCCTCCCTTTCAAACCTCCCTTCACTTCTCCAACCCAATTATGCCCCAGAAGGCTGTTGCCGTTGACTCGGTGAGACCTGATTGAGACAGCAACAAGGAAAGATCGCCTCAGCCTGACTCCAATGGGCAGCAGGCCCAGGGATACAGAGCCTAGTTCAAGTTCTGAGCAGTAAGAGAGGCTGAAACTGAGAGGTGACCAGTCTATCCTATGCCCAAACAGGATTAATCCAAGGTGACCTAGAAGGCCAGAGGAAGAATGGCCCCTTTCCCTCAGCCTCCTCCAAAGGCATGTGTCAATACATATGAGAATGGAGGCTCTTTGAAAAGAAGAGAAGGGAGGGCTGTGCAGCACCCAGTACCCTAGGGCCTCTTCATAAATATGAAATCATCCCTGTAATAAACTTCCTCAGGGAGCCCATGGGGGAGGGAGGTCAAGAGAAAGCACCCACTGTCTCTGATTCATAGCAGGACTGGTTTGGGCAGGAACATGAGGCCCAACAAACAGAAACAGTTGACTGATTAGAGGGGAAAAGTCAGGGAAGGGTGGAGAAAGAAAACTCGTACAGAAGGTGTCCTCTTTTTTACCCATGTCTATTTGGAAGTAGCCCGATGTATAACCTGTAGAGTCTCCATGGTTGGGGGCAGAAGAGGTGGCTGGGAATTTGGATGGATCCTAGAGTGGTTTGTGAGAAGGGACTTTGGTCATCATATTCTTTCCCTATAGGACTGAAATGAGTCTCAACATTTTCTTTGACTCAATATCTGCTAATTTTGACTCATATCTGCTAACATAATTGGGTTGGAGAAATGAATTTGGAGAAGAATGCATTTCTAAAGACAAACAACTTTGAAAGACTTAAGAACTCCAATGCAGCAATCAACCATGATTCCAGTGGACCTATGATGAAATGTACTACCCATCTCTTCACAGAGAGGTGATGAATTGAAGATGCAGAAAGAGACAGAAGCCAGTGTGATGAGCATGATTGTTCCTTCCACTGGGGAGTCTGAAACTAGCGGAAAGGTTGGTGAGTTCTGAGCTGCAGTAGGGCTAGCCCTTCCACAATGTTAGGCACTAATATGGGGAGCTCCCTAGAGGGTGTGTGTGGGGGGGGGTAGGAGTTAGTTAGATCAGCTGATCAGAAATTACATCCAACCAATGAGTGGCCCCTATACTTCTATCCTGGGGCAAGATAGGGAAAAGGAAAGAAAGGAAGGAAGAAAGGAAGGGAGAAAGAGAGAAAGAAAGAAAAAAAGAAAGGAAGGAAGTAGAGAAAGAAAGGAAGGAAGGAAGAATGAAAGAAAGAAAGAAAGAAAAGGAAAGAAAGAAAAAGACCTCTTTGGATATATGGCCAACATGGGAGTTTTGTTTTGCTTGACTATGCATATTTATTGCAAAGGTTTGGGGTTTTTTTTTCAAGGGGGGAGTACAAGGAGTTTAGGAATAAGATTTCCCTCCCCCCCCCCCTCCTCACCATTCAAGAAGAGAACATAAGGAAAGGAAGAAAGAATCACAGAAAAGCAGGTCATCTTTGAAAATTATAAACTGAATTTATTATATACTTTAAAAGAAAACAAACCCAGCAAAACTCATCATAATCTTTCAGAGGAAAAAATGGGAATTTAATGAAAAAGAGGACTTTCAGACATTTGGGATGAAAAGACCTGAACTGAATGGCAAATTTGACTTTCAAATACAAGACCCTAGAGAACTATAAAAAATTAGAGTTGGGGGACATACCTGGGGTTGTACAGTGGGTGACTGTCTTGTGTCTGAGGCCAGGTTTTGGCTGGGATCCCCCTGGGTCCAGGGGTGATGCTTTGTCCACTGTGTCACCTAGCTGCCCCATGATGACATCTTTAGGGTTAAATTGAGGGGTGAGGGGAATGCACTGGGGGAGGGGAAAGGGCAGAGGTGAAATCCTACATGAAAGAAACAGGAAAAGGCTTATGGAGTGGGGGAAGAGATGGGAGAGGAGGCAGGGCAGTAAATGAATTTTACACTCAGCAGAAAAGGCTCAAAGACCTTACACTCATCAGAGTTGCCTGAAGGAGGGACTAACACACCCAACTGGTTGGAGTAATTTATTTAATCTGGGAAATAAATGAGCCTAACACTCATCAGAATTGGCTCAAAGACCTCAGTCTCATTAGAATTGGCTCAAGGAGGGAATAATGTACACACTCAATTGGGTGGAGTAATCTCTCTAACCCTGCAGGAAAATAGGAGGGGAAGGGGATAAAGAGAGAGGGGCAAAAGAAGGAAGGGCAGAGTTGGGGAGGGGACAGACAGAAGCAAATCCCTTTTGAAGAGGGATAGGATGAAAGAAGAGGGATAATAGAATACATATTATGGGGAAGGGAATAAGATGGAAGGGAAAGAGTTAACAATAGTAATCATGAAAAAGAGAAAAGGGGGGGGGTAATTGTACAAAAAATATAGCAACTCTGTGGAGGTTAAGAATTGAGAATCAAGGGAATGTCCATCAATTGAGAAATGATGGAAGAAGCTGTGCTATATGATCGTGGTGGAATAGTCTTGTGCTATAGGACATGACAAACAGGATGATCCCAGAAAAACTTGGAAAGACTAATGAACATCGATGTATAGTGAAGTGAGCAGAGCTGGGAGGACATTGTGCATAGTGACAGCAGTATTGTTCAATGAGCAATTGTGAATGACTTGACTACTCTCAGCAATGCAATGATCCAAGACAATCCCAAGGAACTAATGAGGAAGCTTACTATCCATCCCCATAGAAAGAACTGATAAAAAGAACACTTGTGGATTGTACATATATAACCTGGTTGCAATCTTGTGGAGGGAGGAGGAAAGGGAGAGAGGGAGGGAGAAAAATTTGGAACTCTAAATTTTATGAAAATGAATGTTGAAAACTACCCTTACATGTAACTGGAAAAAATAAAATAAATGTTTGTTGCAAAAAGAAAAAAGAAAAAAAGAAAAAGAAAAGAAGTTCTACATAATACAGATTTGCAGTTTCATGTATTATCTTATACTATTCTACAATGTTTATGGAAATGCTCATTTTATTTGAAGCTTGTTAAGTTCAGAATAATAAAATAAAATGGGGGGGGGGAGCAGCTACTGTCTACTATTCTAATTGAGCACCCTGCATAAAGGCTACATAGGGACTGGTGGTAGAACAGTGTTTCTTTCCTTTTAATTTTCAGTGGGGATTACCTTGCTGGAATTTTTTTTTCAATCCTTTCTTTTGCTTCATTTGTCTCTTTTCTTTATGTGTTTGAGGTGGGGGTAGAGAGAGATGAGTTTGGCCACAAATTTTTATTTTGCTTTTCCCCCAAAAAACAACACATAGATAGGGGCAGCTAGGTGGTGCAGTGGATAAAGCACTGGTCCTGGATTCAGGAGGACCTGAGTTCAAATCCAGCCTCAGACACTTGACACTTACTAGCTGTGTGACCCTGGGCAAGTCACTTAACCCTCATTGCCCCTCAAAACAAAACAAAAAAGAATACACCAAGGCCCAGAAGAACAGGCCACTGACCTACTGAGCTTCTCTGGTTCATAATGGTTTTCCTAAGCCAAATACTAGTTTCTGTAAACTTTCACAGAAGTGCAGATTCTGAGCCAGAAGGGACCTCACTCAATGCAGGAATATAGCTGGTAACAGATTACCCAACCTTTATTTAAAGACCTCCAAGAAGGAACATTTACTATTTCCATCCCATGGCCACTCCCTCAACCCCCAGTCTATATCTGTACAGCTCTAATTGTTAGGAAGTCTCTTTTTCCCTGTCACCAGGCCTAAAGTCATCTCTTTATAACTTCCACTGGTTGCTCCTGGTTCTGCCTTCTGGTGCCAACTGCCACAAATCTAATCCTCTCCTACAGGAGCTAACAAACTACTCTAGAAATGTTCATCATGATAATGATGATGATCATTATATCAACAAAAGAAAAAAGACTTTGCAAAAGGAATATTCTTTGACCACATGTTTGACCACTGGCATACCTCTGAGATATTGCAGGTTTGGTTCCAGATCAGCACAATTGTGACTATTGCAATAAAGCAAATCACATGAATATTTTGATTTCCCAGTACATATAAAATTATGTTTATACTATCCTCTAGTCTATCAAGTGTGCTATGGTATTATGTCTAAAAAATGTACATACCTGGGGCAGCTAGGTGGCACAGTGGATAGAGCACCGGCCCTGGAGTCAGGAGGACCTGAGTTCAAATCCGACCTCAGACACTTGACACTTACTAGCTGTGTGACCCTGGGCAAGTCACTTAAACCTAATTTCCTCACCAAAAAAAAAAAAAAAGAAAAAAAATGTACACACCTTAGTCAAAAATGCTTTATTGCTAAAAAAAAATGCTAGCCATCATCTGAGCCTTCAGCAACTTGTAATTGTTTTGTTGGTGGAGGGTCTTGCCTTGATGTTGATGGCTGCTGACTGATCAGGGTGGTGAAGGTTGGGGTGACTGTGGGAATTTTTTTTTCTTTCTTTCTTTTTTTTTTTTAAGTGAGGCAATTGGGGTTAAGTGACTTGTCCAGGGTCACACAGCTAGTGTCTGAGGCCAGATTTGAACCCAGGTACTCCTGACTCCAGGGCTGGTGCTCTATCCACTGCACCACCTAGCTGCCCCTGGCTGTGGGAATTTGTTAAAATAAGACAAGGTAATTTGCCTAATTGATTGACTCTTCCTTTTGCTTGAACACACTTAAAAGGCCATTATAAAATTATTAATTGGCCTAATTTGAATATTGTTGCATCTCAGGGAATAGGGAGGCCCAAGGAGAGTGAGAGAGATGGGGTGGGGGGGGGGTAGTCAGTGGTCAGTGAAGCAGTCAGAACACAGACACCATTTATCCATTAAGTTCACTGTCTTATACAGGTGTGCCCCAAAACAATTACAATAGTAAAACTATTAATAATAATAATAATAATAATAGTACTTACTAGCTGTGTGACCCTGGGCAAGTCACTTAACCCCAATTGCCTCACAAACCCCCCCCAAAAAAAACCAAAAACCAACAAATAATAATAATAATAATAGTAATTACAGATCACCATAACAGATATAATATTAATTTAAAAGTTTGAAATATTACGAGAATTATCCAAATGTGACACAGAGACACAATGTTAGCACATCCTGTTAGAAAAATAGCACTTCACAAATGATGAGCTCAATTATTTTAGAAAAACATAGAAAGGGGCAGCTAGGTGGTGCAGTGGATAGAGCACCAGCCCTGGATTCAGGAGGACCTGACTTCAAATCTGGCCTCAGACACTTAACACTTACTAGCTGTGTGACCCTGGGCCAGTCACTTAACCCCAATTGCCTCACTTAAAAAACAAAACAAAACATGGAAAGACCTGAATGAAAAAATGAAGAATGAAATGAACAGAACCAAAACATTGTATACAGTAACAGTGACATTGTTTTAAGAACAACTTTGGGGGCAGGTAGGTGGCACAGTGGATAAAGCACCGGCCCTGGATTCAGGAGTACTTGAGTTCAAATCCGGTCTCAGACACTTGACACTTGCTGGCCGTGTGACCCTGGGCAAGTCACTTAACCCCCATTGCCCCACAAAAAAAAATTTTTTTTTTAAATTAAAGAATTACACTTTCTCAAACACAATACAATTAGAGTAAAATAGTCTTTTTTTGGGGCACCAGAGAAAGTGACCAAGAAGGAAGTCAGACTTGCCTCCAGGGGCGAAAAAGGCTTAGAGAGAACATGATTCTCTGAGGCACATTTCTATCCTTGATGAGAAGGGAGGCCAAAGCCTTTATAAGAGGATGGATGGTGGGGGGGGACGGATGGGGTGACCACCTGACTATGAAAAGTTCCCTTTGGGGGTTGGGAAAGCTTGAGTGAGGGGCGGCAATCCTGACTTCTGGAGTTATCTCTGTTCCTGGGCTCTGATCAGGCAGCAGTCACACCTAATGGATTTATCTCCCTTACTTCTTAGGTGTGTCTGTACTGTGGCTAGTAGGTCAGTTAGTCCCAACCCCCATGGTCAGTTACTCTGGAGTCAACTTCTAGTATCAAATATAAAATTCTCTGTTTGGCATTTAATACTGTTCACAACTTGGCCCCTTCCTGCCTTTCCAGTGCTACTTTATCATCTCTACACAATCTATGGTCCAGTCCTATTGGCTAACTTGCTGTTATTCCAACATGGTATTCCATTGCCCATCTCTGTGCCTTTGCCCAAGCTGTGCCCCATACTTCGAATGTTATTCCCCCTCACCTCTGCCTTTTAGTCTCCTTGATTTCTTTTAAGACATCTCAAATTCCACCTTCTTCAGCAATCTTTTCCCAGTCCCCTTAGCTGTTAGTGCCTTCCTCTCCCAGATTACCACTCATCTCTGTATCTATTTGGGCTGCTTGTGGGCAGGGACTGTTTTTGTTTTGCCTTGTTTTAAAAAAATATATTATTTGTTTATTTTTAACATTCCTTTCCTTTTAAATCTCGAATTCCAAATTCTTTCCTCCCCTTCAACCTCTTCCCCATCCACCAAGAAGGCAAGCAACATTATGTCATGATACATGTGAAATCATGCAAAAGATACCTCCCTACTAGTTATATTTCCAAAAAAGTAAGGAAAATAAAGTGAGAAAATTATACTTCAATTTGCACCAATTTGAACCAGAGTTCACCATTTTCTGGAGGTGAGCAGCCCTCCCTCATCATAAGTCCCTTACAACCATCAGCGCAGGGACTATTTGGGCTTTCACATACCATTTTACATAGCCTTATGAAGACTGAGGGCATAAGCCTGCCTAGCTCTCATAATCACAGAACCTTGGAGCTGAAGTGACCTTTAGAGGTTCTCTAGTGCAACCCTCTCATCTGATAGAGGTGAAAATTGAGGCCCAAATTGAGGGAGGGATGACTTCTCCAAATTAGTAGGCCCTCTCCCGAAAAGAGACATTCTCTTTCCTTGAGAGTCTTTCTTAGGCCCTGGGCTAACCCATTCCCCAGCAGTGGCTGGGGAGGAGGGATTGTGATCAGATCAGTCTCAGGAAGGAGCTGATAAGCCATTTGGAGTCTCAGTCATAAGCATTTGTGATTAATATTTTGTGGGCTGGCTGCTGGGTGAGGGTTTTTCCTGACCTCAGGGAATGACTGAGTATTCACATCTTAGTCACATGTGGAAACAATTAAAAAAAAAAACAAAAAACCGAAGCCCACAGGGGCACTTTAGCGTGGGGGGTGGGGGTGGGGATAACTGGGGCTTTTCTACAGAAATCTGAGATGGGCTCAGGGAAAAATAAACAAGGAGGACCCAAGGAAGCAGAAAGTTGCTTGGTTATAGGATCATGTGACCCTGTTGGAGTTTGTGGAAGCTGATCAAAAAAGAAAGTTTAAGAGAGTCCTCTCCTACTCTACCTCATCTACCTAGATAATTGGAAGTTGCAAGTAAGGCCACTGCAAAGAGTGTGGCCAATGTGGGTTTGACCATAGAATTGGTTTCCTGGATAGGAGGCTTGGTATATTTAGGGAGGTTAAGTGATATCCAGGACTGGCAGGAAAGAGAAAGAGTTGTGTTAAGGCATCTATTTTTGTCACTGGTTCAAACATCCCTAGGTAACCAAACTTCCCTTCAGCATGACACAAGGTCTCTCCTTTAGGATTCAGATCTCAGACCCTGGAATGGCTAGGAGTGCAAGCCTGGGAGTGAGGCCAGTGGACGTCAGGCTACAGTGGTTGGCATTATGGTGGACAAAATGACTTGGACCTGGGGTGGGCTATGAGAAGCCAAAAGCTAAAAACCGACTGGACAAATCCTCTTGTTGGCTTTTGGTGCCCAGAAAGCCTTTCCTGCTTCATTCTTCTGACTTCCTGTAAGTCCCAGCTAAAATCCCTCTTAATTCCAGTGCCTTCTCTCTGTTGATTATCTCTAATTCATCCTGCCAATATCTTGTTTGTACGTTGTCTCCCCCATTAGTTTGTGAGCTTATGTGGGATGGAATTGAGGTGATCAAATTTAGCCTCCTCCATCAAGCTCTTAGAAAGCAGGGACTGTCTTTCTATCTCCAGACCTTAGCACAGTGTCTGGAACATAGTAGGCATTTAGTGAATGCCTGTTGACTGACAGGGAGACAAGGAAGATGACTATGGAGTGAAGGAGAAAAGGGACTTTTGGAGAGGTACAACCATAGTGGATGAAGGGTTGACCTTGGTGTTAGGAAGACCTGGGTTCAAATCCTATGTCTGATACATACTGACTGTGTGGTCAGGGGCAAAATGCTGCAAAGGCTCCAGGCAAGTTTCCTCATAGGGATTCTAAACTTTTTTTTTTTCTGATGCAATTGAGGTTAAGTGACTTGCCCAGGGTCACACAGCTAGTAAGTGTTAAGTGTCTGAGGCCGAATTTGAACTCAGGTCCTCCTGAATCCAGGACTGCTGTTCAATCCACTGCGCCACCTAGCTGCCCCAGGATTCTAAACTTTATTGTGTCATGGACCCCTTGGGCAATCTGGTGAAGCCTGTGGGCCCCATCGCAGAAGATTGTTTTTAAATAAATAAAATAAAATACATAGGGGTTACAGAGGAAATCAATTCTATTGAAATAGTTATTAAAATATTTAAAAAACAAGTTCCCTGAATCCCAGGTTAAGAACCTTTGCCTAAGGCTATAAATTACAGAGAGATACTGATCTTTCTCCAATTGGGAGAATTCCTTATAGCCATGAAATCATATCTAGACAAAAACTAAAACTTGAAATGCAAGAATCACCTCAGCTGCTACCCTTGAGTCTTCTTTGCAAAATGTTTTCATAGGGCACTGATACTTACTTGGCTTTTACTCCTCTGTTATTTCTCAAGTCTTTGGAGTCTGACTTCAGGCCTTAACCCTCAACAGAAATGGCTCTCTCCAAAGTGAAGAGGTTTAATTTCCAAACCTAATGTCTTTTTTATTAATCCTCATCCTTCTTAACCTCTCTGCACCATCTGACCCCTTGAGCACCATTGAATGATCTTCCTGGATCTTGTCTCTTCTCCAGGTTTTCTTGATTTTGTTTTCTCTCAGTTCTCCTCCTCCCTATCTGACCATTCCTTCTCAGTCTGTTTTGCTGTTTCTTCATATCTATCATACCCTCTGGGTTCTGGAGGTTCTGAGAGATGTAGAAGAATTCCCTGAATGGGGGACTGCCTATGCAAAGACACAGAGAGGCAGGAGATGTAATGCTGTGTACGGGGCAACTGCAAGCAGGTATTCCCCAGAGCTCTGGCCTGGACTCTCTTTCTTTTCTCTATGCTCTCTCACTCATCGGTTCCCATGCTTTTAATTATCACCTCCATGCAGATGACTCCCAGATCTCTCAGTATTTTATCACCAACTGCCTATTAGACATTTCAAACCAACGTCCCATAGATATTTTAAACTTGATAGATATATCCAAAACAGAACTTATTATCTTTCACTAGCTATCAAAGCAGAGCATGTTATCCCCAAACCCACATCCCTTCCAAACTTCCCTGTTCTTTTTGAGAGCACTGACATCTAAAAGAGCAGCTAGGTGGTGAAGTGGATAGAGTGCTGGGCCTGGAATTAGGAAGACTGCTCTTTCTGAGTTCAAATCCAGCCTTAGATACTTACTGGCTGTGACCCTGGGCAAGTCACTCCACCCTGTTTGCCTCAGTTTCACCATCTATAAAATGAGCTGCAGAAGGAAACAGCAAATCGCCCCAGTATCTTTGCCAAGAAAACCCCAAATGAGATCATAAAGGACTGGACAATAATAACATATACTTACCTGTGAACATTCTGAATGTAAACTCTGAGGTCAGAGACTGTTTCATTTTTATATTTGTATACTCAGGGCGCAGCAAAATGTCTGGCACTGTTAGAAATTTAATAAATGCCTGTTGATTGCTATTTCTTATCTCCTTCCCAATAAGATTTTTTTTTTTTTTTTTTGGTGAGGCAATTGGGGTTAAGTGACTTGCCCAGGGTCACACAGCTAGTGTCAAGTGTCTGAGGCCGGATTTGAACTCAGGTAGGTCCTCCTGACTCTAGGGCTGATGCTCTAATCCACTGTGCCACCTAGCTGCCCCCCCATATGATTTTAAGTAGTTTCTCCTAGGTTAAGCCTACCCCAGAGACCACTAGATGTTTCCAGTGGCAACTAGGAAGAAGCAAGGGCAGAACTTTTTGTAGGGAGGTAACGGAAGAGAAAAGAGAGAGCTCGAACCCATGTACCTCTGAACCTCTCCGTTTCTTGTGGAGGCATTGGTAGAAGGGTCCTACTTTGTACCCTATTTAGATTACTTCCCCAGTGGCAGGAGCCATGGATCCTGTTTTCTTCATACCTAGCTCCCCGGAAAGGCTAGGCTTTGCAAATTAGGAGTCTAATCCACGGGATTTCCTAATACAGGAAATGAAATGCTTTGGTGATTCAAAACTAGCCTTAATGAGATATCACTGCAGCTTGAGTACTACACAGAAACCCAATGAGATATCTGGGCCAGCAATGGGGTTTATTCAGGTGTCCTATTTGTTAGTACATAACTTTGATGAAATCATCATAGAACTGGAAAGAACCTTGAAAATTCATTCTCTTTCTCTTAAACAGAGCATCACTTAAGCCACTCCCCCCCCAATAATCAGTTACCCCATTCTTAAAAGTCTTCAGAACTGGGAAAGCTGCCATTTAAAGCTTCTGCAATAGACCAGGAGAAAAGTGATGAGGGCTCTGTATCCAGCTGTATGTTATGTTATCATAAACACATAGTGATGGGTGGGGAGAATCAGGAAAATGTCTAGAAGGAGCAGGCACTTGAACTGAGCCCGGAAGGAAGCTGGGGGTTCTGAGAGATGTAGAATTCCCCGAATGGGGGACTGCCCATGCAAAGACACAGAGAGGCCGGAGATGTAATGCTGTGTACAGGGCAACTGCAAGCAAGCCAGAGCTTTTCACTGGAGGACAGCGAGTTTGGGGATATAGGGTGGGAACTGAAATGGCTTGAACATTTTTAAAAAATGCACAGATAAGAAATATAGGAAACTCAGAAGGAAATACACACAAACAGGACAACTTTAAAAGTGATGTTGAGGGGCAGCTAGGTGGCACAGTGGATAGAGCACTGGCCCTGGATTCAGGAGCACCTGAGTTCAAATCCGGCCTCAGACGCTTAACACTTACTAGCTGCGTGACCCTGGGCAAGTCACTTAACCCCAATTGCCTTACCAAAAAACAAAAAAAATGATGTTGATTTTATTGAATACTTTTTAAAAAAAGCAAGCCATTTGGGGGCAGCTAGGTGGCTTAGTGGATAACACACCGGTCCTGGATTCAGGAGGACCTGAGTTCAAATTTGACCTCAGCCATTTTACACTTACTAGCTGTGTGACCCTGGGCAAGTCACTTAACCCTCATTGCCCCACCAAAAAAAAAAAAGGCAAGCCAAATAAAACATTCACTTGTTCTTATAAGATAATCCTTTCCAGTTCTATTTTGCATATGAAAATATTCTCTTTTCTTTCCTTTTTTTGAAGTCATTTCAGTCTCTTTGTTACCCTATTTGGGATTTTCTTGGCAAAGATATTAGAATGGTTTGCTATTTCCTTGTCTTGTTCATTTTACAGACCAGTAACTGAGGCAAACAGGGTTAAGTCATTTGCCCGAGGTCATATAGCTAGTAAGTATCTGAGGTTGGATTTGAACTCAGGTCCTTCTGACTCCAGGCCAGGGCTTTTTGTTTATTTGTTTGTTTTTGGTATTTATTAAGTAGAGATAAAAAAAAACCCAAATACCCTCTGGCCTAAAAGCTTTTATTGCCCCCTCCAAAATAAATAAAAGCTTTGCTTGCCAAATAGAGTTTGTATTTTCTCCTAAGAGTAATTGGAAGCTCCTAAAGTTTCTTGAGTGACATGGTTATGCCTTTCTGGAGGAATTGATTTGGCAGCTATATGTGGAGGATAGATTGGAGAGAGGAGGCTGGACACAGACCAATGAGAAGTCCAGAGGAGAGTCACATGGTGTGAGTAGAGAGAAGGGTTTGGATACAAGTGAGGTTGAGAAGATAGACTTGAAGAGACTTGGAAGCTCAGAACCAATGTTGAATGACAGAGAGTGAAAAGTCATGGGTCACTCCTAAGTTGGGAACCTGGGTGACTGAAAGATGGTGGTTCCCTGGATAGAACTAAGAAAGTTAAGACAAGGGGTGGGGGGAATAATTTTAAGGGGAAAGATGACTTATGTTTTGGACACAATGAGTTCGAGGTGTTTGGTGGGACATTAGGATGGAGGTATCAAGCTGATTTTGAGAGGCAAGATCCAATGTCAGGCTAGAGAGATGGGAACTTGATGTGTAAACGTGGGAGTCATTTGGGTAGAAATAATTATGGAGCCTATGGAGAGTTAATGAAGTCAGCAGGAGAATACAGAAGAGGGCCCTGGAGAACAGAGCTCTGGAGTATGCTCATGCCATGAAGTAGAATATGAGAAAGAAAAGTCATAGCATCATCGTGTTTTGGAGATCATCCAATCCAATTTATCAACTTCCGATGCCGGAAGATCCTTTGTAATATCCCTGACGAGCCGTCATCTTACCTCCTGCCTCTGCTGGATGGCTCACCAACTGATGGGTCATCCCATTCCTGTTTATGACAATTCTAATTGTTAGAAAGTTCTTTCTTTTTATAGAACCACAATATCTCATCACTGGGCACAGGGGGGGTTGAAGGGGGAAAGGAAACACTTCAGGAAAGGCTCTTTACACCAGGATGTCCCTGAAGTCTTGACTCTTGAGATCCTGGAAAGGGATAGAGAAGGGACTCATTGGATGATTCTCAATTCCCCCCCCCCCCCCCTTCCTCTTTTGGCATTTAGAAATACTGCAGTCTGGGCAGGACTCAAAGAGGAATGAGAAACAGCCCTGGGGGCAGGGGAGGCTAGCTCAAGATGTTAATGAACACTCCTAAGCCTCTTTCCCTACTCCTTATCTTAGCTGCTAGTGAGTTGCTAAATGGATCCCAAAGCAAACTCTGCTTTCAAAAATCTGCTTTACTAGTGGTTCCTGGGGCCATATGTCCACAGAAGGGATTGGAGACAACCCACCCCACCCCCTGCTGTGTCCTCCTTCCTCCCCCAGCAGGCACTAGGAACACAATCCATTGAAGCCAGTTGTTTAATGTGGGTGATTAATAAAGAAAATAGAACTGGCTAGGCTTCCAGACCCCCAGCAGGAAGGGACAACTGCCACCAAAGAAATTAGGCATATGTCCCGGAAGTAAGGCCATTGGGCAGGGTTTCCAAGGGAAATAAGGAGGCTTCCTGATGTAGTAGAAAGGGCACTAGATTAAGAGTTAGAAGATCTAGGTTCAGCCTGGGGTGGGCTACTTACTTCTGTAACCTGGGCAACTTTTCTGGACTTTACAAATCTTCATCTGTAAAATGAGATTTGTTGTTGTGTTCCTGAACTGAATAGAAAATTTGACTTTCAAATACAAGATCCTGGAGAAGCATAAAAAGGTAAACAGGAAAAAGACTTCATGAGGGATATTAAAAGTGTTCAGTCATTTTCAGTGCACTACCCTTTGTGACCCCATTTGGGGTTTTCTTGGCAAAGATACTGCAGCAGTTTGCCATTTCCTTCTCATTTTACAGATGAAGAAACTGAGGCAAATGGGGTTAAGTGACTTGCCCAGGGTCACATAGCTAATAAGTGTCTGAGGCTGGAATTGAACTCATGAAGATGAGCCTTTCTGATTCCAAGCCAAGTGAGCCTTCCTAATTCCAAGGCCAATGCTCTATTCACTTTACCACCTAGTTGCCCCTGTAGGTACATGGGAGACTGTAAGCCCCAGATAGGAGATATCTTTAGATCTGGAAACAAGGTCAGGAAAAATGTCACCCCTAATATAGGAGTTAAACATAAGATAAATGAACTTGGTTGGCCAAGGCTGCAGAGACCAATTTGGATGTCCCAGAAGAGATGAGGAAATACCTCCCTGCTTCTGGTTGAAAGGTAGGGGGACTACAGGAGAGAGATGTTGCAAACATCATTACTGTTACTGGGATAGTTGGTTTTGCTTAACTGTTTTATTTTGTTTTTGTCATCAAAGGAAGGTCTGGGGAGGGGGGAGGAGGGGCAGGAAAGGGGTTTACATAGAACTGGAAATCGCTGTCCTATAACAAGAAACACCAATATATTTTTTTAATTGCAAAATTAAAAAAAAGAAATAACACTAAGGAATGATATGTAAATGGGCTTGCCCATTAGACTAGAACATTTCCTGAAATCTCCCCAAGGAGATACAAATCTAAAACTCAGTTGACTCTTTTTTTCTTTCAAATCTACTAAATTTATATTATTATAAATTAAAGCTAATAAGCCTGGTTCACTTTTACACCAAATTTTATGGTTTACAGAAGCTTTCCTCACTACTGTTGTATATTGTAGGTGTCGCAAGTATTATTCCCAATAAAAGTTGATGAAACTGGGGTGGCTAGGTGGTACAGTGGATAAAGCATTGGCCCTGGATGCAGGAGCACCTGAGTTAAAATCCAGCCTCAGACACTTGACACTAGCTGTGTGACCATGGGCAAGTCACTTGACCCCAACTGCCTCACCAAAAAAAAAAAAGTTGATGAAACTGTGGGTGGGAGAAATGAATTGTCTTGTCCACACTCATGGGAATGGGCACATAGCCAGTAGGAAAGGTGATATCTGAACCCCAATCTTTGTTACTTCAAGTCTAGCACCCTATCTACTGTGCCACACTGCCTCTCTTTTGCCATAACTGAAGCAAAGCCTAGAAAAATGGGAGCAAAAAGTAAAGTAAGGATTAGTCAGTTTGCCAAACTGCAAGAGACAGAAAGACAGACAGATTAGTTGCTATCTATGCTTGCCTGACACCAGAATTCATTTGGTCAGTAGAAAAGTATCTTCAATAATAAGGCAGGATGCATATTCTAAGGTGGACCACAGTCCGGGCAAACCAGTTCACTGAGACCTTCCAAATCCCTTTGTTCAATTGCAGTGTTACCACACTGATTCAGTTTTCCAAATACTTTGATATAGCAAAGGGGATGCCTTGAATAGCAGGCTGACCCAAATCACTGGGGAGGTAATAAAGCGTCCTATTGGTACTGCCATTTATTTCTTGTGTGACATTGGACAAGCAAGTCACCTTACCACTGTGGGCCACAAAATGAGGGGACTACACCAAGATGGCACCTCTGAGATCCATTATTGCTTGAAATCTCTGGTCTTTTCTCTACTTTAGGTTGTTTTTCAATAATAAGATGAATACTTGTATGATATAGTTTGGTTAACAATATGTGTATTTCCAAATAACTCATAAACAATAGGTAAACCTTCAAGTATGAAAAATAAACAAATAAATGGATAAATAAATGAGGCAGCTTTGGTGTTACAGTAGATAGAGTGCCAAGTCTGGAGTCAGGAAGACCTGAGTTCAAATCCAGCCTCAGACACATACTAGTTGTATGTGACCCTGGGCAAATCACTTAACCCTGTTTGTCTCAGTTTCCTCATCTGTAAAATGAGCTGAAGAAGGAAACGGCAAATTGCTCCAATATCTTTGCCAAGAAAACCCCAAATGGGGTCATGAAGACTCAGACACAACTGAATAACAAAAAGCTGTTAAAAGGGGATTTCTTTAAAAAAAAGATTCCTATGATTGTGAATCTAGGTATCCTGAATCAGTTCCTCAGAGCTTCCTCATGCCTTGAGTATGTAGAGTTCAGAACCAGATCTGCTCTGAGGGAGCCCACTAGGAAGGGGTCTGGGTAAAGCCCAGTCTGAGTGTTCTGCTGGCATAGTTAGGTATGGACTTGTGATTTCATCAGTACAGGGAATTTTCAACTTCCTCTACCAACTCAGGATGGCATGTGCTCTGAAACATATAGTCAGTAGAGATGCTTAGGGTACTGAGAGGTTAAATGACTTGTTCAGGTTCACACAGGCAGTCTGTGTCAGAGGCAGACTTAACCTCAGATCTTCCTACCTTCGAGGTCACAACTTTCTGCCTTTCCCAGTTAAGTATAGATTCCATTTTATCTGAGAACACAGTAAGAATGCAGGCCAGACCTTTGAACTTATTTATAGATCTGACCCTAATCACAAGGAATTAATCTCAAGTTGATTGTTCAACTGTCTGAGTTCTGAAAATGATTGATTTCTTTGACCCTTCCCCCTCAATCCCAGCCATGTTTAAGGCACTGAAGCAACAAGAAAGGCCTATGGTCAATGTGACATTTCCCAATATAATCTGGGGGGGGGGGGGCGGCACTAAAGAATGAAAAATCCACCAAATCTCAAAAAAAAATTTATTTAGAAAATGCTGACAGTTTGACAGGACATGAGACATCTTGCGGCATTATATTTCAAACCATTTTTTCCTCCTTGCCTTTCATTTAAAAAATAAACTTGCTAACAAGCTATATGACATATATAGATATATATATTTTCTTACAGACACCTGCCATGATTAAATACTCTCCTCATATTTTTTTTTCATTATCTCTTTTAAATCAAAAATAAAGATTTTTGCTGATTTTGTTTTTCCTTTTGTTCGGAGTGAATGTGAGAGTAAAGAAAAATAACATGTTCAAACACTTTGGGTTATTCAGAGGGGACACAAGCACATCACAAAGGAGTGGACACCGGGGAAGGGGAGGCATTGACATTGACCTGCCTGCTGGCAGTCCACAGTGGGAGCTAGACTCGGGCAAAGGTCAAAGTCACCCCTCTCAGCTTGCCTGTTTGGATGCTGCCAGGTATGACCACGAATGACCATGTAACAGGACTCATAGGGCTGACTTTGGCCACTCAGATGGCTTCTGAGCCACTCCCCATCCCTCTTCTCTTTGAACTCCATTCCCCAAGGGGTTGCCACTTCCAAGGACTTGCTGACCCCCCAGAGGGCAATTAGGTTGATCTTGGCACACTGAAGACACCAAGGATAAAGGGAGTCCCCTCCCAGGGGTGGGGCTCTGGCACCTTTAAAATCACTGCCCTAAGAGTGGTGTGGACAATGTCAGAAGGCCACAGGGCAGCATGAGCTGGGCAGGGCTGAGCTGGGCTGAGGCAGGTTGGGCTGGAGACAATCTTAAGACAGCATTCTTATCTATCTCCTCTAACTGATGGCAGTGGTGAGTAGGCAGGAGAGTGGTCGATGACCTCTTGGGATCTTCACCACTAGAGCTAGGCCTGTGTCTGGAAATCCCCCTCAATTCAGGGGAAAAGGTGCTTTTGGAATCCAAGGTAGGAGTTATTTGGTTCATCTTGGCAGTCCTTGTGCTCGGCTGACCCTGTGTGCAAGAGGGAGTGAAAGAATCCCAATAAATGGGCTCCTTGATGCCAACACAGGTGACTTTAGTTGCTTCCTGTAGTTAGATGGGGTCATCCATAGGTCATGGCTGCATGAAACCATGGGGTGCTGTGGTTCCATCTCTAGGTGTGATATGCTTCTCCTAGACCCTTGTGGATAGTCACATTGGCATCCCTTCCCAGACCTAGTCAAGTATGATGTGGCATATGAGCCATGCTTGCTCAGGATGCTCTTCGGTATCCTTATACTATCCACTCGCCTGAGACAATCTTCTAGGAGATGGAAGAGAGCAAGCACATTCCAGCTCTGTGAATATGTAAACAGGGGTGGAGAGGAGCTTCTTTTGGAAAATATGGTGTTCCAGATGCCAGAAACTTGGGTTCCCATATGTAGCTATAACCAGCAAAAGGCAAATGTCCACATGTATGGGGATCTGCTCTGTGAAGAAGACTCACCTTTGGGCTAGCTCAATTGATCCCACCCATACCCGTGGTCTGCTCCTTCTCCTTACAAATCTCAAACACTAGTTTTAGCCCAGCCTCATGGCTGGCCAGCTACTTGTGCCTCGTTCAAGAGAGGCAGGTAAGCATTACCTGGGGTGTTGCTTTTTTTCTCTCCCCAAGGAAGCACTGGAGGGCATTTAGCATGAGGTCAGATGAGGGTTGTATATATGTTTGTGTGTGTGATTGCAAGTTTGTCTATTTTTGTGTACAGAGGCAGTGTGGTATAAGAAAAAGACAGCTGGCCTCACAGTAAGGAAGACCTGGCTTTGAGTCCTGCCTTTCAGAGTTCCAGGCAACTCTAAGACTGTAAGATGCAGAGAAGGTGCTGATCTATATTGGTTGGGAAGGTTCCTCACTAGCATTTTCCTATAGCAATGAAATCACAGGTCTGATTTAAAAAAAAAGTGTATGCACATTAAAAAAAAAAAGAAAATTTGGCTGTATAAGATACATATGTGTATATATACATACATATGCTATATATTATGTGCATAATATATATCTGTATACATATACCCATATTTTTATATTTAAAAGTTCACAATTCTCTAAATGGAATGGAGTTTTAATCATTTCCTAACATTAACTGGAAACTTCTTTAAGGGGCCCAAACACATTGCGGGTTGGGAAAAGGAGAGGGTTATTTTTTTCTTTTCTTTTCTTTGTAATGAGAGCAGAAAGAAAAGCAGTATGATCAAATGGGGACAGTGGCAGATGTGTTGCCATGGAGATGGTGGGATGCTTGATATGGGGCTGGGGGAAGGGTATTATGAGACCTGAATTCCATGCTGGATATTTCTGGTTTTTCTTCAACGCCAAACAAGGCCTTCACTAAGCTTAAGGCCCAGGTTAAACAACAACAGCACAAGAAGAAAGCCCTAGACCTCTGCTTGGTGGTTCTTTGTCCTAGTCTGTACCCGAGGGTAGGGTTTTTCCATTCTGTGACACCTCTTCCTTAGCGAAGTTCTTTTTCCTACAACCATCTCTGGACCATATCGTGCCAGGTAGTTTGACACCCAGTGCACAGACAACCTGTCACCTAAGTTGTTTCCCTGGTCCCCGAGAGCATTTCTTTCACATTTAGCCAGCATCTAAGTCAGTCCTAAAAATCAATGATTGGTTTTGCCCTGTTAGCAGGCTCCTGTCACTTAGGGAAAGCAGCGGTCATTGCTAGAGGGATGGTCAGCATGGAAAAGGCAGACTATCTCAACCAGTCTGCAATCAAAGTGACATCCCAGGACCATCTGCATATTCTCCAGGGCTTGTCTCTTGTCCATTTCTTGGGGTGGGCTAGGGCTTAGATTCCCTCTCCCTACTCTTTAAGGCTTCTCAGAGCATAGTTGTGCTAATCCAGTTTTCTACCTTCCAATAGTCAGATGGGTTTTTCTTTTTTTGCGAGGCAATGAGGGTTAAGTGACTTGCCCAGGGTCACACAGCTACTAAGTGTCAAGAGTCTGAGACTGGATTTGAACTCAGGTCCTCCTGAATCTAGGGCCGGTGCTTTATCCACTTCGTCACCTAGCTACCCTCTGATGGGCTTTTCTAAGAGACCTGCCTGTCCCCCAAATCATCTCACTAGCCACTGCTATCACCAGGAAACCGCTGGCTCCATTCTCCAGTCAGCTTTCCAGGGGTAGACTGAGTTCTCACCTCTCCCCCTACAAAGTAATGACGTTGGAATCCCAGCACTTGATGGCCGCTGTGAGGATGTCCACCCTCCCTTTCTTGGCCTCTGGGTGTCCTAGGCACCTCTTCTGGGGTAGGGATCTGGTGTGAACCATACCACCCCTTTCCGTTGCTCTACAGACACATTGCATCTAGACATGACAAAGTGGTGAGAGTATCCGAGGAGCCAAAGAAAGTGGCTTTTAAAAAGAACATTCTTCCAAGTGGGTAATTTTTTGGAAAAGGATTTCTTTTTCCCTGTCAACTATTCTTGTCTCCCAGGTCATCCCCTTGGCTGCCCTTTCCTGGGGCTGATTCCAGGGGACTTCCCACACCCTGTGGCCAGATTCTCCCATTTATCTCAAAGGTATATTTTTCCTCTCAAGAGAGGTCTTTGGCTCTTTATAAATGGGGTGTTTTAGGGAATGTGCCAATGGCCTGTACCCTTGTTGGGAATGATCCGACCCTTCCTTCTGTCTTTTTCTTCTGCCTCCTGGGAGAAGGAGATAGGACATTAACATAGTTTCCTCAGGCCTCACTTCTGGGCAGGCACTGAATGTACGTGTGTGATTTCTGTTTGTGGCATGTGTATACATGTGTGTAAGACAGAAAAATGAGACACCAATGCGAATGTGTGTTTGTTTTGCTATGCTATGAAAAGAAATCCAAGTGATTTCTGTTCTAAAAACCAAGAGGCTTTGATTACAGAATACCAAGCCCAGCCTCTCTTTCTTCCTGCTTCCTGTTCTGCGCTGGGAGAAGGGGGCTCCTTCAACACAGAAGGAGATTGGAGGATGGGGAGGGAGAAGCCTGGTGTTTGCCGAGATAAGGACCCCAGCCTCCCACCCAGCTCCCAACTCCAGGGAACAATTTTAAAATTTTTGGTTTCTCACTTCTCCAGAAGAGTTCTCCTGGGGACCATCCCTTCTTCTTTTTCTTTTCTTTCTTTCTTTCTTTCTTTTCTTAAAGGGCCAGGGCAAGCACAGAAGGAAAGATGAGTCAAAGCCTCATCCTTAATCTCAACAAGCTGTCACTCTCCATCAACATCTTCCCCAGTGAGCCATGCCTTCATTGCAGTGGTGCATCTTTGCTTCCTGACAGCCTCTATCCCTCCTAAGCCTGCACTCAAGACACAGAATTCAAGTAAAGTGATTATAGGACTTAGCTGCCTGGTCCTCTTACCCAACCCCCTCACTTGCTTGCTTAACAACAAGAGGTAAAAAGAGCTAGCTGGGCTGCCTCCTGAGGTTAATTTTTTTTTTCTTATTAAAAAACAAAAACAAAAAACAAACAAACAAAAAACTTGTTGGGAGTTGAACCAGAGCCCCATCCAGGGGAGCACAGGCAGGTCCAGACAGGGAGGAAGGGGGGCCTGTTGCAAGGCCAGTTATCCCAGGGTTGGCTTTGACAGTGCACTGAATGTTATAGTTCTCTTCCAACTCCACCCTGAAGGCAGGAGCTGGTGGGTTATGGGATAGAACCCAATATCTTCTGCCTAGGGACCGACTCACCCTGAGTCCTCACCTAGTCTAGATTCCCAGATCCTCAGGGGGATCAAGCTAACTGACCATGGTCTTTCTTCCCACTTCCCTCTTTTATCTATTTCCACCCCACCCCAACCCACCCTTGAGGAATTAGCAAGGCCACCCTGGGTTAGAGGGGATGGAGAAGGGTGGGGCTTTGGCTTGAAGGATTCCCATCTTGGTGGAAAAAGGCAGCAAAATGTTGGTGTGGGCATTGGTATCTCCATGTCCCAACAGTGTACCCCAAGTGCCATAGTGAAAATGGATCGAGGCCAGGGACATTCATCCTGTGTTCTGCAGTGGAGAAGGGTTAAGTGTCCCAACTAACTGCTTCTTGGTTTTTCTCATTTCTCTCCCCCTCTCTGTAGGGGCCTGGACTTAACTTTGCCACCCTGTGGACACTGGGTTCTCTTCTTCATCTCTGTTGAACCCTCAAGGCAGCAAAGGCCTAGAAAACTTAACTAGGGCTGATTGTCTTCCACAGACACATAACACATTTGCTTGCTTTTTTTTTTCCCCTTTCTTCCTTCCCTTTCAGGATTAGGTTTTGCTAGCCCCTGGAATCTCTGGAAAAATAAAGTTGGGAGGTGAAAAGTCAACTTGACTCTGAGTTTTGTTTTGTTTTCAGAGAGGAAAAGTTGGGGGTGGGGTGGGTGAGGAGGAGGATTTATCTTGTACCATTTCTTTCTTTCCTTTCCAACATCAAACAAATGATGAGAATCCAGCTATAGGGGCCCGAGACCCAGGAGCTAGGCTACTGGGGGGCCGGTAGATCGTGCTCTGTTGGCTAGGAGGATTGGCAGGGTTCTGGGGCGTTGGAGTCCGACTGGCTTTGGGCCGGAAGAGGCTGCCCTGCTGGGTGCTGTTGTTGTTAGCGACGGTGGCATGCTCAGGGTCCCCTGAGTCGCTCTCTGTGTAGCTGTAGGCTTGGGCCCGCGAGATACCCTTCTGCTGCCGCCTCCATGAGTTGTAGTAGGTGGGGTCGCTGATGTAATGGTTGACAAATGAGTGGGCCTTTTGGTGGTTCTGGTCAACTTCATATTCACTGTCACTTCCCTGAGGGGAAAGAGGGCATGTTAGTGGCTAAGACATTAAGTGGGTCAGACATCACCCAGTTGGGGACAGAGTGAGCGAGGGCCTGGACTCTGGCTCTGGTTTGTACTGATCCTAATCCAGTTAGGCCCGGATCTTTAGACCCTCATGCTCTTCAAACAAACCTCCCAATTTCTCAGCCTCACTGCAGTGCCCTGAGGCCCACTGAGATGAGGTAAATAAGGACACTCTCTGGAATCAATTAATAAGCACCTATGAAATACTTGCTCTGTACCTAGCACTGTGCTCAGTGCTGGGGATACAAGAAAAAAAAAAAAGCACCCCAACGACAAAAAAGCCAAAACAGTCTCTGCCCTGAAGTTGCTTATGTTTGTTCCAGAATGGGGGAAGACAGCTATATAAACTAGAACACGCAAGATAGAGTGCTGGCTCTGGAGTCAAGAAGTTTTATTGTTGCTCATTGGTTTCAGTCCTGTCCGACTCTCTTCGTGACACCATTTGGGGTTTTCTTGGCAAAAATACTGGAGTGATTGGCCATTTCCTTCTCCAGCTCAGGGAGACCTGAGTTCAAATCCAGTTTCAGACACATGATAGCTGTGTGACCCCGGATAGGTCACTTAAGTTTTGTTTGCCTCGGTTTCTTCATCTGTAAAATGGGGATAATAATAGCACTTTACCTGCCACCCAGGGTTGTTGTGAGGATCAAATGAGATAATTGTAAAGCAGTTAGTATAGTACTTGGCAAATAGTAAGCACCATATAATAATTATTATTATGATAAGAAATACAAGGGCAGCTAGGTGGTGCAGTGGATAGAACATGGCCCTGGATTCAGGAGGACCTGAGTTCAAATCCAGCCTCAGACACTTAACACTTACTAGCTGTGTGACCCTGGGCAAGTCACTTAACCCCACTTGCCTCACCAAAAAAAAAAAAGAAATACAGAATAACTTTAGAAGGGATATCACTAGCAGCTGGGGCTCAGGGTGGGGCAGGAAGGGCCTTCTGGAGAAGGTGGGCCTTGAACAGACTCAAGAAGGAAGCTGAGGGGGGGTAGCTAGGTGGCGCAGTGGATAGAGCACTGGCCCTGGAGTCAGGACGACCTGAGTTCAAATCCAGCCTCAGACACTTAACACTAGCTGTGTGACCCTGGGCAAGTCACTTAACCCCAATTGCCTCACCACCACCACCACCACCCCCCCAAAAAAAGAAGGAAGCTGAGAATTCTAAAAGTCAGAGTTTAGGAGAGAGAGAGAGCATTCCAGCCACTTGTTAACTGTGCAGAGACACTGATAGGAGTGAAGAGTCTGGGTAATATTGGATCCTAGAGTGAATGGGGATCAGAGGGGGGTGGTAAGAGGGTAAGAGGATTAGAAAGGTAGGAAGGTGCCAAGTTGTGAGGAACTTTAAATGTCAAACAAAGGGAGTCACTGGAGTTTAATTCGTGGAGGGTGACATGTTTTAGGAAAATCACTTTGGTAGCTGAGTGGTGCATGGTTTGGAGTGGAAAGACCCCTGAGGCAGGGGCACCTGATTAGAAGGCTATTGCAATAGTTCAGGTGATGACAGCATGACTTTTTTGTTGTTGATCAGTAGTTTCAAACTCTTCATGATCCCGTTTTGGAGTTTTCTTGGCAAAGATACTGGAGTGGTTTGTCATTTCCTACTTCAGCTCATTTTACAGATGAGGAACTTAGGCAAACGGGCTTAAGGGACCTGTCCAGGGTTTCACAAGGCTAGTAAGTGTCTGAGGCAGATCTGAACTCAGGAATAGGAGTCTTCATGACTCCAAGCCCAGTGCTTTCTCTACTGTGCCTCCTAGCTGACCACCATCATCTGTACAGAATCATCTATATAGACATAATAATTATTAATAATATTATTAATAATAATAATCAGGTTCCTACGGGACCTGATGAGATCACTTAATGAGAGGGGAAAAAAAGATGGGGATACCCTCAGTTAATGAGCATGACACAAATGAAGAGCCAGCAAAAGAGCCAGATGAGGGGGCTGATGGGTAAGAGGAGAAGCAGAGAGAGACGTCCCAAAAACTCAGGGAGGAGAGCGTATTCAGGAGAAGTAGGTGGTCAGCAGTGGCAGATGCTTCAGAGAGCAAATGAAGGAAAAAGCCATTAAATTTATTTGTTTGTTTTATTTTAAAGTTGTTATTATTATTATTAATAATAATAATTTTTGTGGGGCAATGAGGGTTAATTGACTTGCCCAGGGTCACACAGCTAGTAAGTGTCAAGTGTCTGAGGCCAGATTTGAATTCAGGTCCTCCTGAATTCAGGGCTGGTGCTCTATCCACTGTGCTACCTAGCTGCCCCTGAACTTTTTAATCTGTAAAATAAAGTGGTTGGACTGGATGGCTTCTGAGGCCCCTTCTAGTTCTAGACCACTGAGTATATCACTGGACAAATCTAGACTTTTAGTCATGAGAATTTGGCCACTAAACTAACTTATCTCTCTGCTCCCATGAGACTGTTCTCCTCGGCAGCCAAGGCATCTCCGAGTCAATCATCTGAAAGCCAAGTTAGAGAGATGCCTCAGATCCTGTTGCTCCCCTGCCTCAACCCATGAAAAACTTCTGTAACCACCTCTAGCCCCAGAGGCTCAGCTTGTCAGGCAGCTGGCGATGCTGGCCCAGAGCAGCCAGACAATGGAAAATCCTTCTGCCCGGCTCTGCCTCCTGTTCTTCCCTCTGTGACACAATCCCACACAATACAAACCAGTTCTTTTCCTTTCATTTGCCTAGCTGCTAGCCTAGAGTGGAACAAAGAGGGACGCAGGGACAATAGGGCAGAGAGGAGAGACCCACTCACCGCCCCCAACCCAATGAAGAGTGTGGAGGGAGGAATGCTGGCCCAATGTCACCTGGCTGAAGGAGGCCAGGGGCTGGGTGGATTGATCCCAGAGCAAAGTCAGTCTCCAAGTCACCAAGCTGGGAGGGTGGGGGAGGGCATGTGCCATGCTTGAGCTAATGGTCCCTTTTCTATCATCCATTTAAGCCCTGGAGCAGGGATGTGGGTAGGGACTTTAACTAAGGTTAGTACCTGGGAAGGGGCTAGGGTGGGGGAGGTCAACTATTATTTGGAATTTTACCATGGTACAATTAAGAGTACTAAAGAGGGGCGGCTAGGTGGCTCAGTGGATAGAGCACCGGCCCTGGAGTCAGGAGTACCCGGGTTCAAATCCGGCCTCAGACACTTAACACTTACTAGCTGTGTGACCCTGGGCAAGTCACTTAACCCCAATTGCCTCACTAAAAAAAAAAAAAAGAGTACCAAGGAATTCTAGCTGGACCATCCCTGCCTGAGGGTTGGTCCTCAAAGGGGCTTAGTCTGAATAAGCCCTAGAGAGCATCCTTGCTTTGTAATTATTTGTATTTTATTTTATGCATTTTGAAACATTATCTGAGGCAGCAGCTAGGTGGCACAGTGGACAGAACACTATCCCTGGGGTCAGGGACTTGAGTTCAAATCCAACCTCAGATCCTTACTAGCTGTGTGACCCTGGAAAGGTCACTTAATCCCACTGCCTCAAACTACAAACAAAGCAAAAATCTCTAATTCCATCCTTCTGATGAGATGGAGGACCAGCACACTTTACCATCTGCATTGCCACTGATGCTAAGGTCCTCCAGGCTTTGCCACGTACCTGACCTGGAGGCCCTGCAGTCTCCCAAGGTTATCTGCCCTACTTATACAACCTGAGGATCTGTGAACCCTTGTGATACCACCAAGGCTTGGATCTTTCCTTGTATCTGATGCTGAACTTTCTTTCACCTGTGGTTTGCTTCAGTGAGAGCATAAGCTCTTTGAGAGCAAGGAACTGTCTCAATTTTCCTAATTCTATGCCCAGAATTTAGCATGGTATTGGTACACAGTAAGCACTCAATAGTTGATTTTTCACTCATTCATTCACTTTAGAGCTGAGAAAACAGGGAGGCAAGAGAGTGACTTGCCAAAAGTCAAGCAGTAGGGGGCAGCTAGGTGGTACAGTCGATAAAGCACTGGCCCTGGATTCAGGAGGACCTGAATTAAAATCCGACCTCAGACACTTGACACTTCCTAGCTGTGTGGCCTTGGGTAAGTCACTTAACCCTCATTGCCTCACAGAAAAAAAGAAAAGAAAAAAAGTCAAGCAGTAATAAATAGCAAGGCCAGCATTTGAACCCAGGGCCTCTGACTTCAAATCTCATCTTCTGTTCACCATAGCAGGATCTTGATCTCTGGAGAAACCCCTGGAACTGTTCTGGATCTAAACTCAGTTTTTGGATGGCCTCAAGGCATCCATCCCGGCATTCCAAGATTCTACTCTTTGTGATCCCATTTGGGGTTTTCTTGGCAAAGATACATTTACTTCTCTAGCTCATTTTACAGATGAGGAAACTGAGGCAAACAGGGTTAAGTGACTTGTCTGGGGTCAAAAAGCCAGAAAGTGTCTGAGGTTGGATTTGAACTTAGAGGTCTTCCTGACTGCAGGCTCCAGAGCTCTATCCATTGCACTTCCCGGCTTCCCCATGACCTTTACCTTCGATCTATTCTGCATCTAGTCTTGCAAGAATTGTCTCCCAAGAGTTGTCTCCCGTACTGGAACGCCTCCTTGAGGAGGGTGGGGCAGGGACTGGGATTTTGGGTGTATTTTTCCCCCCTCCTTTTTTATAACCCTAGGGCTTAGTTCTGCCTAGAACATATTAAGCATTTAATAAATGCTTGTTGATTGCTTGATTGACATGGGGCTGAATCGGAACTGGGCAGACCTATGGGACAAGGCTGGTGAAGTCCGGAGCTTCAGGTTACCGGCCTCGTGTGTTCTGGGATGAGAGAGAGAGAGGGAGACAATGGGGCATATGTGGCAGTTCTTGTAAAAATGTCGGAGGGGTGCAAGAACGGGGTTTGGGGGAAGCGCAGGGAGGTAGGGGTAGGTGGGGGGTGGTATTCATATCTCCGTGCGAGAAGAAAGCTGGTGAGCAGGTGGGGTGGGAAAAGGAAACCTCCCCTCTCCCCCCTCTTATTAGCATAAAATCATCAAGGCTAGGAGCGGGAGGAATGGTTGTAGCTTGGTGGGGGGGTGGGGTGGGGTGGGGTGGGGTGGGGAGGGGAGGGGAGGTCTTTTCTCTGCTTCCCTCTTGAGCATCTGGCACATACCCTCCCGGGAGGTTACATCCCCCATCGCGCACCCCATCCGTCGACTTGTAATGCAGGACGGGACTTTTTATGTTCCCGGTAGGAATGGGGGTGGGGGAAAACCCAGTGCACAAATGGGGGGAGGGGCCCTGCTCAATAGGGGGAGGGGCTGAGAAATGAACCAAAAAAAAAAAAAAAGGGAAAGGGGAGAATCTTTTTATCTAACCTGCATTTGCTTCCACCTCTGCGAAGCGACCCCACCCCTTTCCCTGTCTCTGGCCAGGCCAGGTCAGGCTAAAGTGGCTGCCCTGAGCCCTTCCAAGCCCAGGGGAGGGAGAGGCCTGTAATAACTGCTCCTGCTGCCGCCGCCTGCGGGAGGTTGGGGGTGGATAGAGGGGTGGGCTTTGTCTCATCCAACATCTGTTTCTTTTCAGGCTGGTAGTGGAGTGTGAGGAGGAGGAAGAAGAGAGAGAAAGAGAGTAGGTGGGGGGGAGTATGGGCTCCGATGCGCTTTCAGCTTTCCCTGTGCTCCCCATAATTGAATTCAGCTTCCCCGTAACTCTGCACACAATGCGAGCCATTCATGGGCAGCCCTGCACTCCACCAGCCTGGCAATGGAGTGACAGCTTTCGGCTCCTGCGCCTCTTAAGAACTCCTCAAAGCCACTCCATCATCGAGGAGAGGAGGGTTTGGCAGGAGAGGGGCAGCGGGGGCCAGCGGCGGGCGCGGAATCCGGGCGGAGGGAAGGGAGAGGAACCACGTGGGGGCCACGGAGAACAGTCAGGACCGAATGGAGGGGGAGCCGAGGGCTTCTCGTTGTGAGGCTCATCTCCATAGCGCTGCCTGGGCTCACGGGCAGGAGGAGAGGCTTTCCAGTGGGGAGATGGAGAGAAGAAATGGGGATGGTGGGGAGATGAAAGCCCTGAGGGGGTGGGGGGAGTGTCACTCTGCTACAAAGCAGGCTGTGGGCACAGGACCGGGAAATTCAATGTGCTGTCACCCTGCAAGGCCCCCTTCCCCACTAGTATCCACCCTTACGGGAAGCCTTTCCAAACTCTTAATTCTAGTGCCTTCCTTCGCTTGATTATTTCCTGTTTATCCTGTATATAAGTTGTTTGCACACAGTTATTTGCATGTTGTCTTCCCATGAGACTTGCTTGAGGTCAGGGACTGTTCTTTTTGCCTTTCTCTGTATTCGGGGCACTAAACACAGTGCCTGGCACACAGGAGGCATTTGGACAAATGTTTATTGACGGGCTCCTGGATCCTAGAGGAAGGCAGTGGGGTGTAGTGGATGGAGTGTGGTAGGGCATCCAAAATAGCTAATCTGACCCTGGGCTGAATTAAGAGAGACCGCTGATTCCACGAATGAGGAGGTGACAATTTTATGACTGTTCTGGCCAGACTTTCTGGAGAGGGAAGTTCAGTTATGGGCTATGACTGAAAAGATTAATAATAGCTAGCATTTATATAGTACTTTAAGGTTTACATAGAGTTTTACAAGTATTTTCTCACTTGATTTTTATAACAACCCTAAAAAGTAGATGCTATTATTATTCCTAATTTACCAATGAGGAAACTGAGGCAGAGGTTAAATGACTTGTCCAGGGTCACACAGCTAGGCGGTGTCTGAGGCTGGATTTGAACTGAGACAGCTATGCAGCACAGCAGATAGAGTGTTGGACCTGCAGTCAGGAAGACCTGAGCTCAATCAAATCTGGCCTCAGAAACTAGCTTCTGTGACCCTGGGCAAGTCACTCAAACTGTTTACCTTAGTTTACTCAACTGGGGGATTATTACCTCCCAAAATTATTGTGTGGATCAAATGAAATATTTGCAAAGTGCTTTGCATGGTACCTGGCACATAGTAAGCACAATAGAAATATTAGCTATTATTATTACTATTATTAGGTCCTCCTGACTCTGGGTCCAGAGCTTTATCCACTCTACTATCTAGCTGCCTCGGCTTTCTGAGAAGAAGGACAATATCCTAATAGCCTCTGTGGGATTTTTTTTTTTTTTTTTGTGGGGCAGTGAGGGTTAAGTGCCTTGCCCAGGGTCACACAGGTAAGTGTCAAGTGTCTAAGGTCACATTTGAACTCAGGTCCTCCTAAATCCAGGGCCGGTGCTTTATCTACTGTGCCACCTCACTGCCCCTTTTGATGGACTGGATCAGACTCACCTACAGGGCAGTCTGATAACTTATACTGAGGATAGAGTTGGGTTAGTGGTTCTTTCTCTTTCCTTCCTTCCTTCCTTCCTTCCTTCCTTCCTTCCTTCCTTCCTTCCTTCCTTCCTTCCTTCCTTCCTTCCTTCCTTCCTCCCTTCCTCCGTCCTTCTCTCTCTAAATGAAAATAGGAAGCTATTTTCCTGCTCTTATCCATCTCTTCAAATGCCTTGCCTGATGACCATTTCACAATCTGTGATGCTTTTAAGTAAAGTGATGGAAAATTTCATGTCATTGGGCTTACTTCTCTCCACCTTCCCCTTCCCCAGAATGGAAGTCATGTATCTTTCTCACAGTCACAGAGGATGGTTTAGCTGGGGCAGAGAGCTAGGACCCTTCCCCCTTTGGAAAGGTCTTGGGGTATATGTGCTGGAAGAGACAGAAGCAGGGCCCAGGCCTGTCGCTAGATTTGAATTTTCCTTCTTTTTTCCCTCTATAGTCCTAAATGCTCTTCTGTGAGCTTCTTGGATATTTCGTTGTACTGAATATTACGTTGAAAGAAGTATGTGTGTATTGGGGGGTGGGGTATTAGGCCTGGAAAGTCTTTTTTGGGTTATATCTAGATTTTAGATGTGAAAATATTATATGTAGGTTGTCCCAAGTTTTAGGCCTTAATAGCTTGAGACTTTTGGAACAGCCTTTATTTCTTATATATCAAGATTTAATTCCCCTACTTAATAAACTCCAGTGGCTCCCTCTCCCCTCTAGCATCAAACACAAAATGCTCTGCTTGGCATTCAAAGCCCTTCCTAAACCTTTCTACCTCTCCATTCTTCTTCTTCTTCTTTTTTTTTTGCATGGGGCAATGGGGGTTAAGTGACTTGTCCAGGGTCACACAGCTAGTAAGTATCAAGTGTCTGAGGCTGGATTTGAACTCAGGTACTCCTGAATCCAGGGCCAGTGCTTTATCCACTTTGCCACCTAGCTGCCCCCTCTCCATTCTTCTTACACCTCACTACTAGTACCCTGACACTCTTTGATCCAGTGACATTGGCCTCCTTGCTGTTCCATGAACAAGACTCTCTATCTCTCAGCTCTGGGCATTTTTTGTGGCTGTCCTCCATGCCTGGAATGTTTTCTTTCTTCAATTCTGTCTACTGACTTCCCTACCTCCTTTTAAGTCCTAACTAAAATCCCATATTTTACAGAAAATCTTTCCTAAACCTCTTAATTCTAGTGCCTTCCCTCTGTTAATGATTTCCTATTTATCCTGTACATAGCTTGCTTTGTCTATGTTTGCATGCTGTGTCCCTCCAGGTCAGGGGCTCTCTTTTGGTATCCCCACTGCTTAGCATAGAGCCTGGCACATAGTAGGTGCTTAACCAATGTTTATTTTTTGATATTTATAAAATCAAACTAGGGTCTGATGGGACAATCATATGATGATGTAAAGATAAAGGAGGTAGCAACAGGTGAGGATGTAGCTACCTTCCCATCCTGAAGTTGCTAGAAGATGCTACACAGCCATTGCTGGTTTGGGGCAGGCCCAGTTAGCACCTGGAACATTACGGGTGTGACTACTAAACAAAGAGGTTACATGTGACAACACTTCCTTCAGAAAATACAAATTCTAGCATATTCATTAAGAAAAACCAATGTTGTTCCCATTGGGAGGTTGGTAATTCATTCCTATGGTGCTGCCATATCTGGAGACATGTCTGAAGTGTCTCTTTGGGAACTAGCTCTGGGACCTATGACACACACATTCTTTTGAACATCCCCAGTGGAGACAAATCTTTTTCCCTTTGAAGGAGGATTTACTTTTCAGATAGTGCCAAGAATTCCTTGGAACCAAATGTGATAAATGAGTGATCCATGGGTAGCACCACTGGGACATCAGTTCCCTCATCAACAAACTGAAAATGAGGACATCTCCCTCAAAAGGTTTGCTTTGAAGGCAGACAAGGTTTCTGAAAAGGTTTGGTACAGTCTTAATCTTTTTTTTTTTTTTAGTGAGGCAATTGGGGCCAAGTGACTTGCCCAGGGTCACACAGCCAGCAAGCGTCAAGTGTCTGAGGCCAGATCTGAACTCAGGTACTCCTGACTCCAGGGCCAGTGCCCTATCCACTGCACCACCTAGCTAGCCCCCAGTCTTAATCTTTTAATAGTTTAAGACAGCTTAAAATTGCACTTCGATTTTTGGGATGTCCCAAATATGTAAAATGCTTTGTAATACTGAAATGTTATCTACAGAAATGCGAACTAATGTTAGTACAGAGAAATGAGGAGGGGCTATAGATCAATTACTGACTTTGTCATGTGACTCATAAACTGCCTCTGAAAGTCAGAATTCCCCAAAACAGGTCTAATGATGATGATGATGATGATACTAATAACATATTTCTAAAATGATTTAAAAATAACAGACAAGGGGCAGCTAGGTGGCGCAGTGGATAGAGCACCGGCCCTGGAGTCAGGAGTACCTGGGTTCAAATCCAGCCTCAAACACTTAACACTTACTAGCTGTGTGACCCTGGGCAAGTCACTTAACCCCAATTGCCTCACTAAAAAAAAAAAAATAACAGACAAAGGGCTTTACATGCATTGTTTCACATGAGCATAACAAACCTGTGAGGTGGGTATTGAAAATACTGTCCCATTTTTAAGATGAGGGAACTGAAGGTTTCCTTGCCCTGACTGGTGACTGCCTCTCCTTGACCACTATTTCAGAAAAGTACCGGATACCATGACTTCATTCCTTATTCTCCCACTATCTCTTCTTCTCCAACCTCCACTAATTTCCTTTTCTCTCTCCTGTTCCTCGTCCCCTTCCTACCCCATAAGTTTGAAACCATAAACCACAATCATATCCATACTCCCAAGGTTCCTGGATAAGGATGTGTTAGTCTACTCCCTTACGGCTCCACCAAACATTCCTATAATTTTGTCCAAAATACCTTTTCTTGGCCACCACTTTCCTTTGTTTTGTAGTCTCCCCCAGCAGAATGTAAGCTCCTTGAAGGCAGGGATTGTCTTTGCTTATGTTTGTAGCCCTTAAGTTTAGCCACAGTGCTTGGCCAGTAGTAAGTGCTTACAAGCGCATTCATTCATTCATATGAATTTGGTTCATTTAAAAAGTAGTCGGGAGGGGACATAAAGCACTGGCCCTGGAGTCAGGAGGACCTGAGTTCAAATCCGACCTCAGACACTTAACACTTATTAGCTGTGTGACCCTGGGGCAAGTCACTTAACCCTCATTGCCTCACCAAAAAACCCAAAAAACCCCCAAAGCAAAAGCAGTCGGATGACTTTATAATCATGCCTCTAACTTCTGCTATCTTGTTCACCAGCTGGTGAACACCAGCCATCTTGCTGACCTACCCTTGGCTTGGAGTCAGTCCAGATTGATCAGCAGCTTCCGCATGACCACATTCTCTCTCTATAAAATAAAACCTAACAAAATAACCACACAACCCACACTTGGGGCCAGTGTTGATATTAATCCTCTTTGAAAGAGAGCTTTTAAAGTCTCCTATCCAATTACTCCCTAGGGCCTAGGGCAAATTGAGACCATTGTACCATCCCCCTTTTCTCTCCAAGAAATGGAATTTGGAGTTGCTTGATTTATTATCAGTTGAAATATGTATCCAAGTTTCCACTGGCATAAAGATTTTGGAGATAGCTACATCCAGGGGTGATCTGGTAAATGTTTAACAACCAGCTTTCGGGGAAAAAGTGTGTACATGACACACTTTTAAATTTCATCTGCATTACTAATGTTTTCCCTATCACTTTCTAATTTCTAGACATTCAACAAAATAACAAATCAAGCCCTGATTTAGAGTATTTGCTGATTTCTGAGGCATAAATGCTCACGATGAAAATTTAACAATGGCTCTCTTAGATGGGTTTGATCTATTCCCTTGGCTAAATCCTAAGCAAACCCAATCAAGTTAATAAAACATTCAGAGCATCCTTAACCCAAAAAGGGGCTAACTTCCAAAAAAGTATGGTCTGTGGGCAAAGGAACAGCTCCTGCCTATGTAGCTTCCAGTACGCTTAGTATATTTTCCTCTCAGTATATACTTTCTCTCATGGCCATCCCATTCATAGTCATAGCTTCAATCACTGCCCTAGTCTAGCTTCTAAGGCAGAGCAGAAAGAGTGCTAGGTTTAGAATTAGGGGCCAGGGTTCAAACCCCAGCTTTGCCCCTTAGTATGACTTTTGGCAAGTCACCTGACCTTTCCTCTGGGAAACGGGGGCGGGGGGGCCCACGCGGGTTGAGGTAGGGGACCTGTAAGGTCTCTTTCAGAAGTGGATCTATGGTCCTGTGATTCTGTTACCACCTGCCTGGCCTATTGTAAGAGCCCAGTAAATAGGCCTTCCTGCCTCTACTTTCACAGAATCTTGGCAAGGACTTCAGAGATCATCTGGTTCAAGGTGGGGGTTGGCATCTCCTCTTCCATATGCATAAGTGGTCAGCCAGCTTCCACTCAAAGACCTCCAATAGATGGAAAAACACTACCTCCCAAGTCAGCTCATTCCAATTCAATGTTGGACAGCACTGACTGTTAGTACATTCTCCTCCTCCCCCTCTGCCTCCCCTCCCCCCTTATATCACGTCTAAATCTGCCTCTCTGCAACTTTCAACCTATCACTTCTAATTTCTGTTGTGCTAAACCAAGAAAAATAAACCTTATTTCTTTCCCATAGGACAGCCCTACAAATACATATAAGTATTTACAATTATATTACATATTAACATTGATAATCATGAATTTAGTGATTTAATATTCAGATGATTAATTAATTATACATATTAAAATGATATGATATATTACTACATGCCAAGTACTGTGCTAAGCACTAGGGATACAAAGCAAAACAAGAACTGTCTTTATTCTCAAGGATCTAACATTCTGATAGGAAAGACAATGTGTGGGGCAGCTAGGTGGCGCAGTGGATGGAGCACCGGCCCTCTGGATTCAGGAGTACCTGAGTTCAAATTCGACCTCAGATACTTAACACTTACTAGCTGTGTGACTCTGGGCAAGTCACTTAACCCCAATTGCCTTACCAAAAAAAAAAAAAAGACAATGGGACCTACAAGAGACATATAGAGCAGATGGAAGAAGGGAAGGCCCTACCGGTTGTGGGAAAGCCCTCCTACAGGAGGTAGTGGTTGAGCTCAGTCTTTAAAAAATGGATTTTTACTGATATCTTACTTTATCTCCTAGATTTCCCCCTGCATCTTTCTCTTTCTCCCTACTCCAAAAAGCTATTCCTTAAAAACAAATACTTTTTTGTTTGCGGGGCAATGGGGGTTAAGTGACTTGCCCCCCGGGGTCACACAGCTAGTAAGCGTTAAGTGTCTGAGGCCAGATTTGAACTCAGGTCCTCCTGAATCCAGGGCCAGTGCTTTATCTACTGTGCCACCGAGCTGCTCCACTTCTTCCTCTTTTTAAAAAAGTATTTGTTGGGAGCAGCTAGATGGCGCAGTGGTTAAAGCGCTAGCCCTGGATTCAGGAGGACCTGAGTTCAAATCTAGCCTCAGACACTTGACACTTACTAGCTGTGTGACCCTGGGCAAGTCACTTAACCCTCATTGCCCCACCCCCCCCCAAAAAAAGGGGAAGAAGAAAAACTAAGTTCTACAAAGCCAATACATTTAAACAAGCTGATGTTATATCTGCAAAGGACTGAAGAGATGTGTATCTTGAGCTGAGCCTTAAAAGAAGTCAGGGACTCTAAGAGGTTAGGAGGGAGAGAATTCCAGGCCTGGGAGTCAGCCAGGACAAAGCTATGGAGGTAAGGGATTGAAGGGTTGTGTATGAGGAACAGGTAAGTACAACTGGGGGGCTGTAGCATTCATGATGGGGAGTAATGAATCCAAAGACTGGAACAGTAGCAAGAGGCCTAGTTGTGAATGTCAACTGGAGGAGTGTGTGTATATATTCACACAATATGCATATGTACACACACACACACACACACACACACGTCTATATATCCTATATACATATGCATACACATGCCTAGATTTACACAGTGTATACACATGCATATGTATAGATGCATATGCATGCATGCATGCACACAACACAATATAACCCACATATTTATGCACACATGTCTATATTTACACGTATATATGTACATGTGTATGTACAGACACACATATGCATGTCTATAGTTAGATCCTTACAATACCCCTAAGAGAAAGGTACTATTTTAATCCCCACTTTACAGATGAGGGAACTGAGACAGACAGAGGTTAAGTGTCTTGCCCAGTGTCACACAGCTAATAAGTATCTGAAGCTATATTTGAACTCAGGTCTTCCCAACTCTCGGCCCAGCATTCTATGCCACCTGGCTGCTTCTCCTGAGTTTACATTTGATCCCTGAGGCAATAGGGAACCACCGAAGTTTGCTGAGTAAGGGATGGAATAATAATGGGAAAATTGATTTGGTAGCTATGTAGAACATGGGTTGGAGTAGGAAGAGCCTAGGACATGGAGTCTAATTAGAAGGTTATGGCAGGAGTCCAGGTGATAGATGGTGAGGACCTGAACAAAAGGGGCAGCCGTGTAAGAGAAAGGGATATATGTGAGAGAAGTTGTGGAAAAAGAAATTATAGGATTTGGTAACTGATTGGGTATATGGGGTAACTGACTCTGGGGCCACGGCCCTATCTGCTGCGCTATCTAGCTGCCCCTAAACCCTACCCATTTTAAAAGCTCAACTCAACTCAAATGAAATATGGCAGCTCAAGTCCCATGAAAACTTTCCTGAGTCCATTGGTTGGTAATAACCTTCTCTCTTGGACTTCACAGTACACTTCTTTGTATCTCCCCAATGCACTTATCACATATTATTATGTTCTGGGAGTTGAGATTAGGTATCATCTAATCTTTGCATCTCACTTAGTACCTCATGCAATGTTCTGTACCTGGTTGCTATTTAAATGAAGTTTGTTGTTTTTATAAGTTGGAGGAGACTTCCTGTCTGACCTTCGTCACTGACTGACCTTCATAATTCAGTAGAGGCTATTCACACAGAGTGATCACTGACCCCTTCAAGACTCAGTCAAACATGGCTTGGTACTTCCTTTACCTAAAAGTTCTCCAACTTGGGGCAGCTAGGTGGCACAGTGGATAGAGCACCGGCCCTGGATTCAGGAGGACCTGAGTTCAAATCTGGCCTCAGACACTTACTAGCTGTTTGACCCTGGGCAAGTCACTTAACCCTAATTGCCTAACTAAAAAAAAAAAAAAGTTCTCCAAACTTACAGGAAGCAATTAAGTGCTGATTCTTGACTTGTTATGGATTAATTCTCATATGGCTCTAGAACTTCTGAAAAGTTACATAAAAAGATAATCAAGGATTTTGATGAATGGAAAAGGAGATAAACCAGGCCCATAGAAAGGATTCAGCATGGCATAGTCATCTGGACTTAGAGTTACTGGACATGTTTGATTCACTTACTGACTTCACTTCAATTCTTAAGACTTCTTGCTTTGTTGAATTTCCTTAACTGTAAAATGAAGCCTTGTGGCACAATGGAAAGAGCCCTGGGTTTAGAGCCAGATGAAACTGGGATTCTAATCCTGCCACTGACAATAACTAACTGTATTTTCAGGGAGTTGGGGCAGAGGATGGAGTGCTAGGCCTGGAGTCAGGAAGGCCTGGGTTCAAATCTGGCCTTAGAAACTTACTGTCTGTGAGGCCCTGGGCAAACCACTAAACCTCTGTTTGCTTTAGTTTCCTCAACTGTATAATGGTTGTGAAGGTTATAAGGATCAAATGAACTATTTATAAAGCACTTAGCACTGCACCTGACACAGAGTAGTCACTGTATACATATTTATTCTCTCTCCTTCCCCTCTTAACCTTAGAATCACAGAATATCAGAGTGGGATAGACTTCTAAGGACATCTCGCCACAGGCAAGATTCTTCTCTACAACATTATTCCTGAAAAGTGGTTTTTAGGCTTTTGCTTGAAGATTTCTAGAAACTAGGTACAACCCATTCTTGCCAGGGGCAGCCCATTCAACTTGTGGATAGCCCTAATTGTTTTTCCTAGTATTGAGCCCAAATGTGCTTTGTTGTAGCTTTCACATGTTCATTCTAATTTTTTCATTTCTGAATATTAGTTTCCTCATCTAAAAGAATGGGGATAACTATACCTCCTAGGTTATCTACTTCCTAGGGTTGTTGTGAAAATTAAATGAAGATTTTTATTGTTGTTGTTGTTGAGTCATTACAGTCACGTTCAACTCTTCATGACCTCATTTGGGGTTTTCTTGGCAGAGATACTGGAGTGGTTTGTCATTTCCTTCTCCAGCTCATTTTACAGATGAGGAAACTGAAGCAAACAGGGTTAAATGACTTGCCTAGGGTCACACAGCTAGGAAGTGTCTGAGGCTGGGAAAATTAATCTTATAAATATAAAACTTTTGGTAAACCTAAAAGTACCAATAATCATCAGTTATTGTCACTGTTATTGTTACTAGAATGATGGTGTTTGACTAGAGCAGAGATTCTTAACCTGGAGGCCATGAACTTTAAAAAAGTATTTCGATAAATTGTATTTCAATATAGTTGCTTTCCTTTGTAGTCTTAAGTATTTTATTTTATGCATTGTAAAAAAAAATATTCTAAGAAGGGGCCTCTAGGCTTGTCTATGGCACAATAGTCCATAGATTATTTTTGAGAGAAGGATGACAAATGGATCATTCAAGCATTGGACTGGTATCTATGAAACATTAAAATAACCAGAGAATAGTCTCTGGCCCATTGGACTCTTTTGAAGGATTTATGGAAAGACATGGATGAGAATAACAAGAGAATGTGACAAGAAGGCATGCATGGGCTGTGATCTGTACCCACAGGAGAAGGAAGTAGCCAGGCTGGAGAGATCACAGGTCCTTCAGAGTAATGAAATATCGCTAGTGTGTCCAGGGAAAGTACAGAAAGTCATGGGTAGCAGAAAAGAGGTGGGCTTTGGGAGACAGCTTCCTCTTTGTCCTCTTTCAGTAGAAGTGACTACTACCTAAGCAGCCTTTGTACTGTATCACTTCCAGAGGAAATCAAATAAATTCATGTATTAGTAAAAGGATCTATGCCTTTCTGGGCATGTCTACAACAAGCCAGGAACTCAGTGGCCCTATTTCTCAGTTTTGGGGATGTCAGTTAGGTGACTCTGTGGATAAAGCACCAGGCCTGGAGTCAGGAAGATCTGAAATCAAAACCTGCCCTCAACACTTACTATCCGTGTGACCTTGGGCAAGTCACTTAACTTCCTCCAGCCCCAGGTTCCTCATTTGTAAAATGGGGTTAATAATAGCACCTACATCACAGGGTTGTTCTGAGGATCAAATGAAATAAAGATATACACAATTCTTTGTAAACCTTAAAACACTGTGTAAATTTTATTCGTTATTATTCTTACTCCCATTTTAAATAGAACTTTAAGGTTTACAAAGCACTTTTCTCAAACTGGCCTTGTGACTTGGGGGTCTGTTATCACCCCCATTTTTCAGAAGAGGAAACTGAATCTAAGAGATATTAAGCGATTTGCCAATATTCACATAGCTACAAAATGTCAGCAATGAGACAAGAATTTAGTCTTCTGATTTTAAATACACTAATCTTTTTTCCCTCCCTCCCTCCCTTCCTTCCTTCCTTCCTTCCTTCCTTCCTTCCTTCCTTCCTTCCTTCCTTCCTTCCTTCCTTCCTTCCTTCCTTCCTTCCTTCCTCTTTCTTTCTTTCTCTCTTTCTTTCTTTTCTCCTTTCTTTCTTTCTTAAATTTTGAGCTTGGGTGTCCCTATCTTACCCAGGCTAGAAATGTAGAAGAACATCTTGGGTCTAATGCTTATTGTTGAGGAATCCTTGCCCCATTCCATTTTTTACCTGGGCTGACTCACTCCTCCCTAGGCAGTTCAGCAACCCCCCATCTCCAAAGGATTTACCACATTGGTGTTGAACTGAGTGTGTGGATGCTGAATTGATTCAGACCAGTACAGCTAAGAACTCCTGAGCTCAAGTGATCCATCAGCCCCAGCCTCCCTGGTAACAGGGGTTCCAACAAGGTCCTGATTTGTGTAATTCCCCTGAAGTGGTCCCATCATTCAAATTCATACTGTATATTTCCATTGGGTCTTTCCCAGTCTCTCTTAACAGTAGAGCCTTCCCTCTGAGAGATCACTGCCAATCTACCCTGTACATTTCTGGTTTGTATATGTCTTTTTTGTATGTCATCTCTCCCGTTAGACTGGGAGCTCCTTGATAACAGTGATTTGTTTTTTGCCTTCTTTTGAACCCCTAGCACTTATTATAGTGCCTGGTGTGTGGAGAATACAGTCCGTGTGGATATTTATATAGATCTTTCTCTATCCATATCTGTGTGGATAATACTGCCTGGCTCCCTTTCTCTCATTCTGGTTCGCTCTCCATTGCCTTTGTTACTTTCTCCAAGCAGATGAGACCTGTATAACTAATGAATCCTCCCACTAATTAGCAGGGAGGCACTACCTCCCTGTCTAGCTCATTAGTGACCACTAACATTCTGAGTAGTTAACCCTCAGTACATAAGGAGTTCCTTCAAGTTGCGTGCATTGTCCTGGTGCGAACTTTGCATGTTCTGACAGAGCCTTAGAATTCAGTGTTCACACACATGTCCCTTGTTCTTTTATCAGAAGCTGGACGTTGGTAGGGGGCTACCACCAACTGGATTCTGTGCCCTGTGGGTTGGACTCTTGGGAGCCCCCTCATCTTCATTGGCTCCCTAGCCTTGCAGAGGCTGCTCGTGCATGCAGTCCCTGTTCCCATGGCAGTACTGTATTAATGTCTCTACCTTCCTTCCCAGGCTCAGGGTAGTAAGCCTAGATCTCAGCTGGACCCTTCTCCTCACCTGAGAATCTGAGATTTCAGACGGTTTCTCTGTCAGGCTGCTGCTTTCTGCTGGAATCAGGTCATTGTACTTGGTGACATCCTCATCTGAGTAGTGGAGACTGCCCGGGCTGGGTCTTGGAGGAGACCTGGAAAGAGATAGGAAGGCAGGATAATGGGAAAGGGAAAGCAAGAGTCTCCGAGGTCCCATTCACTGCAGGGAGAAGGTTTTCTTCCTGGCCGGCTCTTAAACAGAGGACTTCTTAACATTTCCATGTTAGCCTGCTCTGGCCAAGAGGTCATTTAAATCTCTTCCATCTCCCTGGGTGAGGTGGGGGTCTGGCTTCTGGCTCATCCTGATGAGTCTCTGGCTTTCAACAAAAGGAAGAATGGGGAGGGGGTATGTATGAAAGATGTCAGAGATAAGGATGGTGCTCATTTGACTAATTTAGACATGTTTGTAGTAACTGCAGGAGGTGTCTGCCTGCTGCCCCATTCCCCTTCTGCACTCCTCAACATGAACATCACTGCTGTTCCTGGGAGCCTTGGGGAAACCTGTGCTGCCTTTGCTCTCTCAAAGAAAGGAGCTGGATCTCTAGCCCGTGGGGCCAGAGGCTCTGTGGATTTGCCCAGCCTGGCTTTGACTTGGAGCTGTCTCTGTAGCAGGGTGACTGACTGGCTGGCCTTGCTTCTAAGGGGTGACCTGGGATCACACATGTCCCTACCTCCTTTCTTTTTCTTTCTTTTTTTTTTTTAGGCAATGGGGGTTAAGTGACTTGCCCATGGTCACACAGCTAGTAAGTGTCAAGTGTTTGAGGCTGGATTTGAACTCAGGTCCTCCTGAATCCAGGGCCGGTGCTTTAACCACTGTGCCATCTAGCTGCCCCCCCACCTCCTTTCTAACTCAGCTCCTCACACCATCTGAGTAGATCTCATTCATCTCAAAGGGGGTGACTGAAAACAAGCTGGGGACCTGCTACTGTCCTGACTGGAAGGCACCGAGAATGCCAGGGTAAAGGATCATAGTGTCAACAGTTTCTCATATAGGCAGTGAGACCTAGAAGCAGCTTTGGGTAGCTTAGGGCATGTGTGTATGGCTGGAGAGGCATTCCGTGTGTACACAGTGGTGTAGAGAGGGCCCCAGGTCTGTGTATTCTGAGGGTGGGTGGGGTGGGGAGGGGAAGGAGGAATAGTGAGGTGCTCTGTGAAATGTCCCCTTGTTCGGCTGTGGCTGGGCAGGGGAATCAGCCCATTGGGGCTGATCTGGCCATCCTGAGTCCTGCTGGGGTCCTGATGCTCTGGCCTCAAACAGCTCTTTCTTTGGGAAGGCCTGGGGTTTGGCTAGGGATGAGAGCTCGGCCTCTCTGGCCTGTAACAGCCCTCTTCTCTTCTCTCCCTTCCTCCCTCCCTCCCCCTGCTGAACACACACATCGCTTCTTCCACTCCAGGCCCTGGGAACAGAGAGTGCTTTGTTAGCCTCGCCTGGGAGAGTCTTGAACTCCCTTCCTCTCTGAGCTGCCTTCTCCTGATGAGCCTGAGACATGCATGCTAAATAGATCCCGGGGAGGGGCCATCGAACCCTTCTTGCTGGCCTCTTTCCCTTCCCTGTTTGCCCTAAACCCTAGAAAAATAAAATGTCCAGGTCAGTTAAGGTGACAGCATTGCACCCCAATAGACTCTGTATTCTAACTTTGCATCAGCCCTGTGGCCTTCAGCACAGCAGAAATATCGACCATGGGAAGGAGCATAGAGTTTGAAATGAGGTTGGGGTGAGAAAAAGGAAAACATCCTTTCGATATTGTCTTGCCCTTTATCTTCTAACTCTTAGAGGCCAAGATACAACCCAGTAATCTCAGGATTGATCCAGAATGGGGAATGTTGTGGGGGAGGGATTGGCAAATACTTTTCTATTATGTATGTATAAAGAAGGATCTGGGAAAGGATGCCTGGGACTTTGTAAAGAAACAGGGGTGGCTGGGGAGGGGAGGAGGGCAGACCAGTCCCAACAGAATTCCAGACGCCCACCTGGTGAAACTTTCCTTCCTTTCTAGAAGCTCCCTAGATCCTGAGGTATGAGACTCTTAGAAAAGGAAAATGGTGCCACAAAGAGAGGTCTGATGTCCAGCCATGGCTGCCCTGCCCTCCCCTTTCTAGGTACTTCTTTTCAAGTGGTGGTCATTGAGAACAGAAACTGCTAGGTCAAGCTACGGACAAGGCAGACTTGGGATCTGGATGTTTCTTTATGCTTTTCCCCGACAGGTTGCTAGTTTCTTCTTGGAGAAGGTAAAAGTAAGGTGACATCATATTGGGGGAAAATCTTCAGCCCTTCTCACTGAAGATCACTAAGCTTGGGGGGGGGGAGCTCATTCTGACCTTCCTTTTTTTTTTTTTTTTTTTTTGTGGGGCAATGGGGGTTAAGTGACTTGCCCAGGGTCACACAGCTAGTAAGTATTAAGTGTCTGAGGCCGGATTTGAACTCAGGTATTCCTGAATCCAGGGCCGGTGCTTTAACCACTGCACCATCTAGCTGCCCCGCTGACCTTCCTTTTTATTAAAAATTCCTAGGGGCAGCTAGGTGGCACAGTGGATAGAGCACAGGCCCTGGAGTCAGGAGTACCTGAGTTCAAATCTGGCCTCAGACACTTGACATTTACTAGCTGTGTGACCCTGGGCAAGTCACTTAACCCCAAATGCCTCACTTAAAAAAAAAAAAAAGCCTAAGCGTCTGATTAATGGAAGCAGTTTGCTTTGTACTGCGTCTTTCTACAAAATGGCATGAAAAGAGACAGGGGAAGAAGCTAGGTGACATAGTGGATAGAATGTTAGACTTGGGATCAGGAAGACCTGAGTTTTAATCTTGCCACAGACACCTACTGGTTATGTCTATCTGCCTTAGTTATACCGCTTAGTTCTCTCATCTGCCGAATTGGTGATAATAATAGCAGATATCTCATAGGGTTGTCGTGAAGACCGAATGAGATATAAAATGTAAAGCACTTTTTAATCCTCAATACACTATAGAAATATTAGTTTTATTTTTAAAAAGCCAACCACAAAAACATGATAACTACATATGGCTTAAAAAAAGGTAGACCTGTGATTTTATTGGTGTAGAGATCTTGGGATGAAAACATTTCTGCCAATGGGGACTGTCACCAGCTCTTCAATGGATAATTTTGGAGAGTTGTCTGTGCTACTGAGAGGTAAGTGACTCACCCAGGGTCACACATCCAGTATATGTCAGAGTTAGGGCTTGAACTCTGAGGTCAACACTCTATCTACTATGCCACACTTCCTCTCATGTATATGTGACATATTAGTAGAAATGAATATATATATATATATATACACACACACACACATATGTGTGTATGTATTATGTAATACAGGTATATGCATATCTATATCTATATCTATACACACACATACACATATAAAAACCAGGAGTCACATCCCCTTTCCTTTGTCCCTAATGACCTACCACGTCAGGTACAACCCAACTTGAACAAATGCCACTTTGCCTTGCCCTGTGTTGCCTTGGCAGCCCTCTCTCCTGCTATCCTGAACTCTGATTCACTGACCACTACCAGTCTTCTAAGAGGATTAAAATTTTTCAGGACTGGCCTTAATCCCTTGGCTATTTTCAGTTTCTTGGCCCTCTCTTCCACACTTGGGAATTCTGGGGGTCCTGATTTCTGGCTCAGAAGATTTCCAGCCCCCTGCCCATCCTACAGAACATGCTCTACCTGGTGTAGATACCATTCTTCCGACAGAAGGAGTTCTTGACCGAGAGGCGGCGATTGTTGAGTTCCAGGGCTGGGAAGCTGCTTTCATCCAGGCTCACCATCTCTCCATGGCCCAAGGCGCTGGATTTGGCATTGTTCCCTAGGGGAAGGGGAAGAGGGGGAATTATGGACAGTTAATCACTTCTTCTTTATCTTCCCTTTGGGTTTCTCCAGTTGGAATCAGATTAAAAGCACTGAAGGAAATGGATGGGAAAATACTAGAGAGGGCAAGAAGGAAAGAGAAGGGATAATTTTCAACCACCATCTGTGTGTGTGTGTGCATGTTTTCCTGAGGGGAGGAGGGATTATTGATGGTTGGTCACTCCTATTATAATTCTCTAGATTGCTTGTGTGGTCTTCTTCATGGTCTTCCTCTTTCCACTATGAGGAGGGCAGGGGTCTTTTAAAGACCACCACTCCAAAATGAATGCCTGGATTTGGCCTTGTCATCCCACTCCCCTGCTACCAGAGCACTGATCTACTGATCACTACAAGCACTTTCAGTTGACATAAATTTCTCCTTTGGCTGAATTAAATTCTCTGGGGCTGGTCTCAGTCCCCTGACAAAGACAAAGCAGTAGTTTCCAGGTCCTTGGCTCCTCAGTAGAGCTGTAACTAGCAAGATCCCAGATTGCTCTGGAGGAGAGATTGGTGACTTTGCACAGCCCTCAGTTAAATCCAATTCATTGCAAGTCATGATATCAATATCATGGTCCTCTCCAAGAATGAAGGACAGACAACAACGATAACTAGTATGGAACCAATAGTGTTTTGTCCCAGGACAACAGTGGGGCACATTTCTTCCCTCTGATGACTGATATCTCTACACCCTTGTGGTCCTCTAGTTCTTTCCAGGTTCTCCTAATTCCTCTTCCCTCCACTCTTTTTTTTTTTTTTTGGGTGAGGCAATTGGGGTTAAGTGACTTGCCCAGGGTCACACAGCTAGTAAGTATCAAGTGTCTGAGGTCGGATTTGAACTCATGTCCTCCTGAATCCAGGACCAGTGCTCTATCCACTGCACCACCTAGCTGCCCCTCTCTTCCCTCCACTCTTGTCATAAGTTTCAACTTTATTCTTTAATCACTATGGGCAAAGGTCAGATCCTCCTCCTCCCCTTTCCTGACATGACTGTCCCTGTTGTCCAACTGTACACTCCATCTCTATGTTCCTTATCTTCTCCATTGGCCCATAACAGTTTTTGGACCAGGTCAAAATATTCCACTTATAGTTCTAGACATAAGCAGTGGTCTTGAGTCCATTAGTGGAATGGAGTCCCCACTTACCAGAGTCTGACTTCTTCGCATACTTCTTGCTCTGACCACGGATAATAAGAACAAAGACCAGCAGGAGGATAAATATGAGGCCAACCAGGGCGATGACCACCAGGAACCACCACTCTTCATAGAATGGATTAGCTTTCTGGGCTAGAACATGGGTTGGGAGTTAGTGCCTAGGATGCTCATTCCCTTTCCTGGCTTAGATTCCCACTGATCAGGGGATGTGTTCCACAAGTGGGATCCTGCTAGCTGTGTCCCAAGTATGGGCAGCATTGGTAACCACCACCCCTGCCCCCCAGATCCCCACCCCCAACCCCCCTCCGGGGAACAGCCAGAGGTAGATTGGTAGATTCAGTCCTGGGTGGGGAAAGGAGTTATCATAGGTAAGGGTATAGTCTGCTCTGCAGGTCGTCTGGGAGTGTACTTCCCAAGATCAATTCTGTTTTTCACTCTGAATCTCTTTCTGGTGGTCAAGAGGAAGGGGATGAATCTGGTTGAGGGCCTTAGAATGGATTCTCTCCAGGAAGGCCCTTTTGGGCCTGACTGTCACCTCTCAGATGTACTCTCTAACTAGAGGGAAGGCACTAGAATGTGACAAGTGTAAGGACCCTCTTCTCTGAATTATTTTAAAGAGTCCAGTATGATGATGTATGCATAGTATGGGTTCAGTTGGTATTGCTGATTGATTGGAAGTTTAGGTATTTTTATTGCATCTTAGGAGAAGGTGGTCATTTTCTCATGAGGGTATGTGGGAGGAGGAAAGGGGCAGAGGAATTCTTGGAACTCACCCAGAGCACAGGAAACTTTAGTTATAGCCCTGACTTATGGGGGTGGGAAGTTGCAGAGAGACAGCTCAGAGTTTCTGTTTTAAAGTGATTTTAAATAATGACTAGGATTTGGGGCGTAGGGTTAAGTAATCCAATCCCATCTTAAACACCAGAATATTTTAGAGGGCAAAGAAGATTGGAGATGTGATGATGAAAATTCTTAGTTCATCCCGGTAATTGCCCAATATACTTGGGAGTTGCTTCTACATGGGCTACTGACCCTGCCTGGGAATTTTTGGTTACCAAGGAAACATATAACTTGTTTGCATGGTGCCCTAGGCCTTTCTAGAGATCTCCATTTCCAGTTCCATTGACAATCTCACCTCAAACTGACTGATTTATCCTCCCCCTCCCCTGCTAGATTCCTTTAATAGTAACCAAAAAGAGGCAGCTGAGTCTAAAGAAGATAAACCCTCCAGTTTCCTAAAAGTTGAAAGTTTTTTATATTTTCAATAAAGCAACAAATAAAGCAGTGGCTTGCCTCTATGTCTTACTGTTCTGAAGAATATAGGAAAATGACTTAGTTTGAATCCTAACCACCCCAATCGGCCACTCCAAAACTCCTAGTGAACCCTGGCTGTGCCTTCCCTTCCTTTCCTCACCTGCCATGAAGATAGGTGACATGTTTGAATTCTCTGTGTGGGATCAGCTTTTCCCACCACCCACTTCCCCAGTCCCCAAAGGCCAGTACCTGGGACAGATTGGGATGGGCTGCTAGGTGTGCCATAGCCATAGTCATTGACAGCAATAACTCGAAAGTCGTAACTGACACCATGCTTTAGGATGTCCATACTGAATGTGTATGAGGTCACCTCCTTAGGAATGTCTTTGATGAGGATGTCCCATAGCCCTTCATCTGCAAGACCAGAGAAGAGGAGGTTAACCTTATGGGTCTGGGGGGGGAAGGAGAGGGAGGCAATGGACCTCATCTTGCACCTCCATCTCCATGACTCTTGTCTTTTCTTGGTATATGCCCATGGTGCTGGACTTCCTTCCCTCCATCATCCCACTGTAGCCAACTTTATCAGCAGTCCTTTGTTCACTAAGTCAAAGACGGGAAAGAAGCTTAAGTTGTAGCAGGAAGTATTTATGTTACAAATTTTTACCTACAAGAGCCTTAAGAATGTGAGAAACTCAATGTCAGTCAATAAGCATTCATGAAGCATTCATTCTGTCCATTCTGTACATGTCAAGAACATTGATGTGATTAGGTTGCACCTCATCTTTTTCATTAGCAAGGTAGAGGATCCAGAGAGCAGTATATCTTATAGCTTAAATATCAGTCAATATCTCCGTTTTTGTTTTTGTTTTCCTTCCTGTTGTTTCACCTTTTCCTTGAGGAATCACTTCTCTATAGTTTTTGAGCTTGCTCTGTGGGTACCTTTTTTTTTTTTTTTTTTTTTTGGTGGGGCAATGAGGGTTAAGTGACTTGCCCAGGGTCACACAGCTAGTAAGTGTCAAATGTCTGAGGCCGGAGTTGAACTCAAGTCCTCCTGAATCCAGGGCCGGTGCTTTATCCACTGTGCTACCTAGCTGCCCCCATGGGTACCTTCTTAATTTTGTTTGAGATTATATGGTTCTTTCCTTAATGGAATGTAATTTGCCATGATCTCATAAACAGCAATGATCAGAGGCTGTATAAATTCAAGAGGAATGGGCAAACACCTATCATGGAAACAGGGAAATGGGTGGGAGAGGGAAGGGGCATCTTTTGTCTCAAAAGGAGCATGCCCTGACCAAGTGGGACTCAGTGCTAAGGGCAGAGATCTTATAAGATAGGAAGTTATAGAACTTGAGCTGGAGAAGGGTTTGTGTATGGGTACCCCGGTCCTAAACAATGCTGGATCCTACAGGAGTTAACAAAAGGCAGTTCTCTGGAGGGACAATGGAAGGCACTCTGGTGTAATGGAAAGGGCATTAGGTTTGAAGTCAGAGGATCTGGGTTTGAAACTTGGTTCTGTACTTGCTACCTATAAAATTGGACTATATGAGGGGCAGCTAGGTGGCACAGTGGATAGAGCACCAGCCCTGAAGTCAGGAGGACCTGAGTTCAAATCTGGCCTCAGACACTTGACACTTACTAGCTATGTGACCCTGGGTAAGTCACTTAACCCCAGTTGCCTCATTAAAAAAAAAAATGACTATATGAAAGGTCATTGAGAAGCCATCTTCTCCCATAAGACCCCACCAAATATCTGAAAGAGATCCCCAAAAGACTAATAAGGAAACCTGAAAAGAATGATTAGTAAGCTCTTCTATCCAGTCCTTAACTGGACACAAAGAGAGCCAGAAGTTGGCAGAGGGAGGTAAAGGGGTCTCGCCAAGAAAGCCAGTACATGAGCAGACAAACAGAGATGCAGGTGGGGATGAGAAGAGGAATGCACCACGGAAGCCAGTGCAAACTCAGATAAACCAATGAGAAGCTGGCAGAACTGGGAAAGGACTGTCACTGTGCCAGGGAAGACAGTGTGAGTTCCCACAAATAGACCTGAAGCCAGCCAGCTGGGGGAAAGACAAGCCATAATGGGTTCCAGTAAGTGGGGACTTGAAGCCAGATCCTGACCCTGATCAACTATGGCTGGTTAGAACAGAAGCAGGAACAAAGATCACTGCTCGGGAAGACTCCTTGGAGCCCCAGGAACCGGAGTAGGAAACAGGGACAATGCAGGAGTCTTGAGACCAGAGTGATTTTTGGTATCCCACTAGAGCCTGTCAGGGCTACAGTAAGAGACATAACCTACTTCTGTTTGGAAATTATGCAAGGAGAAGCCAGAGTCCAGTCAAGGTTAGAACCTGAAGTGGTTTTCTCAGGAGATTATGGCAGAAGCTAGGTACTGAGGAAGAGGGCAAGAGCGAAAACAAGTTACCCCAGGGTAGCAACATCCAGACAGGATCTCTTATATACAGGATGGAATTTTAAAAAGTCAAGGGGAACTTGCCTGAGAACAAAATCACAAACCAAGAATCGAGGCTGCAAAAATGAGTAAACAGAAGAAAACATGGACTATAATGAAGAAATAATATAAGGTAAGAGAAGCTAAGAGATTAAACTCAAAAGAAGAGAAAGAAAGCCTGTGTTAATGACAGAGACTCAGAGGGAAAAAAAAGTCTTGGCTACAAGGACTATAAAAGTGGCTGGAAGGAATGAAACAAGAAATAAAAAAAAGAAATGAGAGTTTGGGAGAAAAGATGGAAAAGAGAATAAATAGCTTAAAAAAGAAGATGGAAAACTTTATCCAAGTAGTAGACTCTTTGAAGAATATAATGGAACAACCAGAATTCAACAATTCCATGAGATAAAATATAAAAATAAAAATTCGAACAAAGTTAAAATTTGAAAAAAAAGAGAAGAAAATGTGAAGTTTGTACTATCACAAAGATTTGACCAGGAAAAGATTGAAGAGAAACAATTAAAGAATCAATGGATTTTTTGAAAACCAGGACCAAACAAAAAACTTAGACATCATATTTTAAGAAAACATAAAAGTGGGCACGGGCCCATGTCGGTAGTGGGGTTGGTGGCAGTGGCACTGGGATTCCGGGCCAGCTTCTCTCTGTCCTCCTCCGGTCGCCATGGTTCACTCTGGGCGGCTGCCAGAGCTTCTCAGCCATGTCTGCAGAATCTCATGGGTTAACAACAGAAGGAAGGAACCAAGTTATACATGACCTCAAAGCATCAGGATAGTCAGAATTAAATGAAAGAGATGCTATATATAAAGAATTGTTTCAAAATTTTTAATCAGGCTTTTGGATTTATGTCCCAAGTTGCACTACAAGTAGAAAAGATGAATCACCACCCTGAATGGTACAATGTGTATAACAAAGTCCAGATAACTCTTACTTCACATGACTGTGGTAGACTGACCAAGAGAGATGTAAAACTGGCTCAATTTATTGATAAAGCTGCTGCTTCTGTTTAACATCTTGCAACCACATGCAAATAATACTAAAATCTTGACTATGAAATATGTTGAAGACAATTTACACGACAAATTAACTTTGAAATTTCTGATTTTCCTTGTACTATGATAAAGATGTTTTACAATAAGTTCTTAAATAATAAAAAGATTTGAATTAAAAAAAAAAGAAAACATAAAAGTGAATCTAGAAAGAAACCCTAACTGAAAACATCAAGGAATGTTATGGCCTGAAAGCAAGGAAACTGCATTATACTATATAATATCACTACTTAATATATATACATGCACTGAATGGGATATCATCTTCCTTCAGAAAAGTTAATCAAATTATAGGGAGAATTAGACAAAAGAACTGTAATAGTTGGGGACCTTAATATGACCCTTCCAAATCTAGAAAAATCTGAAAAAATTATAAATAAGAAACAAGTTAAGGACTGGAATAGATAGACATGATAGAAACTTGGTGATTACTGAATAGGAATAGAGAGTTATGTATATATTTCTTTTCTTTTCTTTTTTTTGGCGTGAGGCAATTGGGGTTATGTGACTTGCCCAGGTTCACACAGCTAGTAAGTGTTAAGTGTCTGAGGCCATATTTGAACTCAGGTCCTCCTGAATCCAGGGCTGGTGCTTTATCCACTGCACCACCTAGCCGCCCCTATGTATATATTTCTCAGCTGTGTAGGATGCCTTCACAAATATTAGACATGTTTTAGGGTGTAAAAACTTCATAAACAAGTGGAGAAAAATTAAACACATTTTTTACTGATCATAATGCAATAAAAAGGGCATTTGAAGACAGGATTCAAAGTTAAATGGAAACTAATTTATTCTTAAAAAGCTAGTGAGTCAAAGACTAAGTCATAATAATAATTAATTTCAGCAAAGAAAACAATGAGACAATGTATACTTTGGGGATGAAGTCAAAGCAGTCATGAGAATTTTACATCTCTAAGCACTTTGATTAACAAAAGAAAAAAAGAACAAATCAATGCCTGTAACTAAAAAAACAATTAGAAAAGCAACAAATCCCAAACCCCTCAAAACACAAAAATACTAATTCTAAAATTCAAAGAAGACATAAACAAAACTCAAATTAAAAGCCACTAAAATGATAACTAAAATTAGGAGCTTTTTTTTTTTTTTTGGCAGGGCAATGAGGGTTAAAGTAACTTCCCCAGGGTCAAATAGCTAGTAAGTGTCAAGTGTTTGAGTCTGGATTTGAACTCAGGTCCTCCTGAATCCAAGGCCAGGGCTTTATCTACTTTGTCACCTAGCTGCCCCTGAGCTATTTTTTTAAACAAAGAAAATCAAAGTAACAAAAATGAAAAAGCAAACTTATAAATACATTTGTTAGCTAGTCCAATAAAATAAGAGAGGCCAGCCAAATTGCTTATATCAAAAAATGGAAAAAGAACTCAAAATAAATGAGGAGAAAGGGAATTTATTAGAAATTATTTTGTCTAGTTATATGACAAAAATTGATATCTTAAGTAAAATGAATACTTATAAAAAATAAAATGCCCAGATTAACAGACTTGTTATTGTTGTTTGACCTGTGATGTCATAACTTGCACTGAATTGGATTTAAGTGAGGGAGGGCTGTGCAAAGTCACAAACCTCATTCCCTCCTCCAGAGCCATCTGGGTTCAGTGGCAATACATACAACAGGATAACTGGAGATAGCCCTGGATGTTTGAAGGCAATTGGGGTTAAGTGACTTACTCAGGGTCACACAGCTAGTAAGTGTCTGAAGTGAGATTTGATCTCAGTTCCTCAGGGCCAGTGCTCTATCCACTGCATCACCTAGCTGCCCCAAATTAGCAGAATAATAATTAAAGAAGAATTAATTCTAATATTGAAACTTTTGCGATATTTTCAACATATGAATTTGCTTAATTGTAAGAAAAATTTTACTTTTTCTTTTTTTGGGGGGGTGGTGGTGAGGAAATATATACAGGAAATAGAAGGCAATGATAATGCTTAAGAAATGAAAAAGATTGAAGTTGAGTCAATGAATCATTAAAAAATTAACATGTTAGCAGAAGCACTAAGGATAATTTTTTTTAACATGATAAGAAGTATCTTTCTAAAACCAAAAACTAGTAATTACATGTTATTCACTCATTCAGTTGTGTCTGACTCTTTGTGATCCTGTAGACAATATCACTTCAATACTGTCCATGGAGTTTTCTTGGCAAAGATACTGGAAGGGTTTGTAATTTACTTCTCCAGTGGATTAAGGCAGAGAGGTTAAATGACTTGCCCAGGGTCACACAACTAGTAAGTGAATGAGGCCTGATTTGAACTCAGATCTTCTTCACTCTAGGTCCAGTCCTCTACTCACTGAACCATTTTAGTTGCCTTTGTATTACACACAAAGGGGAAATACTAGAAACTTTCTCAACAAATATAGAAGTAAAGCAAGTATTTTTCTTTTCTCTACTGTTATTTGACATAGTTCTAGAAATACTAACAATAGTAATAAGAGAAGAGAAAGAAATGAAAGGCATGAAGAGAGTCAAGAAGAAACAAAATTCTTGCTTTTTGTAGATGATATGATAGTTTAAAAATCCTGGAGGATCAGCAAAGAAACTGAGAAAATTAAGATCTTTAGCAAAGTATCAGGATACAAAGTAATTACACAAAACCCAAAATAGAAAGGAAAATCCTACTTGAAATTACTAGAAAATACATAAAATATCTGGGAGTTGATTTTTGAAGGGACAGTCAAGACCTAAATAGAAACAACTACAAAATAATTCTTTAATAAATAAAGAATAAATTTAAGTTTAGCTTAAATTTAAATTTAAAATAAGTTCAAATAACTGGAGGGCTACTCACTGATCATTTAAGGGACATGCTAATATAAAAAAATGATAATATTACCAAAATTAATTTAAAGATTTAGTTGTATATCAATCAAACTTCTCAGGAGATATTTTACAGAGCTAAACAAAATAATAACAAAATTCATTTGGAGGAACAGAAAATATAGAATGTTTAGAAATTTAGGAAAAAAAAGTAGCAGAGAAAGTAGAAACAACTTTAAAAATTCTAGACTATAAATTATATTATTAAGCAGTAATCATCAAAGCTATTTAGTACTAGTTTTAAATAAAAACAGAAAAGCACATCAATGGAATTGACTAGATGAGAAAAAATAAGAAACAAATGGCCTCAATAACATACTGTTTGATAAATCCAAAAAAATAAATTACCTAGCAAAGAATTCCCTTCTTGACAAGAGTTACTAGGAAAATAAGAAAGTAGTTTGGAAGAAATTAAGTTTTGACTAACATCTTATACCATATACACAGATAGCTATAGAAATAATAGAAGAACAAAAGCCGTTCCTAGTAAATAAGTGCTCAAAGAATACTAACACATTCTTCAAAGGAAAATCGCAAACTATTAACAACCATATGGAACACTGCTATAAATCACTACAAATTAGAGAAATCAAAATCAAAAGAACTCTTGAGGTTTCAGCTCATACTTAGAAAATTGGCTAATTGGACTAGGAAAAAAAAGATAATTGATTAGGGAACAGCTAAATAAGCTGTAAGTACATGAAGGTAATATTGCCAACTGTAACAAACAATGATTATGGTGAGTACACAGAAGCATGGGAAAACTTATATGAACTGATACAAAGTGAGATAAGGAGAACCAAGAAAACATGCAAATGGAGAACACAACAACACAATAAAAACTGAATGCTATGTACTTTTTGTGGGAGCAAGCGACAGCAATCAGAGTAGATGCCCATTGATTGGGCATTGGACAAAATTGTGGCACACGAATATTTCTGTGCTGTAAGAAGCAACAAATATGATGAATACAGAGAAACATTATGTACATGAACTGAGGTAAAATGAAACAACAAACTGAAATAAAATAAAATCTCGGCTTATCAAATGAGATAATATTTCTAAAGAACTTTGTAAACTTCTAAGCCATACAGAAATGCTTTATTATTCTTATTATTGTCCCATGTAAAGTAAGCAAAGCCAAGAAAAAAAATATACACCTGAACTACAGCAATGTACATGGAAAAAACATCTCCACAAAACAAATGAAAATGTATGTTTTGCTGCTTACTTCCTGACATAGAGACGATGGATTCAGAATACAGATGAAGACATTTCTTTGATGTGGCCAATGTGGGAATTTGTTTTGCTTGACTTTACATGTATGTAACAGGGATTTTCTTTTTCTTGCTCTCTCAAATTGGGTGGGTGGGGTGGAGGAAGAGAATGCATAATGAAAATAAAAATTTAATTTAAAATTTTAATAAATTTGAGGGAAAGAAAATGAATGTTACAAATTACCAAGAACAATCTTAGGCCCAAAGAAGAGATAAGAGAAGAAACTACAGGGGCAGCTAGGTGGTGCACTAGATAAAGCACCAACCCTGAATTCAGGAGGACCTGAGTTCAAATCCGACCTCAGACCCTTGACACTTACTAGCTGTGTGACCCTGGGCAAATCACTTAACCCTCATTGCCCCACACAAAAAAAAAAAAGAAAAAAGAAACTACCAGCCCCCCGCCCCCCACTGTCTTGGGGAGAGTATCGGAAGGTGTGGAGGCTATATATATTGTCAGATTTTTTTCTGATATATTGTTTTTTTCCCCCTCTACTTTATAATTTAATTTAATTTTTTTTAGGACTGGCTTTTCAGGAGGATAGAGGGGGAAGGATTCTGGGGAAATTTCTTGTTCACTTGTTCCAGTTGTCTCTGACTCTTCATAACCCCATTTAGGGTTTTCTTGGCAAAGATGCTGGAGTGGTTTTGCCATTTCCTTCTCCAGCTCATTTTATACATGAGGAAACTGAGGCAAATGAGGTTAAGTGACTTGCTCAGAGTCATCTAGCTAGTAAGTGTCTGAGGCCATATTTGAACTCACAAAGATAATTCTTCCTAATTTTAGACCTGGCACTTTATCCACTGAGCTACCTAGCTGTCATGAGGAGGAAATTTAGGTGATCTAAAAAGAAAAGTATCAATATGATTAATTAAGGGGCATCTAGGTGGCGAGGTGGATAGAGCAGCAGGCCTGGAATCAGACATCTTACTGAGTTCAAATTCAGCCTCAGCTATGAGACCTTGGGCAAATCACTTAACCCTGTTTGCCTTAGTTTCCTCATCTGTAAAATGAACTGGAGAAGGAAATGGCAAACTACTCCAGTATCTTTGTACAAATGGGGTCATGAAGAGTCAGACTTGACTGAAAAAATAACTTAACAACATCAAAAAGATTAATTAAAAATGTAATGCTATGAAATTATGATGACTAAGTTTGGCATAAGACATAAGAGAAGGCACTTCTCTCTCTTCTTTGCAGAGGTTACCTACACACCTTGGGTGTGGAACACCAACAGTCATGTATTGGTAGTTTTATTGAACTCTTTCCTGCTTTTCTTTTGTGTTCTTTGTTATAGGGAGTAGCTTTCTGAGGGCAGGAGGGGCAAGCACATATAGGGAAATATTGATGGTGTAAAAACCTAAAAGCGGTAAAAAAATTTAAAAAATGTACAAAAGAAAAGAAGTGGAGGCCTCCCTCCTGCTATTTAACTTACTCTATTCCCACAGCAAAATGGAGCAAAAAGATAGGGTCTAATAAAGTTGGGGGGGGCACCTTAGAAGTTTCTAGACAGTCATGCTACAGGTCTGGATGCCATCCCTGGGCTAATGTAACCTGTTTCTAGGGAATGTGTGCATGAGCATGTGAGGATCCATCCCTTTTTAAAAAATCACATTCAATGGTTGCTTGGCTGATGGTGCTGGAGGGCAGGGGCTGTCTATGAAATTAATCATGTACAATCTTTTTCAGTTCAGAGCAACAAACACATAAGTTCCTAACAGTAGAAGTGCTGTGGTTAGCAAAAGAAAAAGGATGGAGGGAGGTGGGGGTTGGGGACGGGACGGTGGTGGGGGGAGGGGGAAGGCCAGGCACCACAAAGTAAAACTTTAGGTGATTTGAACAACACACTGGAGAGCCTCTACTCATTTTCCAGTCTTATAAGCAGTATGTCTTAAAAAGGACAATGGGAAATGTGAAACGCTTATAGAAATGGTGACAGGGGGCAGCTAGGTGGTGCAGTGGGTGGAGCGCCGGCCCTGGAGTCGGGAGTGCCTGAGTTCGGATCCGGCCTCGGACGCTTAACACACACTTACTGGCTGTGTGACCCTGGGCAGGTCACTTAGCCCCAATTGCCTCACTAAAAAAAAAAAAAAAAGAAATGGTGACAGACAGAAAGCCCGAATTGGAACACTTGGGAAATCTGGAAAACCAACAGGACTTCCATTATGACATCCACATTCCATATCCCTGTCCTATGTCTCTATACCTTAGTAGTATAAAATAAAAGTCAGTTAATAAGCACCTATTATGCACCATGGTTTGAGGGTTTCTTGTCTAGCTGAATGAGCTTTGTTGCTAGGAGCACTAGGGCTATATTTGTGAAGCCAGTTGGACTGAGTAGAAAGAGCCAGACTGATGTTTATTCTTCTCATGTGGAATGTTTGCAGCTAGATTTAGTAGATGTTTACCATTTCAATTATTAGCTGTTGCAATGGTTGAATATTAGGGGCCTGAAATATTTTGATACTCCTAGAATTATTGAATATTTGCTATTATAATCATGAGCTCTTTGCTTTAATAATGATAGCATTTATAAAGTGTGTTAAGGTTTATAGAGAACTTTTTATTATCTCATTTGTTCCTCACAACAAACATGTGAGATAAGGGCCTTTAATATCCCCACCATAAAGATAAAGAAACTGAGGCCAAAAAAAAGGTTAAGTGACTTTGCCAAGGTTACACAGACAGTAAGTGTCCAAAGCAGGGTTTGAACCCATATCTTCCGGATTTCAGGTCCAGTACACTCTATTTAGCAGCTAAATCAATATCAATATTATTACTGCTTTTTGCTATCAATGTTATTAGCTACTGAAATTATTAGATATTTTTTCTTTTAATTACTAGCTATTCACTTTGATTTCTTGACAGTCCCTGAATAACTAATGACATTATAACAAGTACAGAAACACCTCTCCTCTTTTAAAAAAAAAATGGAAATTATTGGATATTTTCCATTTTAATTATTAGCTATTCCCTGTGATTTCTTGACAGTCCTCAAGTAATTACTGACATCAGAACAGGTACAGAAATACCTCCCTCCTCTTTTTTAAAAAATTGAAATTATTGGATATTTTCCATTTTAATTACTAGCTTGAATTCACTGTGATTTCTTGATTGTCCTTGTGTGACAACTGACATTATCATCATAAGGAAACGTCCCCTCCCCCCTTTTAAACTTAAATCACCTAATGTCTGATGTCACCAAATACTCAATGTCTTGTGACAGTAGCTCCGTTCCTGGCTCCGGCACCTCTGATTAACTCGGAAGCCTAGCAACGGAGGTAGCTGGCAGTGACCGAGAGAGAGCTCCTTGGGGTCAGTGGAGCCGTGGAGAAGCAGGTGCCACAGCCAGTTGTGAAACGGGAGCTAGGAGAGCAGCACCCCCCGAGCGAACTTATCAGCTGCTCATTCCCTGATGGCTTTGGAAGTTCTTGTGATTTAATTTCAGGCATGACAGGAGAGGCTCAGGACAGTTCCAGGAGCTATAGGCCAGAGAGAAGATTTAAAGAGCCCTCTTGGAGAGTCCTGGAGAAGGGGTCGCCTTGGTTATGGACCCCTTCTGTCTAACCTCCGTTGTGAAAGGAGATCCGGGCATGGAGCCATCACAGCTTCCTATGCCTGCATGTATCACTCCGGTCCTGGGAATATGCCCGATGTGTGACCTCAGCGGGGAGGAAAAACTCTCTTTGGGGGGAAAACCTACCTCTGGGCTGGGATGAGCTTGAGCCAAGTCCCCTTCACTCATGATCCTCTGGCCCAGAGTCCATATTTATGTTACAAACATGGGATTCATCAGCTCTAGAGAAATCCCAGCCCAAACAGAGCAAACTCAAGAGTTTCTGCTGTCCAGTCCCCAGGAGGGGGCATTCCCAGAGCCGTGGGAACCATGAGGAATGGCTCTGACTACTTAGGGCTCTTTAGAGCAATGGTCTCCAAACGGTTTTTTGGTGGCACAAAAATAAAAGTTTAAAAATAAAAGGATGAGATAAAAATAAGATCAACAATATTTTAAAAATGATTATCTTATTGATGCAAAACCCCCCTTTGTGTTCTCACTTTAAAAATATGCTAATTTTTAGCCACAGTGGTGTGATTGATTATGTTTTGTTATTTCTGAAGCTGTGGTTTAACAATTAGTCATGCAGTGATTTAAAGGTCTGGTTCTAAATTCAGTTGATTTCCGCTCTTGGTTTTTGAGTGGTTGTCACTGTTGAAAAAGATATGGGCAGACCCAATCAGAAGTACATTATTGTCTGTGCTTGGTAAATGACAACACTCCTTTTTTTATTCTTATCCATCAATTTTCCAAAGTTTTTTGTTGAATCATAGCTAGTACATTTCCCCTCCATCTTGATGGAAAGTAGGGGTTGGGGCATAGCCTCTGGAGATCAGGTGCTCCATCCAGAAGGTGGCTATAGTGGGTGGGGAGATGGAGGCAGTACCATCTGTGGTGAGATGCTTGGGGAGGCCCTGGGTTCCCGGTGGCAGATGACCTTTTTTATTTGTTTCTAAATTGTCCAGTCGGCTGGGGGATGGGTGGGTGAGTCTTGGGAGTGGGCTTGCAAATCTGAGATTTATCTGAGCCCTCTACCCACTGCTGCTGCCCCTCATCTCTTGTTAGTTTAGTTACTGACTGTTCCTCATGGGCTCTCATTCCTGAAGTTCCTCCCAGGCTCACTGTCAGTTTCTCTTGGGTTAATGGGTTGGCTTTCCAAAGGGTTTGGGCTGGGGGTGGGAGAAGAGGGTCATGGGAACAGTTATAGCTCTTCAGTCTAGCTGCCCAGGGCATAAGGGAGTGTCTCCCTTATGTCTCCCCTCCTGGGCCAGCCTGGCCTCATGGAGGTCCTATCATCCTGGGATTTTTTTCATGCTGTGCTTTCAGTCTGTCCTGGATTGTGGAGCGATTCTTTTATCCATCCTCCTCCCAGGATGAGACCCAGGAAGGATGGCTGGAGTAAAGTAGGATGTGGCTATCTTTGGAGCAGCTAGTCCTTCCCCAGGCAGGGTCAGGGGTCTGGGGTCAGAGGTGTGTATGAAGCTCAGTCAGGGGACATGGTGATGGGAGTGCTGCTGCAGTAGAGAGGAGGACAGGGATACATGGGGTGGGGGAAGGAGGGAAGTAGGCAGGTAATGACTACATGGCAACTTGAGTGCAGGCTGGGAAGGGGGGCAGTGGAGGAGGCTTCGAGTGCCAAGAACAGTTGATGCTATTCTCCTCAGTCCTAATATTTTGTTTGAGTTCCCCAGTGGACCGTCTTGTGCACTACCGTGTGTGTGTGTGTGTGTGTGTGTGTGTGTGTGTGTGTGCCCCACCTTGTAGATTGCTGATCTAGAAACTGCTAACTTTGTTTTCTCTACAGTAAAATCCATGCAATCAAACCAATTGTGAGCATGCTCCTTATGTCAGGCCACTGCAGTCTTTTGAATACAAAAGCTCAGGCCAAAGACAATCTAGGCAGCTGCACAGCTAAGGCAGCCTCCCTTTCCAACACTGGTGGTTGAGTGAGCCTTAAAACACCTGGGGCTTGTCTGCTTAAACCACTTGCCTTAGGCAAGGATAGTTCTCAGGCTATATCCAAAAATTCATAGTCTGTCTAGTGCTAAAGATTAAAACTCAAAGCTGGTATTTCTGGGGCACCTGGGTGACCTCTGAGCCAGAATCCAGCCTCTTCTCCATAGATGATGAAAAGGCAATTGGGGTTAAGTGACTTGCCCAGGGTCACACAGTTAGTGTCAAGTGTCTGAGGCTGCATTTGAACTCAAGCCCTCCTAAATCCAGGGCCAGTGCTCTATCTACTGCACCACCTAGCTGCCCCTTAAACTCTAGATGTTAGCAGATACTGCAGGCTCTCAAACAAGACCAGCATCTTCTCAAATAGGGGAAAGAAGGTTCTGCAAGAAAAGGGAAGTGGAGAGAGGGAAGAAGCTGGATTGTGGAATAGATGATGTCAGGAAGGCTAGAAGGGAAAGACAGCTTTGGACCGAGGACAAGTGGAATGTACCTGATGGTCGGGCCTCTATGACATAGCGGGTGATAGGGCCCTTGCCAGGGTCTCCACTAGACCAGTGAATGGCGATGGCTGAGCTGTACCGGATGATGATGGGAATTCCAGGGGGTCCGGGAGCACCTGCAAGAATTCAAGGTCAATCAATCAATCAGTTCTTGTTCTTGTTTGTCTTTCATTCTCTCTCTCTCTCTGTTTTTGCAGGGCAATGAGGGTTAAGTGACTTGCCCAGGGTCACACAGCTAGTAAGTGTCAAGTGTCTGAGGCTGGATTTGAACTCAGGTCCTCCTGAATCCAGGGCTGGTGCTTTATCCACTGTGCCACCTAACTGCCTCCTGCCCTTCATTATCAAAGAGGACCATGGCATCAGGTTGATGTCATGACTTACACTGAATTAGATTTAAATGAGGGAGGGCTGTGCAAGGTCACCAACGTCACTCTCTCCTACGGAGCCATCTGGCAAGATATACATCAGGACAACTGGAGATGGCTCCGGATGTTTAAGGCAATTGGGGTTAAGTGACTTACCCAGGGGTCACACAGCTAGTAGCTAGTGAGTGTCAGAGGTGAGAGGTGAGATTTGAACTCAGGTGCTCTTGACTCCAGGGCCAGCATTCTAGCCACTGTGCCGCTTGGCTGCCCCAATCAATCAGCAATTATTTATTAATTACCAAACCTAGGAACTGTGCTAAGCACTAGTACAAAGAATGAAACAATCCCTACCCACAATGAGTTGGTCATGGAGGGGCAAGTATATGTGTGTATGTATGTATGTATGTATGTATGTATTTACCTATCTATATGGCATAAAGTCAATTACAAATATATACAAATTAGGGATAGAGTCAAATCAAGAAACATTTATTAAGCACTTACTAGGTGCCAGGCACTATGTAAAGCGTCAGGGATAATAAGAAAGGCAAAAACAGTCTCCGGGCCCTCAAGGAACTCATAAACTAATCGGGGAGATGACATGGAAACAACTATGTACAAACGAGATATATAGGATAAAATGGGAGATTATCCCAGAGGGAAGGCATTGGCATTAAGGAGAACCAAGAAAGGCCTCTTACAGAGGGTGGAGTTTTAGTGGAGACTTGAAGAAGGCCAGGATTTGGAGATGAGGGAGAGCACTCAGGCATGGAAGAGAGCCGGTGAAGATGAGCAGTGAGGAGCTGGAGTGCACTGTGTGAGGAATGGCAAGGAGACCAGAGTCACTTGATTCTTGAGCATGTGAAGGGGAATAACAGGTAAGAAAAATGGCTGGGGAGGAAGGTGTGCATGCATAACTCATTGGGAACTGCCCTATCTTCTCATCTTCCCCCGGGGCTGCTAAATTGAGGAGCATTTAGAGAAAAAAAAAAGGAACTCTGTTGTCTGGAACTTGGTAGGCCTTCAATATATGTTTGCTGATTGACCTAAGATTTCACCTGTGAGGCCCAATGCTTGCAATAGTCTAGCGTTCTATTAGGCATGTACCCAATCCTCTTAAATGTTTCCTGTATAGAAATGGGAAGCCAGAGGAGGCGGCGGTGGTGATGTGACTGAAGGCATCATGGCCCAAGACATATAAGTGAATAGTTGGGCAGCTAGGTGGCACCATAGTGCACAGAGCACCATGAATCTTCCTGAGTTCAAATCTAGCAGTAGACACATACTATTGTGACCTTGGACAAAATTACTTTTCTTTTGTGTCTCAGTTTTTTCATATCTAGTAAAATGATGTATCTAGACTAGGTGGCCTCTAAAGTACTTGCCAGGTATAAGTTTATGATCTTATAAATCCTGACTCTGCAACTGGCTGCTTGTATGACTTTGAGTAAGCCCTTCCTAGGGCTCAGTTTTCCCATCTGTAAAATGGGAATAATGATAGCACCCACATCCTGGGTTTTTCTGGGGATCAAAGAAGATAAGACGTGTAAAGTACTTTGCAAACTTCCAAGTGCTTTGTAAGTGCTAGCTATTAATATTGCTATAATCTCTGAGGCATAGTCATCCATGGGTCAGACATTCATAGTGGAGGCCCCATTACTAGAAAGCCACTTCTGAAAAGACAGATATGTTTCCTGGGAGGAGAGGGAGGGCTCATCTTGTCCCCTCTGGCCCTCTTGTTACCAAAGATGAGTTTATCAGAGTAGCTAATTGTGACCACTGAAGGTACAGACAATGCTTTACCTTTGTGGAGGAAACATAGGACAAAGAAGTTTCCAGTTCACTGGAATAAGGTGGGGAGCAGGCCATCGATGAACACTGGGTGGCAGGAGGAGGGCAGTTTGAGGGGCAGCACCAGGGCAGACCTTGGTTGCTTGGTGTATCAGATCCCTCTTACACTGAAATGTCTAGGGAGCGTGTTGAGCAGAGTAGGGTGGGGTAGAGGAGGAGGTTTGGGGAAAGGTGAGGGAAATGCTGACAATGTAGAGCACTTAAGACAAACTTGGCTCATTTTACAAAATCAACTCTGCTGGGAAGTCAGGTCAAACACGGAGAAGCTGCCCAAGTCTGGAATGTTGCCGTCTGATGACCGGCAGGGCCTGGATGTCACAGAAGTGTCACTCACACTGTCTTAGGACTGATCATAGACTTAAAGCTGAAAGGGACCTCAGAGGCTGACCCCTTCACTTTGTAGTCGAGGAAACTGAGCCCAAGGGAGGCTAAGTGGGGACCTGCAGACCTTGGCAACTCCTAATCACAGGATCACAGATGTAGGGCTAGAACGTAGAGGTAAGGGGGCACTTAGGTGGTGTAGTGGATAAAGCACTGGCTCTGGATTCAGGAGGACCTGAGTTCAAATCCAGCCTTAGATACTTGGCACTTACTAGCTACGTGACCCTGGGCAAGTCACTTAACCCTCATTGTTACACACACACACACACACACACACACACACACAAAGTCTCTTAGAAGGTAGACGTAATCCAGTCTGACTCTCCCTCTTTCATTTTACAGGTGAGGAAAATGAGGACTAAGGTCACCCCAGATAATAAGTTATGACCTTATAATTTCTTTTTCTTTTCGACCTTATAATGTCTAAATCCTTTCTTCTTTCCTACCCATCCATCCCACCCTCTGGTCCTGGCATTATCATGGCTGAGAAACAGAAAGTAGTTGAGGTGATCAGGCTGGGGTGGTGGGGTGACAGTCCACTGAATGGGTATGTTTATAACATCCTCAGAACATGAGGGCTCAGAACATAGGGTGGAGTTCAGGGTCCATGCAATCCAGAGACAAGAAAAGTCACACTAAGTGCACCTTGACCTCTCATCTCTCTTCAGATCAGAAATTTTTGGCAATGTCCTAGCCCCATTACCTGGCTGGGAGGGAACAGGAATATAGTTTTAGGAGAGAGAAGCAGTTTATACTTACCCCAGATACCTTTTCCCCTTACACCTACTTGGCTGGATTTTCTTTTTTAAAAGACCAACATCTGGTGGTTCTAATCTGGTTCATTTAAAACCCTCTAGTTAAAATTAGACTTTTTTATGGGTCCCCTCCCCCCACCCCTTTCTCTTCAGAGGGTTAAGCAGTCTGGGACACTTTATGGCTTAGTCTAAAACAAACCGTCCCTGCTTGCATATCACTGGTAAGCTTGCCCACTGATTGGCCTGCTGGCTTTCTTCTCTTCCTGGTATTTGTAAGGGAAGTAAGTGGGCAAGGTGGCTTGGCTGAGCAGTGCCATGAATTTTAGGGGCAAGGACTGGGGACAGATGAAGCCTGGGAAAGTCAGTGGGGAAGTTGGGGGGTGGGGCCTAGAGGGGGGAAGTCTCTAGGGCAAGATTCTTGTTCATGGGGTACCCTGGGGACTGAGGCACAGTTCAGTGAGAAGGGGATTGGAAATGGAATGCGACCAGAAATCCCAAACAAAAACTGGCCTGCCAGAAACAGTGTGGTGAAATGAACTACTTTTTTTTGTTTGTTTGTTTTGCTTTGTTTTGTTTTGGTGAGGCAATTGGGGTTAAGTGACTTGCCCAGGGTCACACAGCTAGTAATTGTTAAGTGTCTGAGACCGGATTTGAACTAAGGTCCTTCTGAATCAGGGGCCAGTGCTCTATCCACTGCAACACCTAGCTGCCCCATGAACTATCTTTTGTAGTAAAAAAGCAAAGGAGGTAATAGCTGGAGGCTTGACTCACTTTCTTCCCATTGCTGCTGACTTGGGTTTGGATTACTTGCGTAGTAGAAAGAGTGGAAAGTTTCTCCTTTTGGAAAAGAATATTGCCTGTGATACTTGTATATTTGGAGTTGGAGGACCCAGGTTCGAATCCTGGCTCTGTACTTTATCACTTATGTGACCTTGGGCAAACCTCTCTCTTTAGGCCTCAGTTTCCTCATTTGTAAAAAAGGAGACTTGACCAGATGATCCCTCTGGTCCCTTTCAGCTCTAAGTCTTCTATCATTTGTTGCATTTTTTTTGGCTTGAATTCAGCACGCAGGCCATCCCCTTTGATAGGTGTTTTTCTTTCAAACACAGGGATTATTCTTATCTACTATCACAGCCTTTAGCTGACTCATTGGGTTTTGGGCAGGGTAGGACTCCCACATGGAGTAAGGAGCATGGGGCTTAGTGACCTGGATGGCTGGGTGGGGGTGACTTATACTAATCTCTCTTTTCTAGGAGAGCAAGCAGCAGTGGCATGAGCTGCTGGACGCAGTCCAGTACCCTGCTAGTTTGGGGATTTGTCTGGCCCACGTGGAGGATGTTGTCCTAACCCGGTGACTTGGAGTCTCTTCTAGGGATTAACTGGACCACTCCCCAGCTTTTCTTGACAAAGATCTCAGCTGAAAGGATGCTTCAGGCGGAGCTAAAATAGGAGAGGGACAGCTGGTGCTTAGTTGGCCCCTCCTTACCTTCTCCGGGCCCTGTGGTGATATTGGCTTCGATTTCTGGCCCATAGGTGAAGGTCTTGGCCCGAATTCGGAATCTGTAGGTCATGCCCTCTGCTAGGTCTTTCACTTTCAACCACAAGGGGCTGTTCCCCTTTACATCGACAGTCACGATCTTGCTGACCCCTGTGGAACCAAGCACAAAGAGTGGGGATTGCAGGGATAGAGGTTGCCCAGGGATTTATTGGAGGGGGGGCTGTACTATAAGAGGCAATAGGATATAGTGGAAAAGGAAGGGAGGTAAAATCAGCAGTATATCATCTCCCCGACGACAGAGGAACTGTTTGGTCTTTATAAACCCAGTGCCTAGCATATAGTCAGTGCTCCTGTTCTGGGAGGTATTTCCCCTTTCCCATTTTTTTCTTAGGATCAGGGAGTCAGAGAATAGTGAATCATATCTAGTAGCAGGGAGAAGGCATTGATTGTAACACAAGTGACAGATAAAAGATAAGACTTTTGCTGTGCTACCATATCTAAGGGGATTCTCATTCCTTTCTTCACCCATGAATTGTTATGAAAGCCTGGGGGGCATTCACCTGTCAGAAATCCTGGGTCTTTGTCTTTGGACAACCCTAAAGAAAGCTACTTGGACCTCAGTTTCCCCTTGTGGAAAAGAATACTGCCTGTACTACTTGTATGACTAAAGACGACTTAAGCAGCAGAGATAAAATGGGATTAAAAGTACTTGGCCAGGGGCAGCTAGGTGGCGCAGTGGATAGAGCACAGGCCCTGGAGTCAGGAGTACCTGAGTTCAAATCTGGCCTCAGACACTTGACATTTACTACCTGTGTGACCCTGGGCAAGTCACTTAACCCTAATCAATTGCCTCACTAAAAAAAAAAAAAGTACTTGGCCAAAGACTAAGGGCTGGGGTGGGTGGGGCAAAGGGGACTTTTAAAATGTCTGTGTGTAATTATTCTTAGATATCAAATGTTTTTTTTTTTTTTTGGTGGAGCAATGAGGGTTAAGTGACTTGCCCAGGGTCACACAGGTAGTAAGTATCAAGTGTCTGAGGCCGGATTTGAATTCAGTTCCTTCTGAATCCAGGGCCGGTGCTTCATCCAATGCACCACCTAGCTGTCCCCTTAGATATCAATTAAAACTAATGCTGCTAAGAGAGAGAGAGAGAGAGAGAGAGAGAGAGAGAGAGAGTGTGTGTGTGTGTGTATATGTGGGTGTGAGATCATTAAGAGGGATAGTGGAGGGGCAGTTAGGTGGTGCAGTGGATAAAGCACCGGCCCTGGATTCAGGAGGACCTGAGTTCAAATCCAGCCTCAGACTCTTGACACTTACTAGCTGTGTGACCCTGGGCAAGTCACTTAATCCACAGTGCTCCACAAAAAAAAAAAAAAAAGAAAAAAAAGAGGAATAGTGGAAGGAAAGGAAGAGGGTGAAGTTTAGCAAGAGAATCTTGTCACCGACTCATCTGTGGCAACACATAAGCCATCAGCCCACTGACAAACTGATCAAGGCAAAGTGCTTTGAGATCCTTGGCTGAGAACCTTTCTGGATGGACTGAAAAGGTGGTCACTGCCATGTGTACTTCCTCCACCAGTTCTCCTCTTGCTTTCAGAGAACACAGCCCTGATCCCGGTTCCCTCCCCTGTGATCCTATCTCTTTCTTGGGGCCCAGCTTCCCATATTACGTTCTCCAGTTTGACAATACACAGAGCTGCTTTGGAAAAGAGAGCCCTGGGCACGCAGGTGGCAGCAGGGAAGACTGAAGGGCCATTGTTTTGTGGACAGGGCCCTTGGGGCTGACCCAGAAATGTTGGCCAGAGGCTGTGTTCCCAGGGTCCAATGGGTTCTCTCTGCTCCGTGTCCTGATGAATCTTCCCAGCTGGATTCTGGGGGAAATCTGGAGGGAGCTTGGGGGAAGTTTCCAGAGTGAGGGTAAGAGTAGGGTGACAACCTGGAGACACTCACCTTCAGTGTCCTGTAATGTCACCTGGCCCAACCCTAGGCCCTTCCAGGGCTCTCCTTTGGGATTTATGGGCACTTGGCTTCTGCTGGGCTCAATGTACCCTGGTTACTGTCGGGGCAGCCATCACTATGGAGGGATCCAGCAGCTGTCCAAGGGTCACATAGTAAAATCCTGTCTGGGCTTAGAGGACAGGATGGGGAAGGATCCAAAAGCTCTGGGAGAAGCTGCTTTGGGGAAGAGCAGTGGGAGGGAACTTCTGCAGGGTACAGGAGACCTAGATCCAAATATCAGAGGAGGATATAAAAGGCTTGGGGAGGGGGCAGCTAGATGGCGCAGTGGTTAAAGCACCAGCCCTGGCATCAGGAGTACCTGAGTTCAAATCTGGCCTCAGACACTTGACACTTACTAGCTGTGTGACCCTGGGCAAGTCACTTAACCCCCATTGCCTGCATAAAAAAAAAACAAAAAAGAAAGAAAAGGCTTGGGGAGAGGAGGAGATGCCCTCCAGGACAGGACCAGGGGAAGGAGAACTGACAAGGCAAAGCCTGAGCAAGGTTGGACATCTGGATCCTGTATGTCACTGCCCCCTAGAAACTTTGTTTTCATTGTAACCCTCAAGACTTACCACAAAATTAATAATTGGATGCCACTGAGGATAGAGTATTCTGGCATGAAATACTTGTTCCTTTGTAAAAACTGAGTATTAAAAAGAGGCACCTGCACATCCTTACCCTAGCTGTGGGGCAGCTGGGTGGCTCAGTGCCACCTAGCATCAGGCCTGGAGTCAGAAAGACCTGAGTTCAAGTCTGGCCTTAGACACTTAGTAGCTGTGTCACCTTGGGCAAGCTACTTAAAAAAAAAATCATTGTTTGCCTCAGTTTCTACATCTACAAAATGGGAATAATATTAGCCTCTATCTCCCAGGGTTGTTGTGAGAATCAAATGAGATAATTGTAAAACACTTAGCATAGTGCTTGGCACAAAGTAAGAGCTATATATAAATGTTACTACTACTACCACCACCACCACCACCACCACTACCACTATCTCAGCTCTGCCAAGAGACCAAGGTTATAAGGTTTAGGCAGTGCCACAAATGAAGTTCTCATATGCTTCCTGCTGCTTTTTAATCTCACCAAGGACTCCAGGCCTGCCCATCTTCCTGAGACTTTATGTTTTACTTAGATGAACCTTAGTTCTATTTCACCTTGTCTGCCTTCCAGTGAGCCATGGAATCAAGAGACCTGGGTTCTAATCCTGCCTTGGCCTTAACCTGCTGTGTTACCTTGGGAAAAAAAAATCACTTCGCCTAAGGGAAAATCCATCCATGCTGAAAGGATGCAGTGAGATCAAAAAGCTTTGGAACCAAGAGGCTCATAGGGATACAGAGCCGTCACTTACCATCCACTGGAGTGCAAGGCTCGTAGATTAGCCGGTAGCCCTCAAGGACGCCATTGGGGAAGAGTGGAGGTTCCCAGGACACATTCACTGAAGTTGTGGTCAACTCGCTGAATTTGACCGCACTGGGTGCACTAGGAGCTGGGGGGGGGGGGGAGGAGACAACAGTTCTTCAGAATTCATCGCAAAGCCCATGCAATCCATTTCCCTGTTCAGCTGAACGATGAAAGGCTGTCTAATACCCTTGGCGGGATGCAATCATTCTCAAGTTCAGCTTCTCCCCTTTTTTGGAGATCCCCAATCTAAACCGCCTTCCCAACTCTGTCTTAGGCCTCGGCATCCTGACACATCTGGTGACCTGACATTCTGAGGCCCACGTGCTGAGACCCCTGAGAAAACAGAGCACAAAGGAATCCAGTAGATCCCAGGTCTTTTCTTCAACATTCATTTGGCATTGACCTCACAAGAGTCACCGGAGGAAGGGATTTATCCCACTCTGCGGTTGAGGTTTCCCAGCTAGAGGGGGAAGGCCAAGACCTTCTGGGCCCCTTAGGTTACTGTGGGGCAGAGAGATTTCCTTTGCTTTCAAATTACACCTTGAAAATTCTAGGGGGAAGGTGGGGCCAGAGAAGGAGAGAGAGACAACAAAAGAAGGTGTGTAGAAAAGCGTTTTTACAAGAAGAGGAGACAAGACCCGGACCCTGGGGAAGACTCCCAGAGCATCAATGGACACGTCTCCATAGGCCTCTGAGGCTGCCAGGGCCTCCCAAGGAGGAATCAGAGAGCCGGAGACCGGGGATCTGTTGAGTCCATTCAACCCTCTGACAGAAGATGTTTTCATAGCCTCCAGACCCCTGGAGTGACATTGAAAACACAAAGTCTGGGGAGCCAAGTAGGGGGAGAGGGGAAGGGGAGGAAGGGAATAAAAAAAAAACCCCAGCGACAACATCCCAGTCCACCAATGCTTCAGAAGCCTGCCAGGAGGCACCGGCACTGATAACCGTGGTTATTATTGTCCGGCTCCACCTTCCCTCTGAATTGGAGCTAGTCCCAGAGGCGACTTCCGTCTCGGACTCTGGGGAAGTCGCGTCTGCCAGCGGTCTTTGAAGGGGGAAAGTTCACTGAAGTCTAGCGTTGCCCCCCTGTACCCTGGGCTTACAAGGAAAATGGAGACAGAACACAATGTCCTTTCTCTTCCAGGCGGGTGAAGTTTCTAAATAACCAGGGAGTATGTAGGCAACTAATTATACCAACAGGAAGGAGAAGGGACCCAGATATTAAAAAAAAAAATCAAATTCAACCCTTTTCTATTTGACTTTGGAGTATGCTCAGAGATATATACACTCACACGCAGACATCTGCTTCCCACTGTTTTTAGTCTTGGCTTAGATTGTAGGCATGGCAGATCGGGATGGCAAAGAAGACCGAAGGTGAGGGAAAATTGTCCCCCAAATGGATAACTGGACACTGATTATAAAGTTTAGAATTCTAAAAGCCTATGAGAAGTAAGGAAACTCCCTCTGTTGTTTGGGGGCAGGAGGTTGAATGTTGTTTCTCCTTAGTTCCCAAAGAGGACCATGACATAGGGGTGATGTTGTGACTTGCGCTGAACTAGATTTAAGTGAGGGGAGGGCTGTGCAAGGTCACCAGCCTCACTCTCTCCTCTAGAGCCATCTGGCAAGATATATATCAGGACGACTGGAGATGGCCCCGGATGTTTAAGGCAAGTGGGGTTAAGTGACTTGCCCAGGGTCACGCAGCTAGTAAGTGTCTGAGGTGAGATTTGAACTCAGCTCCTCTTGACTCCAGGGCCAGTGCTCTATCCAATGTGCCACCTAGCTGCCTGGCTGGATGAAATAATCCAATCCAATCAGGAAATCAAACTTGTCCCATCCCTTCAAACACAAGAGGGGCAAAGGAAGCTGTTGGGGAGCCATATAGAGCTACAGGATGCTTGTCATGGCTGGAATGGGTTCCTGGGAATGGAAGGATGGGTAGCAGAGAGACAGCAGTACTAGGTGAGTGAAGAGGAAGTAGGGAGATGAAGTGGGAAAACAGGAAGGATTACAAGGCAGCAGAGAAGTATCATAGGATGGGCAAAGCCAGGGATGCTTGAGGTCAAGCTGGAAGAGATAGAGGAATGAGATCTCTGTACTTCCCACCAGTTAGTTCATCATGGAGATTGCTTCTCTCTTCTGTTCCTGCTACACCTTAGATCTCAGCCTCTCTTTCCTATTCACCACCACCCCCCTTTTTTTTTTTTGCTTTTGCAAGGCAATGAGGGTTAAATGACTTGCCCAGGGCCACACAGCTAGTAAATGTCAAGTGTCTGAGGCCAGATTTGAACTCAGGTTCTCCTGAATCCAGAGCCGGTGCTTTATCCACTGCGCCACCTAGCTTTCCTCTTCCCTTTACTCTTTGTACTTGAACAAAGACTACTATTGCCCTGGTACTTGACATGGGTACATCAGGACTGAATAATAATAATAATAAAATCTTCCTCTCTCTAAGGAGCCCAGTAACCGGGCAGGGAGGTGCTCCTTTCCTGAGCCAGAACACAATCTCAGCTCCCACATTCCCTGGGACAAGGAGGATGTGGGCAGTATCTCCCATAGCCAACCTGCTTGCTGGGTTCGTCCTTGGCTGGGGGCACTCCGTGGCCCATCCCCCGCAGCATTGAAAGCTGCCACACTGACCAGGTAAGCGGTATAGCCAGTGAGGTTCTTGAGCTTCACGCCATTCTCAGGCAAGAAGAGTGTCTTGAGCCGTTCTGTGCCGTTCCGCCGTTGAGCTTCCCAAAAATAAATCTGTGGGCAGAGGTAATTGGAGGGAGGTGGGTGAGGCTCAAAACACTGGGGCTCTTGGGCTCCCCAGTTCCCATAAGACATGGGCCTTTTGAGTCCTTTTCAGGAATCAAAACGAATAACTTTTCAGTGGCCCTTCCATAACCACCAGGAAGAAACACTTGTTCTCCCTTATGTTTACCTACAGAGAATGTCTCTGATAGACTGTGGGAGTCTGAGAGAGAAGGAACCAAATCCCTGTCTGAGGTCTGTGAAACTACTATATACAGATTATTTTCTTTAAAGCATGTTTCAAATTTAACATATTAGTTCTAACACTGCCTTGCTTGTCTATGTCCCCTTCTGAAATTCCTTCTGCTTCTTTTAGAATTTAAAAGAATCTTATTGATGCTTCTTTTTTCTTTTCTTTCTTTTTCTGTTATCACTATCACTCCATTCCTACTCTTTGTTTCCCCCTCCCCCAGCCTTTAAAAAAGATTTAAGCTCTTGCTTTAATCAAATATAGTCAAGTGAAGCAAATAAGCATGTTGGCTATATTGAAAATGTATGCCTCGTTCAGTCCATTATTTCTCGGCCAAGAAGGGGGAAGCGGGAAGCGGGAAGCGGGAAGCATGATTCATCATGGGTCTTCTGGAGTCCTGACTGGTCATTGCATTACTCAGAATTCTTAAGTCTTTCACAGTTGTTTTGATTATTTCATTGAATACAATCTTGTAGTCATAATAGAAATTGTTCTCCTGGTTCTAGTCACTCCATTCTGCATTACATCACATAAGTCCTTCCTAGTTTTCTCTGAAACCAGCCTTTTCATCATTTTTTATGGTACAATAGTACTATGTAACATTCATAATACTAAAATTTGTTTGGCCATTTATCAATTGATAGCATCAATTTATTTTATTTATTTATTTTTGCTATTATAAAAAGAGCCACTACAAATATTTTTGTACATGTGACTTATTTTCCTCTTCTTTGATCTCTTTGGGATTATATACACCTAGTATTTATCTAGGTGGCACAGAGTACCAGGCCTGGAATCAGGAACACCTATCATCATGAGTTCAAATCTGGCCTCAGATACTTCCTAGCTGTGTGACCTTGGGCAAGTCTCTAAACCCTATATGCCTCAATTTCCTCATCTGTAAAAATGAGCTGGAGAAGGAAATGGCAAACCACTCCAATATTTTTGCCAAGAAAACCCCAAATGGGGTCAAGAGGAGTCTGGTGTGGATGAAAAATGACTGAACAACAATCTAGTATTTTTACATAGTTTAGTCACTTTGGGGGTATAGCTCCAAGTTTGCTTTTGGAATGGTTGGACTGATTTACAGCTACACCAAGAGTGCACTAACTTGACTGTTCTCTCACTGCCCTGCCAACAATTGTTATTTTCCATTTTTGTCATATTTGACAAACTGATAGATATGAGCTAGAACCTCAGAGTAACTTTAATTTGCATTTCTCTTATTTATTTATTTTTTTTGGTCAGGGCAATGAGGGTTAAGTGACTTGCCCAGGGTCACACAGCTAGTAAGCGTTATGTCTGAGGCTGGATTTGAACTCAAGTCCTCCTGAATCCAGGGCCAGTGCTCTATCCACTGCGCCACCTAGCTACCCCTGCATTTCTCTTATTATTAACGAGTTGAAGAATATTTTTTAAATAGTCATTGATGGCTTACCTTTCTTCTTTGAAAACTGCTCATTATTATCCTTTGGCTATTTATCTATTAGGGAATGGTTCTTGTTCTCACATATTTATATCGGTTCCCTTTTTAGCTCAGATCTCGGTCCTTCATCAGAGAAATTTGTTGCAAAGATATTTTTCTGAGTTAACCAGTTCTCTCCTAATTCTAATTGTGTAGATTTTGTTTGTGCAAAACCCTAAATTTTATGCAATCAAAATGGCCCATTTTGTTTCCTGAGCTTCTCTATTCCTTGTATAGTCAAAGATTTGTCTCCCCTCCAAACTTCTGAAAGGCATTTCCTTTTATATCTAGGTCATGTATCCATTTGGAGAAGGTTATTGAGGTACATGATCTCAGATGTTGGTTCACACCTAATTTGTCTAACTCCTTTCTGGTTTTCCTGGCCATCTTTATTGAATAGTGAGTCCCTACCTAGTTATTGGAATCTTCTAGTTTCAGGGTCTTATGGATCTAACTTGTTGTATGGAAAGATTTTTCTATTTTAAAAATTAGTACAGGGGCAGCTAGGTGGCACCAGCCCTGGATTCAGGAGAACCTGAGTTCAAATCCGGCCTCAGATGCTTGATACTTACTAGCTGTGTGACCCTGGGCAAGTCACTTAACCCCAATTGCCTCACAAAAAAAAAAAAAAAAGATTAGTACAAAATAGTTTTGATTTCTGCTTTGTGGTATAGTTTGAGACCTGGTACTGCTAGGCCCCCCTCCTTTCCACTTAAAAAAGTGACATGTCTTGAGATAGCTAACCTTTTGTCTTTTTACATGAATTTGTTTTTATATTTTCTAGTTCGGTAAAGTAACCCTTTGGTGGTATGATATGTCATGAAAATGTAGAGTAACGGAGTTGATATTGTCATTTAAAAAATTATACTGGCACATCCCAACCACAAGCAACTGATATCTCTCTAGTATTCCTTGGTTCTTGCTTATTTCCTGAAGTTTGCCTTGGCTTCCCACCTTTCACTGAATCTCTCTCCTTCTTTCTTTCCTTCCTTCCTTCCTCCCTTCCTTCTTTTTTCTTTCTCTTCCTTCCTTTCTTTTTCCTTTTCTTTTTTCTATTCTCCTTTCTTCTTCTGGACTCTTCTGCAAGCTTTCCCATCTGGAAATAACCGAGCAAAGCCTCTTAAACCTTAGTATCTTTGTGATTCTGGAGCCCACTAGAGGCCCCAAGCACTTCCTCTATAAAGTGAGGGGTATTAAACTAGACAATTTTTCTTGGGTGGGGCAATGAGGGTTAAATGACTTGCCCACGGTCACACAGCTAGTAAGTGTCAAATGTCTGAGGTAAAATTTGAACTCAGGTCCTCCTGACTCCAGGGCCGGTGCTCTATCCACTACGCCACCCAGCCGCCCCCCCTAGGTAATTTTTAATGATGATTCATTCGAGGTCCCATAGTTTATGAATCTCAACCTCAATCATGAAGGGTTGGACTAGAACAAACGGGTTCATGTAACTGAATGTGGGGGGTCATGAAAAATTTGGCAACAGTAAAAGGTTATGTATAACTATCGGGGTCCTGTAAAAATTTCTCAGGCGAAATGGGGTCATGAGTGGGAAAAATTTAAGAAGCCCTGGGCTAGAGGAAATTGAGAAATTAGTTTTGCAATTCCAGGTAGTCTGATGCCATCTGCTGGCTAAATTGATCTTTGCAGGTACTAGGTTCTCAAGGGGTTTGGATTTTGTTTTCTTCTTCAAGGCAGCAGAAGGACCACGGGAACTATTCTCAGCTGGCAAGTGAGAGAGCAGGACAGGCTACTTAGGTATGATGCACTCAGCCTATTACAGTAATAGAATCTTCCCTTTGATAAGGAGCCCAGAAACCAGGCTCACTGATGCTAAACCCTTGCTTTCTCCTACACCTTCCCTCAGTTGTTATTTAGTTGTTTATAGTAGCATCGGACTCTTCATGGTACCAATTGGGGTTTTCTTGGCAAAGATCCTGGAGTGGTCTGCAATTTCCTTCTTCAGCTCATTTTACAGATGAGAAAACTGAGGCAAACAGGGTGAAGTGACTTGCCCTGGGTCACACAGCTTGTAAGTGCCGGAGGCCAGATTTGAACTCAGAAAGATGACTCTTTCCTGACTTCAGGACTGGCCCTCTATCCACTAAGCCACCTTGTTGTTTCCCCATTGCTCCCTCACTCTCTAAAGAACGGTATGAGTAATGGTGAACATTTGTCTGTGTGTACTGTATATCTCTAGGTCTTTATAAATATTGGAGCATGTGAATATACATGAGTTTATATGTGTCTACTTATAAGGTGTTTGTCTACATCTGGGCAGCACACTAAAAAGCAGAGACATCACTTTGCTGACAGAGGCCTGTACAGTCAAAGCTATGGTTTTTCCAGTAGCAATGTATGGCCAAGAGTTAGACTATAAGGAAAGCTGAGCACCACTGAATTGATTTTCGAACTGTGGTGCTGGAGAAGACTTTTGAGAGTCCCTTGGACAGCACGGAGATCAAATCAGTCAATACTCAAAGAAATTAATTCACTGGAAGGTCGAATACTGAAGCTGAAGTGTAAATACCTTGGCCATATAATGAGAAGATGGGACTCATTGGAAAAGACTCTGATGTTGGGAAAGATTGAAGACAAAAGGAAAAGGGGACAGCAGAAGATGAGACGGATAGATAGCGTCATCGGAATAATGAACATGAACTTGGACAGACTTTGAGAGATAGAGGAGAATAGAAGGGCCTGTCAGGGTATGGTCCATGGGATCATGAAGAGTCAGACACAAAAACGATTAAATGACAACAATAAACAGCAGTAATTTTACCTTCGTGTTTGTACCTAGTAGTACATAGGGATTTTATAGCCGATGTTTGATCTGAGTGCTATGTCATTGTCAGATTAACTTGTTGGTTAATGATATTCATTTGGGAGGCTAGTAGTCCCAAATCTGACTGGTTAATGTTAATATCAGTTGTTTAGCTAATAATGTTATTTGGGTGATATTAAAAACAAAAGAGGCAATATAGTATAGGGGATAGAGAATGGGACCCAGAAGGTCTGGGTTCAAAGCTTACCTTTGATACTTGTTAAGTGTATGACTACGGGCAAGTTAACTAACCCCCTCAGAGCCTTGGTTTCTTTACATGTAAAAGAAGGATAATAATTATAATGTATTTTATTTCATAGGCTTGTTAAGACTTTAGAGCTTGAGTGAGATCATTTATCTAAAGTGTTTTGCAAATTTTAAGGCACTAGCTTAACAATCCTCATTCTTATTACATTGATTATAAATTGGCTGTTTTAGATAGCATCAAAAATTAATTGGCTGGGGCAGCTAGGTGGTGGGTGCAGTGGATAGAGCACTGGCCCCAGATTCAGGAGGACCTGAGTTCAAATCCGACCTCAGACACTTGATACTTACTTGCTGTGTGACCCTGGGCAAGTCACTTAACCCCAATTGCCTCACAAAAGAAAAAAGGAATATTAAAAATTAATTGGCTAATGTTAACATTAGACAATTCCACTACCTAGTCAGAGAATGGAAAATATACATATATCCCATATAAACATATATGCAGATATATACACAGAGACACACATATATATACACACATATATGATCCTATGTCTATCACATGCAAATAATTATATATAAATAAATGTATATTTGAGGGACTTCTTACTGCATTAATACTGTATACTATCCTTGATTATATATTGTTTCACATTATGCATTTTAGCCATTTCATGTATATAAGAGCTGGGCCCACATCGTCTATTTCTAGAGTCCATTGGTAGTTCTGGGCCTGAAGTCAGGAAAATCCTAGTTCAGATCTGACCTTAGACACTTACTAGCTGTGTGACCCTGGCCAAATCATTTAACCACTGTCTGCCTCAATTTGCTCATCTGTAAAATGTATATGATAATAATAGCACCTACCTGGCAGTATTGTTATGAGGATCAAATGAGATAATAATAATGATTAAAAAGTGCTTAGCACAGTGCCTGGCATATATGCTTCTTCCCTTCCCTTATATTTCCCACCATGCCTAGAATAGGTTAGATTCATAGTAGGACTTTAAAAAAAATTCTTGTTGAGTGTGTGTGTGTGTGTGTGTGTGTGTGTGCATATGGAAGTTTAAGTCTCAATGTTTGCATGTGAAATTTCCATTCTTTAACACCTTGCCAGGCTGGTGGCTGCCCAACTGTTTTTTGGCTCTCTTTCACTCCAATGCATGGGCAGCATATGCTATAGGCACAATGTTTGTTTTTCCCAGCTGCCACTGCCAAGTGTTCCGGGGTGACACCTCTAGGGGTGTCATATGTCCTTACGGCTCTCTTGGCCAGATGCCTTCCTTGAACCTCTGGAGGGCAAGAAACCCCAGAACTGGCTCTGGTCTCCACCCAATTAAAGGTACATTAGGAACTGAGGTCGGATGCTAGCAGTGGGAAATGCATCTATTACAAACAAACCACCTAATCCAGTGGCCTGGCCCATTTCTTTTGTCGGCAGAAGGTCTGAGAATGGAGACAAGCAGTCGGGAATTTGACACGACTGCCTCAGAATGGGGGGATGTCTCTAAAAAGGCCAGTGTAGGGAGGAGGACATAAAAGTTTAGGAATCAAAAGACCCGGGTTCTAATTCTGTTACTGATTTTGTTGAAAGTCCTTTGTAACTCTACAGCTGTGCACCTGTCATCTCCTTTCTTTCCCCGGCCCTCAACTATTCTTGCCCAGGAGAAAATATTTATATTGACAACTCTAGGAGAATGGAAGAACATGAGCTTTGAATCTCTGGGCTTTAGAAGGGACTGGCTTTCTGTATCATTATTTTTTAAATGGGGGTCAATATTCTTTGTTCTACCTACTTTATATAGTTAAAATGGCAACAATTCACATTTTTTATAGTGCCTTTAAAGAAAAAAAAAAAGACTTGTTATTCCTCCTATCTTACCCAGGATGGAAAGAGCAGTGGCTACTCACAGGCCCAGCTCCTCTGATGATTAGCATGGAAGTTCTGGCCTGCTTCATTTCTTTTTTTTTTTTTTTTTTTTTTTTTTGGTGAGGCAATTGGGGTTAAGTGACTTGCCCAGGGTCACACAGCTAGTTAAGTGTGCCACCTAGCTGCCCCAGGCCTACTTCATTTCTGACCTGGGCAGGTTCAACTTTTCTTAGGCAGCAACCTTCTCACCACTCACTCCATCCCTCCCTCCCTCCCCAATCGTGGGGGCTTATCATATTGGTGCCAGACTTAGTGTGGACATTCGGATTGCCTTTATCCCTACTACCGCAACTGGGAACTCCAGAGCTCAAGTGATCCACCAGCCTCAGTCTGCCCCAGGAGAAAGGATTGCAAGCATAGGTTTCCATGCTCAGCTTTTTTGGGGCTTTAAGTGAACAAAGCCTTAAAAAATACATTACCCACAATAATCCTGTGAGGAAGGTAATATAAATATTATTATCTTCATTTTACAGGTAAGGAAACCAAGATTTGCACAATGCATACATATATGTATACAGACATGTAGATAATTATGTATACACGTATATGTACAATGCCTACATACAAACACACACATATCTCTCCTGGGAAATGGTTCTTTATTTTCAGTACAAGATATGAACTGGAGTTTGTTGTAATAGATTTTGGCCTGTGCCATTGTCCTAATTATTTTTATTGTGAGCCAAATAACGTCTTTAAAGGGTCCCACACTGGGTAGAAAACCCTCATTTAAGCCCCTTGGGAACAAAGAATCACAGAATTTAGAGTTAGAAGAAGCCTTAGAAATTACTTACTACAATTCCACCCCTCTCCATTTTCTAGAGGAGGAAGCTGAGGTTAGGGAGGGGACACGATGCATCCCAAATCACTTATCTGGTAAGTGGTAGAGCTGGAATTCGATACCAAGTCTTCTGACTTCAAGCTGGTGCTCTCCCCACAATGCTGTGCTTCCTGTCCAATGCTGTTTTCTATCTTTGTCTCGGCTCTGCAGAATCTCTTTGAATTGGGGTTCCCCATGCCAAAGGATTGGGGGAAGCATGTGCCCTTGTTATGGAGTGAGTCATCTGAAGCCAATGAAGGACAAACTTATCCCTCTCCCCTTCCCCCACTGCTGTAACGAGGATCATTTACACATTGGGGAAAAATAGTAGGTTGCAAGGTTAGGTGTGGAGAGAGGTGTAACAATTGGAATGACGCCACCTACTGGAGACTTACTATAGAAGAGTTCCACCTATGAGGTGAAGGTCTTTGAGGGAAAGACCAGGAGTCTTTTCTTTGGCGTCAGGAAGTGACGTGGGCTGGTGGGAGGAGGAAGGAAGAGACTGGTGCTCACTCTCACTCTCTTTCCTGAGGACTCTGGTGGAGAGCAGAGCTAGAAATGTGCTCTCCCTTTAATAGATAGGAATCTAGGCCTTTCTCTCTCTCTTTACCAAATTCTGATTCTCCTTAATAAATGCTTAAAAGTCTAACTCTTGCTAAAGCTTATAATTTATTGGCGACCACTCATTAGATATTTTAGACAGTTTAGCTAGAATTTTAGCCCTTAACAGAGGGAAGGAGGTCATAAGATCACAGAAGCCTAGATGTAGAACTAGAAGGGACCTCAAGAGGTCATCTAGTCCAATTTACTCATTTTAACCATGAGGAAACTGAGGCTCAGGAAAGTTAAATCATTTGCCCAGAGTCACAAAAATTAGTAAATGGTGGAGTTGGGATTTGAGCCCAAGCTTGCTGACTCCAAATTCAGGTTTGTTTGTTTCTTCCTTCCTTCCTTTTTTTTAAAAACTATAACACATGGCTTTATTTTTCAGACTCAATAACTGAGAGCTGTCTTAAAATATTTGAAAGACTGTCATACAGAAGATGGGCTAACCTGGGTCTGCTTGGCCTCTGAGGGCAGAACTCTGAGTAACAGGTGCAAGCTACAGAAAGACAGGTTTGGGTGTTGGGTAAGGAGAAACTTCCTAACAACAAGAATTATCCTCAAGTTGAATGGGCTGTCCCAGGAGGTCATGGATTCTCCTTTCATTGGAGTCTTCAAGCAAATCCTGGATGATTGCTTCTCAACTAGGTTGTAGAGGGGATTTTTTTTTTTTTTTTTTTTTTTACAGATTGGACCTTTTACCGGTGACCTTCAATGTCCCTTCTAGATCTGAGATTCACTGGTAACCTCCATGTTCTGATGAGACATTGGAGGAGGACTCGAATGGAGAAACTGCACGAAGACTTTATAAAGAGGGCTAAGAGAACTGAACCTAGCAGCAAGCAGCCCAGGCTGGGGAATGAAGAGACAGACAGAACAGGACTGGAGCTGGGAGTGGTAGGTAGGAGGGGAAGGTCCCAAGAATTGGGGGACCTGGTTGAGGCTGAGCTAAAGTGCATGACTGCTTCCTCAACCCTGCCCCCCATATCAGAATGGAGTTAACTCATCTTCCATGTGACAGCCCTTTGGATATTTATTTTTCTCTTCAAATATTTTCAGACAATTCTCATCCTGGCTCTGACACTTACTGGCTGATGTTGTTGTTCAGTTATTTACAGTAATGCGTGACTCTATGTGATTCCATTTCGGGTTTCTTTGTCAGAGATACTGTAGTAGTTTGCCACATCCTTCTCCAGTTTATTTTTACAAGTGGGGAAACTGAGGCACAGGGTTAAGTGTCTTACCTGGGGTCACACTGCTAGTGGCTGAGGCCATATTTGAACTCAGGAAGATGAGTCTTCCTGACTCCAGGCCTGATACTCTATTCACTGTGCTTCTTTGTGTAAACCTAGGCAAAGCATTTCCCCTTTAGCAAAGCCTACCTAGATCTTACAATTCTTCCCCAATCTTGGACAGAAAACAGTTGAGAAGTTTTTCACAGCTAAAACCCTGCAGGTCATTCTCTAGATTGCTAAGGCCTTGGCCTCTTTTTCTCTTTGGTTTCCTGCACTCTGCCAAAGACCATTATACATACCTTATAGCCTTGGATGTCGCCATTCTGTGCCTCCAATGGAGGTGGTTCCCAAGTCACGTCTAGCTGTGTGGCCGTGGCACCATGGACAGCTACATTTTGTGGGGGTGCAGTAGGCACTAGAGGATGATGAGAAAAAAAGGAGGATGATTGTGTGTGTGTGTGTGTGTGTGTGTGTGTGCACACACGCATGCATGTGTGTGCTGGAGGATGTGGAAGGGCAGCCCAGGATGGGTAGGGTCCCCTTGCTGCCATCTTTTCTGGTTGGCCTTAAAGTGTAGCTGGGAGAGGACAATCTGGCAAGGAGATGGGTGCAGGGGCGGACACTAGGATAGAGAGGTGCGGGGAAAGAGAAACGACATCTCACTTTACTTACCTGCTTCTCCCACGAACACTTCCTGGGGTGAACTGGATGGCCCCTCCCCCACAGCATTGTAGACACTCATCCGGATCTCATAGCGTTTGTGCTTACTTAGGTCTGGTGGAGGGGAGTGGGAAGAGGGCACAGAGAGAAGTTACTGTGAAGGTGAGGGTATGTGTGGGGGTGTGGAACTGTGGGGGTGGAGGATGGGTGCTCTGATCACTCAGGGAATGGGACAGCTTGTAGTTCTCTTTTTTGGGGGTGTGTGAGGCAATTGGGGTTAAGTGACTTGGCCAGGGTCACACAGCTAGTAAGTGTCAAGTGTCTGAGGTCAGATTTGAACTCGGGTCTTCCTGACTCCAGGGCCGGTGCTCTATCTACCAGCCTGTAGTTCTGAGCTCTGATGGAGCAGATCAAAGGGTGAAAGCAGCACTTGGGAGGCTGGGGATGGCCTCATGCCTCATGCAACTGAGAGTAGCTCTCCCTCTCTCTGGATACACCTTGGCTTTGAATATCTTCCCCTGCAGCATCACTTTGCATATCATTCCACTGCAGCATCTATCTTCTACTCAAAAGGTTCATATTCTTCCCTGACTACAGGGATGCACTGGTAAACATTTAACAACTGGCTGAGGTATGGGTGTGGTTGCAGAGGAGGTATACACATGACACACTTTTAATCTTCGTGTTAATATTTTCTCTATAATTTTCTTAAGTCTTGGCAATCAAAAAAATAAAACAAGCCCTCATTTGTAGTGTTTTCCAGTTTTTGAGGTGTAAATGCTCACTCTGAAAATTTAACAATCAGCTTTCAAGAGCTGCTCAGAGCTGGGTCCAGCACACCCCTGAATTCTGCCAAAATCTGAATCTCAGTCCCTTTCAGGGTTTCCCAAGATTGCCTCATTCTTTGATCCATAATACCCTCATGTACAGTGCTGGGTGGCTTTCCCAGATAGAAAGTGTGAACAGGTCTTAACCTCAATCCCTTTTAAAAAACAATAACAGGTTGAAAAGGAAGAGGGAATGAACTTTTATTTGTCTGAAACTAGGGTCCACTCCCTCTAATTTTCCCTGTCCAGGTCCCTGTCAGTTTTGGCCTTCAGAAGTCACTGCTGTGATGTTAGAAAGTTAGAAGAAGTTTGGAGGGCGTGGAGAAGCAAGGAGGATTTCTGGACCCAGTGTCAAGATTGAAGTATGGAATGAACAAATCAAAAGACAGAGGTTCTTAACTGGGGGTTCATGGACCCTCAAGGGGACTGTGGATAGATTTCAGGAGGGAAAAAAAACATCTTTTAATTTTCATTCACCTCTAATTAAAAATTAATATTTTCTTCAATTATTTAAAAACAGTAGGCCAAGGGCCAGCTAGGTGGCACAGTGGATAAAGCATTGGCCCTGGATTCAGGAGGACCTGAGTTCAAATCTAGACTTAGACACTTAACACTTAATAGCTGTGTGACCCTGGGCAAGTCACTTAACCCTCATTGCCCCGGGAAAAAAAAGGCAAAAGACATTTCCTGATATCAAAGAGCTTTTAATCTAATCGACCAAAATATCAGGCCGAGAAGGGGTCCATAGGCTTCACCAGACTACCAAAGGGATCCAGGACACAAAAAATGATAAGAACCCCTGATCTAAGGGGTCTCGCCAAAGCCAAGTATATGAGGCTTGCCCCAGAGGACACTAGAGAGTCCCCTGCTAAATGCTATTCTTAAAAATAGTACCCCTTGATTAGTGTGGGTTCATATGTGTGATAATACAACACACAGTATCCAACATTCCCAGCCCCCACCACCCTGATTTCTTTCTCTCCTATCTCACCAGGGGATAGGATATATGTGTATATGTGTGTATGTTTCAGTTCACACTTGGTGGGGACGACTAGATGAGAATTTCCATGATACAACAAATCCCCACTGGGTTTGACATTGCCAGTTTTTCTGTCTGTTGGGGAAGGGCATGTGTGTGGTGGTGGTAGAAATGGGTTGGGGTAGGCTTTGCTAGCTGTAGCATTCTGGGGGCAGAATGGTACCTCCTTCTCTACCTCCATTTCTTTGTAATAGTCTTAGCAATATGCTCCCCCTGTCCCTCAATAACATGTCATGCCTTTGTTTGTTTGTTTGGTTTTTTTGCAGGGCAATGAGGGTTAAGTGACTTGCCCAGGGTCACACAGCTAGTAAGTGTCAAGTGTCTGAGGCTGGATTTGAACTCAGGTCCTCCTGAATCCAGGGCCAGTGCTCTATCCACTGAACCACCCAGCTGCCCCCATGCCTTTGTTTTTACATCACAGTCATTTCTGCCCATGCTGTACCCCTGCCCCCTCAGTGAATTCTCCCTTTCTAGCAGTGTAAAAAATCATTAGACATAGTAGTTTCATTCTGCACCTATATACTCTCATCTCTCCATCAAAACAAAGATGTTTCTACTTGATATTCTTTCCCCAAGTCAGGAATCCATTTGAATAGAGGGTATTTTTCAGGAGAAGCCACAGTCCCTGCCCAATAATTGAAGAGCACCCACTGGGGAAATGGGGAGGGTCAATTCAGAGACCAGAGTGGAGAAACAAGCAGACTTACTGTCCAGTTCATATTGCGTGAGGCTGGGCCGGCTCAGGTTCCGCACAGCATACATAGCTGTTGGCAGGTATGGGGAGGTGGGGAGGAGGGTCAGAAGGGATAGAGTACATAGAGGTTAGTGCACACACGCACACTGAACATTTCACACAGAGACACCAATTATGTTGACACTAGTATGGGGAAGGGGAGAAAGACAGCTGCTAACAGGAGTCAAGAATTCTAGCACAAGTGAGAAAGGAACGGCGTGTTACTGAATGAACATGTAGACGTTGGGTTAGCGGTCAGAATGAGTGGGAGGTGAGGAGAAAGCTGTGATGAAAGCACCTATCACAGGGGTAGGATCTTAGGCCCAGAAGATCCTAAAACATGCCCTTATTTTACAGATGCAGAAAGGGACAGGCTTGGAGGATTTGCCTCCCATCCCAACTAAGGGAGGTGGTTGGCTGTTGTCCTTCCTTCCCGAAGAGGACCAAAATGGCGTCACCGTGTTGGGGTCAAGGTACAATGTGTCCGACTGTGGCTGATCAGACCAACATGATCTCAGAAGGTTCTACCACAGGTCAGGATGAAGTGAATATGAAAAAGGGATTCATAATCAGTTCTTTTGACTCTAAAACTGGTCAGATTGCACCTCAGCCTTTGCTGATGGGTCTCTCTATATTTTATAAGTGGAATCTCCAGGTCCATTGGGCTACCCAAGGCTAATGAGGGGAGGGACTTGTTCAGTTACCTAGCGAGGGATGGAGGTAGAAGTGCCAACTCTGAGAGGTCCAACAGTGCAATCACCAGGCTACACGGACATTATGTAGTTTTAGAAGACCAAAAAAAAAGAGGCAGGAGTGGGAGTAGGGTTTTGGAAGTAGGGAGAGAGAACACATACATGCCTGCAAATACATATACATATATATATATATATATATATGTATATATGTGTATATATATACATACACACACATATATGTATATATGGCGAACATTTATAATGCATGTATATGGTATGGCTCTAAAAATGAGAATTTTTTTGCATGCCTTGTAGAAACAGTTGCATTCATAACTTCTTGGCTATGCCATATATGAATACTCATAAAAACCCATACAATAATTCTCTTGTGTTTGTTTTGGTATTATAAGACTCTTGGAAAGATCAGTTTTTCAGTATACAGTAATAAACAGTAAGTACAGTAAAATCATTGCAATCTTCTTCTTTTTGTTTTTTTTTGGTGAGGCAATTGGGGTTAAGTGACTTGTCCAGGGTCACACAGCTAGTAAGTGGCTGAGGCCAGATCTGAACTCAGGTCTTCCTGACTCCAGGGCCAGTGCTCTATCCACTGTGCCACCTAGCTGCCCTGCAACCTTCTTCTAACACAGATGAAATCCTTGCTTCCACAGGCAAATAAAAAAAGGATCAGAGATTTCATCAGTGTAGTGAAACTCCCTTCCCCAGTGTCACAATTCCTCTATGCCTTTAGTAGGGAAGTCTTAGGGAACTGGCTAAGCCACAAACAGGTTAAATGACTTGCTCAACACAACAGTTAGTCAGTGTCAGAGGCAGGATTTGAATCCACTTGTCCTTTCAACACTATCCTATTTTATTTTATTTTTTTTTAGTGAGGCAATTGGGGTTAAGTGACTTGCCCATGGTCACACAGCTAGTAAGTGTTAAGTGTCTGAGGTTGGATTTGAACTCAGGTCCTCCTGACTCCAGGGCCGGTGCTTTATCCACTGCGCCATCTAGCTGCCCCTCGACACTATCCTATTATAATAATAGCACCTATTTCATAAGGTTGTTGTGAGGATCAAATGTGTATATAAAGTGTTCTGCAAATGTTAAAGTGTAATATAAATGTGAGCTACTATATTATTACTCATTATAGAGGCCCTACTACATCCATCTGTCCATTCTTTCATCTGTCCATCCATCCATCTATCTATCCATCTATCTACCCATCCATCCATCTATCTCTGACTAAATATCTTTATATTTCTGTATTATCTTTTGATAATTTCTGGCTAATTATCTTTCTATATCCATCTTCATTTATTTTATTTTTTTGACTTGCCCAGGGTCACACAGTTAGTAAGTGTCAATTATCTGAGGCTGGATTTGAACCCAGGTCCTCCTGAATCCAGGGTCCATGCTTTATCGATTGTGCCACCTAGCTGCCTTCCCCCCCCACTTTGTTTTTTTTTTTTTTTGGTGGGGCAATGAGGGCTAAGTGACTTGCCCAGGGTCACACAGCTAGTAAGTGTCAGAGGCTGGATTTGAACTCAGCTCCTCCTGAATCCAGGGCCAATGCTTTATCCACTGAGCCACCTAGCTGTCCCTCTATATCTATCTAAAATATCCTTCTATGTCTATTATATATCAATCTATCTATCTCTAATTATCTGTCCCCACCTGTCTTTCTATCTTTAATTAACTATATCTATCTCTAACATATCTGACTATTTTTCTATATCTATATTTATCTCTCTATCATCTCCGACTAATTTTTCTGTCTATAATTATCTCTATTTTATCTATCATCTATTTATCTTTCTATATATGTATATCTATCTAATTATCAATCTCTATTCTCTGTATCTCTGTCTAGTTATCTGTCTAGCTTTGATTATACTAATTATCTATGTCTTTTCTATTTTTCTATACCTATATCTATCAATCTCTAATCCTTCTTAATCTATCATCCCTAATTATCTTTCTATATTTGTCTAATAACCTCTCTAGTTTTCTGTCTCTTATCTATCAATATCTATCTAATTATCTTTCTATCTTTGTCTAATCATCTATATCTATCTCTTAACATCTCTAATTTTTCTAGATGTTTCTCTCATCTCTAATTATTTTTCTATATCTATGTCTGTGTATTGATCTCTAATTCTCTCTGTCTCTGTGTCTGTCTGTTTCTCTCTGTCATCTAAGTATATGTATCCTCCTCCCCTTGAATTACTCCTTTTGGTATGGAAGCAACCCTGTATTTTCTTTTCTTTTGGTGAGGCAATTGGGGTCAAGAGACTTGCCCAGGGTCACACAGCTAGTAAGTGTCAAGTGTCTGAGGCCGGCTTTGAACTCAGGTCCTCCTGAATCCAGGGCCAGTGCTCTATCCACTGTGCCATCTAACTGCCCCGCAACCCTGTATTTTCAAAGGCTAGGCAAGTTCTAACAAGTAAGAAAGGATTTGAGTGGGAGTCTGTAGATGGACTGTACATATAGGGACTAGCCTAGTTACGTTTAGAGAGGCTCATTACCAGTTTGGATCCAGGATGATGAATAATTTGGCTACAGGACTTCTGGAGGCCTCCTATGGAGTTGCAGAGTGGTTGTGATCAGCCTTGGTGGAGGGGGTACCCAAATCAGTGAAGTGACAGATTTGTTATTATGCCAACTCCTTGAGAGGAGAGATTATTTTGTTCTTTGTCTTTTTTGGGGGGGTGGGGGGTGGGGCAATGAGAGTTAAGTGACTTGCCCAGGGTCACACAGCTACTAAGTGTCAAGCGTCTGAGGCTGGAGTTGAACTCAGGTCCTCCTGAATCCAGGGCCTGTGCTTTATCCACTGTGCCACCTAGCTGTTCCCTGTTCTTTGCCTTTGTGTCTGTCCCTAGCACCTAGCACAGTACTTGACACATAGTAGGCACTTAAATGCTTGCTGATTGATTCTTTTTTTTTTTAAAGTTGTTTTTAGTAGTGTTTGATTCTTTGTGATCCCATTTAGGGTTTTCTTGGCAAAGATACTGGAGTGGTTGGCCATTTCCTTCTTCAGTTCATTTTACCGATGAGGAAACTGAGGCAAACAGGGTGAAGTGACTTGCCCAGGGTCACACAGTTAGTAAGTGTCTGAGGCTGGATTTTAACTTAGGAAGATGAGTCTTCCTGACTTTAGTCTTGGCATTCTATCCACTGTGCCACCTGGCTGCCCTTTGCTGACTGATTCTTCATGCATTAAGTTACACATGTGGGGTGTGTGTGTGTGTGTGTGTGTGTGTGTGTGTGTGTGTGATGCCCCCCTTTACTGGGATCAGGCCTTACAAGGACTTTGTAAACAGAGAGAATGATGGCTTAGACATGGTGATAGGCCATTCTTTTAAGGTAGGGCGTCTCATTTGCTAGACTGAATCCTACTGATTTTTTTTTTTTTAGTGAGGCAATTGGGGTTAAGTGACTTGCCCAGGGTCACACAGCAAGTAAGTGTCATGTGTCTGAGGCCGAATTTGAACTCAGGTCCTCCTGAATCCAGGGCTGGTGCTCTATCCACTGCACCACCTAGCTGCCCCGAATCCTACTGATTTTGGGTCCCTTTTCCCCAAATGTAGACAGTCAAGCTCTGGGGAGGGGCAGGGTGCACCTGGGTAGGCTGGTGATCATCTCAAGAACACAGGGCAAGCAAGAAGAAGGATGTCCCTGAGCTACTGATTCTAGAACAGAGGATGAAGGTGGAAAGAGGAAAGAAGCGACTGAAGGAGGTAGCTGAGAATGGAGTGGAGGGGGAAAAGGGGTTCAAGACTATCGGATGGCTGAAAGGTTGGCTTCAGGAACAGAGCTTGAGGATAGGATGCCAGGGACCACTGGGGCCCTATTAGTGTGGGGTAGGATCACCTCACACTTCCTCCCTTCTTCCCTCCTTCCTTCTCTCCTCCATTCCCTTCCCATCCCCCCTTTCCCAAGCCTCTGTACTCACAGGTGAGCTCAGCCCATTTGGTACTGGGATTATTGATATTTCGCATCGTGAAGCCCCGCAACCCTTCATATAGCAGCTCTCGATAACGGATCCGGAAGCCCAGCAGGATTCCATTGATTTTGTCTTCAGCTGGTGGCTGGAGATGGAGGGGACCCAAGGGGGAGATATTCTAGATCATATACTTGTGAAGGGGGGAGATATTCCAAATCACATACACGTAAAGATCCCATGTGATCTTCCTAAGCACAGGTCTGAATGTGTCACCCTCCCCTCGCCATAAACTCTAGTGGCTCCCGATGATGTACAGGAACAAACATTAAATCCTCTGTTTGACTTTTAAAGACCTTCATAACCTGGTCCCTTGCTGTCTTCCTGTTTTTCTCACACCTTGTTTTCCTCTAGGTACTCTGTAATCTGGGGATACTGGCCTCCTTGTGATTCCTCACAGGGGACACCCCCTCTCCCAATTTTGTATCTTCTCTGTCTGTCCCCCATGCTTAGACTTCCCTCCCTTGTCATCTCTGTCTTCTGGCTTCCCTTAGGTTTCAGCTAATATCCCACGGTCTACAAGAAAGCCTTTCTCCCTTAATGCTAGGGGCGCCTCTCTGAAATTACCTCCAATATACCCTATCTATGTCTTGTTTGTACATAGTCATTTTCATGTTGCCTCTCCCATTAGAAGGTGAGAGAGAGCTCCTTAGGGGTAGACTGTTTTTGTCTTTCTTGGTATCCCCAGCATGTAGCACAGTCAGTTCTGAATAAATACTTGTTTACTGACATATACTTACCTCACGCCATTCTCCATCATTTGTTTGTTCTTTCAAGTATACTTCTATACCCACTGGGTGTGCTGCTAAATATTTAACAACTGGGTGGTGGTGGTGGGGTGGGGGGAGGAAGTACTCAGAACACACACACACCACTTGCGTTATAAACATTTTCTCCCTCACTTTCTTAAGTTTAGACAATCAACAAAACAAAATTTGACCCCTGATTTCTGAGGTTTAAATGCTCATGCTGAAAATTGAATAATTGGCTGTCTTGATTGGTATAAGATGGTATAAGCTGGTTTCAGTCCAAGCCTCTTCTCTTGAAAGGTGACAGCTGGGACAGCTAGGTGGTGCAGTGGATAGAGCACTGGCCCTGGAGTCAGGAGGACCTTAGTTCAAACCTGAACTCAGATACTTACTAGCTGTATGACCCTGGGCAAGTCACTTAATCCCAATTTCTTCAAAAAAAGGGGGGGAACAGTAATCTGTTGTTGAAAATTATGGGGCAGGGGGAGAAGGAGAAAGCATAAGGAACACTGGACTTGAAAGAAGACTTGGTTTTGAATTTTGGTGTAAATACTGCTTAGTTGTGTGACTTTAGGTAATCACCCCCTCAAGCTTAGATTTCCTGATCTGCAAAATGGGCAACATAACCCTTGCATTATTTCAACTCAGAGTTGTTGGGATGAAAGTCTCTCGGTCAATAAGGATTTCCTAAGCACCTACTGCATGTCAGACACTATGCTAAGCATGTGCGATACCAAGAAACGCAAAAAACAAACAGCCTCTGCCTTTGATAAACTTTCATTCTTTTTTTTTTTTTTTTGGCAGAGCAATGAGGGTTTAAGTGACTTGCCCAGGGTCACACAGCTAGTGAGTGTCAAGTGTCAAACCTCTTCTTCTCTTGAAAGGTGACAGCTGGGATAGCTAGGTGGTACAGTGGATAGAGCAGTGGCCCTGGAGTCAGGAGGACCTGAGTTCAAATCTAAACTCAGATACACAATCTGGATTTGAACTCAGGTCCTCCTGACTCTAGGGCCGGTGCCTTATCCACTGTGCCACCTAGGTGCCCAAACTTTCATTCTAATAGGGAGACATCATGCAAGTAATTGGGTATACAGTGTAAAGGGGTGGGATAGTAAAGGGAAGACTATGACAGCTGGGAAGTTGTGGGGTCAGAAGAGGGGAGGCCGGGATTAGGCATGGACTCCTATAGCAAATGGGATTTGAGCTGAGTCTTGAATAAAGCCAGGGAAAGCTATAAACTGTAAAATGCCAAATAAATTTGAACTATGGTATACAGGTCTGTACTGTTATAATGTTTTAACAGTAGATTTATCTGAGCTATGAAAATAAAAATAATACAATTTTTAAAAGTCAATTCAACAAGTATTTATTAGGTGCTTGCTATGAGCCAGGCACTGTGCTAAAAAAAATTCTCACAAAGAGAGGCAAGCATGGTATTTGAGGGAGAAAGGACTTCTGATGCATGTGATGGCCTCAGAGCCTCAAAGACCCAAGTTCAAGTCTTTCCTTTGTGATATACTGGCTGTGTGACCCTGGGCAAGTCACTTAACTTCTTAACAAGCATTTATATAATAATATGAAATATAACATATATGGCAAAGGTAACATAATAAGCATCTATATAGTGCTTTGAGGTTTGAAAGCACTTTACAAATATTCTTTTGTTTTGTCCTCATAGCAACCCTGGGAGGCAGGTGATATTATTATCTCCATTTTATAGATGAGGAAAATGAGGCAGGCAGAGGTTTTAGTAACTTGCTCAGGGTCACACAGCTAGTAAATACCTGAGGCAGGATTTGAACTTAGGTTTTCCTGACTCCCAAGTTCAGCTCTCTATCACCTGTACCACCTAGCTGATGAGTCTAAAAGTTGAGGAGAAGGTATTGACCTGCACTGGGAGAAGAAGCTTCCTCATTTAGGACCCCCCCATAATATCAATAAAATTATAGGTTCAGTCACCATCCCTTCATATCTTTGACCTGTTCTTCCTAAGATCTCTGCGAGATAGGTAGGGTCAGGTATTTATTATTATTTTTATCTCCTATTTAATAAGGAGAGAAACTGAAGCCTAGAGAAAGATATAGCAAGTTAGTAATAGATCCAGAAACCTAATTCTTTGTACTAGATGCTGCTGCCTCTTCTTTATGCTTGGTGCTATCTGCCCTATGGCCATTGATCCATCATTCTAAACTTGTTGGACCACCTCTCTTTGTGGTTTCTGAGAGGCTATGACAGAGGTCTCCTGAATCTTCCAGAGCTAAGGAGCACATGTACACACAAGCATGTGGACACATATACACACACACACCTCTGTCTCTGTCTCTGTCTGTCTCTGCCTCTCTCTGTCTGTCTGTCTCTGTCTTTGTCCTCCTTTTCTCTGATCATGGCCCCAATCCATAGGGATTTTATGTGTAGCTCAGGGCTGTGAAGAGCCATCAGGCAGATGCCTTTAAAAAATGATACCAAATTTATGAAACCTGCTGAAATGGTTCTTGCTTTAATTAGCCCCTTAATTGCCTCTCAGCTTGCTGGTGGGGTTTTCATACTCTCTGTTATCCTACTGCTCTGGTTTTAAACTAGAGAAGAGAGGGCATTTATATTCAAAGGGCCTCAGATCTCAAAAATAAAACCCAAGAATTTAGATTAGATGCTATCCCCCCTTAGGTCAGGGGTCAGAGTGGGAACTTTTTCCATAGCTGGGATAGCTCATTGCAGAGCAATGAGGGTTAAGTGACTTGCCCAGGGTCACACAGCTAGTAAGTGTCACTGGAGGGTAAATCACCGCCTTTGCCTTTATCTCTCCCCCTACCTCCGGTCCCAGAACAGTGGAAACCGGGATCCCCTTATCTAGCCTTAAACCTTCTTTCCTCTCCCCCTCTTTGATCGACTGTTCCAGAGCCCACCCAGAATGCCTGGCTGCTGGGAAAAGCCGGTACCCTCCCACCTCGCTGTCCCTTCCTATGCTCTCCCCATCTCCCATGCTGTCCCAGAACCCATGCAGGACTCCAGGTGACAGCAAGGCAGGAAACATTGTTACCAACAAGGAGTTTCTCTCTACCTTTTTTCCCCCCTTTCCCCAGGTTGCCTGACTACTCATGGAATTTTCTATGAGATCGAAACCAACAACTCCATTCCTTCTGGTGGGATGGGAGAATGTCAGGCCTTGCCATGGGCTCTGCCTCTTTACTTTGCAGGCTTCTGGAGTTGCAATCTTAACTAGCTATATAAGCCAAGGACCTCTGGACTGTGCCACTTACCTCTCCGCTGAAGCCTTTGGATTGTAGGACCTTTCTGTCTGCCCTGGAGTCAGACTTTTTTTTGTCCTTTTATTTTATTTATTTATTTTTTTTAGTGAGGCAATTGGGGTTAAGTGACTTGCCCAGGGTCACACAGCTAGTAAGTGTCAAGTGTCTGAGGCTGGATTTGAACTCAGGTATTCCTGACTCCAGGGCCAGTGCTCTATCCACTGCGCCACCTAGCTGCCCCCTTTTATTTTTAATAATATTTTATTTCCCCCCAATTATATGTAAAGATAATTTTTAGCATTCATTTTTATAAGATTTTGAGTTCCCATTTTTCTCCTTCCCTCCCTTCTCTCTTCCTAAAATGGTAAGCAATTTGCTATAGGTTCTATATATGCAATCATGTAAAACATATTTCCATATTAGTCACAGTTATGAAAAAAAAAAGACCAAAAGGAACACACACACACACACACACACACACACACACACACACACACACACACACTAAAGTGAAAATAGCATGCTTTGATCTGCATTCAGACTCCATAGTTCTTTCTCCTGATGTGGACAGAATTTTCCATCATGAGTCCTTTGTAATTGTCTTGGATCATTGTATTGCTGAGAAGAGCTAAGTCTATCAGAGTTGAGCACAGACTTTCTTTATCTATCATCTCCTCCAATTAGAGTGAGAGTTCTTGAGTTTAATTAATTAATTGAGAACAGGAGTTCTCAATCGTTCTAGGTATTCCTAATGCTTGGCACACAGTAAGAACTTAATTAAATACTTTTTTCTTCATTCATTAATCAATCCAGGCTCCTATCTGCTGAGGAGCAGGGCAGACTAGGCCTGGGGTCCTATAAGGTAAAGCCCGTAGCACTGCTCCTTGGGCATCGAGGGCCAGTGTCAGAAACTCTTTCTAGGAGAGATTGGAGGATATGAGGAGAGGGCAAGGGAGGGGCTCAGGTCACTGACAGGAATCTGGTCCCCTGGCCCAAATCCTCTCAGGCTTATAGGGGATGGTGGGGGCAAGGGGGAGGGGAGGGTAATCCTCTATCCCTGCATCAGTGAGTGTGTGACTTAGTGGAGAATTGAAGAAAGGGAGGGGGACTGCTGAGGAAAAGAAACTAAAAAAAGACTTCAAGCACAGACCTGGGAAGGAAGGCATTTGTAAAGTAAGGGACACATATCTTTCCCCAGGTTTTATTGTTGGGAATCTCTTCACTTGCTGGTGGAATCCATGTGGGAGGACGTTGATGAGTCCCGCCCGTACCCTCAGTGCAATCCCTGTATGTGCTTGGGGAGAAGTTTCTCTGTCCCTGCCGTGGTTAATCTCTCTCCTTGGTGCCTTTTCCTTTTCTGTCTATAGTATTATGTACATTCCTCAAGGCTTTCCTAAAGGTCCCAGCATAGAACATAAGGCCATCTCTTTAGGAGATGGTTATCCCACCTCTCCTCCTCCTCCCAGGCCCTGCATACCTGCCAGGAGATCAGTACCGAAGTGGTGGTGTGTGGCGTAACGGAGAGGATGGTGGGAGCTTCTTCTGGGGCTAGAGAGTGAGAGAGAGAGAGGGAAAATGGTGACATCCAGGAGCTCAGTGCTGGGATGATGAGCCAGCCCGGTGATTTCTTGATGTTGGTAGACCAGTGTGAGTAACCCTTCAAGCTCCATGGGTGCTAGGGGCTGAAGAATGACCCCCTAGCTGGGGGAAAATGAGGTCAAGCCAACACCTTCAGAGAGGGAGAGAGGGATCTGCTGGGGACTACAAGGGAAGGACCAAGGACAGAGGACAACAGGCTCAGGGGCTTTAATGCCACCTAAACCCATGGGTTTAGGTGTTTCTGGCTCCCTTTGCCTTGTTCTTTAGGTCCATGGCAGTTTCTGAGTTGATGCTCTAAGTATCTAAGCCACATTCAGAAGCTGTGGCTTGGATTGCTTTGGAATGTAAGAAAAGGGCAAATACTTGGACCATAGACTAGATAGCATTTAAGTTGGTATCCTTGAGGTTTTCCCCGCTTCTTGTTCCCCCAAGCCTGTAGTCACATTAAGACGGGTCATTCTCCACAACAGAATGCCCCAGTCCAATCAGACACTGTCCTGCAGCTTTTCCCACCTCAGGGGCTGAGAGAGATGGAGCGGGGTAAGATCACATCATAGACTGGGGAGGAGAAAAGGGCACTGACCAGCCTGTAGCGTGGTGAGGGATTCTGATTCTTCACTGTATTCACTGTCCCCAATGTCATTGGTTGATTTGACTCGGAATTTGTAGGAGGTGAAGGGCTTGAGCCTGAGATGAAATAAAGAGATAATCTGATTAAATGAATGAATAATAGCCCAGGTTCTAACAGGACTTTTGTCCCCAGCCTCTGACCTGTTTGTTCTCATTTGTCCATCCTGAGCTGGTGAGAAGGGGCATGGGCATTCTCATTTCCAAATTACAAATGGGAAAACTAAATCCTGGAAAGGTTAATTGATTTGGTCAATATCCAGCAAGATAGGTGGCTATCTAATGTACCATACATAGTAATGCAACAAGGACACTTTTAATGTTATTAATTATAAATTCATACAGGATCACCGGATCATAGATTTAAAGCCAGAAAGGACCTATCTTAGAGGCCATTGAGTCTAACGCCCTCATTTTTTTTGGTGGGGCAATGAGGGTTAAGTGACCTGCCCAGGATAAGACAGCTAGTAAGTGTTAAGTGTCTGAGGCTGGAGTTGAACTCAGGTCTTTCTGAATCTAGGACCCTGTGCCACCTAGCTGCCCCCATTAAGATTTTTTCTTTTCTTTTCTTTTCTTTTCTTTTCTTTTCTTTTCTTTTCTTTTCTTTTCTTTTCTTTTCTTTTCTTTTCTTTTCTTTTCTTTTCTTTTCTTTTCTTTTCTTTTCTTTTCTTTTCTTTTCTGCAGAGCAATGAGGGTTAAGTGACTTGCCCAGGGTCACACAGCTAGTAAGTGTCAAGTGTCTGAGCCAAGACCCTCATTTTACAGATTAAAAAAAAATCCTGGGGCACAGAAAGGTTAAGTGACTTGCCAATGGTCACACAGCTAGTAAGCTTCAGAGGTAGAGTTTGAATGAAAAGTCTTCTTGCCTTCACATTCAGTGATTTAACCATTGCACAAAAGCTACATTGTTATTTTAAGATATTTTTATCGATGCCTTTTATTTTTTATTTTTGTTTAATTTTTTTTAGAACCAGATCATAGAATTTAATATCTCCTATGAGACAAAATGAGATCAGAGACAGACAGAAAAAACATAATATCAATTTTATATTTTGTTGTCTCAAGAAGAAAGAAATAACACATAATCATGTGTGGAGTCTTCCCTAAGAGAGAAACTCTATTGATGCCTTTTAGCTCAAAGTATTTGCTTTTTTCTTATATCCTAAAGAGAACCAGAGCCAAGAAACCCAAAGCAATCCAAGCAAGGGCTCCTGAATGCGTATGTGCTTAGAGCATCACATCTGTATATAATGCTAAGCTTTTAGCTTCACACCCATCATTTCTGGATATGACTGTTGCCCCTCTCCCTACTGAGTTTTCACTTGTAACAATGAAAAATAGTTAAGCAAAATTAAGTGACAAAGTCGGGGCAGCTAGGTGGCGCAGTGGATAGAGCACCGGCCCTGGAGTCAGGAGTACCTGAGTTCAAATCCGGCCTCAGACACTTAACACTTACTAGCTGTGTGACCCTAGGCAAGTCACTTAACCCCAATTGCCTCACTAAAAAAAAAAAAATCAAGTGACAAAGTGACCTTACTTCATGGTGTATATAACATTCCACAACCACAATCTCCCAACTCTCCTGAAAGGAGGGAGATGCTTCCTCATCTCTTTTTGGCCACCAAGGTTGATGGTTATAATTACATTAGGATGCACAAATGTTTCAGTCCAGAAAACTGTGCTTTCCATAGCATGTAGGTGGTAATTAAAGCACGTATTAAAACGAAGGTTCAAAGTCCCCTTTGGATAGTAACATGCAAGGGCCAACATTTTCAAATTCATTGAGAGGTGGAGGGGCTATAAGTTTCAAACCTGGCCTATTAAGTATAAATGCATTATCTCACCTCTGTTAACAACACACAGCAAATGAGGAGAGGGAAAAATGAGCACCAGAGACCACTGTCCCAAACTTCCAGGCCAGGGCTCGCACCTCACAGTAGCTTAATTTTCTGGCTTCCTTTAAGATCTAATTGTGAATGTGACTAATGCAGAAATATGTTTGATGTGATTGTACATATATAGCCTATATCAGATTGCTTTTTGTCTTGGGGAGGGGGTAGGGAAGGGAGGGAGGAAGAAAAATTTGGAACTAGAAAGCTTATGAAGACAAATGTTGAAAACTATATGTGTAACTGGAAAATAATAAAATACGTTTATGATTAAAAAAAAGACTAACCTGAAAAAAATCTAATTGTGAGCAGGAAGCTGCTGCAGATACGTTTATCCATTTCAAATTGCAAGCACATAGTGTGTGTATGTACGTGTGTGCGCACGTACACATGTGTGTGTGTGTGCACTCTCTATTTCTCTTTCTGTCTCTGTCTATCTCTTTCTGTTTCTGTCTCTCACTCACTCACTTTAGTACCAAGGAGAGTATCATCAAATTGCTGAGATCTGAGTTAGTTAGCTCTTCCCCAAATATTGCCATCCTCTCCCTGCATTCAAGAGACTTGAAAAGAGTCACATATCTTAAGAGTTAAAGTGTAGTACATCGCTCCAAGCTTCAATTTCTTTCTTTTTAATTTTAGAAAAAGAATGGTTGAAATTCTTGTTCATGTAAAGTGGAGAATAAAAATATAACCTACTCGAAATCAAATTACATTAAAGCCAGCAATCTGGAGTGTGGCTCAGTTTCCCTGTTAAAGATGAGGGGAAAAATGCTGTGGTTGCAGAGAATGGTTAATGAAAGACTGCAAAGCACCCCACTGATACTGTACTCTGGGCTCCAGAAATGTACAATAAAGAAGAAATTCTAATAAGGCACCATGGGAAGCTGGGTCGGAGCCAGGCAGGGAGGAGGTGCTGGTTAGAATAGAGGGAGGGGGACTCGGGCAGATGACTGAATGGGAAGGTGAAACTGAGTGTGTAACGGGGCCCCAGGCACTCATTACAAGAAGGTTGGGAGCTACTGAATGGAATAGAAGGTTGGGGTTTGGAGAATGGGGGTGGGTGGGGTTTCAGTCTGAAATTGTTTTGTGAATCCCTTTCTATGAACCAAATGAAATGTAAACAAATGCTCTGCTTGGGCAGGGTGGATCCCCAGGACTGAAGTAGGATCCCAGGGATAGGGGTGGGGAGTCTCACCTGTCCACAACAAATGAGGTGGCATTGTGGGTCACAGAGGAAGAGTGCAGGGCCCACTTGCCACTGGGGAGTTCCCGGGTCTGGATGGTGTAGTAGCGGACGGGGGAGAGGCCATCACTCCCAGGCTCCCAGGACAGCAGCACGCTCCGTGCCTTCACATTCTCCTGTTTTATTACAGGCTTGCTAGGAGGCTGTGGACGGTCTGTAAGGGGGGAGACATGAGGAAGGTCAAATTTCTCATGAATGATCCTAGACAACAGTAGGGCATTTGCCCTGTTGGCACCCTTCAGAGTAGAGAAAGGACAGTAATAGCCTGAGCTGATGGATTCTGCTTTTTGGACTGGTGTCCTGACAATGAGGGGGAAATCGATCAATGTGCATTTACTGAGTGTCTCTTATGGGTTAGGCAATGAGTGAAACTGTCCCTATCTTCAAGGAGTTTATGTTCTCATGGGGGAGATAAAAGTGTGTGTGTATAGGATCATGCAAAAAACAAAGAAAGCAAATACAAGGTAATACTGTGTGTACTTATGGAGGAAGGCTAATAGGTGGGGAGACCAGGAAAAGCCCATGCAGAAAGTAGAACTTGAGCTGAGTCTGGAAGGAAACCAGAGAACCCAAGAATTTGAAGGTGGGGAATGAATGCATTCTAGGCCCGTCTGCCTAGCAGTGCAAAGGAATGGAGGTGGGAGCTACATTAAGAGGGCCAATGGGGTTAGACTGCAGAGTGTGTAGAGGGAAGCAATTCACAGGAAAGGTAGGTTGGGGCCAATTTGTGGAGGACTTTGAATGTCAAACAAAGGAATTTATACTTGGTCTTAGAGGCAATAGGGAGCCACTGGAGTTTATACAGTAAGGGAGTATGTATGTGTAATATGGTCAAATATGTGCTTTAGGAAAACTATTTTGGTGGATTGTAGTGGGGAGAGACTTGAGGCAAGGAGACCAATTAGGAGGCTACTAAAATGGGCAACTAGGTGGCTTAGAGAATAGAGCACCAGGCTTGGAATCAGGAAGACCTGAGTTCAAATCTGGCTCCAGACACTAGCTGTGTGACCCTAGGCAAGTCACTTAACCCTGTTTAAATCTCAGTTTCCTCATCTGTAAAATGAGATGGAGAAGGAAATGGCAAGCTACTCTGGTATCTTTGCCAAGAAAAAAGCAACTGGAGTCACAAAGAGTCAGACGTGACTGAAACTTACTAGCCATGTGATCATGGGTAAGTCACTTAACCCTATTTACCTCAGTTCTTTATCTGTAAAATGAGTTGGAGAAGGAAATGACAACCACTCCAGGAGCCTTGCCAAGGAAACCCCAAATGTGGTCACAAAAAGTAAGACAAGACTGAAAAATGATTAAGCAACCACAAAATAGCCCATATAGGAGATGACAAGTTTCTAAACGAGGGTAGTGGCAAATTCCAAAGAAGTTGGTAGAGGCAGAAATTATAATATGTTTCAATGAATTAATATGCAGTAAGTGAGAGTAAGGAGTCTTCAGTTGTAAACCTAGGTGACTGGAAGGATGGACGTGCCCTTGACAGAAATGGGGAAGTTCAGAAGAGGGATGAGTTTTTGGAGAAAGAGAATGAATGATTTCCATTTTGGAATTTGAATTTGAGATGACTCTGGGACACCCATTTTAAAATGTCCAACAAGAAGTTAGTTGGTGATGTAGGCCTGGAGCTTAGAAGAGTTAGGACAAAATATATCCATCTGGGAATCATTTACTTAGAGAAGATCATTAAATTCATGGGAGCTGATGAGGTCTGAGCTGATAAGAGAGAAAGGGTAGGACAGAGTCTAGGGCTTACGCCCAGAGCTAGGGGGCATGCTATGGACGAAGAGCCAGCCAAGGAGGCTGAGAAGGAGTGGTCAAACAGGTGTGAGTGTGATGAAAACCCAGAGAGGAAAGAGTATCCAGGAGGAGAAGGGTGGTCAACAGTATCAAATGCTGCAGAAAGAGAGGATGAATAGGATGAGTGAAGAGAAAAGGCCAGTAGATTTGTCAATTAAGAGAGGAATAGTAACCTTGGGGAGAGCAGTTTCAGAGATACAATGGGAATCAGAGCTCCAGTTTTCAGATGGATGCACCATCTGAGCTTATTCAAAGGTACTGGACAAGACCCTGTGGGAGAGAGTTGGTAAACTCCCTAGGGAAAATTGGGAAATTGTTCCATTGTGCTGATTATCTGAAATGGGATACCTGTGGGAAGAAGGGAGGCAATACGTTGAATCTACAATAGGGGCTTCTACTTTCTCTCCTCTCACTCGCTCTCTTCTTAACCCTTTACAATCTGCCTTCTGACCATAACATTCCAACTGCCCTCTCCAAAGTTACTGATGACCGCTTGGTTGCCAAATCCAGTGGTCTTTCCTCAGTCCTCACTCTTCTTGACCTCTCTGCAGCTTTTGGCACTGGTGATCAGTCTCTCTTCCTTGATACTCTCTTCTCCCTAGGTTTTTGGGACACCACTTTCTCCTGGTTCTTCTCCTACTTTTCTGACCACTTCCTTTGCAGAGCCCTCATCTAGATCAGACCCTCTAGCCAGAGGTGACCCACGGGGTTCATGCCTGGCCCATCTCTTCTCCCTCTATACTACTTCTCTTGGTGATCTCATCAGCTTCCATGGAATTAGTTACTATCTCTGTTCATGATTCTTGGAGCTATGTATTCTGTCCTAACCTTTCTGCTGACCTCAATATTACATCTCCAACTGCCTTTCAGATACCTTAAACTAGATGTTCAGTAAATATCTTTTTTTTTTTTTTTTTTTTTTTTTTTTGCGGGGCAATGGGGGTTAAGTGACTTGCCCAGGGTCACAGAGCTAGTAAATGTCAAGTGTCTGAGGCTGGATTTGAACTCAGGTCCTCCTGATTCCAGGGCCGGTGCTTTATCCACTGCGCCACCTAGCCGCCCCAGTTTAGTAAATATCTTAAACTCAATATATCCAAAAAATGAACTCATTAACTTCCCCTCTAAACCAACTCTCCCCCACTCAACTTCTCTATTACTGTAGAGGGTAACACCATCCTCCCTGTTCTTTAGGCCTGCAACCTAGCTGTTATCCTTGACTGCTCACTATCTCTCCTCCCACCCATATCCAATCTGTTGCCAAGGCCTATCCATTTCACCTTTTCTACATCTCTCGAGTATACTCCCTTCTCTCTTCTGACATTGCTGCCACTCTAGTGGCCCTCATCACTTCATGCCTAGATGACTACAACTGCCTGCTGGTGGATCTACCTGCCTTAAGTCTTTCCCCACTTTAATCCATTCTCCAATGAGTCACCAAAGTGATTTTCTTAAAGCACAGGTTCAATTTTGTCCTTTCTGCTACTTCAGCTCTCCCAACTCAATTAACCCCAGTGGTTCCCTATAACCTTCAGAATCATATCCCAAATCCTGGCATTCAAAGTCCTTCAGAACCTAGTCTTTTCCTACCTTCCCAGTCTTCTTATGCCTTACTCCTCTCATCTGCTCATCAGTCTAGTGACATTGGCCTCTTTGATATTCCACGAATAACGTGAACAGTGTTCTATGAACCATCTCTTTTGGCTCTGGACATTTTCTCTGGTTGTCCCTCATGCCTGGGATGCTGTCCCTTCTCTTCTGCACCTCCTGGCTAACCTGGCTTCCTTTAAATCCCAACTAAAATCCCATCTTCTCCAGGAAGCTGTAACGATTGGAATAACGCCACCTGCTGGATACTAACTGTAGAAGAGTTCTGCCCATGAAGCGAAGGTCTTTGAGGGCAAGACCAGGAGTCTTGTCTTTGGTATCAGGAAGTGACGCGGACTAGTGGGAGGAGGAAGGAAGAGACTGGCGCTCAGGCTCGCGCTTTTCTCTTTCCTGTGGACTCTGGCGGAGAAGGGAGCTAGAAATGTGCTCTCCCTTTAATAGATAGGAATCTAGGCCTTTTTCTCTCTCTTTACCAAATTCTTATTCTCCTTAATAAATGCTTAAAAGTCTAACTCTTGCTAAAGCTTACAATTTATTGGCGACCACTCATTAGATATTTTAGACAGTTTAGCTAGAATTTTAACCCTTAAACAGATGGCTGACCACGAAGAGGAAAGCTAAACCTCAGTCTTCTGATCTTCTGGTTGGGTAAGAAATTTCCCCTCCCTATCCCTTTAACTGCTAAGTACTGGCGTACTGGCTGTGTTTTCCCTTTAAATTTTTTCAAATGGACCTTTTAAACTCCCTAATTATCCTATTTTTGATTTTAGTCTGTTTAACCAGACAAATGGGAGATAAGATCATGTTAATGCCTTGTTTTTGTGGATTTTCTATTTTTCTTTTTATTTTTGTTAAAAGAGCCAGCAACTTACTCACACAAGGAAATATCTCTCCCTCTCCCAACCATGCTTTTTCAGAGAAACCTGAAGAGATTCCTGCAGCTTTTCCCAGTTCTAACACTAATTGTTGCTCTAATTTTGCATGCCTGGAGGCAATGACCCACCCTCTAGAAGTTTTTAATCCCCTAGCACCTGGAGGCAAAGTGGGGGAAGAGGAATCCAGGCCTGAGTTCAAAATCAAGTCTGATTCAAATTGCTCTGGTCCCTCCCCTCCTCTCCAGACCCCACCCTCTACTCCTCCCATGGCCAAGCCCATTGCTTCCCCTGCCCGGGAAGTCCAAAGATCTAATGCGCATGCTCAACTTTCTCTAACTACATTTGCAGCTTCAGGCTCAGCCCTTCCCCAGCCTGGCTGTGCTTCTGAGACAACCTTAGAAAACCCTTTAAATTCCAGATATGCTCGTTTTGTTCATAATTTTGCTAACCTGCTTTTGTCTTTAATTAGTAATCTTATAAAGCATTTGTATGGTGAAAAGACTGACAGACAATATAGAGGGGTTAAAGAAGAAAAACTTAAGCTGAATAAGAATGACAATCATCACCATAGTTCAAGACTCCGCTTCTTTTGCCATGGAAGTATATATATTTTACAGAAATGTAGAAGTAAGCAGCAAGGTATTGATATGAGTATTGGGGATTTTAGATACCGGAATCAAAAGTGTTCTGAATTCACTCAGAGTAATAGTATCAGTTCAGAGGTTACATAGGATTTCTATGCTATTATATATACATTTTGAAATTAATGGTATGGGTTTATTTTCATAGAGATTTTCATGCTTTTGAGATTGTGTCTTATACTTAGTTTCTAAAACAAGGAGAATATTTGTAAAAGCTTTTTATAGTCATGTGATCAAGTTTATATTTTATAATACTCTTATTAATATTAAGTTCATATTCATTTAGATTTCCTTAGTTTGAATTTCATTGTCTTTTATTGTTCCATGTGTATTTTCTTCTATTCATTTGTCTATCTAATTTTTAAACATTGCAAGATGGTTTTGATTTTATTATACAATGTTAATTCTAGGAGTATTGTGCTCCCATATTCTGAGTTGTTTGTTTTTGTTATTTTTTCTCAACTGATTATTTGATCAAACTCTTTAAAGCATTTCCCTGGCAAATTGTTTGCCATGGCAAGTGTAAATTGATTCTAGAAGTATTATTTTTGATAAGCATATTCCCAAAAAAAAAAAAAAAAGAGGGGAACATTTGTAAAAGTTTTCTTTTTTCAAAAAAAAAAGTTCTTTGAGATTCTGTTGTGCTTTAACTTGTATTTAAGTATGTTCTGATTTTTCACAAAAGTAATTGTATACTAAGTAAAAAAAAAGGGGGTATTATTTGAAATTGTTGCATAATTATATATTGTGTTCTGAGTCAAGATGTATTCACATTTTTTGCAATCATTTATTATCCTCAATTTTTAAATCCATATGAGACTTGGATTATGGGAACTTATCATTTAAGACATTAATTGCCTTTATTCTGAGTTATCAGATGCCAGTTGGCCAAGATGCCATCCAATCACAAGAGGAATACATGCAAGAGCAGACACTGAACTGTCACATGAGGGGAGACATGCATGAAGTCAAGGTATGGCCGAGGGAACGGCTTTTGACAAATGTTGAGGTTGGATTCTCTTGGTTTAATATTTTATTTTATTTTTCCCCACAATATTGTACAGATGGCTGGAAGTATTCATCCCACCCATCTCACTTCTACACCTGGCTTCCATGCTCCCTCCTATATGCCTGATGCCATGGACATCTCAGTCCCATGCATCTGATTAAGTCTGACTCAGTTTCTTCCAATATGTTCGGTGGCATGGACATATATTCCATCCACCTATTTTAAGCCTGGCATACTGTATGGGCAGAACATATTGCTCAAGTGTGGGAATGCTCATATCCCATCATTTCTCTGTTCTTTTATGGTAACCCCCATAATTATCTCAGGTGTCATGATAAATACAGTGTTGAATTTGGCCTTGACACCTGTTACCAATTATATTAGATTTTTTAATTTCTCATAATGGCATGAGGATAATTAGGCAGATGATGCAAAAAGTGATGAAACAAAGATAAAAAATTATTTTTAATAATTAATATCGCAGCAATTGTCTTCTCAATTACCCTCCATAAGGGGGGGACTATAGTAATATTATAATTTTAAAGAATGGTTCAATTTTTGTTTTATTATATGTTTCATGTGTAACAACTAAGATTCTGAATTCCCTTAGACATGTTTTTGAGAACTTTCATTGTTTGATTTGATTATTGACAAAGCTATTTTAGGGTTGTGTTAAGCTCAATTTTGTAGGAAATTTTCCTGGCTGATTACCAGCATCCACACATCAACCCCTGAAGAGACTTTCATTCCACGACTACACCTAGAGGACATCTGAGAAAAGACTTTCAGAGACTTTAAATGAACAGTTTTGATTTGTTGTTTTTGTTGTTTTTTTTTCTCTTTCTGTTATAATATACACCATCTGTAACATGTATTCTCTGTAGAGGCCCTCCCTTTGCAAGACTAATGTCAAAGCGTCGGTTCATGAGGAAAAAAAAAAATCGCCCCTCTGGACAAAACTTTCCTCTCTTCCTTTTCTATATTGTTGTTCACATATTATTAGTTATCAATAGTTATTATATTCTTTTTACTGTTCCGTCAAGGAAACATTTTGTTTCTTGAGGAACAACAGGGGGGACTGTAACGATTGGAATAACGCCACCTGCTGGATACTAACTGTAGAAGAGTTCTGCCCATGAAGCGAAGGTCTTTGAGGGCAAGACCAGGAGTCTTGTCTTTGGTATCAGGAAGTGACGCGGACTAGTGGGAGGAGGAAGGAAGAGACTGGCGCTCAGGCTCGCGCTTTTCTCTTTCCTGTGGACTCTGGCGGAGAAGGGAGCTAGAAATGTGCTCTCCCTTTAATAGATAGGAATCTAGGCCTTTTTCTCTCTCTTTACCAAATTCTTATTCTCCTTAATAAATGCTTAAAAGTCTAACTCTTGCTAAAGCTTATAATTTATTGGCGACCACTCATTAGATATTTTAGACAGTTTAGCTAGAATTTTAACCCTTAACAAAGCCTTTCCCAACTCCTCTTTTTTTTTGTGTGTGTGAGGCAATTGGGGTCAAGTGACTTGCCCAAGGTCACACAGCTAGTCATTGTTAAGTGTCTGAGGCGGATTTGAACTCAGATCCTCCTGAATCCAGGGCCGGGGCTCTATCCACTGCGCCACCTAGCTGCCCCTCCAACTCCTCTTCATTCTAGTCCCTTCCCTCTCTCAATTATTTTATCCTGTATGTGTCTTGTTTGTACCTATTTATTTTCTTCTTGTCTCCCTCATTAGATTGTGAGCTTCCTGAGTATAGGCATGGTCTTTTGCCTCTTTTTGTATTCCGCCCCCAGCACTTAGCATGCAGTGCTTGGAACATAGTAGGTGCTTAATAAATGTTTATTAACTATTGAGTCTCACCTGGGCTCTTTGGGGTAATTTATTGGCTGTTGACTTTAATTTCAGACTCTGGCTTTGATCTGGACTCTTTCTCAGAGCCTCTGGGGGTTATCAGGCTAGTATCCCTTATCCCACCCAAGGGAAAGATCCACAGGACTTTGGGATCTCAATTCTCATTATCATCTCAATCTTTCCCAACCATCCCTGGGCAGTTACCTCTCTTCTCTGTGGTCACCACAAGTGCTTCAGCTGCCTCCCCCCAGCCCTTACGAGTCTGGGCCATGATACGGAATAGATAGATAGATTCAGGCTTGAGACCGGTGGCGGTATATTGACGGGCACTGGGGGTTAGCACCTCCACCGAGGCAGTGTTGGCTGTAGTAGTGTTGAGTCTGTGGGTAATCTGGTAAGCTGTGGAGAAGCAGGATAACACTGGAAAGCAGGATAGACTCTCTCCCCCCATACCCTTCAGTTCACCCAACCCTTTCCTACGGGCAGAGAGGACCCTACCTCACATCTTTGAGTTAGGGCTCGTTCTACTGACAATTTCAGCAGTTTACTCACATAATACATTCTAAGTGATTCTTTTCTGAACAAGTGATACTGGACTAGGTGAGGAATGACTTGGCATTTGTGACTGGGAATCGGCAACATGACAATTGGTAAAAAACTCCAACTCCTGGGACAGGACACTAGGGGGCATTGTATGCAAAGAAGACAGCTCATCCTTTCAGTTTTTAATGGCATCATTGGCATTCTACAGAAAATGAGTGCGTAAATAAATATGAAACATACAAATATATATTTATGTATGCTTATATTTTGGACTAGCACTGTGATTTCATTGGTCTAGGGATTTTCTCTAGGGGAAAAAAAAATCTATCAATGCATATAGCCATCTTTGCAACTTTTATTCTTAGAGATTTTCTTAAGAGGTAGCATGGTTTAGGGAGCTCACCTCAACTCAGGAAAACCAGGGTTCAAGTCAGCCATATTGGCTATTCGACCCTAGGCAAGTCATTTAACCTGTCTGCCTCAGTACCCAAGGCAACTCTTTAAGACAGTGACAGGGGAATCTTAAGAGTTCCTTACAAAGATATAATCACAAGTTCAGCAGGGCACACCCACCCATCCCCCACCCCCCACCCACACAGATACACCCTCCCACCCCCCCCCCCTCCGAGTTGCATTGAGTGAGTCATTCACTATTTCCTAATTTTCCTCATAACGACAAGTATATAATTCACAGAAAGGTTGGCCAGAGTGGCAGGTACAATTTGTGGCTGCTGCAAAATGAATAGATCTTTATAATAATATTAACAATGCTAATAAAACCCTCAAATTGATACAGTGCTTTAAGGCGTACAAAGACCTTTTATCATAATAGCATCACATGATCTTTTTCTCTAGTACATTTTCTAACAAATTGCTATAACCATTCAGGGAAATTAGATGCAAACCCTTGGTTTCAAGGCGTTTATAGTTTAGAAACACATATTTATGGTATAGAGACAGACATGCAAATAGATATGTAGAGGTCAGGAATTATATGGGTGCCTATGTCCACCATCATTTCTTTCTCCTCATCTTCTGTTTATCTATCCATCTATCTCATATGTATGTATATGTACTATATGTGTATATATATGTATACACATACATACATACATATATATGCATACACAATACACATATACATATATACACATATACATATACATATACACATATACATATACATATATATATATATATCCATCAGCTAGATGGCTCACTGGTTAGAGCGCCGGGCCTGGAGTCAGCAAGACTCATCTTCCTGAGTTCAAATTTAGCCTCAGACACTTACCAGATGGGGGACCCTGGGCAAGTCACTCAACCCTATTTGCCTCAGTTCCTCATCTGTAAAATGAGCTGGAGAAGGAAATGGCAAACCACACCAGTATCTCTTGCCAAGAAAACCCCAAATGAGGTCATGAAGAGTTGGATATGACTGAAAAATGACTGAACAAATATATACACATATAAACTATATGTATATATGTATGTGTATATCTATATCTATATTTAATGCCCAAAGATGGCATAAAATAAAAACTGGGAGAGGTACGATTGTAGTGTGGCCTTTAACCAGAAAGGATTTTCTGTTGGGGTGGTGCTCAAAATGGAGAGAAAGGCTTTTCTTCTTTGATTAGAAAAGAGAGAGTGGTCTGGTCTACCAATGCCAGTGCTCTTAGGGAAAACTGAGAACAGGGACTTCTTTCTGGACCACCAAAGGTCTCTGCTTTTTCTTTACCATCTTCTTGGCTTGGGCTCAAGAAAAGTAGACCAGGAGATGTGTTGCTCTGTATTCCCCTGTAGGATACAGCAAAGCAATGTTTCTCCCATCATTGCAGAAGGAGAAAGCTGCATATTTCTTGAGATCCCTTCCTCTTCATTTTGTTGTTGAGACATTTCAGTCATGTCTGACTCTTCATGACCTCATTTGGATTTTTTTTTTTTTTTTTGGCAAAGATACTGCAGTGGTTTGCCATTTCCTTTTCCAGCTCATTTGAGAAGTGACAAAACTGAGGCAAACAGGGTTAAGTGACTTGCCCAGGGTCACACATCTAATAAGTGTCTGAGGCTGGAATTGAACTCAGGAAGATGAAATGAGTCTTCCTGATTCTGAGTCCAGTATTTTATTCACTGTGCTGCCTAGGTGCCCCTTTATTTTCTTGTGCTTAATCCACATTACCTAAAGTTTCTTTCCAACAATTATGGTCCTCACTGTCTGTAGACAATCTCAGTCTCACCTTTCTTTGACTTAGAAACCTTTGAAAACGGAAAATCTTCCTATTTCTACAAGGGAAAGGGTTGAGGCTTACCTAATATAATGCCATTAGGGGCAGCTGGAGGCTGCCAAATCAGTCGGACCGATGTGGGTCTCACTTCTGGGAAGAGAATGCCCATGGGAGGTCCTGGTACTAGAATGGGAAACAGGAAGGTCATAGTGAGATCCCTCACACGACTCTGAGTTTGAGTTGAACTCCAGTTGCATGTATTTCACTTAGGGGGTGGGAAGGTCAGTGGGAAAGGGATACAAGCAGGAATGATATGTGCTGGAGTCCATGTTTGGGGAACCTCTTAGACTGTGTTGGGGTCAGTCAGTGCTATTGTTGCTTATCCTACATTCTTGAAGAGGAACAATGACATCACAAGGGTGATGTCTTGACTTGCTCCCACTGGGTCTGCTGGGTTTTTTTTAAAGACCTAGAAGGATCTGAAATGCAGGAAAGAGAATCTATTGAAAGAAATCCTTCCTCTTCTTCCTCCTCACATCCTTGTCCTTTATTGATGCTTCACTTGGAGATTTGCCCCAGCTTGAAATGGAAACAAAATTGGGTAGGAAGCTGGTATTCAAAGAACCTTTGGCAACCTGCCCTAGAGTGAGTAGGAAACTAAAGCAGAGACTGAGAAATTCTCCAGCTGCTGCCCCTTAGCAAGTCACAATCTCGGATTTTAGTGGCATCTCCTGCCCCCTAGAGGCAGTATGGAGTTGTGCAGAGAGAGCTGACCTCTGAGGCAGGAAGCCCTGGGTTCAAGTACCATCTCTGGCAGTACTGGCAGTCACACACTGTGCCCCTGGGCAAATCACTCAACCTCTTAGTTCTCTAGGAAACTCTTTAAAAGTCCTGAACTGCAGTTCCCTGCCAGGAGGGAACTTCTTCACCTAAGAGTTTCCTATACCAGTGAAAGCACAAGCCTAGTCCCCACCCTACTAATGCCCTTCATGAATCGCAGCAGGTAAATATTTCAGTCCCTGCAGGAGGACCTTTTTTCTCACAGCTGCATTCCCTCCAGGAAAAGCAATTTTGTTTTATTTTCAAGCTGGGGCAAATCTCCAGGGTCAGGCATCAATAAAGGGCAAGGGGCTGAGGAAGAATAATCTAAAATGGGATATGAGGTGAGTCTCAGTTCCCAGAGTCCCTCAGCTGTGTACTCACCATCATCCAGAGTCCTCTCCAGGATAGGTGGGGAGCTTGGAGTGCCATCCCCAATGCGGGTGAAGGCTAGTACCTGGATCTCATAGAGCACATAGCGGCCCAAGCCAGTGAGCTGGGCACTGAGAGATGAGTTTCCTTCCACGAGCCAGAACTGAGGCTGGGTGTCAGAATCCTTCTCTTTATATACCACCTGACCAGACAGAAGGACAGGCAGTGTGAGGGCCCCAGGGCTGCAGGAGCCAGGATCTAGCCAGTGAATCTCAACCCCCAGGGCTTGGGTCAGGAATAGGGTACAGAAAGTGGTGGCTTTCGCATGGTGTGGGGCATGGTTCTCTAGGGAACTAAGTATTATGTTGGGGTTGGCAGGGACCAAAGAATGAAGACTTTAGGGTATTTAAAACCTCTTAAGCCCAGTATAGGGGAGAAATTCTCCTCTTACAACTAGATCCAGAGAAGGGTGGTAACTGGCTAGAGGTAAGAGAGCCTATCAGTGGCAGAGATGAGAATGAGACTCAGGACTCCCAACCTACTGCTCTGTTTTGGGGGCATCGGAACTTTTTTCTTTTTTAAAAATACTTCCATCTGTATTCAAATACCATCAGTTCTTTCTCTGTAGATGGACTCTATTTTTTTATAGGACCTTCAGAGTTATCTTGGATCATTGCATTGCTGAAAATAACTAAGTCATTCGCAGCAGATCATCTTACAATATTACTGTTATTTTGTATACAGTACATTTCACTTTGCATCAGTCCATGTAAATCTTTCCAGGTTTTTCTGATAGCATCCTGCTCACCTTTTTTTAATAGTAAACTACATTTATATAATACTTTAAAGGGAGATTTCCTTACAAAACACCCATGAGGTTGATTATTGTGACAACAATAATAGCTAACATTTATATAGTACCTTATACCTGACAAAGAATTTTCTTCACAATAGCCCAGCAAAGTAAGTACCACCACCACCATCATCATCACATTGGAACTTTTTTTCAACCTGGGTGCAAGGTTCCTTTTGCCTGCACCCCCCCACTCCCCGTCCCCCAATCCTCTTTCTCTAAGCAATGAGAGAGCCCAGGACCGGAGATCCCAAGGAAAAGGATAGTGCATAACAGTGACACTGTGGGTGTTGAGACTCCTGACTCCCTCCTTTTCTCTCATCCTGGAACTCACCTTATAGCCCAGTACCAGCCCATTTCGGTCAGCCTCTGGGATTTCATTCCAGCGTACTAGCATGCTGCTTGAGGTGGTAGCCAGTGCAGAAACATTGGTGGGACCTGAGGAGGGAACTGTGGGAGTGGAGACAGCAGAAGAGAGCAATTGAGGACTGAAATTCTTCTCAGTTTTGATGTGAAGCATAGAAGGGAGTCACAAAGAGAGGGGGGGAAATACAGTCTACCTTCTGTACCCCCTACTAATGAAAGAGAGGAGAGGCAGAGGTAATTCCCCAATGGCAGATAATTTCCACACTAACTTCTAATTGCTTCAGAACACATTACATGCCTTTCCCACTAGAGATCTATCTCCCTAATTATATTTTGGTTACTATTAAAAGGAGACTGCATGTGTGGAGAACATAACAACTGATAGTGGGAGGGGGAGACCCAGGCACTTGCTGGGTGGCCTGGGGAGGTGAGCCTGGGATCAATAATTTGCCATGGCAAATCTATAAAGTGGATAATTCATGTGTGAAACACAGACAACTGGCTGTGACCTGGAGGGACGTGAGGTCCTAGCAGTTGGTTAACAGTTAGACAGCTGCAAGGTGGGGAGAGAGAAGGTAGACCTAACCTCATTCTTGTATTTTCTATAGTAACCTTCCATTCCATTCTCCAGTCTTAATCTCTCCCAGAGCCCTTCTGGAAAGATAGACATCTTTAATGCCCTGGTCAAGGCTGTGGCCATAGAGGCAGAGTCGGACCAGATTAAAACTTTTTTTTTTTCAATGAGCAAACAATGATTTTCTCTTTTCTACCTCACTCCCACCGAAGGAAAACAAACCCCTTGTAACAAATATGCAGGCAAACAAAACAAATTCCCATATTGGCCAGGTCCAAAAATGTACATTTTGTTCTGGAGAAGTGGAGTTGGTCCCTTTTATTTCCCTTTTTGGTCATGAGGCAGGTAGCAAGCTTCATGGCACTAGCTTTGTCTGGATCAGCCCTCCTTGCCTGAAAGGAACAGGGGATCTAATTTGGGGCGGGGTGCAGGCAAGGACTAGGAAACTGTGGAAAGAGAGCAGGTGCTCTGAAGAATATCATTCCATTTGATTGAGAAGTGACACATAAACTGAATACAAATGAACATTTTTGGTCCCTCTGCCCCTGCCCTTTATAACAGCTCAGATAACACTCTGTACTGGGATAGCCCTTAGCTGCATCTACATGCATACTCAAAGAATTCCAAAGGGTGATGTTAGGAGGTATCAGGATGGGGTAAGGGTATGGGGCAGGGGAAGTACCTGACTCCCTGGTCCTGCCCACAACGATCTGGCTCCAAGGCCCAGTTCCAATGGCATTGAAGGCCTGGACTTGTACTCGGTATTCAGTCCACTCTTCTAGGTCCTCTATGGTGTACTCTCGCTCAATCCGGTCATGGACCACGTGGCTCAGGGTCTTGCCATGCCCGTCGGATCGGGTGTACTTGATCTTGTAGCCCACTGACTCTGGGTTCCCATTGTACTCCATTTCTGGGAGAGGCTGTAGCAAAGTGGGAGAGATGGAGCAGAGAGACTGGAATATACAAATGGCTTTCCCCCTGTCCACTATGTCCCATCCCTCCCTATCTTGAAGTTGCCATCTTTAAGAGCCTGTTTTATCCAGGAGAGCTTTATGACTAATACAGCCCATTTTCCAGACTGAGAAAAGGAGGCCAGATGTTCCCTCCTTGCCATTTTAGTAATACTGTAAATTGATAGTAGTATTTCTATTGACCACATGTGCTTCATCTATTAGACCTTGAGGTCATAGACAGTATCTGTTCTCTATTATGTATCCAATACATTGTTAGGTACCCTGTAGTTGCTCATTAAGTCTTTTTTTTTTTTTTTGGGTGAGGCAATTGGGGTTAAGTGACTTGCCCAGGGTCACACAGCTAGTAAATGTCAAGTGTCTGAGGCCGGATTTGAACTGAGGTCCTCCTGAATCCAGGGCTGGTGCTTTATCCACTGCACCATCTAGCTGCCCCAAGTCTTTTTGTTTTTGTTTTTGTTAGGCAATGAGGGTTAAGTGACTTGCCCAAGGTCATACAGCTAGTTAGTGTCAAGTGTCTGAAGCTGGATTTGAACTCAGGTACTCCTGAATCCAGGACCAGTGCTCTATCCACTGTGCCACCTAGCTGCCCCTGCTCATTAAGTCTTGATGACAGGTGAACTGATTAGTAAAACCATTGTAGGGCCAGGTGTAATCATCTCTGTCCCCACCCAACTTCCCACCAAGTCTCCCTCAATCTGCCAGTAAATCATTAGAAATGTTTTAATTACAGTAATGTAGAAAGCCAGGTAGTATAGTGGATAGAGTGTTGAACCTAGAGTCAGAAAGACCTGAGTTCAAATTTGGTCTCGGACACTCACTAGCTGTGTGATTCCAGGCAAGTGACTTAACCTTTGGCTGCCTCCGTTTCTTCATATGTAAAATGGGGATAGTTATAGTACCTACTTCTCAAGGATAATGCGAGGATTGAATGAGATAATATTTGTAAAGGGCTTTACAAAAGTACTAGCTATTACACACCGATGATGATGTAGCTTCAGCTAAAAACTAGTCATCAGAGAAGCTGACGGAAGAAGTAAGGAGACCTAGTCCTCATTATTAGGACTATTTCTGTCTAAACTCAATTCCTCTAAAGGTAGTTCAAGCCCCCATCCTCCTGGTTAGATTCACAATGTTGGAGTCATCCTTGATTCTTCCCCCAAGCTCAACCCATCGCTCCCATATCCAATCAATTGTTAAGTTTTGTAGGCTCTCCCTCCACAATATTGTGTCCAATCCCTTCTTGCTACTCACATGGACTCTACCTTGTTCAGGCCCTCAACCCTTGTTAGCTGGCATATTTCAGTAATTCCCTTAATTGGTCTTCCTGCTTCCTGTATCTTGCCTCTTCAATCTACCCTCCACAATGTTCCTTTTCTTTTCTTTTCTTCTTCTTCTTCTTTTTTTTTTTTTGCAGGGCAATGAGGGTTAAGTGACTTGGCGAGGGTCACACAGCTAGTAAGTGTTAAGTGTCCGAGGCTGGATTTGAACTCAGGTACTGCTGAATCCAGGGCCTGTGCTTTATCCACTGCGCCACCTAGCTGCACCCCCTCCACAATGCTCCTAAAGTATGGACCTGATTTTTCCATTCCTCTGTTTCAGAAATTCAGTGGCTCCCCATTATCTCTAGGATAAACTACAAATGCCTCTTTGGCATTTAAAACCCTTTATAGGCTGGCCCCCAGGCTGCTTTTCCTGTCTTATTTCATATAACTTCTCCGTATATATCACATTTCAGACAAACAGGCCTATTTGATGTTTCCTAAGTTTTGTGCTCCATAGCCTGTCTCTTTAGCTTTGTGAAGGCATTGTTCTTCATGCTTGGAATGTTCTCCTTCTCCCCACCTCCACTTCTTGGAAATCCAACTAGGTCTTTATTAGTATGAGTAAAAAATCCTGTGAAGCGGTTGCGTTATTGGAATTTGCACTGCACAGGTCTGCTGGACTGGAACCAATGACCATATTTTACATAATTATAACTTTGAATAGTACCAATCTGAACACATGTGGCTACTTCACGGATTCGTTACTTGCGCCAACCAGGACCTCCTTATCCTAGCTCCCTTTAAGGTTCTCAGTTCAGCAAACAATTCCCTTGTGAAGTCTTTCCTGATCTTTCCAGCTGTTCTTCTTCTCTATCTCCTCATCCCCCCCCCCACCCCCAGTTAGGATCATAAGAGTATAGATTTAGATCTGAAAGAGAACCTTCAAGTCCAGTAAGTCCAACACCCTCATTTTATAAATGAAGAAATTGAGGCTGTAAAAGGTTAAGTGACTATTCAAGAGTTATACAGCTGTCTGAGGTCCAATGAAAATGTAGGTCATCCTCATACTTTTGTATAGAGTTTGTATTACTTATCCCAATAGAAGGGATCTCCTCCTAATAGAACATAAACTCCTTCAGGGCAGGGACCAATTCACCTTTGTATCACCAGGGTGGAGCATATAGACAGCATTTAATAAATGCTTGTTGAATTGAATTTAATTGAATTGCTCTTTGGAGATCAAGGAAAGGTCACCATCTTGTGTCTAATGACTTGGCTTGTAGGGTCAGAGTATACAGCATATGTCTAATTTGGGATTATTTTCCTTGGTTGTTAACTCAAGGTAGCCTAGGAACTTTATTTACCCTTAAGTTGACTTGGTATGTGGTAGACATTAGTAGGTGGTGTAGGTATGTGGGATACAGATTTCTCATCAAATCCTGAAGGTTGCTTATGAATATAGTTGAAATACAAGTCATACAAAGAGTCAGATGGGTAGCCTTGATCTCATCTCTTCCTTATTCCTTCTCCTGGCCCCTTCAGAACAGTCCCAGATGCCCTTTGACCTCCTCATCCGTAGCATTCATACACACATGCCTTACCACCTCTCCTCACTATCTTCTGCTTTATCTAACTGCCACATAAGCCTCCCTCCTCCCAACCCTTGGCTCATGAAAATACTTAGTGTAACAGACCAGAGACCATTAGGATGGCAATTGATGGGATTGCTAAGAGGGAGAAGGAACTTTATTCCCATGATCTGGTACCTGTGAAGGAAAGGTAATGGGCCATGCACCATTAAGTGAAGCTAAGAGTTGCCCAGGGCCTTCTACTAAGTCGGTGATTACTTTTTTTATTCCCCATCTACTCTCCCTTGGGTATTAGAGGGTTAACCTTTTAGCTACTTGGCACACTTAAAACCCTGTGAGTTATGGAAAGGGGAAGCTGACTCTTGAAGGGGGCTCAAACATTGCTTAGTAAGGAGATGCAGAATGTGAGTAGAGACAGTTATACTAAAAAAAAAATAAAATAAAAAATAAAAGTATCTCCAAGGCAAGCCCAACACACTTCAAAGTATGGATATGGATCTCATTGAAGCTTACAACAGTTCCACGAAGTCCATAGTATAAGTAGTATCATTCCCATTTTATGGATGAGAAAATCGAGGCTTATAGAGAAGTTAAAGTCACACATTTAGAAAATGAGGGGTGAAGGAATCAAACCCCAGGTTCAATATTTTTTCCCTTTCTCCACTACTTCTTTGTAATAACCCCTGCTTATTTTTGGTGCCAGGAGCTATCTTTGGAAGATTCATAAGTTGTTATTGCTACAAGGGAGCTCAAAGATAATTAAGCCCGATAGTTCCCATTTACTAGTTTGCTAATCCCTTAGGGGGTTCATAACGATTGTCCAAAGGTTTCACACTAAAAATTTCTTTAATGGTGCTTTAAGTATTAAATAATTGTAAAGGATATCATGAATAGTATATTAAATTGTCCTGGGTGGGGAGGGTTGTTGAAAAGGGTTCATGAAACCAATAATGTTGGCAACTACTGATGTAGTCCAACTTCCTCACTGGACAAAATGAACAAACAGACTCAAGGAAATGAGTGACTTGTCCAAGGTCATAGAGCTAGCAAATGGAGGAACCTGACCCTGGGTCTCCTGAGTTCTACTAGATCACATGATGCTTTCTCCCACTGCTCTAACATCTTGACTGTCCATTATCTGCTCGGTGGAATATAAGGGTTAAGGATTTTCCCTCCTATGTCTCAGAAGAGAGCTCCCTCAGAGTGGGATTGTATCTTGTCTGAGGTCACATTGCAAGTGAAGAAGCATTTATTACAGTGCAATCACTATGTAGCTAGGGATTGCAATGAACACTGGGGATACAAATAAAGACCAAAACACTGTCCCTGCCCTCAAGAAGTTTACATTCTAATGAATGGCATAGAAATAACTAGGTATATGAGAGATATATTCAGGCACAGGGATAATGTCTCTCTTGATCCCCCTGAATTTTAATGCCTAACCCTTTTCAAATCACCTACTATCTATTTTGTACATGCCTATAGATGTGCAAGTTGTCTCCTCCCCAGGCTAGACTGTAACCTCCTTGTGGCAGAGGCTGTTTTTGTTTCCCTAGTGTCTAGTGTGTACCTTGTACATCGCAGATGCTTAATAAAAACTTGTGGATTAATTAAAAAGAGAACATAGGTATGCCTGAACAGAGGGTTTTTTTTTGACAGCAGAAAACCTTCCTCTGTCTCTTTCTCCCTGCCCCTCCCTCCCTCCCATTCTGTCTCCCTCTCTTCCATTCTGTCTCTCTCTCTCTCTCTCTCTCTCTCTCTCTCTCTCTCTCTCTCTCTCTCTCTCTCTCTCTCTCTCTCTCTCAGCAGAATGCTTCTCTGCCTTGTGCCGAATTCTGATGGGTGATGGGCATTCAGAGCACCTGTCATGTTCAGTGTCCTCTATGGGTACCAATTAGTGATGACACCTTTGCAGAGACTCACAAGCTGCTCCAGTGACATCGTTTCCCTACTCCCCCCATCCCTTCCCAGGAGTCTGTCTCACCATCCAGCGCAGCCAAAGGCTAGTCTCACTGGCCGTACGAAGGGTCACGTTGGCAGGTGCCATGTCAGGTGGAGCTTGGAGGGTTTGGATCTTGCGAGAGGGTTGGCTGGGGGGGCTGGTGCCCACAATATTCACCTGGCGCATGCGGAAGCTAAGGGTAGGGGAAGGGAAAGGGGAGGATGAGAGACCTAGTGAGGATGACAAGCAAATTGTCCCCAAAAGGGAGGACTGGGGCTGCAACCCTCAAAACCAGCTTCCCATCCCTTGCTCCCCTGGTGCCAATTACCCCTTTCACCTTGATCCTGCCCCTCCATCTGCTTTACCTGTAGAAGGTGTAGGGGTTGAGGTTGGGCACCTCCATGGAGCGGGCATCAGGTTCATTAGTCAGTTGGTGGATCAGTAGCCATTCTTCTCCCTCACCCACCACTCCCACCTGAGAAAGGGGAGGGGTCATCAGAGCAGAAAGGTTAGAGCACTGCTCAGCCGCCTGGAGGCATTTTCCAGGAGCTCTGAGTCTGGCCCAGAATCCTAAGAGTTACAGATACACTCAGTGCTCTCTGCTTCTGCTCAGGGTTCAAGGTATAAATCACAGGAGACCCATTTTGTAGATAGCAAGAATCAGGCCCCAAATCAGGCCTCCGTATTCCTGAACCCCAGAATGTGACTTTTTAGCATGACTGTGAAGAATTCCTTAGGGACTGAAATAACTTTGCTGGCTGGTGTTTCAGGAAGCAATGGAAAAATCTAACCAATTTCCTTTCCCCCCACCCTCGGGTTGACCACATAGTCAGAGACTGATATTGGTATATGTGACTTTGGGGGCAGAGGAAGTAGCAGGGATTAGGGTTGGGTATTTTTAGTGCATTTGAACATTTGATATGTCAGCATGCACATGTGTTTCATATGCAAATCATCTTGGAATTAAAATTTTAGACATTCATTACAATAGGGTTATGACCTAATTCTTATGGGCAAGACTGGACATGTAGTTTGCTTGTCTCAGGCATGCTGGATAGAGATGGAGACTCCTTTCTCTGGGATTACCTGTGCCTCCACCAGCCATCGGGAGATGGAGGTTTTCCCATCATAACCAGGTCTGAACTGCAACGTCACAGAGCGGGGGCCAATATTGGAGATGCCCAGGTTTGTGGGAGCTCCAGGGAGTTCTGAAAGAAAAAAAAAACCCAGGGACATTATATAAGAAGGGAGAAAGATCTTTACTCTATCCCCACCAATCAAGACTATACTGGATAAGGGCAGCTAGGTGGTGCAGTGGATAGAGCACCAGCCTTGGATTCAGGAGGACCTGAGTTCAAATCTGACCTCAGACACTTAACACTTACTAGCTGTGTGACCCTGGGCAAGTCACTTAACCCCAATTGCCTCACCAAAAAAAACCCCAAAACCCAAAAAACCAAAAAACTATACTGGATATCCTGGTATGCCCACCATCTCCTCTTTAATAATGCCTGAAGGCTTCCTTGGAGTTTATAAGATCAGAGATTTAGAGCTGGATGGGACCTTGGAGGGTAATCAAGTCCAAACTCCCTCCCCCCCACCATTTCCTTTTTCTTTTGGTTTTGTTTTGTTTTTGTTTTGGGCAATGAGGGTTAAGTGACTTGCCCAAGGTCACACAGCTAGTAAGTGTCAAGTATCTGAGGCCGCATTTGAACTCAGGTACTTCTGAATCCAGGGCCAGTGCTCTATTCACTGTGCCATCTAGCTGCCCCCACCCATTTTCACAGATGAGAAAATTGAAGCCCAGGGTCACATGGGTAGTAAGCATCTAAGATGGGATTTGAATTTGTTTTGTTTTTGCGGGGCAATGAGGGTTAAGTGACTTGCCCAGGGTCACACAGCTAATAAGTGTCAAGTGTCTGAGGCCGGATTTGAATGCAGGTCTTTCTGAATCCAGGGCCAGTGCTTTATCCACTGTGCCACCTAGCTGCCTCTGAGATTTGGATTTGAGTCTTCCAGACCTCTATCATTCTATCTGCTGGTCAGCACTGTTTTGGTTCATTTTGACCCTTCAATTTTATAATTATGGTTGTATTTTTTATTGTGCACTGCTTATATATTAGGGGCTGGTGGAAGGTTTGAACACTTCCAGAATGGTCCTAACAAGTAGGTTCTTTCACAAGATAAAAGGAATTTGGGGAAGAAAGGCAGCTTTGAGTCATGTGGCTTAAGTTTTTCCCCCTAGGATAGCCTCTCATGGTGGGATAGAATGTGTGTGAGTAAAGATAGCTAGGTGAGAGTTTTGCATGAATTAATTGAGTTTTGGGAAAATGGGACCTCAAACCAGAAGGCCAAGAAGTATTCACTCCTCATCTTACAGTCACTGGAATTCTCTGGTCAATGGTAAGGAAATATTTGTGCACTGGTGACAGTTTTGAGCTCATCTATGAGGACGATCTAATAATATCTAAGAGGGAGTGGAATGGGACAGGAGCTGCAGTGTGATGAAATAATGGGATTTAGCAGATACTCAAAGACCCACCTGGAGATTAATCTATACTGACTGAATCAAGTGAGAGTGATTGACTGCTGATTAAGCCTACTTCAAGTTAACTGGATTGTAATCACACCTGGCTAGCCCTTAAGAAGGTATTGTTCTCAGAAACTAGACTGTGAACTCAATTTGAGAACACCTTCAAAGCCAATGGATTTGGATGATGCCAACCAATCAGCTTGAAGCAGTGTGTAAGGACCACCTCTGTTCCAGACCTATAAAAAGCTTCCACAATCAGCTTTCTAGAGAGTTCCTGATTAAAGCAGGCTCATGGAGGAGGACTTCAGGAAGAACCCAACCAGGCTGGAACTCTAGGCTAGATTTTAAACATCACAACAGCAAAGTTCCACAATGACCCTGGATCAAGATTGTTTGGGGCATGGCCAACACTTGACAGCTAATATTCTGAGTCAACGACTTAGAACAAGGAGTTGGGGGGGCCTTTAGAATCAAAGAATTTCAGGACAGGAAGGGACTTCAGGGAGTCTGAGTGACATGTAGGGTCTCTGAAGCCAAGCAGAACACACCTAATCCCTCTCCCATAAAACAATCCTGTTGATCCTCAAAGGCAGGTATCATGTGATTCCCTAAACCATCTTTCCTTCAGATTTAACACCTCCAGTTCCTTCTGGTTATCTTTTTTTTTTTTTTTTTGGTCTTCTTAAAATCATGGCCTCGCTCGAATTTGTTGAAGTCCTTCCCATAATGTAGTACCCAGAATCAAACACAGTAACTCCAGACAGGATTTGACCACGGCAGAAACTGGTGTGACAGATAACTATCACAGTGATCAGAGGATTTGGAACTAGAAGTGACCTTCAAGGCCATCTAGCTTAGAGGTATCAATTCCATGGCTGTGTGTGTGTGTGTGTGTGTGTGTGTGTGTGTCCCACAACATTCCCTGGGGTGGCCCAAACCAGATTAAAATGTAATTAGGTAATACATAACAAAATGAATAAAAATACAATAAGACAGAGATAATGTTAATATGTGGTTTTCTAAGTCAATATGCAGCCCCGGGGATCCTTATGTATGGTTTAGTGGCCCCCAGTTCTGTTTGTGCTTGACACCAGTGTTCTAGTATAGCCATTCATTTTATACCTTACTCATTCTGGTTACTATGCTGCTAGTAACATGGCCCAAAAAAAACATTAGTCTTTGGGGCACTGTGTCACACTATGGACTCACCCTGAGCTTATGGTATAGTAAAATTCTCAGATCTCTTCCAGACAAACTGTGGTCTAGGCACCTCTCACTCCTCTCCCATCCCCGTCCTCTACTTATGTGATTGGTTCTTGATCCCCAGGTGAAAGACTTCATTATCATCATCATATTTCATCTTATTGTTTTCGGCCCATTGTTCAAGCCTCTTGAGAGATTTCTGGATCCCGATTCTGTCATCCCTCCCAGCCTTGTATCATTTGCAAAGCTGAAAAGTTTTTATCTATGTCACTGACAAAAGAAAAGGGCCCCAAACAGGTCCCTGGGTTAGTCACTACATACTACCCTCCAGGGTTACAAATAAATCTGTTAGTCACTAATCACTGGGCCTGATCATTCTAATACATCCAAGAGTACTATCATTTACCCCACGTTGCTCTGTTTTGTCCACAAAGACAAAATGAGGGGTCTTTTACTGAACCAGTGAGTCCTGACCAAGAAACTCTATATAGAGGCAACTAAGTGCCTTGGCGAATAGAGTGATGGACTTAGATTTAGGAAGAGCTGAGTTCAAATCCTGCCTCAGACACTTGCTAGCTTTGTGACCCTGGGCAAGTCATTTAACCTTATTTGTCTCAATTTTGTCATCTATAAAATGGTGGTAAAAATATCACTTACCTCACAGGGTGCCTAGGAGAATAAAATGAAATTACATTTTATTTATAACCTTCATATAGCATATGTAATGCTATATAAATACATATATTTTTATACCATTTACATAACATATGCAAAATGCTTTTCAAACCTTAAAATGCAATGTAAAAATTATTATAGCGCATGATCCAGTGGGATAACAGGACCTCTAATAAAGTGGGGCTGCTCTTGAGCACAAAGGAGTATGTGCCAGTGTCCTGTTCTTTTTGTGTGTATGTGTGTGTGTGGGGGTAGGTGCTAGAGAAGCATTATTCCTTGGACCCTCTCCCCAATATCCTGGAATTATGGGGATACAATATCTTCCTTAGAGGCACCTTATCCTGGACCTCAAGGGATATTTCCAGGAGAGAAGAAAACTCTTCACTGGGGTCTTGGGTGGCAGAAAGATATCTGAGGTGGTTTTACCTTTGCCAACTTACCTGGAGGGACCCCTGAGGAGATGGTAGAGGCTGAGACTTGGCCTTGGCCCTTTGAGGTCATAGCTGCCACTTCAATGGTATAGGTGGTGAGGGCAGTTAGGCCAGTGACACGGTATTCCAGGGTGACATTGGGTAGGTAATGTGTTACCCGGGTGTTGGTGCGGTTATATTCCTCCCAGGAGATCCGGTATCCTAGGGGGAAAAACAGGGAGAGGGATAGATACATGTTCAGCTATGAACTACCGGGGAGGTCATGACCCACTTTTCCCACCTGATAAGATGCTCCTTAAGGAAAATGAGTCATGTACTCCAAGGGGCTGGGAGTTCTTAGTACAGATCTATGGATTATTTTCTTTGTGCTTTTCAGGTATGGAAGAAGGACAAGGGGTGGCATTGGTTTGAATGTCTGAATATCTTGCCCAGTGGCCTGGCATTCTGGAGGTCTGGGCGTGCTTTCTGACCCATTTCTGTGTTTTTGATCATGCTTTTCCCTAAATCTATAACAACCCCACTTCCCCCTTTTCTAATCTGTCATTGTTCCTAACTTCTTACAAAAGCCAGCTTAGATGCCACCTCCTCCATGAGGCCTTCTCTGATCAGTCTTCCCTTCCCACCTCCCAAAGTGAAAATAACTTCATGGTTTCTTACGTTTCTCATAACACTTTGCCTTGGCCTTTCTTTTGTAAATGTTTCTTTCATTTTTAACTCGCTGTCCCTTCACCATAGTTATTTGTGTATATCCTCCCACTCTAGTAAATTGAAGACTCATTGAGAGCCGAGACCATCTTTTTATCCCTTGTTCCTAGCACAAGGCCTTACACATAGTAGGTGCTTAATAAATGTTTGTTGCTTGTCCATTGCTCCACCCTTACCAGGGAAAGGTGGGAGGCATCGGCATCTTTTGAGCACCAATCATCAACCCAACTAATAGCAGTTAGAATAGAAGGGGCCAAATATGGTTTTCTCAGTACCAATGGAATACTGAGATAGCATGGCTGCTGCAGAAGAGATATTAGAAGCCCATGGTAGTCACACCAACCATAGAAAAAGAAAGCCAGATACTTTTAACGGGAAATACTGGGGTATGTTATTGATTGGTGGTATAGAGAACGCTAGTCCTTACTTTCCTCATCTGTAAAACGGCACCTGCCTCATGGGCTGTTACAATGATTAAATGAGATAAGATTTATAAAGTGTTTTGCCAACATTATATAAATGTTGTCTACTCCTGATCATTTTCAGCCTATACCACCTCTATTCTAGCTCTTTTAATCAAAATTCTTCCTCTGGAAGAGGAACCTGGACTTTGACCTTGGGTCCCTGGACTTTGGTGAGCTATCAATAACCTTATCTTTCCCTGAACCAGGCCTCCAGTCATTCCCTGGCCTGTGCCATGCCTCTATCCCTTCCCCCATTTTCTAGTCACCCAGGATGTATAGTTGGAATCTGAACGCAAGGCCTGTCTTGCTTCCTGGTATTTCTATCACCAGTGCCTGCCTGGCATGTAGAAAGTGCTTACTAAATTCTTTCTCATTCATTCTCTGGATATTTTTATTGATTTAAAAAATTTTTTTCTAACTCTCTGGATATTCTTTAAAAAATAGGTAGGAGGATGATGGTGTTTTAAAGATAATCTTTTGAGGTCCTGTCTGTCCGGCCCTGGGATTCTGTGACACTAAGGAAAGGATTAGACCCACCAGTGAGGATGCCGTTCCTCTCCCCAGGCTCTTGCCAGCTGACCTTCAGGGAGGTGTCCAGGATTTCATTGAAGCTTAGGTGTCCCACTGGGCCAGGCACTGTTTCCAGAAAACAAACAAACAAATCCCACAATCCCCACCCCCAGACACAAGGAAAGTTAGAATCAGAGAGTGACTGCTTTTTTCAAAGAGACAAGATTGTGGCCTAGGTTGGGTCGGAGACAACAGCAGAAGAACTCAGGCAACTTTTGCAAAGAAAAGGTATGTGGGGGGTACTAGAGGAGGACAGAGGTACATACCGTCCTCATGGGTGCGCACCAACTGGGGCAGACTGCGGGGTCCGTCTCCAGGTGTGGTAAAGCACAGGACCGAGGTAAAGTACTCTGTGAATTTCTTCAGGCCTGACACAAAGCCCACGTGGATGCTGTCCTGGAAGTTGGGCCGGGCTGTCACCATGGTAACCTCTTCTTCTTGCTCAGGTTCCCAAGCGATCAGCTGGGGAGATGGGATGCTCAGTATGTCAGGTGGGGTAGGAGGAGCTCTATCAAACAAGCCAAGTTTGGCCTTAAGGAGGCCAGGCTGCTGGGCAGACAAACCTTTGCTGCTCCTCTTTCCATTGAGAGGACGCAAAAAAGATAGGCTCCCATTCCCCCACCCCCACACTATAACATCCTCTAGAGGAGGAGTACCGCCTTGATGTAATTCCATTTATTAAAAAACCCACCCTAAGGCTTCTGGGGCCTTTAGCTTGGGGTTAATGCTTGTTTTTTTCCCTAAACTGCTTTAGTTTCAGATTATTCAAGCTGTTGTTGTTCAGTCATTTCTCAGTCATGTTCCACTCTTTGTGACCCCATTTGAGAGTTTTGTGACAAGATACTGGAATGGTTTGCTATTTTCTTCTCCAGATCATTTTACAGATGAGGCAACTGAGGCAAACAGGGTTAAGCTACTTGCCCAGCATCATACAACTGATAAGTGTCTGAGGTCGGATTTGAACTCAGAAAGATGAGTCTTCTTGACTCCAGGCCTGGTGCTCTATCCACTGGGCTTCAGCCAAAAAAATCCTCTTCATCTGGAAGTTCCAACTAGCCCTCTTTCCTAATCACTTCCTTTACCCCATGCCATTTAGCTGCTTGTTTCCCCCCTTTCCTCCTCCTTCCTCCTCTCCCATTTTCCATCTCACTCTCCTGTTTTCCAGTCATTTCATCTGTCTCTCAGGATGACAGCTGGTCCCTGAGATTTCCTCATTTATTCGAAGTTGATTAAATATCAATTAATGATGAAAAGCAACACTTGATGAGTTTTAATAAGCATGAGTATTTATAGATATAAAACAATACCGCGGCCAATGTCTCCTGATTAACTCATGATTCTAACAATGCTTAATCTTCTTCCTTTCATGGTTTTATGTTTATAAACCATGTTTTGGCATTTAATTAGTATTGTGCAAAATAGCCTATAGCGAGTTAATTAGATACTAATTAGACCCTAAAAATACTAATCAGAAATACTAAATGGCATTTAATAAGTATGTTAAATATCCTCCTTATTCTAGTTATCTTGTTTTGTGGCAATTAAATTGCCAAACTTCTTTTGAGTAGATTAGAAGCAAGTTTAATGTTTTAATTCAATTTAATTTATGCAAATTTGAATTAATTATGAATTAGAATTAATTACATAGTACCTAAGCCTTTGCTCTCCAGTAAGTGTTAAATCTTGGTAAATATTTTATTAGTTGTGGACCAATTAGAATAATGACTGTTTTAAAAGATTGTAAAGCGCATGTAGGAAGGTGTCCAACAGATTCATCCCATCATTTTGCCAGTAAAAAACATCCAGAAACGAACAGACACATTTAAGGAAATGAGATCTTAAGGAGAAACAATATTGACTTTATGACTGTAGTTCCAAGCTTGAAACCCAAGATGGCGGCTGTGGTTTAATCCTTCTGTTTATAGAGAGTTTAGGGGTGAATCACTCCTTTTCTGCCAGTAGGGTTGGGATCCCTGTTTTATAGATGGGAAAGCTGAGCAGTGGTAAGAGAACTCAAAAGGTGTTACACACTTGCTTATTGTTTACATCTATTACCTATGGAGGAGGCTGGCTGGAAGAACAGGCATGGCCCAGCTAGGCTAGGGAGGAGACTATTGGGCAGGGTCTGAATGGAAGGCACTGAACTAGTAACGATCTAGTAATTTCTGATACTATACACACATATACATACATATGTATATTACTCCTGAAACAGTTCTTGACCTTCTCCCTCTTCCAGTTGATCAGAGGGGAAGGGATAGCTTTTCCCAGACTCATCCTACCAAGTAAATGTAGGCACTACACTGTTTCCATAAGAGAAACATGACCTGTAGGATTCTATGACATTAGAGTGAAATTGGAAATAAGCCTGGATGAAGCAATGTTTCCCAAGGCATACCTGTGTCTTTCTTTTTTAGTCAAATCCTATAATTTCATATTTGCAGAGAACTCCTGGTGTTCCTGGGGAACTCTGCAGATAGGCAACTTGTATGTAGCCTACAATTTTGGATAGTTGGGTGGGATACAAAGAAGTTAAATGACTTGTCCATGGTCAAACAACTAGTACATAGGTGCCTCTATCCATACACACACTTGTACATACATACACACTATACACATAAACACACACACACATTTCCTATGGAGAAGTTTGGGTTAAAGAATAGGCATGACCTGTTTATACACACATACATATCACATATTGTGCATATGAACGTACAGTATTAAAACACACACACACACACACACATATATATACATAAGTATATATCTGTATATATATATGCACATCCATACATACATGCAGGGTGTACCCAAAGTCTTTGTGTAGCTTTAAGCTATTACTTTTGGAACACTGTATTTGTGCGCATTTATGTAGATACACACTTATATGTATACATGTATATAATACACACACATATACAAACATGTATAACAGATACATATGAATGTGTACACATGTGCATTTACACACACACATATACACATAAAAGCACCTTAGGCAGCTAGGTGCACAGTAGATGAAGTACTGGAGTTTGAGTTAGGAAGACTTGAGCTCAAATTTTTTCTTGGAAATGTGGCTCTAAGTAACTCACTTGCCCGCTAAGCCTCAGTTTCCTTATCTGTAAAATGGGAATTATAATACCATCTACTTTATAGGGCTGTTGTGAGGACTAAGTGAGCTAATATTTATAAAGCACCGTATAAATGCTAGCTAACATTACTATGTGTTAGCACATATATATGCGTGTTTATAAAAATGTCTGTGGATAGAACACCAATATTTTACTCTCAATTTATGTGTCTATTCATTTTTTCTTTTCTGCTGAATATAGATCCTTCCCTTATTTATCTCAAACAATGTCTTTCTTACATTCAGGGTGGGGCGAGGGGGTTTAGAAGACTCTCCCAGAGGGCAATGGGTCATTTACCCTAAGGCCTGTGTTCTTGACTTTTTATTCCACAGCATAATAGGAAGAGCATTGGGCTTAGAACCAAAAGACCTATCCTTGAGTACCAGCTGTAATACTTGCTGGCTGTATGACCCTAGAGAAGTCATTTAAACCTCTCTGAGTCTCCATTATTTCCTATGAAAATGGGACATGCATTACCTATTCCAGAGGATTTCTGTGGAGAAAACACTTTGTAAATTCTATATACATAATACCATAGAAATTTGAGCTATTAATATCAGTGGTGATCATTAGATAGGGAACGTTAGTGGCTAGAGGGCTTTGGACACTCTGCCCAGGAGCCTGGCCTCCTGGGAATCAATTTAACCTGCTCAAGAGAGAGAGGTCATCCCACTTAGACCTAGTGGGTAGAGACTAGCTTACTACCTGTGTGCCCTTCAAGCCACTCCCCATCACTAGGGCTCAGCATCCTTTGCCTGTAATTGCTTGTCCTTCCTTCTTGAAGGGGACCAGTGACATCAGGAGGGTGATATCTTGACTTGCAAGTGAATTGGATTTAAGTGAGGGAATTGGATGAAACAGTTTCTCCAAGGACTTTTCCTGTTCTCAAACCTATGATTCTATGAGTGCTCACTGTATGTCACCTAAGAATAATAATTAAGTACCTACTGAAAGCGTTTTTATGATGGTGAAAAGAACGTGGTAACACTGAAGAGAAAGAGAAACCGATCCTCCCATCTTTACCAAGGCTCTTGTCCTCTTCTGGGTTGCTGGCTTCCCACACTCTTCTGAATTCTCCATGACGCATAATCAGGTGTTTCTGAATCGCTTGCTTTTGATCTGGGTAATCATAGGCTGAGGCCTCACTGCTTTGGCCTCCTTAACCTGCTTCTCTGGCCCTGCTGGGCCTCTTTTGCCTTTGAAGTTCCCTCTCCTATGGTCTCATTTGAAGCCCAAGTTTCCCAATTGGGTATGAAACTTTTATGCTGAAGGAGCTAATTGTTCCCAACTCGGTGACTTGGTGGAGAGATCTGCCTCCTGCTTCCCTCTTGAGTCTCAATTAAAAAGTCCTTCCCTACTAACGCCAAGAATGCTTTCATGGTTTCTGGTTTCATGACCAAGTGTTAACAGCTCCGTTTCCCTTCTCCTTTCCCTCGTAGGTCAGGAACTGTCTCATCTATCTGCCTTTGACGCATGTTCTGTAAGCTTCTTTTGGGTGAGGCTGTCTGTGTGCCTGGAAGGTCTCTACCTAAGTTTAGTGAGCCCAGGAAGATAAGAGGGTCCTTCTTTGTTCTCCAGAACTAGAACCTGCCGTAGTTGTGTCTAGGGCAAAACTTGATGAAAGAGTGGGTAGGAAAGGCAACAGTTCCTCCAGCAGTAATTCATTATGTAGACAAGGAAAGGTACATCTTCTAGAGAGAGTGGCTTGTTTCCCCTTCTGGACTAGGAGCAGAAGGGGGGCCTGGGAGAGGGATGCCACAGTGACAGGATCTTGAAGATGACATCTAGGGAGCACTTGTACACCAAGGCAAGGCTTGGAGGTGATGGATGTGGTATTGAGGAAGGATGCCTTTATATTCCACTAACATCATGAAGCAAAGCCCCATTTGCCCCATGCTAGTTACGGCTTTGCCTGTTTCTAAAGCTCTCTCCTCTCTAGTGTTGCCAGGAAGCATTTTCCTCTGGTATAGCCTCAATAGTTCCCACTGCCATAATCCCAGATCAAGGCAATTATTAGAGTAACAATTATAGGTATTGCACACACATGAATGGGTCCTTCACAGGAGGTTCAGGTGTCTGATAGATAAGACTGATAAGATCAGCAGTAACTCAATCATAGATCAATAAACAAGCCCCATCAAATAATTTTAGAGTTGGAGATTCCAACTCTGCTGTGCTGCTCATTTGTATGTCACTCAATTTTAGTTTACCCATCTGTTGTCAGGAAGGACAATCCCATAGGTGAGGCTATAGATCCCTGTCTTCAATCCCCATAGGGAGAGACTCCCATAGGAGTCTCTGACTCCTCTCACTGGAAAGAAAGGGAAACTGAGTCACAGAGGCTGGGACCTCTACCCTAGCTGTCTGTCAGACCAAAGAAAGATACTCAAAGAAGGGTGAGCGTGTTCTGTGGTAGGATACAACCTCTTTACTTCCTGATAGAACCAAAACATCCCATTTCAAATTCCAGGCCCCATTTCACCTCAGTCACACTGGCTCCTTCAGTGGACTTGACCTATAGCAAAGGCCACATTTACCACTACTTTGGTCTAGGCTTTGATCTGAGAGTGTGCTGGAGCCAGTTTGAACTGGCTGATTGTTAAATTTTCAGGGTGAAAATTCATACTTTAAAAATCAGCAAATGCTACAAATCAGAACTTGCTTTATTGTTTTGTTGACTGCTTAGACTTAAGAAACTGATAGAGAAAATGTCAATAATGAAGATTAAACTTAAAGTATGTTAAAAGGGGGGTGGCTAGGTGGCGCAGTGGATAGAGCACCGACCCTGGAGTCAGGAGTACCTGAGTTCAAATCCAGCCTCAGACACTTAACACACACTTACTAGCTGTGTGACCCTGGGCAAGTCACTTAACCCCAATTGCCTCATTAAAAAAAAAGTATGTTAAAAGTGTGTAATTTTTTGTTGTTGTTGTTGAGGGGAGAGCTGGTTGTTAAACAATTACCAGGACACCACTGCCTGGACCAGACTAATATGTCATTACCTCAAAGGATCTTTTCTGTTTCATTTGTGCCCTGTATCTTTTGTAAAAATACAGGGGACCCTAAATGAGAGTAGTAAGCTGATGTCCCTCTTACCTTATAGCCCTGGTTGATGCCATTGATGAACTGGGGGCTTGGGGCATTCCAAGTGAATCGTATGGTTGTGGAATTGATGGCTTCAGCTCGGACGTTGCCTGGAGGGACTGTGGGAACTGGGTGGGGAGAAGGGAGGGAAGGAAGAAATGGGAAAAGCTTAAAATATCAGAGATTTCAAAACTGTAGGCCTATTGCAAAAAAGTAACCAGGTACATGACTATAATGGGATAAAAAGGACTGGACCTGTGACACAGGCATAGGAAACTCTCAGGGGCCATGCACTGCATTAATCATTTGTGCATTAAGATGACAAAGGCACTGGTGTGTGATGGTGGGAGTAGTTCGGTCAGGAAAAACCAACCCAAGGTGTGCCTGACCTCTCTTCAACAATGGTATAAGGAGGGAAGAGTGAGGACAGAGCAGCAACTGAAGACAAAGATCTGTATCTGAATCATGAACTTTGACCTACACTAGCAAACCTGAACCCCTCTCCCACTCACCTCCCTGCAAGGTCCACTCTGTCACTTTGCTGCTGTAGACGCCCAGACCGGCACTATTGTAGGCTGCCACTGAGATCTCATAGTTGGTCCAGATGATGAGTTCCTCAAGGAGCAGGTTATTGACATCTGCGTTGGTGATGTTCCTAAACTGGTACCCAACAGGCAACCCAGCTAGACAGAACCTGGAGAGGCAAGGAAAAGCAGGGTGGGACTTTCCTAGAGGACTTTGTTGGGCAAGCCTTTCTGTTGACATTTTTCTAAGGAGAAAGGAGCCCCTGGGCATCTGTTAGTAGCTTGGGATCTTGGGGAAAGGCCTGGTCTCTCTTGGTGGGAGAGGGAAGCTAGGACTCAGACTGGCCAATCAGGAACACTGTCTCTGGGCTCCAAGGGAGAGGTCTGATGATATATATGTTGTGAAATCAGACAGATGTGTGGACAAGGGCATTTTGTTATATTTATTTTGTTACAACTAGGTCGAGCTTGGGATGTCTTCTACCTCTAGGCCAGGACCTCCAAAAGTCATCTCATTTCTTCCATTTCCATAGAAGATGATGCTTAACTTAGCTTGGAGGATGGATACTCTCTTCTGGTCTTAAAGCCTTCACAAGAGGGTAGACACTGCACCACTTTCTGTCATCCACTTTGTATTCCACAGACAGGAAGTTCCTTTTGATGTCTAGCTTAAATCCTTCATAGTCTAACCAGAGCCCACCTCTCATTGGCCCACTAGGATGGCTTGGTGGCAGTCACACAAGAGGCCCACATTAGCTTCTTGTCTCATACACATGACAGTACCTTTTAGGCAGTATGCTGGCACCAGAGTCAGGAAACCTGGGCTCAGCTCCTGGCTATCATATTTATCAGCTGTGTGACCTTGGGAATATCATTTGATCCATCTGAGCCTCATTTACCTCCCCTGTAAATAGGGATAATAATAACCACACTAGGTTGTTGAGAGTAAAGTGCTCTGTAAACCTTCAAGAGTTATAAAAAGTGAATTATTACTATTGGTATTATCATTGAGTGTAGGAACACGCAGTATATTTTCAGGAGAACTCTCTATCTTCTCCAGTGTCAAGCTCTTTCCCTCCCTCCTTGGGTGGCTTACCTGATGATATAACCCTTCAGAATGCCGTTCTGATGGCTCTCAGGAGGGGGCTGCCACTGGATCATAATGGATTGGTTGGTCCGGCCACTGGCAATGACATTCTGTGGAGGGGCTGTCGGTGGCTCTTCAGGGAGGGAGACTCTGGGCAGCAAACGTCAAAAAGTACATCTATTCCTTGTCAACTAGTTTAGAAAACAAGGCTTAGAAGACCTAGCCCTTTTGTGCCCCAGTTCCCAGGCTGAGGTGTCTGCAAGTCCCAATCCGTGGATTACTTGTGACCCCGGTTGTCCACTACAACTAGGTCCAGGATGTTGCCTTACATTGATTCACTCCCTGGATATCTCCCTACCAGTCACTACATGCTACTGGCAAAGGTTTCATGACTGCCTTTCCTACCTCCAAATCTAAACCTGTAAACAAATAATGCCGTTATTTTCCTGGAAATGTCAACCGACTCTCCAGTGACACCGCTTGCCACCTCTGCATTTACCGAGTCAAAATATCCTTCCCAGGCCACTGCATATGTGTTGGGGAGGCAACGGAGAGAGCACTTGGATTTGAGTCAGTGAATGCAAATCCTGCCTAAGACATTTACTAGCTTCGTGATCCTGGGGAAGTCATTTAACATCTCTTAGACTCAGTTTCCTCATGTGTAAAATGAGGAGGTAGAAATCAGTGGCCTCTAAGGTTTCTTCCAGTTCTAATCTGTAGACTATGGACCTAGATGAAGTGGACAACAATCCACCAAGTAATTAAAAATTATCAATAAGTACAATTACTATATGTTACTTTTTTTGGTGGGGTGGGGTGGGGTAATGAGGGTTAAGTGACTTGCCCAGGGTCACACAGCTTGTAAGTGTCAAGTGTCGATTGCTCCAAAAAACATCCAAATAACGCTATAGGAAAATACCCGGAGCAGTAAGTGTCAAGTGTCTGAGGCTGTATATGTTACTTTTGAGGTATCAAAGCGTATTGGACAGAGAGCCAGTCAGGAAAACTGGATTTAAGTCTTGTCTTTAACACATACTGGATCTGTGACCCCTGAGCAAGTCACTTAACCTTTAAAATGTTCTAGGCAACTCTCTAAAGCAATAAATATTGGAGAAAGTTCTGACCTTCATTGGCAGATGGAATTTCTATGTTGGTGAAATGACTGGTCTAGTTTCTGTCTCCCAATTACTATCATTTTCCCATTTATTTTCCAGACCACATTCAGGCGCAGAGTAGGCACCTGTGTAGGTGGCTAGGTGAGAGAGAGTGAGAGCATGTGTGTCCATTTGGCAAAACCAAGCACAGGTTATCTGAAATTATTGGTGAATGAGCTTTTCTACACAAGTCTATTTCCCCCAAGAACTTAAACTTACTCTTTCAGCTGCCCTAACTTTTCTTTATGCCAATCATTTTAATAGAAATGTTTCTAAAATTTATTATACCTTTTGTACCTTCTTAAATAGAGAAAATCATACATAATTGAACCGTTCCTTGATTCTCAGGTCATCGGTATAAATGATAATGATTATACTGTGCTGTTGGGTTAGCGAGAGCCTCAAATATTGCTGAGGTGACTGTCTGTCCTCTGCTAAATTGCTCTAGCCACTAGGTGCCTGATTTTGTTGGTTCTTCTGCATAACTCTCTAAAGATCAGGATGTCCATGATCACTTTTCCCAGACCACAATGTACTTTTAGCAGGTCTTTCCTCCTGATTCTTATCTGCTGTGTACTTTAAAATCAGATGTGCAGATTTGTTAGAATGGTGTACAAAGTAAGGCTACTGATTTAAGTCTCTAGAGGCCCTGAGTCATTACCCTGTGGACAAACTACATAATCTTTAGCTCAGGAGCTTTGTTACAACCATTTCATTATTATATTCAATACTGAGACAGCTAGGTGGTACCAATAGAGTGCCTGGCCTGGGGTCAGGAAGACTCATTTTCCAGAGTTCAAATCTCAGACACTTACTAGCTGTGTGATTCTGAGGCAAATGACTTAACCCTGTTTGCCTCAGTTTCCTCATCTGTAAAATGAGCTGGAGAAGGAAATGGCAAAACACTCCAGTATTCTTGCTAAGAAAACCCCAAATGGGGTCACAAAGAGTTGGACCCAACTAAAAATGACTAAACTGGATTCAGTGTTGAGACTGATGGAAGTCTAACTTCTAGAGAAGCAGTTACTGTAAAATTTTTTTTTTGGGGGGGATTGAACACTGCTCCATTTGTATTCTTAGTGAAGAAATATTGATTGAATGGCTTTTAATAAATGGTGCTACACTTTTTTGTGTGGTCACAAAGAATTGCAAACTAAGGGGGCGCCTGTCTGGTTGTTTGTTGTTTTTTAGTGAGGCAATTGGGGTTAAGTGACTTGCCCAGGGTCACACAGCTAGGAAGTGTTAAGTGTCTGAGGCCGGATTTAAACCCAGGTACTCCTGACTCCAGGGCCAGTGCTCTGTCCACTGTGCCACCTAGCTACCCCAAGGGGGTGCCTGTCAATAGGGAATGGTTGAACAAAGTACATATGGTATATGAAATGATGAAATGGACAGTTACAAAGAAACTCAGGAAGACCTGTATGAACTCATGCAGAGTGAAATAAATAGAACCAGGAGAACAATTTATACTACAGCAACATCATTATAAAGACTAACAACTTTGAAATACTTAAGATCTCTGATCAGTACAATGATCAACCCCTATTCCAGCAGACCCATGACTGGAGCAGGTACCTGCCTTCTGACAGAGCAAGTGAAGTGCTAAATCCAATGTGAGAATTTGTTTTGCTTGTTTCTGCATGTTTGGTACAAGTATTTTGTTTTTGTTTTTTAGTGGGGGTGGGGGAAGTAGGAGAGAGAAAATTAGTGCTTATTCATTGAAAAATATTTAATTAAAATAAAAAGATGGAGGGCAGCTAGGTGGTACAGTGGATAAAGCACCGGCCCTAGATTCAGGAGGACCTGAGTTCAAATTTGGCCTCAGACGCTTGACACTCGCTGTATGACTCTGGGCAAGTCACTTAACCCCCATTTCCCCATAAAAAACAAAATGGTGCCATGCTTGGTACCATACAGAGAGACCTACAAAGACTGAGACTCCACCCTTTAGGAGCTCATATTCTACCCATTTCTTCCTTCTTTCCTCCCTGTCCCATTAGTTCAGATCAATTGGAATTTGCCTCTATAACATGACTGTGGTTTAGATCCCTTGGATCTCCTCACCTTTCTGTGTCCTTGCTGAATTGCCCCTTCCCCACATCGTTGACTGCACAGAGACGGAACTGATAGGAGCGTGCTGGAACCAGGCCCTTGACCATCACTGAAGTAGCCTCAGGATCCACATTAGGCAAAAGTACTGTCCAGGGGGCATCTTTAGGGGGCAGAGGGAGAGCAGAGTGGATCCCTGTTATTACTACCCAAGCTGTGGTTAGTCTAGGATAGGGGGAAGGACAATTATCCACTGTGTTAATGCCACAGTTAAATCCGGGCCATCCAGGGGAGCCTGAGTAGATATGGGAAGGGTTGGAGTGGGAGGAGGAGTGCTAACTAAGGGTTGCATTTTACTAATTAAATTGCATTTTGCAAATGGTTAGGTCCATGCATGTCATGTAAAAATCACTTTTCAAATTAGTGGGCATTATTTTGGAGTCTCTTGCACTGACACTTTGGGAGAGGAGACTGAGATGATGGGCAAGGTATCCCTGACTGGTTTGCACCATGCTTTTCATATGGCAGAGTCCTGGGCAAAGGAGGATGTGGAGAAGTGAAAGAGGAAGGGCCTTACTGTTCTCTGACATCTCCAGAACATAGTGCATCAGGGGGCTGTTGCCATCAAAGGGCTTGGCCCAAGTCAGATTGATGGAGCGTCTCTCAGCTGTGCTCAGGGTTGCCACGGGATGTTCTGGTGCATGGGGCAACTGCCTGGAAGAGAGAAAGTAGTACAGGAAGTATGACCATGATACATAATAATATAAGGCAATGGTGGGCCATTGGGGGTTCTCAGAGGGGTAGATACTAAGCTTCCAGAGAGATGACATACTGAATAGGGTGTTGGCCTTGTAATCAGAAAGACCTGAGTTTGAATCCCTCATCAGATACTAGCTGTGTGACCCTGGATAAGTCACTTAACCTTTCTCAGCCTCAGTTTCCTCATTTGTAAAAAATGGGGATGATGGGGCAGCTAGGTGGTGCAGTGGATAGAGTACCGGCCCTGGATTCAGGAGTACCCGGGTTCAAATCCGGCCTCAGACCCTTGACACTTACTAGCTGTGTGACCCTGGGCAAGTCACTTAACCCCAATTGCCTCACCAAAAAAAAAAAAAAAAAGATAAACAATTGGGGATAACAATAACACCCACTTTCTAGGGTCATGAAGAAGGTCAGATGAGATAATAAACGTTGAGTACTTTGGCAACTATATAAATGCCAGGTATTATTACTATTGTTGTTGTTATTATTATCTTGGTGGGGATATCATGTTAAGGCAAGAGGACGCTTTCACCTGTCTCATCCTTGGAAACCAATTGCCTGTCTAGCCACAATGATGTCTATAGTTATTAATGCATAACTGCTTAGTGAGAGGATGTCTATAGTTATTAATGCATAATTGCTTAGTGAGAGACAGACAGAACTAGAACTAAGGGTAGGCAAGGTAGGCAGCTGCTTAGGGCGCAACGTACAGGGCATGCAATAATGGAAACTTTGAATATTACACGATAGATGTGAAATCAGGAGTCAAGTTTCCCTTTGCTTATACAACATATAAGCACAGGGCTGTCCCTTAGAAAAATCACCCATCTGGTGTGGGTGGGTGTTACAATGACTTTTTATAAATACACATATTTTTAATGCCAGGAAATCCCACCCTTCAAAGCAAATATGTGTTGAGAGCTCTAAGCCTCAAGTGACAAGTAACATACTGGAGGAACAATGTACAAATGCCTCATCATGGTAAGAGTACAGATAACATGATTTGGGAATCATTTGGGATGGGGGAAGAAGACAGACAGACTAGTCCTGGGAACTGATCCAGGAACTTTATAAGAACCTTGTTCCAACCCTTCCTTGGGGTACCCAAGCCTAACTTCCAGGGTGAGGCAGAGTATCCTTACCGGACTCGCAGGTAGGCACTTCGGGAATCGTTACCTCCTGCAGATAGCACCCTGCAGGTGTAGGTGCCAATGTCACCTGACCAGGTCTGTGAGATATGCAGAGAGCCATTCTTGTCTAGGCGCATGCGGGGAGTGCTGTCCACACTAATCACTGATCCATCTTTTTCCCAGACGTACCTAGTAGAGAAAAAATAATGCACCTGTCAGAGTCAAGTGAGAGGGATGGCAGTGTTCTGCCAGGAAGGAGTGTGGATCAATTGACTTGTGGTCCTCCTTCTGAAAGATCTGCTCCAGGCTGGGACAGTTTTCCCAAAGCAGGCTGACTCCATCCTACTTGGGTTGCTGGGCAGTTTCCATGGGCTTGGTTTGGATATAGTTTAGGGTTGGGAATTATCTTAGAGATCTCCTATTCAAATCTCTTCATTTTATAGATAGATAGATGAAATTGACCAACGTCATATATAACACAACTAGGACTCGAATCCAGGTCCCCTAAGCTCCAGATTCAGTATTCTTTACGCTATACCATCCTTTAAATCTAGTCTCAATCCCTCATGCTCAGAGGCTGAGTTGGTTTCTCCTTTTCACTAGAAATAGTTGTCTCATTGGTATGTCATGGTGCCTGAAATTCCACCGTCAGAGCAGCTTCCTTAACTAAGAAACTTTCCACTGTAAAAATGTAAAATCTCCTTGAAGAGTTACCATATTAAAGTATTACTCATCCTTTAGATTTTAATTCAGGCTCTGTACAGAATGTCACTGTTTTGACCAAAGGCTATTGCAGAACTTCCGCAATGAAGAACAGAAAGAAATTCTTTAGGAGAAGTTAAACATTTTGGAGAGAACAGGAAGAGTTTTTGAGTGTACAAGGTAACGTCTTAGAGTTGGTCTTAATTGTGAAACAATTAGGCCAGTTCATAGTACCACAGGGCCAAGGACTATCTAAAACAACTCCTGTTTTCACTTTTGAGATATCTGGTAAAAAACTAATGCGAGGGGGGTGGGGTGGGGAGAAGGGGAACAGCTAGGTGGCCACAGTGGATAAAGCACTGGCCCTGGATTCAGGAGGACCTGAGCTCAAATCTGGCCTCAGACACTTGACACTTACTAGCTGTGTGACCCTGGGCAAGTCACTTAACCCTCACTGCCCTGCAAAACAAAACAATTCATCTACTAAATTAATTTATTAAATCCCTACTGTGTGCCAGATGCTACAAAGAGAGACTTGAGAAATTATGTATGTGGCTATATCTGACAACTTGTAACTTATTTTTTTGCAGAATTTTGAGTGAATATCATCAGCAAACTCAACACTGATTACAGGACTTATGTATCTACCTCATACATGCAATTTTATTGTAAAGCAATCCGAGAACTTTTTTTTTTTTCTGCAGGCAATGGGGGTTAAGTGACTTGCCCAGGGTCACACAGCTAGTAAGTGTCAAGTGTCTGAGGCCGGATTTGAACTCAGGTCCTCCTGAATCCAGGGCCGGTGCTTTAACCACTGCGCCATCTAGCTGCCCAGATCTGAGAACTTCTAAATACACTGAGGGAAAAATAGGAGGCAATGTTGAAGCTTGTCTAAATCAGAGGCCCTGAAAATACATGTTTGGGGAGCTACAGGTGTATTTGCTAGGGTACAGGTTGTATTTTCCTTTAACTGTGGCCATGTGGATGCTCTGGAATAGAATTGTCATAAAGATATAAAGCCACAGAACCCACCAATCCAACCCCTTATTTGCATTTAGTAATGAGGAAGCCAGGGATGGGAGAGAAGAGGAGACTGACTTAAGGTCACTTTGTAGCTAGTGGCCCAGATGAACCTGGAACTTGAGACTCCTGATTTTTGAGTCTTCTGATCTTTCAATCACACCAGACTATCTCAACATCTGAACTTCAGATAAAGTGGGAAAAGTTAAAAGATCCCTGGATTTAGAGGCAGAGAAGCTGAGTAAAAATCCCACCTCTGTTACTTGTGTCATCTTGGGCCCTCACCTTCCATGGGTCTCAGTCTGCCCATCTCTTAAGCCCTCAGCAGAGCATTCTATGCCCTCTGATTTTATAGTGATTGTTGATTGGTCATTGGCAAGTCAGTCAACTTTTTGGAATTTTGCTTTCTTGATCTAGAACATGGGTTGTGAGAAAATAATGGGATTTGCCAACGCCCAAAGGGCCCAACCAGAGGAGATTGATTTAGATGGATTGAATTAAGTGAGACTGACTGAGAGTGATTGACTTCACTGATTAACCCACTTAAAGTTAATTAAATTGAAACCATACCTGGCTGTCCCTCAAGAGGGTATTGTTCTCAGAAGCTCAGGACTTTGAACTCAACAATGAGACCACCCTCAAGTCCAGTGAACCGATGGATTTAGGTGATGCTAACCAATTCGCTTAAAGCAGTGTGTAAGGACAGCCTCTTGGGGAGGCAGAAAGTGCTGTTTCTTCTCTCAGTTCCTTTCCCAGATTGACTGTTGGTGGGTGAAGCTGAGAACACTAGGTTAGATAGGTCTTCTCCTGGCTTTTTGACTCAGGTGTTCTCTTTTTCACTAATAAATGCTTAATGCCAAACTTGGTGCTAAGGCTTCTAATTTATAAGTAAACCCTACCTAGATTTCCCTACACTTGGGACAAGAATAAGGCTACTACACATTAAATTTTACTCATCACAGGGTATATAATAATACTTGTACTACCTACTATACATGACTGTTGTGAGAGAAGTAAAGCAGTGTTGTTGAGATGTGAGCTGATGCTATGGATGATCTTTGAAGGGATGATGATGATGACCCTAGAGGTCATGAGTTCTTAAATGAAGGGAGAGACAGTGATCCATGGATAGATTTCAGGGGATCTGTGAACTTGGATGGAAAAAAGTGATATTTTTATTTCAATACAATTCGTTTCCTTTGTAATTCTACGTATTTTATTTATTTAAAAACATTATTCTGAGAGGGGGTTCATAGCTTTCACAAGACTGCCAGAGGGAGTCCATGACACAAGGAATGTTTAAGAATCCTTATTCTATGACCACATATGAAAATATGTGCTGGAGGGGGTGCTAGGTGGCACAGTGGATAAAACACTGGCCCTGGATTCAGGAGGACCTAAGTTCAAATCCGGCCTCAGACACTTGACACTTACTTGCTGTGTGACCTTGGGCAAGTCACTTAACCCTCATTGTCCTCCTCCCCCTCTCCCCCAAATGTGCTTGAAATGATCAGGATTGAGGCATCTGGTGCAAAGACAGAGACCTGGGAAATTAGGTATTTCAGACAATAATGAACTTTTGTGGTAATGGCTTAATGTGGACATCGGTATACTCAAAAACATCTACTGTGTATCTAGGCCTGGAGTCAGGAAGACTCATCCTCCTGGTCTCAGACATGTACTAGCTGTGTGACCCTGGGCAAGTCACTTCAACCTGTTTGCCTCAGTTTCCTCATCTGTAAAATGAGCTGAAGAAGGTAATGGCAAACCACTCTAGTATCTCTGCTAAGAAAACCCCAGATGGTGTCACAGAGCATCAGACATGACTGGAAAATGACTTAAAAGACCTTACTACATACCAGACTCTATATTAAGTGCTTACGATACAAAGAAAAAGCAAAAATAGTGTCTTCCCTCAAGGACCTTACGTTCTAATGGGGAGAGACAACACATACATATTTCTGTAAGCACAAGAAAAATACAGTGTACATCTAGATCACCATTGGTGAGAAAAATGAATCTCCTGAAGTGGTCACATCATTTGAATTTGTCCTACCTATTTCCATTGGTCTGCAACCAATGACCGTATCTTATAAAATTATGACTTCGAATAGTGTGAATTCCAACAAATGTGACCACTTGAGGGGATTCATTCTTCACATTAATTGAGAACTAGTGGTAGACAGAAGGGGGCATTAAAGGAGAAGGTACTAGAAGCTTTGGAAATTGGTAAAAGTCTCTTGGATTCCAAGAAGAGGAGGGAGAATATTCTAGACACCCAGGTAGGGGATGGGGAATTAGCATGAGGAACAACAAGAATCCCGGTGATAGAGTGCAGGGAAGGTTGTAATGTTATTAAAAGACTAGAAATGTAGGAAGTAGCCAAATTGCAAAGGACTCTAAATGCCAAACATGGGCTTTGGACCTTTAAGGTCCCTTCCAGCTTTCAATATATGATCCTATTATCTGATGTATATATCAAAGACACTTATTACATTTGGCTATTTTTCAGTATGAAAATAGAATTAATTTTTCTCATTCTACATTAAAATGTTGGTGACCTCCCATAAATTCTTTAAGTCCCAATGGAAGAAATTTTAGAGACCATCTTTTTCAGACTCTTCGTTTTATAGATGAGGGAATAAAGGCATGGAAAAGTGAAATGACTTGTCCAAGGTCACATAAAGGTTAAGTGGTAGAGCTGGGATGTAAACTCAGATTTCCTGACTCCCGGTACTGTGACATTTTATTATACCATCTTGTTTCCCTATTCTATGCCTGCCAGATTCTCTGACCCCTCCCCTCTCCTTTATGTCTTTGGTTACTATATTTCCAGCTCAAAACTGTTTTTGGGGAAAAGTAATTTCAGAACCTCTGCTTTAGACTAACAGAGGAATGTTCTTTCTCCCGGGCTCACACCCATCAGCCATAAGTTGTCATATGCTGTGACCACCAGATGGCACTCTAGGGCTGCAGTTTTCTCTGGGGATTGTTCCTTAAAAAAGATGGGGGGGGGATGTTCCACAAACTGGTACCCGCCACCCAGCCTGCCCTGCTGCCCACATAAAATATTCGGAGATGTAAAATTTAGGGAATATTAATTTTTAAGAGTAGAGTTAAATTTTTTACTGGGTTTTATGAGATGGAGGGAGAAGCACAGATAGAGAAAGATTTCTTCACAATTTTGAGCTCCTGGCCCTGGCAGGGTTTATCTTTCTGGCTTGTTTACCATAGATAATAGGATCATAGGTTTATAAGCTTACAGGATCATAAATATTGAGCTGGAAGGGAGCTCATAGGCCATTGAGACCAATCCCTGGTTATACAGAAAAGGAAACTGAGGACCCTCTGGTCCCGGTTATCTGTCCAGGGTCACTCAGCTAGTAGGTATCTTGAGATGGAATTTGAACCCAGGTTTTTCTGACTCAAAGTGCCGTGTCTACACTAGTTGAAAGCAACCACAGGACCAATGAATACATTATAATCCTGGAGCCATCAGGAGCCTTAGATCACTAAGACTGGGAGAGGTTAAGTACTTTGTCCAAGGTCATACATGGAGCAGAGTCAAGATTTGAATCCAGACCTCTCAACTCCAAATCTAGCACTCTTTCCAAATATACAATGCTGGGTTGGAGAGGATCTTGGCTTCAGGCCCTTCTTGTCCTATAGACAAAGTAAAAAAGTAATAGGGGAAGGAGAGACAGAGAAAAGATTAGGCTTGGAAAAGACCTTTAGAGATCATCCAACAACAGTGCTTAGAAAAGTGCCTTGCACTTAATAGGTGCTTAATATGTGCTTGTTTCCTTCCTAATAATATCTAGCATTTGTATAGTGCTTTACAAACATCATATAATTTGATCCTCCCAACAACCCTAGGAGGTAGGTGCTATTATCATTCACATTTTGTGGATGAGGAAACTGAGATGGACAGAAGTAAAGTGATTTGTGTATGGGGTTATACAGAGTCTAAGGCTGGATTTGAACTCAGGTCTTCCTTAATGCAGATGTATATACCCCGCCCCCACTGCATCACCTAGCTCTTTTTCCCCCTTCTGCCTCTTCCTTATTATTTTTTCCTACTCCTATTCCTTATCCCCTTTCATTCAGTGGAATGCAATGTCTTTTGAATCAATTCAAATCAACTCAATTAGTATTTATTAAGTGTTTCCTATGAGTTCAATGTTATGCTTAGTTAGACCCAAAGCCCCTTGGGTATTGCTTGACCCCACTGGACACATGACTATTTTATTTTAATTCTACAGGATACTGATAGTATCTGTACTACCTGGTCACTCCATTGCCCCAGGAGTCTTGTCTTACCCACCCACTCCCAGTCATTGACAGAAGTACCTGACAGTCACGCTGGGGTCATGGGTCACACCACACGTCATGAAGGCCTTGGTGCCCTTGATGACGCTCTGGTCCTGGGGGGCCATGGTGATGCGCGTCCGGGCTGAAAGGCAGAGGCAGTAACAGGAGTGAGTGAGCAGGGATGCAAAAGGAGGAGAATGTTGTCTGATGGAGCCCCGTGGGTAGGTGTGTAACTCGATGTATATAGCTATAATCTGTTTAAATCTCTGTATCTGGACACTGTGTATAAAGGGCTAAAATAACGATAGTCACAAAATTTCGGATAAGTAAACCATTTTTATATACTACTTTTACTTTCAAAGCAATTTTACAACTATTTTCTCATCTTATCTTACCCATCCTTACAAATTCCTTGCTGTAGATTGAGACATATATTTTTTGGACATGGCCAAAGTGGGAATTTGTTTTGCTTGACTGCGCATATTTCTTATAAGAGTTTTCTTTTTTTTTTCAATTGGGGGAAGTAGAATGAAGAAAAAACAGACTTTTGTTCACTGGAAAAAATTAAATTAAAAAAACCACAGACAAACCCCACCCTTCCCAACCAAAAAGTTTCTTGTCATAAGTTCTTTTTGGGGTAGGGAAGGGCAAGGGTGACTCTCTCCAATAAAGGTGGGAAAGCTAGAGACAGCTAACAGGGAACAGGGGATAGAGAACTGGGCTAGAATCAGAAAGACCTGAGTTCAAATGCAGCCCTGAGTGTTACTTAACCACTGCCTGACTTAGTTTTCTCAACTGTAAATTGGGGATAATAATAGCACCTACCTCCCAAGGTAATAATAACAGCGAATACATAGGACTTTAAGTTTAATAAAGTGGTTTATATATGTTATATTATTAAAAAAAATTTTTGTGTGTGGGGTAATGAGGGTTAAGTGACTTGCCCAAGGTTACACAGCATGTAAGTGTCAAGTGTCTGAGGCCAGATTTGAACTCAGGTCCTCTTGAATACAGGGCCAGTGCTTTATCCACTGCGCCACCTAGCTGCCCCCATATGCTATATTATTTATCCTCACAACAATCCTGTAATGTGAGTACTATTATTATCCTAATTTTTATAGATGAGGAAACTGAGTCTGAGAGGTTGAGTGACTTTTCTGGAGCTAGGAAAACACAGCTAGGAAGTGTGTTGAGGTAGGATTTGAACTCAGGTCTCTTCCTCTGGGCACATGCTTGTGTGCCACCATCCCTCTGAAGATGCAGTGGTCCCACAAAATGGAAGTCAAGAATTGAATTCTGCTGTCTGTTATCATTATGCCATTTGGCCCCAACACTGAGCCTACCTCTTCCCTGTTTTCACATTTAATCCAAACAGCTCAAAAAGCCTTTTAAAAAATCCTCAGCCTATTTGGCAAAGCTCAGCTCATTCTGGGCCCTCACCTTCCTGATATTATTCTGATAGGCATATGCCATTCTTTTGCATTCATCTTTTGTTAGATGGCCCTCCTTCTACCCTTTGTACAGTACACGTTCTTTAAAAATCTGAGCTAATGTGATCTTGGGTTGAATTAAGATCAGTGTATTGTCCAGAATAAAGAAGGGCATAAGTCCTGTGATATGCTGCCTTGAGAGGCTTCATCTGGAAGACAGTGTATAGCTCTGGGTACCACATTTTCCTCTAAAGGAGGAAGACTAAAAAGGATCAGGGGCTACAGATCATGTCTTATGAGGTTTGGGTGAAGGACTGTTTAGCCTTCAGTTATCTGAAAGATGGGGAGGGAAGAAAGGGAACAAGCATTTATTATTTGTTAGTTTATTTATTGGAGGCAATCAGGCTTAAGTTGACTTGCCTGGGGTCACAGAGCTGGTAAGTATCTGAGGTCAAATTTGAAATCAGGTCCTCTGACATCTAGCTGCCCCAGAACAACTTCTTATTTAGCTCATACTATGTTCTAGGTAGGGGCAGCTAGATGGCTCACTGGCCTGGAGCCAGAAAGACCTGAGTTCAAATCTGGCCTCAGATACTTACTAGCTTTGTGACCTTGGGCAAGTCACTTAACCTCTGTTTCCTTTGGAAGTAGCTAGGAGGCTCAGTGAATAGAGCATTGGGCAGAGACTCAGGAAGACTTGAGTTCAAATTTGGCCTCAGTGCTCTAGGCCTAGTGCTCTATCCATTGAGCCATCTAGCTGCCCCCACCTGGAACATAGTAAGCACTAAATAAAAGGTTGTTCTGGGGACGGTTAGATGGCAGAGGACCTGAATTCAAATTTGACCCCAGATAATAGTTGTGTGATCCTGGGCAAGTCACTGAACCTGTTTGCCTTAATCCAATGGCAAACCATCCACCATCTTTGCCAAGAAAACCCCATGGACAGTATAATCCATGGGGTCATGAAGAGTCATATAAGACTGAATATGCTCTAGGCATTGTACTAAGCACTTTACAAATACCATCTCATTTGATCCTCACAACAATCCTGGGAGGTAGGAGCTGATATTATCTCCATTTGACAGCTGAGGAAACTGAGGCAGACAGAGGTTAAGTGATTTGCCTACTAGTAAGTGTTTGAACTCAGGTCTTTCTGACTCTGACTCTACCCACTGTGCCACACAGCTGCCCGTTCTGCTCTTCTCTGGAGGGGTAGTCTTAGGATAAATGAGTAGACACTGCAGAGAGGCAGATGTTAGCTTGATAAAAGGAAAAAAAAAACTTTCCAGTACCTCAAACTGGCCCCAAATCCCAGGGTTCCCTTGGGAGATAGGGATCACACGCAGACTTCAAGCAAAGTCTGAATGACCACTTGTCAGAGATATTGTTGAGGGGATCCCTGTTCACATTGTGGTTGGGAAAGTCGTGGGTGGCTTTGGGTTTATAACTAACCTCTCTCACAATTTTCCCTGGGCCCTGCCCTGCTCCCCTCTAACCTTGAGCTTCCATGAGGCTATTCTTCTCCTTGAACAGCTGTGGAAATTCCTTTAGTCACATTCCCCTTTCCTCCCTCACTGGGATCATTTGTAATCGTCTTGTCAGAATTTCCACTTTTTGCCTTTCCTTTCCTTCCTAAGCCATGTCTTCTTTCAAAGACTCTACCCACCTATCTCTGATATGAACTTTTGGAAACCTGCTTGACTGTACCCAGAATTCCCTTCCTTAGTTATTGTGAATTCTAAGCTGATGAGGTCACTTTCTCTTTAGCTTCCTGTCAATTTCACATCACGAGCCAGTTCCTCCTTATCCTTACCCTCATTCTGACCATCAAGTGTCCACTCTCAGGTTTGTGGATTCCCTCACAAGCATAGATTACCCTCCTGACAGGCAGTACTGCTCACTCACTCCTTTCTGTCAGACCGATTTCTTTGGAATGAAGTTTAGAACCGTACGTTGCTACATTATGGTCAGGAATTACATTCTAATCGGCCTTAGGGATGTCTAGGAAAGTACTGTCTTAAAATGTCAAGTTCACTCTGTTGGCTACTCATACTTTGGACATTGATCCAGAGACATATGAAGCTATATAATTATCAATGCCATCCTAATTCCAAGACTCTTTGAGGGAAGGGTTAAGTTTTATTTGTCTTATTTACTTGTCAAGTCAATTTCAACAGCATTTTTTACGCATTTAGTGTGTGCCAGGTGGGCACTAGGTGGCACCATAGCAGATAGAATTCTGGGCCTGGAGTCAGGAAGACTCATCTCAGTGAGTTCAAATCTGGCCTCAGACAGTCACTATGTGACCCTGAGCAAGTCACTTAACCCTTTATGTCTCAGTTTCCTCATCTGCAAAATGAGCTAGAGAAGGAAATGGCAAACCACTCCAGTCTCTTTGTCAAGAAAACCCCAAATGGGGTGACAAAGAGTCCGACATGACTGAAAAATGACTGAACAAAAAAATGTGCCAGGCACTGTGCTAAGCCTTGAAGATACAAATATAAGCAAAAAGACAAGTCAGTCCTTTGAGGAGTAAACCCTCAAAGAACTTATATTCTAATGGGGAAGACAACACACAAAAGGAATCTGAAAGTATATGTGTGTATGTGTGTGTGTGTGCGTGTGTGTGTTTGTGTGTGTGTGTGTGTGTGTGTGTGCGTGCGCGCGCGCATGTCCAGATGACAGAGAGAGAAGCCCAGAGAGTTGAGTAGAGTACAGAGAGGAATTAAGGAGAGAATAAGGCGACCCCAGGGAACTTTCCTTAAAATGAAGGTTCTGGGAGGAATTGACCAATTTGGGGACAAGGTCTACTCACCTGCTATGTATCTACTATCTACAAATTGTGCTAGGCTCTAGTTTTTTTTTGTTTTTTTTGTTTTTTGTTTTTTTAGTGAGGCAATTGGGGTTAAGTGACTTGCCCAAGGTCACACAGCTAGTAAGTGTTAAGTGTCTGAGGCTGGATTTGAACTCAGGTACTCCTGAATCCAGGGCCAGTGCTCTATCCACTGTGCCACCTAGCTGCCCTAGGCTCTAGTTTTTTAAACTGAATTACTCAAATTTCGATCGATAATTCTTTCTGTGTCACATTTGTTGGCATCATTAATAGGATTGAAGATATGGGAAGGGACTTAGAGATCATCTACTCCAACCAACCCCTTTATTTTACAAAGTTGGAAACTAAGACCCAGAAGAGGTAAGTGATTTGCTTTAGTGGTAGAGCTGGGATCTGATCCTCTGTCTCCAAACTTAGAGCTCTTTCCAATATACCATATTGTTTCCTTAGTATCCAGACTGTCAGCTCAACTGGACATTTCTCTCCTTTTCTTTCCCTTTCAAATTTCAGCTGTAAGTCCTCTTGATTAACTCAGCAGGTCTCTTGTCAAATGTTTTTTTTTCCTTCTTCATGAGATGCATTCCATCCCTACATTCCCATGGAGTTGCCATTGTAAGCTATGGTCCAGAAAAAGAAACCTTATTCTTTGACTCCCATTTTCATAGCTAGCTAGCTGCTCACTTCCCATAGTCTCCCTCTGGTTTAACAACTTCTCTCTAGGACCACAGTGAAGAAAAAAGGAGGCAAGGCTGATTCCTCAAGATCTTCCTCAAAAATATCAATAGAAACTCCCCCAAGAAGCAAAACCAGCAGAAATCCTCAAAAGAAAATGAAAAATAAAATTACCAACAATAATGAGTAAACCAAAGAAGAGTTCGCACGCAAACAAAATCTTCATTTTCTTTCAAATGTTATGACCTTCAACGGAAAGATGATAATTCCACCCATTCCCTCTAAAGCTTTATTTTCCTATCTAATACCTCAAAGTCATTAGCAAGCCATTGCAAGTGTTTTCTTAATTTCCACATAAATTAGTCCTTATCCCTACCCCAGAATCCATCTGGAATAGCTGAGCAATGGGAAGACCCATGGGGTATGTGTGTGTGTGTGTGTAATGTTTCTCTTTTCCCTTCCTCCCTAGCTTTCTCCTCCACCCCAAGGCCATCCTACCCCTTGAGGTGCTCTCCTCTCTTGCCTTCCCCCTTTAACTGGGCTACCTGACTGATCACAAGCTTTGAATAAGATGGAAGTCATCAACTCCATTCCTTCTGATGAGATGAAGGACCAGCAGCCCTTACCATTGGTCCTGCCACTACCTCCTAAAGTCTTCCAGGCCTTACTTCTGGCCTGCTTCTATGGTCTGAAGTCCCCCCATCACTAACATTTGACCTACTCATCCATGTCTTCATATAAGCTGATACATGTATCTTCCCAGTGGGAAGTCATCACCCACAACCTCATCTTACTTCTCTATTTCTTAAGTAAAAGTCATGGAGGTACCTGCTGAATCCTCATATTTTAATGGCTGTCTCTTTTCCGAAAGGTTGTTTCATCTTCTATCTGAGTAGAGTCCTTCTTACTCCAGTGGTACAGAATATTTTCTTCTTTCTCCTTTGTCCCATTCTCTTCCCAAAGCCAACCTTCCCCATCACTAATTTTCCTTCTTCAAAACCTTCTCAGAATATATATGCACACACACACACACACACACACACACACACACACACATATATATTTAAAAACCTGGCCACTTCCCTAGATTATTCCTTTTCTCTTATGTAGGAATTCTTTGTCTTCTCTAATAACTCAAAGAATAAAGAGGTGCCCCTCAAGCCCTTTCACCTTCTTCTGTAGCAGGAAAATCAGCTTGTACTTACATCATACATCACTGTTGATCACCCTCAGGCAGGGAGATACACATAACTTATCCCTGCTAAGTCACTGGGATAGTTCTTTTGGAGATCATACTTCTTTGTCCCTACTTCTCTCAATGTGAGATACAGCTTTGGATAAAGGGAGGGACATACAAAGAATGGAAGGGAGAAGGGAAGGAGATGAGGGTAGAGTGAAGCATAGATGACGACAGGTGTGAATACAAAGACAGGTACCCTCGCCAGGGAAGACCGAGAGTCTGATGACTGGCAGCAAGGTCAATTTATCTTGCTTAGATGAGTATAGCTGTGTGTGTACCTAGGAGATAATGAGGACACTTTATAATTGCCACAACAAATTGACCTCTTCACTGTTTTTGTTTTTTCTGGGAGCTCCTAATTCTAAGGGGCTCTAGGGAATGTTATTTTTAGCCTTGCTTGGCTGCTCTCTTTCTTCCCACTTCTAACCTTTGCTAATGTTAGGTGTTATTAAGTCACACTGATTTTGCACGACTTAAGCGTCAACCTTAGCCTCTTTCAACAAGCATGTATTCCAGAGAAGTAATATTCTAACACATACCTCTTTGGTTGTGCATGTTGCCTGGGAGCTTCTGGTTGTTCTAAACATTACCAGTTCCTTCAACCACTTATCATATGACATTGGTTTCAGACAAATCACTGTCTTGGTTGCCTTCCTTTAAAAAACCCACTCTAACTTGTAAATTTCCTTTAAAAAAATGTGACACCTGGGATTGAATATATTTGCAAAGGTAGAGATGTTGACTGCATCTGTAGGTATCCTATATGATCATGTATACTGAGGGAGAGGGGGATCTACAGATAAATACACACACACACACACACACACACACACACACACACACACGGTCTCTCTCTCTTCCCAAACGTGGCCTTTGGCTTTTGGTGAGTTTTATACGGAATATAGACTAAGCCTAGACTTAAGACGATTTGTATTGTATTTCTACTTTCCTATCCTTCTAATCAACATCACCTTGTGACTACCCATACAATAAAAGCTCTAACTAGAAAACCAGAAGCTTCTTCCATTTACTAGTCTGGGAGATAAATTAAGGGAAAGGTTAAGTAGGGGAGATTTATGATCTAATATCCAATTTTAAATCTCACAGTGTGTGTGTGTGTGTTGGGGGGCAATTGAGGTCAAGTGACTTGCCCAGGGTCACACGGCTACTAAGTGTCAAGTATCTGAGGCCAAATTTGAATTCAGGTCCTCCTGAATCCAGGACTGGTGCTCTATCCACTGTGCCACCTAGCTGCCCCTACAGGTATATATTTGCATATGTCCATTGTGTATGTGTGTGTGTGTTTTCACATGGGGTACATATAAACACTTTGCATTCTTATTGGTTGGAAATGCCAACTTACCCCAGACGACCAAATCTGCTGATGCCTCATCTACTCCCCGTGAGTTGGTGGCCAAACATGTGTAACTGCCAGCGTCTGAGATTCGGGTGGGACTGATAAGCAGGCTGCCAGACTCCAGGAGAGTGAAGCGGGGGAGCTGAATGGAGCCACTAGCCAGGATCCGTTCACCTGCATAGAGAGACAGAGAAATAGGTAGCCAGCATGACCCCCAATTCCTATTTCTCCTGACACTGCCAGGATATCCCAAGATCAGGAAGGACATGGAGAGAAACACTAAAGGATAGTGGATTGTGGGCAGGATGACCTCATATACTTTTTTTTTTCTTTTTTCTTTTTTGGTGAGGCAATTGGGGTTAAGTGACTTGCTCAGGGTCACACAGCTAGTAAGTATTAAGTGTCTGAGGCCGGATTTGAACTCAGGTCCTCCTGAATCCAGGGCCGGTGCTCTATCAACCGCGCCACCTAGCTGCCCCTCATAAACTTTTTGTACACCTAGTTTGTCTCGACCTTGCCTTTCTCTTCAAGAAACATCCTAGTCAATCACAGATTCACAGTCTCATAGCCAGAAGGGACCTTAGAAATTATCTTTTTCTCGTTTCATTTTATAGATCAGGTAACTAAGGCCCCCAAGTGTGGGAAAATGACTTGCTCAGGGTCATGTGGCTAGTTAATGGTAAAGTGAGGACAAGAATCCAAGTCTTCTGATTTCTAGTTCGGTGCTAATGTCTACTATAAAGCACTTAATTCTTAATAGATAAATATTGCTCATTCTTTCCTAAGCCCTGGTGCTCTAACTAGATTCCATCAATTCCTTCAGCCCTCAACACCTTCCTTCTTAGTCTCGCACAAACACAAAAGCAGCCAGCACCTGCGAATCAGGTAGAAGCAAATCATTTTGATGAGGTGATGATGGGCATCTTGAAGCTCAACGCTTCAGGAAAAAGTCACCTTCATCAAGTGCCTAAGCTTTGGATGATGGGAGAGACAGGCAGAATGGAAGCACTGGGAAGGAGGGAACAAGTGGATGGGGCTGGGAAATGCCCTTGTAAAGTCTTGTTGACGTGCCCTAAGGTTATCTCTGTCTGCCTCTATGAGTATACCTCTGTGTGTGCACATCTGGGATTTATTATACATTTGCATAAGCCCATGTATGTTGGATACAAAATAAAGTATCCCTGGATAGATTGTGAATGAATGGATTTGTATACGAATGGAAAACGGATTTATTAAGTGCTTACTATGTGTCAAACATTGTGCTAAGTGCTGGGGACATAAGTAAAAAAGCAAGAGTATCTTGTCTCAAAGAGGTAATATTCTAATCAAAGGAACACATGGAGGAGAATTCAGCTGAAGGAAAGATGGGAAGGTCTGGTGATCCTTCAGGTACAGTGGCAGGGTCCAGGAGCCCTTAGGGTACACCTCAGATAGGTGAAATGATTTGTTTCAAGTCACAAAGATAGATGACTGCAGAGCCAGAATTTTAGAATCCAAGTTTTGTAAACCTCAGTGTCACACTCTAGTTACCATAACCCATTGCCCATATGCCCCTCCTGAATATCATCCCTTTTACCTTTTTGCCAAGTGATAGCTGGCCGGGGTGCTCCTGATGTCTCACATGCCAGCACCACAGACATGCCATCAATCACTGTGCTGTCCAAAGGGCCTCTGGTGATATTGGGGGCAATGCCTTGGGAAAGAGTTGGACAGACTTGTTAGGAAGATTCCATTTGGGATCCCCATAGCTGGTGAACAGAAGTGACTCTAAGCCCCAGGCATACAATGTCATATTTGCCCCTGTCCCATTTTATTATTTCTCTCATTCATTCATTCATTCATCCATCCTTCATCCATCTATCCATCCATCTACTCACTCACTCACTCACTCGCTCACTTATTCATTTATTCATTCATTCATTCATTCATTCATTTACTCAACAAATATTCATTCATGCAATGCATCATACTAGGTACTGTTGTCTGGTCCCTTTGCAGGGAAGCAGGAAATCCACATCATACTCAGATACCTTAACACTCTAGTTCACCCAATACCTTTCCAGTTTAACCTACTCTGTAGAAGTTCATTGCCAGGAAAATGAATGATATCAATCATTCTCTCCTATTTGTTCACAGGCCCCAATAAGGGGAAAGATCCAGACTTCTCCAGGCACTTAAGACCCAGCATTATAACTGACAAATCCATCTCATTAGAATTTTTATTACATTCTTCACAACAGTGAGAAATTGTTAATCATACATGAATGGGGATTTATTATTATTATTGTCATTATTGTTACTATTCTTCACTAACCTCATCCTCCAATGAATACTACATTGTCATGCATCATTGATCCTGGCTCTCAAAAGTTATGCTGGGGGGCAGCTAGGTGGCACATTCAGGAGGACCTGAGTTCAAATCCAGCCTCAGACACTTGACATTTACTAGCTGTATGACCCTGGGCAAGTCACTTAACCCTCACTGCCCCACAAAAAAAAAAAAAAAAAGCTATGCTGGTTGAAGGCAAGCTCTGACAAGTTGGACTAAGCTGAATGCAACATTTGGAAATAGACTGTGTCTTGGGTGGTTCACCCTTAGCCAAGCTAAGCTTGGAGAAGTTTATTTTTGAAAAGGTGTCCAGCAGATAATAATTTTTGGAGTGTGGGTGTATATGTGTGAGGCACAGAAATTCATGAAAAATCTTAAATTGAAGTGGGGTGGATGGATGACAATCCAGCTCTGTGGAGGTAATACAGATACTGGTGAGATTATAGATCTTTTGACAATTCAGGGGGATGTCATGAGAGAAATTATTGGTCCTCTCTCATTAACAGCCAATTCTTAAAATTGGGGGAGAACCCAGTTTTTTTTTCCCTGTCCTATTTCCTTGGCCAATATCACAAGGATAGGGCTGAATAGAAAATAGAAAATGCAATTAACATTCTCCTCATTCTGGGTATTGCTACTCCACCCAACTAGATTGGATTTCTAATCTAAGGTGAAACTCTCTTCTGCTCAGGTTTGGGCAGGAGGATATACTCTTTGAATAGATTGCCCAAGGGTGGGGGTAACTTATAAAAATTCAGGTCCAGCCCCTCATTGTAATATTCATTCTTTCAATAATTGCTAACCGATCAACCCCCCCCCCTTCAATGGGTATATAAGCCCACTTCCCTTCTTTGAGATTGTCTTTGGTCTGAGAGAAGGACAGTCAAATGAACATCCTTTCATTAAAATGCTGGTATTATTAATAAAATGATCAAATTACCCAGAAATTATGTCTCTTGAACCTTTTAAAATGCTACTATTTCACTTTTTTGTTTAGCCTAATGAATGCAATAGGTGCTTAATAAATGTTTGCTGCGTAAATGAAGTGTTTAAATCTATTACAATGACAAATATCATTACTTGTTGCTGATAATGTAAAAGACTACCATATTTCCAAGCAGTCAATCATTGAGTGGCTCTATTCAAGTCTCTTCCTTGGGCAGAAATTTGTGATTCTCCCCAGAAGGTAAAATGAGTACCTTTATCTTTAGCATGATCATCTCTTTCAATTTAATTAGATTCATTAAGCATTTATTAAGCGCCTACTATATACAATGAACTGTGCCAGGCACTGGTGATACAAAAATGAAAATGAAATAGTCATTGCCCTCAAGGAGTTAAAATTCCATCATAGGAAAATAACACACACACACAGAGAAACAAATCCAAAGTGTGTGTATACATATATATATCTGTGTATGTAAATACACACACACATACATACATACATATATATACACACATATAATGCATATAGGTATATATAATACACATATACACTTACATATATATATCTATGTATGCATCTATGTATATGTATATAGCAAAGTAATTTTAGAGGAGGAGGTAACTCTAACAGCTACAGGTATCAGCAAAAACCTCTTCTAGGAGGTATTGCCCAAGCTGAGGAGAACTAACAATTCCATGAGGTGGTGGGAATGAGGAGGGATTACGTTTCAGGCATGGAAAATAGCCTATCCAAAATCTTGGAGGCTGGAGATGGAATGTAGAAGAAATGATGAGTTCCTTTGCCTCTCTAAAATCAAGGCCAGGTTAACAATATGGTGATGTTTATATGGAAACCAAGACCAAACATGGGTAAAATAAATCTGTTTTCATAAATAGTCAGCAAGTAGTATGATGAGATCAGCTCTCTGAACAAAACTCTGTTCCTCCTCCTGGGTTCTTCAGGTTCATCGGAGGTGTTGCCCACTGACAACTGGAAGCATTATTGAGATATTCCAGGTGACAAATACTGGGATGAGTTGTCAAAGGAAGCCAATGAATGGTGTTCTCATAGAACCATAAACATTTTGAGGTTTAGAGATCATGTAGACCACATTCTTCATTTTACAGATGGGAAAATCAGAGATGGTTAAGTGACTTAAGCAAAGTCATATAGCAGGAAAATGGCAAAGTTGGGACTCAAATCTAGCCCTCCTGACTCTCAGGTCGACTATCTTAAATTTTACAATACTGTCTTATATTTCAAAATAAAATAGGGTGTCTGAAATTGGTTATGGGGGCCCCTTCCAGATGTAGGATCATATAATCCTATAGACTGAGGCCTAGACTGGACAATCTCTTCCAGTAAGTAGCTGTGGGTAAACCCCTACAAAGAATGACCAGGGTTGAGCTTCAAGGGATTAGATATCTCTTGAGTGATGAGAGTTTGGAATGGTGCAGCAGTAATGCTTAGCAATTTATGTCAAAATAAGTATAATATTTCACATTTATGCAGTGCATTACAGCTTAAAAAGTATTCTCCTAACACCAACCTGGGGAGGTAGATGGTACAAATATTATGACCATTTTACAGATGAGGGCACAGAGTTACATGGCTAATAAATGGTAGATCTGGGATTCAAACCCAGATTTCCTTATTCTAGGTCCATTATATCATAATTCTTCTGAAGTTCAGGTCATCATTTGGGCCACCAGACAAATGACTTGGATGTCCTTTGGAGTAGTCCATCCTAGGTTGATAGGATGATAGGTTTTTTGGGGGCAGGCGGGGCAATGAGGGTTAAGTGACTTGCCCAGGGTCATGCAGCTAGTAAGTGTCAAATGTCGGAAGCTGGGTTTGAACTCATCTTTGGAAAAGCTAAGACTTCCTTTCTCCCTGTTTCTCCCACAATTCAACTTACTGGTGACAGCGAGGTAGGTGGAAGTCTGCACTTCTCCAGCCGAGTTTCGGGCAAAGCACTGGAACATGCCTGTGTCATCAGGCACCAGTCCGCTGATCTGCAGGCTCCCATCTCCATGTAGCCGGAACCTCGACAGCTTTTTCACATCAATGACAGCGGCATCTTTGTACCAGGTGGTGACAGGGGATGGCACACCTACATGGGAGACAATAATATCTAGAGCATATCCTTTGGAAGCTATACTTGCACTTATGGGTCTCCAAGTGTGTGACTACTATGCAGGTTCAAAGGTTTGCACTCTTAAAACTATGACTCAGAAGCCCCCACTGGTGATCTTACCTTTAACCATGAGTCAGTATATACAAATAGCCCCAAAACAAGGCATTTACTTGGATGGCATAGTAAGAAGCAAGAAGATTAGCCAAGATACACCCTGCTACAAATGCACATAATTTCAATGGGAACAGTGGGCACAAATTTACAGTCTACTGGTAGTGAGGCATATATTCAGGGAACATTTTGGGGTCCCAATGTCCTTTATTCTTGTGGTATCCTTGTATTTCTTCCTCCTCCGCTCCCACCCCTGGGCACAGTGTGTGTGCTGGGAAGGTCATTCAGTCAGATTCTCTGGGCCTGCTCTTCTCTACAGCTCAGTTCCCAACTGCCAGGGCTAATTCCCTTGAATTAGTTTGCTCTCTTCTCTGTTGCCAAGGGCCATGTTCCTTGAAGCTTCTTTTTGCCCTAAGATTCTTCCTTCTCCTTGCTGTATGTGATTTTTCCAGAATGAGCAGCTCTGTTTCAATATCTCACGGTTGATTGAGGGGAAGGAAAGGGAAAGGGGGTGGGGGAAGAAATCCGCTTTGTCCACTAGCAGGGGTTCAGGAGTCACACTCCACCAAGCTACTCTGTGCTATAACTATCACTCAGGGTTGGCAAGCTGTCTTTTAAAGGGCCACCAGGAGCATAACCAATAAATATTCAACTCTAATTACACCAGGAATTCCAGCCCTTCCCACTTCATAAAGGAATAGCAGGATGTAGACTCTCCTTTGTACTTCATTGAACATATTAATGTCTTCCTATTTCTGCCCCTTCTGGGATTTCATCAAATGGGCCAGCCTGGGATGGAAAGAGGGGCCAACTTCCTTCCCCTACATCACACACACACCTCACTTGAATGTTTGCAAATTGGTTTTATTCACATCATCTCATTTGGCCCTTTATAAATTCTAGAAGTTTCCCCTTTTATAGATGAGGAAACTGAGCGGGGGGGGGGGTGTCCAAGAGATTCAGTGACTTGTCTATGGTCACAATCTAGTTAATGCCAGGAGTGGTTTTGAACAAGGTTTTTTCATGAAGATTCCTTTCCATTATACCATACTACCTCCTCCTCTGGGGCCTTTGAGGAAGGAAAGAGGAAAGGAAGGAAAGAAGTAAAGAAGGAAGGAAAAGAAGGAAGGAAGGAAGGAGGGGAGGGAAGGAGGGAAGGAAGAAAGAAAGAAGTAAGTAAGTAAAGGAAACTATTTTTTAAGCTCTTACTATGCATCAATCACTATGCTTAACACTTTACAAATATCAATTTATTTGATTCTCACAAAAACTTATTTTATCCTCCATTTTATAGCTGAGGCAGAGGTTAAAGGCCTTGCCTAGGGTCACACAGCTAGGAAATGTCTGAGACCAGGTTTGAACTCATGTCTTCCTGATTCCAGACACAGCACTCTAAAGACTGAACTGCCTAGAAATATTTTTATCTTTAAGGTACTTTTGGGATGATGCTTTATTCTATTTTGGAGACAATGCAAAACCTGAGAGGATGTGATAATGGCTTTTATTCCCAATGTTGATAGCCAATGATTATACAGGAATATGAGTAGAACATCAAGTGCCTACCAGTAATCAGGCAGGTATGTGAGAATTTGAATCTTGTAAGTTTGGAATTGAGTTGTCACAGAATCCTTATTTCTGTTGTTGTTGTTGTTCAGTCATTTTTCAGTGGTATCTGACTTTTCATGACCCCATTTGGGATTTTCTTGGCAAAGATACTGGAGTGGTTTTCCATTTCCTTTAGGAGTATCTGAGGCCAGATTTGAATTCACAAAGTTGAATGTTCCTGATTTCAGGTCTGTCACTGTATCCACTGCACCACCTACCTGCCCCATCCTTATTTCTAAAGTCTAACTACCCTAAAAGACCTTTGGTGGTCCAAGTCTATTCCTATACAATGTGGTACTGAACTATTTTTTTTCCTCTTCTCCCACCCTCCCCATCCCCAACAATTCACTCTCAGCTCTCTCCTTTCCCTCCCTAAACCTTTCCTGATGGGGATTTGTAGTGCCTCTCCATATCTTCATCTCTCACCTGCCCATCATTCCACTGGGGAAAAGCTGGCCCAGCTCTTTATTTAATACCATAATATTGTCTATGACGGACTCTGTGACTTACCACTGTGCCTTCTGTATGGTCTTATAAAGCTCATCTGCCTTCGGATTGTCTTTTTTTAAGTGAGGCAACTGGGGTTAAGTGACTTGCCCAGGGTCACACAGCTAGTAAGTGTTAAGTGTCTGAGGCCAGATTTGAACTCAGGTCCTCCTGACTCCAGGGCCGGTGCTCTATCCACTGCGCCACCTAGCTGCCCCAGATTGTCTTTTGATTTAGCTATATCTAAGGCAGGAAAGGAGATCTGGGAACCAAAACAGGATGAGAATTCATCATTAACTTGGGGAAGACAGAAGAGCTGGGAAAGTGGAGAATGCTGTCTGGTGACTGAATAAAATGGCTAAGAACCCAAGTGCTGCTTTATGAGGTATATCTCAGCATAGACACACCTAAGGCCTTAACACTGCTGGTGCTTTCCCTTCTCGACTAGTGTAGCTCTGATATTATGGTAATTTGGCGTTGTCAGCGACTCTGAAATTATGGGCAATTTGGCTGTCAGTGGCCTCAAAATTACGGTAATTTTGGCTCATTTGTAACCCTGAAGTTACCATAACTTGGATTGATTTATAGCCCTGAAATTACGGTAATTTGGCTTCTTTGTTTTCCTAGGTGCCTGCTGACGGCCAGATTGATTTCTTTCCTAGTAATATGTCCACTTCAGGGGGACCTGGGAGCAGCAGACACAATTCAGCAACGGAAGCTGTGCCCATGACGGGGAGTGGGGAGGGGTATGGTATTCTTCCTCTTCTTCCCAATGAACTCATGTCTGTTACCTTTGGCTTGACAAGGTATGTCCACCACCTTCTCCATCTCTGCTGTGATGTGTCTCTCTGGCTCCTTAATAAACTGGGGCGGCTCTGGGAGGAGAAGGAAGAGGACAGCATTGGACTGGAGGCCTGGCTCCTATTGGGTAGGTCACTCAGTAGGAACCCCTGATGGATGGGAAGTCCCCCTCCCCCACCTCCCCACCATACTTCTGTGGAGTATTTCTTCCCTCCTTCTCCCCTCCCACTCCCATCCCCACCCAGTCTCCATGCTTCGTGCTCACCCAGCACAGAAAGGACAGCACCCCGGACCACGGAAGGGACACTGCTGCTGCGCAGGACGGCCTCACACTCGTAGTAGCCGGTGTTGCTGCCTTTGGGATTCAAGATGGTGAGCCGTCGGTTGTGGTCACTGACCCCCCCTGACACCGGCACCCCATCCTTCTTCCAAATGATGTGCAGCTTGATCAGGGGCCTGGCAGGAGGCAAAGAAAGTAGAGAGGCTCATTTGCATAAATCTGCATTGGTTATGCAGTAATTTGTACTTGAGAGAATTGGACTTTTAAAATTCAGTTAAGCACCTTAAAAGTTGTCTCCTGATATTTCCCTTTTCTATTTTCCCTCTCTATTCCCCATACTCTCCAAATATAACCCACTGAATATGGAGAAGGGAAGGGAGGGGAATCAAGAGGGAGACAGGAAAGGTGTGAGAAACATGGATAAATATGAAAAACACACCCAAAGTGAGACAACATGGAAGCAGAAAAAGAGATATAGGAGCTTATAGACACATGTACAGATAATGAAACATACATACATGACCAACAGTTCCCCACCCCCAATGTCTTCCCTCATATTTTCTTTTGGTGTTGATATGGTATTTGACAGACATTATCTTATTTGAGCCTCACCACAGTCCTGGGAGATAGGATCACAGAAAATCTCATTAAAGGTCTTCTTATTCCGTATCCTCATCTTACAGATGAAGAAACTGAGGCCTGAAGGAGGTGATTTTCCCAGGGTCATACGTTAAATGGCAGAGTTTAGGATTCAAACCTGGGTTCTCTGATTTCAAATCCAATGCTCTTTTCATTAAATCGTGAAATATTTCTATTTTTATTCTCTTGATGAAGAAAACAAGGCTCAGAGAGGTTAAATGACTGAGTTATGGTCACATAGCTAGTAAGTTTCAGAGCCAAAAACTGAAATTGAATCTCCTGGATGCAAATCCAGTGTTCCTTCCATAAAATGCCCTTCTTCCCCATCCTGTCTGCATAGGTCTCTCAGACTCTGGTTTTCCATAAACTTTGTTCAAGTCCCTTCTTGGCTATTCAGAGACATGCAGTTATTTATTCATGTGTGTGTGTGTGTGTGTGTGTGTGTGTGTGTGTGTGTGTGTGTGTGTGAGCCAATTGGAGTTAAGGGACTTGCCCAGGGTCACACAGTAAGTGTCAAAGTGGCTGACACCAGATTTGAACTCAGTTCCTCCTGACTTCAGGGCCTGTACTATATCCACTGCACCACCTAGCTTCCCTGACATGCAGTTAAAATAGATTAATAGAGGCATAGAAAAGAGGCATCAATTAGAGTCAGACCAGGAATGTCCAGTAGAACATTGGAGTCAATCATGATGAAGAACAGAGGAAATGCAGAAGGTCAGTGATTAAGTTTGGAGAGGAGGGAACAGGGGAGATGGCTACTGACCTGGCATTGGCCACACATTCCATGGTTACCTCTGAAGTCCCAGCCACCACACTGGTATTCTTGGGAGGGATGATGATGGTCGGAGCAATTGGGTCTGCAGGGCCACCTACATCTGGGAAGAAGGCAAAAGGTAGTCCAAGAAACAGACCAGAAATTGCATATATCCCTTAGCCTAGTCTTTGGGAGCTGAGATTACAGAGGCCTAGGAACCATCACTATCCCCATCACCATCATCAGTGACATTTATATAGCACCTTAATGTTTGCAAAGTTCTTTAAATACATTTCCTTACTTAATCCTTTCAACAATCCTGTGAGACGACAACTCTTATTATCACCATTTTACAGATGAGAAAACTTAAGCTCAGAAGTTAAATGACTTGCCCAGGGTCATGACTGAGGAAGGATTCCAACTGAGGTCTTCCTAAGTCCAGTGATCTACCTACTATTCTCCCAGAGGAATAGGCATTTGAGAACAATGTTCCAATGGCCGTGAAGGCGGGTGAAGCAAGTGCTTGCCAGTCATCCTGACTTTTGTCTTGCCACTGGACTTTGATGACTCTGGAAGAGAGAATGAGGCTGATGACTTTGTTAAATTCTGCCTCTCTTTAATTCAATTCAGGTGCAAGTCAAGCCATCACCCCCATGATGGCAATGCTCCTCTTCGAAAACGAAGGATGAACAAAACATCCACTCTGCTTACTTCTTTTTTTTTTAGTGAGGCAATGGGGGTTAAATGACTTGCCCAGGGTCACACAGCTAGTAAGTGTTAAGTGTCTGAGGCCGGATTTGAACTCAGGTACTCCTGACTCCAGGGCCGGTGCTCTATCCACTGCGCCATCTAGCTGCCCCTCTGCTGCTTTTTTTTTTTTTTTTTTTTTGCGGGGCAATGGGGGTTAAATGACTTGCCCAGGGTCACACAGCTAGTAAGTGTCAAGGGTCTGAGGCTGGATTTGAATTCAGGTCCTCCTGAATCCAGGGTCGGTGCTCTATCCACTGTGCCACCTAGCTGCCCCCCCCTCCCCCACTTACTTCTTAATATGAGAGTGTGGTGGGATCATTCCTGGGGGAACAAAGGGGATATTCATCAAAAAGGTATTAGGAAGTGGAAGGCCTTAAACTAGGGCAGTTAAAGCCATGGATCCCCATTCTTCAGCTACTGAATGAGATAACACTTACAGTATTTTATACTTGCACACTTTAAAGCATTATATAAATGTTAGTTTTTATTGTTTTTTGTTATTGTTACTCAACCCTTCCAGACAATGAGTACCATACTCAAATCTCTGTAATCTTTCAGATTTGATATTACTTAGAGCACACCAATTCTTTCTCTCCCTCCCTCCCTTAACTTTCCCCCCCCTACTGCCCCTCTCTCTCTCCCCCCATTATGGGCTTGTACTTGGCACTGAGAAAGCATGTGGTGAGAGTCAGTGTGTATGTGTACATTGTAATCTTGCAAGAGAGATTCTGGAGCCGGGGAGGCACAGTACAATAGCAGGGCTGATGTTTAGTCCAGGGGCCTCCTCCCAGGTGGTGTCACTGTATAGAGTGTGGTATAACAAATACCACACTCTATACAGTGTGGTATTTGGCATTTGGCTCACTCCAGTGTTATAACTTGTGTTGTACCAGAACTGAGGATGTAAGAAATGAGGAAGTCTACGGCAAACCCATCCCTGCGCTGCTTTATCTTAATTGTACCAACTGAGCTCATTCCCCATTTCCCATCCTTGGAAAATGGTGACCAGACACCAGCCCATGGGCGCCTGGAGGGAACAGCAGTGGTTGGAGCCACTGGGACCGGCATGGGTAACAAGGGCAGGGGCTGCTGCCGTCCCTCTCTGCACAGCTCCCCAATGTCTATAACAATGCATTACATGGAATAGATTTGAGGGTCACATTGCTAGTAAGGGTCAGAGTTAGGATGTGAATCCAGCTTTTCTGAATTAAAATCCAGCCTAGCAGCATAGATATTGAACTAGAAGGGAGCTCAGAACCCAACCTCTCTATTTTATAGATCTGGAAACTGAGGCCGAGGGAGGTTAAACAACCTGTTTGATGTTAAGTTATTAAGTGTTAGAGGTGAGATTTGGACCATCATAGCAGTTTAATCCATACTGACTGAAAGAATGGATGAGATCATCTCCCCCACCCCTTCTCTATCTACATGCAGGATTGGATTGCTCCCCCCACCCCTCCAGAGGATAAGTCCCAGTCCCTGAGCACTGAATTTAGAGGAATAGCAGTGGCCTGGTATTCCAGACAGATGTTTGTCCTGCTTTGAAGAGGTCATCAGGCCCCATGTTTTGGCCTTCCTGGAAAACTCAAGAACAGGAATAAAATGTAAAAAATGGAATAAAATGACAGGAGAATAGAAAGGAAGAATATAAACCAAAATAATTACAACAATATAAAAGCCTCATGTAAGGGCTGTAAAAAGGGAACAGACTGAAAGCTGAATCCATAAAAGGGTTCTCTAAGTTGTATATTACTTACAGAGATATGTTAGGGCCTAACCTGGAGCGGCTAATAGAACAAGGGAGTAAACAGAACCAAGAAGATAGCTAGCTCAGACATTATTAAAAAATACAATTGCTATAGGAGGACTCAGGGGCCATAATGTTTGTTTTTACAGAGCCGTGGATACCTTTCCGCAAGAATGATGAGGGCAACACACTCCCAAGGCCTAGAAAGTCTCCCGTGTGGGGCTGTGGGCTACGTGGAGGGAACAGCAAGTGGTCGGAGCCACTGGGACACACCATCCTTTGGGGTCAATGAATGAGCCTCCTGGAATGCACCCAGAGAGTTGGGGTGGGGAGGTGGAAATCAAACATTAAAAACAATTTTTTCCTGGGTTTGGGACAGAGGGGAATGGGGCATCATGGGGACTGGCAAGGACTGAGCAGCACTCTGTACAGTCCTGTTCTTGGCATTGAGGGGAAAATAAAGTGTCGTTTCCCCCATTGGAAGGAGAATTCCTTGCGAGGAAGGACTGGCTTGCTTTTCTTTTGGTAGCCCCAGTGCTTAGTCAGTCAGGGCCAACAAACATTTATTAGGCACTTACTATATGGCAAGCAATGTGCTAAACACTGGGAATACAAAGTAAGGGAAAAACAGTTCCTATCCTCAAGAAGCTCAGGGTTTAAAGGGGGAAAACATGCAAACAGTTATGTCCAAACATGATATACACAGGATAAACCAGAAGTGATCCCAGAGGGGAGTCACTAGATTAAGGGGGAAAGGCTTCTTGTATAAAGTGGGATTCTTTTAGCTAAGATTTTAAGGAAGGCAGAGAAACTAGGAGGAGAAGAAAAGTAAACACTAAATATAGAAACTAATTTTCAGTAGGAAAGGCACTAATAACTGTAGGGGGGAGGCACAAATCAGAATAATTAGGAGGGGGCACTGGAGCTAGGCTTGGAAGGAAAATAGAAATTTTAAAAGGTAGAAATGAGGATATACATTTCAGACAAGGGGCACAGCCTGGACAAAAGCATGGCAATGGGAGATGGAATTTCATGTACAGGGATCAGTGTGGGTGGAATATTGGGCAGAGAGCAGTGTTACACTGAGTCCCACAAAAGGCAGGCTGCAGTTACATGGTAAAGGGTTTCAGGGACAAACAGGAGTTTGTATTTCTCCTGGAGACAAGGGAACTTCCTAAGCTGGGGAGTGATGAGTACTTTTGAACTTCACAACAACCATGTTGTTAGTATTATTAGAATTATTTTGCATTAATTTTACAAATAAGGAAACAAGCTCAAAGTAGCTTAATTATTTTCCATTAAAAGTACTTCTCAAGGGGCAGCTAGGTGGCGCAGTGGATAGAGCACCGGCCCTGGAGTCAGGAGTACCTGAGTTCAAATCCGGCCTCAGACACTTAACACTTACTAGCTGTGTGACCCTGGGAAAGTCACTTAACCCCAATTGCCTCACTAAAAAAAAAAAAAAAAGTACTTGTCAAGTCATGTGATGCTAATGTCAAAGGTGGGATTTGAACCCATTGATGCTTTTCCTTTACGCTATAATGACTGGATTTTTATAGGACAGCTGAGGAAGAAAAGACTAATACATATAGTTTTGGGCAAGATTTCGGAGGGTCTTAAATGCCAGCATAAAATGTTTAGATTTTATTCTATAGCACATGGTGGGGAGGGGAGGAGTATTGAAAGTTTATACAGTTATCCCTTCCATATCATGATTTTTTCCATAGTGACCATGAAATATTGCAGGCCAGCAATGACACAGAAAAAGTTTAGAAACTCAGAAATGCATAAAATATATGTATAGCACTTTATAATATCAACATAGTTTATTTTTTAATACCATAATACTTCAGACTTCTTATCTGGTACAAAGGGAGGGTCAAAAATTTTTACACGGATTTTTCTAGATCACAAAGGCGTTGCACTCCTGCAGTATGGAAGAGATAACTGTACATAAGCAGAGAAGGGGTTAGGGTTAGGGTTAGAGTTAGGAAGAGGGGAGGCGAAGTAACATGATGAAATGGGTTTTGAGACCAGGAATCTGGCAGTGAGACTGGAGAGCAAAGAGACTGATGGGGGGGAAACCAATTAGGTTTTTTTTGCAATAGTCTAGGCAGAAAATAATGAAGGCCTGGGCTGGGGTGTTATGGAATGCCAAGGAAAGGATGGAAATGAGAGGCATCATGCAAGGAAGAATCATCGGGTTTGTTGGCAGTCTCTGACGTTTCCCTTTCTCAGCAAATCTGAGCAGCTTTTCACTTAACTGGTACCACTGAGATAAACAGGAGGGTCAGAGGGGGAGGTCATTTGTAGAGAAAGATGATGAATTCTCTTTTAGCCATTCTGAACTTGATGCAATAGTGGGAACCATCAAAGCAAATGTGTCTGTCTGGCTGATGGTTAGAGATTCGAGACTACAGATTCGAGATGCAGACATAGATTTGAGAGTTATTCATGTAGACGTGATGGTCAAACCCACAAGAGCAGGTGAGACTGAAGAAGGAAAGAGGATTTATAGGAAAAAAAAAGCAGAAGGTCAAGATTTGAGTTTTGGGAGCACAGTCACATTTAGGGGGTGAGAGGAAAAAGCAGAACCAGTAAAGGAGAAAACAAATAGCAGCTGAAGAGGAAAATTAGGATAAAGGCAGAAGAACATTTAAAGAAGGGGGGTGGTCAAACAAGCATTGAATGCAGAGAAGTCAAGGAGAATGAAGACTAAAAAAAAAAAATTAGGAGGTCCCTGGTAACCTTGGAGAGAGTAGTGTTGTCTTAGACAAACTGAGACCAGGGAAAGACCTTAGCTTAAAAAAAAACCAAGGTCTCCCGCTGTATCCTGTGCCATTGCCAATCATCCTGACCTATATGTCCTGCCACTGGATCCGATTGACTCTGGAGTAGAGTGGAGTTGATGACTTTGCCCAGCTTTGCTTCACTTGAATCCAATTCACTTGTAAGTCAAGACACCACCCTCCTGATGTCTTTGGTCCTCTTTGAGAACAAAGGACAAATAACAACAACAATCTGTGAGGTGTACAAGCTAGACTGCAGGAAGGTGGACTGTGAGGAAGTGAAGGTGGTGATTATAGGTTATTGTTGAGAAAAAGAAGAGAAATAGGGGATAGGGAATGGCATCTGGGTGGCACAGTGGCTAGAGTGCTGGACCTGGTGTCAGGAAGTTCAAATCTGGCCTCAAACACTTCCTATGTGTGTGACCCTGGACAAGTCATTTAACCTTTATTTGCCTCAGTTTCCCCATCTGTAAAATAAGCCGGAGAAAGAAATGGCAAACCATGCCAATATCTTTGCCAAGAAAACCCCAAATGGGGCTATGAAGAGTCAGACATGACTGAACAAGAACAGGTGATAAGGAGCCCAAGGGGTCAAGGATCATTTTTTTAAAATAGAAGAAGGGAGGATATTCATATGTTCTTTAATCTATCCTCTACACAGCTGCCAAAGTGTTTGTGTATGCATATGAATATGTATATAGATTATTATTATTATTGTTATTATTTTGCAGGACAAAGGGGGTTAAGTGACTTGCCCAGGGTCACACAGCTAGTAAGTGTCAAGTGTTTGAGGCTGGATTTGAACTCAGCTCCTCCTGAATCCAGGGCCGGTGCTTTATCCACTGCGCCACCTAGCTGCCCCCTGTATATATATTATTAAGTGATATTATTAAAACCCAGGTCTGATGGTACCACTATCCTGCTCAATAAACTTTAGTGACTCCCCATTACCTCTCGAATTAAATATAAAATTCTCTGGCTTTTTTTTTTTTGGTGAGGCAATTGGGGTTAAGTGACTTGCCCAGGGTCACACAGCTAGTAAGTGTCAAGTGTCTGAGGCCGAATTTGAACTCAGGTCCTCCTGAATCCAGGGCTGGTACTCTATCCACTGCACCACCTAGCTGCCCCAATCCTCTGGCATTTAAGCCAACCTGGCTCCAAACTACCTTCCTACTTTTGTTATTCATTACTCGTTTTTGCTCCCTCTTCAAGCAACCAGACAAACTGGCCTTCCTATAGTTGTTTACATGGAACATTCCATTTTGCATCCCAGGGCCTTTGCAGAGGCTCTCCCCCCACTACCCAATTCCCATCCTCTCATCCCTGGAATGAGCTCCTTCTGTACCCTTAGCTCTCTTACTTTCCTTCAAAGCTCAGCTCACACAGAATCTCCTGGTTAAATAAAGCCTTCCTCTAGCTGCTTCTGCCTCCTCCCCAAGCTTAACATCTCATCTTTGCCTTGTATTTGTGTGTATGTTGTATGCTTCTTTAGAAGGTAAGCTCCTTGAGGACAGGAGCTTATGTCTTTGTAACTCTGGTGCCTAGTACAGGGTATCATGGGTGCTTAATAAATGCTTACTGCTGATAGGCTAAAGGAAGAAAGCCAATGGAAAGGGAGAGCTTGAATATGGACTCCTCATGAGTATAGTGAGTATCCCTGCCTGTCAAGCTGGACACTGGGGTTTGAATCCCTGATGGGGAGATAAAGGAAATTTTTCAATGATTCTGAAAAAACATGAAAGGACTTACACAAAATAATGAAGAGTGAAATGAGCAGAACCAAGAGAACATTGTATACAGTGACAGCAATATTGTTTGAGGAATGACTTTGAACGAATAACTTTATTTTGACTGTTATAAATACCCTAATTAACTATAAAGGACATATGAAGAAAGAGGCTATCTGCATCCAGAGAAAGAACTGATAAATAGAAATATGTATAGAATAATTTTACATATATATATATATACACATACATATGTATGTATGTGTGTATTATACATAACATATACACACACACACACAAACTCCTATTTGTGTCTAATGGTAGCCATGGTGGTGGGGGGGGGTTGGAAGAAAAAAAAAAGAAATTTACATGATAATTTTATTGTATATTGAAAGGAACAGCAAATTGTGCATCGTAGATTCGCAGTTTCATGTGCAATCATCTTCTTTATTGTATTATGTTATGGAAATGTTTGTTTTATTCCACAAATTAAAAATAAAATTTAATAATGAGGGAATAAAAGGGATCTAGAGATAACATATCTGACTAAATGTGATTAGAACATGTTTCCCTGCAATGGGGATAGGCTGTTCTGAATAATTTCTCTCTTCCACTTAGTTTACCTCATGACCAAAATGAATGCATTTTTGAGACGTTTGGCCCAAGGGTAAGGACACAGTTCGATTTTGGACAATAACTTTTCTCTGAGTAAAACCAACTGACCTTCTGAGGTCAGTTTGAGGACTCAACCGGTGTGAATCTATTCAATTTGATAAACACCTTTGAAATGCTGACCATGTGCAAGGTGCTGTGTTAACTGCTAGGGTTACAAACAAAATGAGTTTAAAAGCAGAAGGAAAAAAAACCCACCCCACTACAGATTCATTAGTCTAAATATTGAAATCCTTTTCAGGCTTATTTCTCATTATTTCCTCCCATGCATGCTGCATTTCAGGCACACTAGAAGACTGGCTCCCCCTCAATCTCTTCCTGCTCCTCTCTGAGCTCTCTACATTCTTGAAGGCTGGAGCACACTCTCTCCTCATCTCAGTCTACTGAAATCCTTCAAGGCTCAGTTCAGATGTCACCTCTTCCCTAAAGCCTTCCTTGATCTCCCTGGCTAAACGTATTTAACTGAAATCTCCACTCTCTCTCTTTTCAAATTATTTTAGATCACTTTGTAGTCTCTCCTTTGTCCCTATTATGTATGCAACTACCTTAATATTATACACTTTATTTGGTCAAATAGCGCCCATGGTTCTCTTGTCCTTCTTTGCCCCCAGGACCCTCAGAAATACTCCCCCCAGGGGCAGCTAGGTGGTGCAGTGGATAGAGCACCGGCCCTGGAGTCAGGAGTACCTGGGTTCAAATCTGGCCTCAGACACTTAACACTTACTAGCTGTGTGACCCTGAGCAAGTCACTTAACCCCAATTGCCTCACTAAAAAAAAAAAAAAAAAAAAGAAATACTCCCCCCAGGTTCAAAGGAATCTGTGGGTTTGCATCTATTCAAAAAGATGTTCAATTCAACAAATGTTTATTGAACTGAATACCCACTGCACTCTTTAAAAGCCCATATGGGACAGGAACAGAATGTGGTGGCATAAGGAAACCAGAGAGGAGAAAAAGCAGAGATGCTATAGTATGCTACAGGAGTCTTTAACCTGGCTTCTGTGAAATTGTTTTTTAAAAATCTTTTGATAACTGTATATAATTGGTTCCCTTTGCAATTCTATGTAATTGATTTTATGCATTTATACACATTATTCTAAGAAGAGAGTCAGAGGCTTCACCAGACTGTGAGAGGGGTCCATGATTCAAAAATGGTTGTAGCGGAAAGAGCACTTGGCATTAGGAAATCTAGGTTGGAACCTTGATTCAGATAGTTATTGGCTATGTGGCTGTGGACAAGTGATTTCATTTCTTTCAGCCTCAGTTTCCTCATGTGTAAAATGTAAGAACACACTAACTTCTTCCCCACAAGATTGTTCTGAGGAAAGTACTCTGTGAACCTTCAAGTACTAAATGCGAGTAATTATCATTAACCTGTCAAGCACAAAACTCTCAATGTGGGCAAAGACAGAGTGACTTTGAGCATGTGACGGTAGCTCACCCAGATCATCCTTGGCTCCTCTAGCTCGAAACTCATTTGGGATTTCATCGAAGCCTTCCAGTCTTTGGCAGAAAAGAGTTAGAAGGCTGGGGAGTGTGTCATGATAACCCAGGCCCTGCCAGCAGGAATGACATGGGCAAAAGTGTCCAAATAAATTTCTCCCGCAGTTGGGATTGTGAAGTCAGCACAAGCTGGAGCCTTGGCGATTTACTGCAAATTAAAGTTGGCCCTGAGCCAACCAGAACTGGCTGGGGGTGGGGCAGGGGAGGTGATGGGTCTGAATTCTAAGCCATTGATAAGTCCACACAGGGTGGGAGTAAGCATGTCAGACCTGAAGAAACCTAGAGTTTCTGTGATGACAGGAAATCTGGGGCCACTGAGTTATGCATATGAGTAATTTGCATATATTCTTATCATTATCCAGCAGAAGCACAGTTGGACACACTCTACTCAATGAAATAGACAAAATCCCAGGATAACAGGCCTTTCCAGGAACTGGTGACTGTGCATTCTTTGCCATGGGAGAAGGTTAGAGTTGGGATGGAGGGTGGACTGGCCAGGATGGGCCACCACAGTTGCTCTGGATGGAGAGGAAAACTGAGCAAAGGGACTGGAGACGGGGAGTGGAAGAGGAAGGGGAGGAGGTAGAGATAGAGCAGGAGAGAGGGAGATGGTGAGGAGACAGACAGAGTTGGTAGTGGGAAAAGCGACGCTTGCTCCTTGTAAATTGGCAGGCAGTCTGGAGGATTTCTTGTCAGTGACAGGAACAGGGTTTTGAAGTGTAGTCATTCGTGGGAGGAGAAATTAGCTAAAAAAAAATAGCGGCTGATTCTGCTCTCAATCCAACACAAATCACTGAGTGGGAGAAGGAGGCAAAGGGCGCTTGGAACTGGGAAAACAGAGAAATCTGGTTTGCAAGTTACAATAGGAGCGCCTGCTTTCTCCTTATGCCTGTCAGTTGGAGTGTGAGGGCTTTAGGTGGGTTCTCCCGCCTCCTCTGAGTTGTTGGAGGGCTCTGGGGAGGGAAGGCACAGCAGAGAGATGCTGTGATGATTATTTTTCTCTTGGGGCAAAGTTGCCTGTGACAGCTGAGCTGGGAGTATCTACATTTCATCTATATTTTGGTGGGAGGGTATAGCTATTTAACTTCCCATGAAAAGCAGGCTCTGATGCCACCCAGGGACCGAAGAGGAGAAGGCACTGTGGGTGCCTTCACTCTCTTCCATTCACTCCTGTCCAGAGTGAGCAGAGACCCATAAGATTAGGAGGTAGGCTGGTAAGGAGTCAGGGCATTGGAGTCTGCACATTGGCTTCTCACTTTATGAGGCTCAATTCTCCCTCCCCCCTCCTCATTTGTGTTTTGCTCTTGCTCCACGACAGGTAAGAATCGAAATGATTTAATGACCAGGAGAAATTCAAAGGAAAAAACCCCACCATCTTCAGATGGTTAAAACTTCATTCAGCCAGTTAAGGAACTTGGGCACAAATCCATGAAGTTAGAAAATAAACTTTATATCATTACCCCAGCATGATCAGGGAAAAAAAAAGAAAAGATCCGATTTCCTTCCTTGGGGCAGGAAGCAAATCAGACAGGAGAGAATGTCACCACTGCAGGAATGAGACAATTTTCAAAGTTTCTTTTAGCTCTAAAATGTTATATAACTTCTATTTTAAAAAATGCTAAACTGTATGGCTTTACTTGGATTTGGGCACCAGTAGGACTCCACAGTTCCCAGGGTCCCTTCCAATCTGGGGAAGCTGTGGATCTGATTAGAGGACATCTTTTCTTAGAAGGATTGGTTTGGATTCCAAGGAACTTTGAGTTGGGAGAAGCAAATAGATTCTGGGATACTGAGGAGGAAGTCCTGGAGGAACTTAGGAGGGTCATATCTTGTAAATTTCTTGGTTTGAGGGAATATGGAAACCAGAGGTGGGACAGCCAGGAATTCAGAAACAACATTCACTGCACCTTCTTCTTGGTATTATCTCAGCCTAACCATGGATGATTAATGAGGCTTGCTTTTCTAAGCAGGAGTTGTACAGATGTGGAGGGAAGTGAACATCTGGTTCTCCCAGCTTGCAGCTGCTCTAATGCTAGAAAGAAGAGTTCTGCTCCTATCAAATTCATTCAGTGATTCCTTCTGACCTCTTCCTTGGGCATGGTTCTTGAGTCAACCACCTCTTTCTAGACACTAAAAATAGGATAAGGAATCAGTGTTCCTGGGATCTGTCCATGGATAGATGGGGAAATCACTAAAATCTTGCATACTTCTTTGACTCATGGCTCAGTTTTACCTTAATTTCTTTTGTTTTTCTTTTTTTTTTTTTGCGGGGCAATGAGGGTTAAGCAACTTGCCCAGGGTCACACAGCTAGGAAATGTCAAGGGTCTCAGGCCAGATTTAAACTCGGGTCTTCCTGAATCCAGGGCTGGTGCTTTATCCACTTACCTTAATTTCCAATCCTTCTTCCCTTAAACCATTCCTTCTGTTCCTTACCTGCTCTCCTAGATTCTGATTATTCCAGGGAGAAAGTCTGAAGGAGAGAGTGAAGCTGATGACTTTGCACAGCCTCGCCTTACTTAAATCCAATTCACTTGCAAGTCAAGTTATCACCCTCCTGATGTCATTGGTCCTCTTTGAGAATGAAGGATGAACAACAATTTCAGAGAGAGCGCAAATCTCTCCAAGCCTCAGTTGCACCACTATATTCCCAGTGAGCAAGACTGGTTCTTCTCATGGTCAATGAGGAGAATAATGAATATTGTTTACATAAGTACCCTGCCTAATGATTCCAAGAGCCACTGAAGTTTTTAGAACAGTAAGGAGTCTTAGAAAGCATCAAGTTCAGTCTTCTTGTTTTATAGATACAGAAACCCAAGCCTAGAGTGGTAAAGTGATTTGCCCAAGGTTCAATAAGCACTGATCAATAGAGCTGAGCTTAGAACCAAGGTCCACTGACTCCCTGTCCCATGCCTACAATGCCTGCAGCAGGTAGAGCTCCTTAAGTCTTACTCATCTACTTGAGATGAATACAGTCAAACCAGGCTGAGACAGGATGTTGTTGAGACAGGCTGTAGTCAGACCACAACTGTGCTGACACCTTGACCACTCTAAGAACTCCAAGTTGTGCTGTGATCTGGAACCTTTTACTCACTTGCCATCATCAGCTGAGCTGCTCTCATTGACTGATACTCTGCCCTTCTCACTAACTAGCAATCTCCTCCCCACTCTTACTCTTCTACTCCTGGCGTTGCTGATTTCCTTGATGTATAAGTTATCTACTTCCCCCACTCCTGATTTCCCTTCTTGCATCCCCATCCACTTCAACCCTACATCTCTCCCAGGTCCCACCCTGGATCTGCTTGCCCCCTTCACCATTCCCTGTACATCTCCTAGTCCATAATGAACAAATTTCCCTCCAATTTATCTGTCTTCCTCTAACTCTCCTTCCATCTTTATGGAACTCACAGAGACCTGGATCCCCCCAAGATGCCCCTGATCTTCCTGGATATCCTTTCCAATAATTGTTTCACCTTTCTTTTCTCATACCCCCTGATATACTAGTCTCAGAGGAGGCGAGTCAGAATGCCTCCTGTTTTCAACTGTCATTTCCAGACTTTCCCTCTGCTTCCATCATTCAGAAACTTTTCATCCTTTGAAGTTCACTATCTCCAAATTTATCACCCAAACCACATCCTGGTGGATATTATCTACTGAGGGCCAGGTTATTCTTTCTCCTTTCTCAATGACTTCAGTGCCGGGTTCACAGTTTTCTCTCCACCCCAACTCTTTCCCTTATGTTAGAAGACTTCAACATACATATCAATGTTCTCTCAAGCACCCTAACCTCCCAGTTGGCCAATCTGCTCAAATCCCATGACCCACTCTTTTTTTCCACTTCAACTCTTCATGGGGATAGCAACACCCTTTGATCTTTCCATCATGTACAAGTATTCCACTTCTCTGGTCAAGAAGTCTGATATTACTTTACTCTATCACAATCTTGCATCAGTCCATCTCTCCCTATTCTTTACTCTTCCTAAATCTATTCATTGTTGTTACTTGTTGTTTGTCCCTTCATTCTCAAAGAGGACCGTGATATCGGGGTGATGTCATGACTTGCAGTGAATTGGATTTAAGTGAGGAAGGGCTGTGCAAGGTCACCAACTTCACTCTTTCCTCCAGAGCCATCTGGGTCCAATGGCAAAATATGTATCACGACAACTGGAGATGACCCCGGATGTTTAAGACAATTGAGGTTAAATGACTTTCCCAGGATCACAAAGCTAGTAAGTGTCTGAGGTGAGATTTGAATTCAGGTCCTTCCAACTTCAGGGCCAGTGCTCTATCTACTGTGACACCCAACTGCCCCCAATGTATTCTTTACCTTCACCATGACTTCTAATCCTTCCACTCTTTGGTTCTTTCTCAAGATATCGCCCTGATCTGGATAATTCTCCTCTAAATCTTGACCCTCTCCAAACCCTGGAAAACCTTTAGTTAACCTTTTCAACTTTACACTATCTTTTGCTCTTGGATCATTTGCTCTCATGACCTATGGCTACACAGCTCTCTGCAAATCCCAACCTGGAATTACTCCTACCATTAATTTCCTCCTCTCCTCTTCTCATGCTGTTGAACAGAGCTGGAGGAAATCATACAACCGTGTTGATTAGGTTCACTACAACTTTGTATTATCTAATCTCAACAGTGCCCTCACTGGAGTGAAGAAATCTTTTTAATCCTCCCTAATTGAATCTCTAGTCCATTTGCCAAACTTCGGTTGTCCTTTAAGTCTTTTGTAACACTCCTTCCTCCAAACTCTCAGCTGAGGGTCTTGACTCACACTTTATTGAGGAAACAGAGGTAATTGGCCACGAACTCCCTCTTCTTTCCTCCCAACTCCTTGAGAACATCTCCCGTTACTTCCTCCTTTACTTAAGTCTCTATTGAAGAGGTGGACCTTCTCCTTGCCAAGACTAACCTCTCTAAATGAACTTGTGATCCCATCCACTCCTGTCTTTACCAGAAGATTGTTACCACTCCTCTCTTTCAACACTCCTCTTTCTGACCTTTAATCTCTTCCCTGCCACCTAAAACATGCAAGTCTTTTCCATACTTAAAAAAATCCTTCACTAGACTCTGTAATTCTCACTAGCTATCTTTCTAGATGTCTCCCCCTTTTCCCAGCAAACATCTTGAAGAATCTATCTACATTTCTTTCCTCTATTTCCTCTCACTCACTAATCAACCCTCTGCAGCTTGGCTTGTGACCTCATCTTACAAATGAATCTGCTCTCTCCAAAATTACTAATGATCTCTTACTTGCCAATGCTGATGACCTTTTCTCATGAATGTGCTGGTAAATGTTTAGCAACTAGCTCTCTGGGGAAAAAAGAAGACACAGGACACATTTTTAAGTTTAATCACCATGATTAACATTTTTTTCCACTGTCTTAAGGCAATCAACAAAACAATGCATCAAACCCTGACTTGTTTGCCAGTTTCTGAGGTGTAAATGTTCCCACTGAAAATTTAACATTCAGCTTGAGGGTTTAAACTGGCATAGTCCTCACCCTTCTCATTTTTTCTTCAGTGCTTGACATTGTTGACTACCCTCTCCTCTTGGATGCTTTCTCTTCTGTGGTGATCTCTCATCTTTTAGTTACTGCCCTTACTCGGTTTTCTTCCTGTCTGACTGCATTCTCAGTCGTCTCCTTTTCTGGACCATCACCCATGTTATGTCCCCATACCTGGAGGTAAACCTAACCTAACCTAACCTTCCCTTCCCTTCCCTTCCCTTCCCTTCCCTTCCCTTCCCTTCCCTTCCCTTCCCTTCCCTTCTTTCTCTACAATCCATCAGTGACTTCAACATGGGTTTAATTATCTCTATGAAGTTTGATTTCTAGACTAGACCTCCCTGGTGTCTGTCCTGAACTTCAGTCCCACATCATGAATTAGCTATTGGGCATTTTGAACTGGGTGCCCTGTAGGAATCTCAAACTCAACATGTCCAAAAAAAGGAGTCACTATCTTTCCTGAAAACCTACCCCTCTTCTGAGCTTTCCTATTCCTGCCGAGTACACCATGGTCCCTCTAGTCATGTGCTTCTACAAGCTGGGTGTGAACCTCAACGCTTCACTTTCATGCTATATATCCCATCAGTTGATATATTTTGGCCTCCATTTCCATCTCCCTCATGCAATCAATCCCCCCTTTCTCCCCTCACATGGCCAAACCTTCCTTCAGACGCTCATCACCTCTTCCCTGGTATATTGAAATAGTTTCTAATTGATCTCCCTGCCTCAAATCTCTTCATTCTGATGCATCCAACACAGAACTCCTAAAGTAATCTTCCTAAAGCACAGGTCTGATCCCTGCCTCCCCCTTTAACTCTGGTGTCTCTAAGAATAAATATCTACTCCTTATTTGGCACTTAAAGCCCTTCTCAATTTATCTCCTTTCCATCTTTCCAATCTTCTTTTTTAAAAATAGTATTTTATTTTATTTTTTCCAATTATATGTAAAGATAGTTTTCAATATTCATTTTTGTAAGATTTTGAGTTCTAAATTTTTCTCCCTCCCTCCCTCCCTTTTCTCCCTGCTCTTGAAGCCAGCAAGCAATCTGATATACATCTTTCCAATTTTCTTACTCACTCTTCCCCTCCATGTACTCTATTGTCCAGGTGCACTAGCCTTCTTGCTGCCTATCACACATGACCTTCCACCTCTCATCTCTGGGATTTTCCAATGGCTGTCTCCAAAGCTTGGGATCTGCTTCTTTCTCATTTTTGCTTCTTGTAATTCTTAGTTTCTTTCAAGACTCAGCTCAAGCATTTAACCCTTTGTAGAAACTCTTCCCTCTTTCTCCCAAGTGCTAATACCTTCTACATCCCCGTACCTGCCTTGTTTTTGCTTTGTATTTTGTGTGTGAATGCATGTACATATGCCCACAACACAGAAATGTGTGCATATATGTAGATGTACACACATGTGAACACACACAAATATATATTTGTGTGCATACACACATATAATATATTATCTATATGTACACATACATACTACATACATACACATACAAACATGTGCATATGCAGCAGCTAAATAGTACAGTGGATAGAGTGCTAGGTCTGGAGTCAGGAAGACTCTTCCTGAGTTCAAGCCTGGTCAGACACTTCCTAGCTGTGTGACCCTGGGAAAGTCAGTTTACCCTGTTTGCCTCAGTTTCCTCATCTTTAAAATGAGATGGAGAAGGAAATAGCAAACCACTCCAGTTTCTTTGCTAAGAAAACCCCCCAAATGGGGTCACAATTGAAAATGACTGAATGATATATACACATAAACTTTTATGTGTGGGCATAAACAGACACACACACTCATAAAATATAAGTTTCTTAAGGGGAGGGACTGTTTTGCTTTTGTCCTTGTACATCTAGTGCCTATCACACATTAGATGCTTAATAAATGATTGTTTGATTCTTATCAATGGGAACAATACCCTGGGCTGAGTTCTTCAGGGCAGACAGGTTTCTTTACATGTCTGCTTAGGAATAGCTTTCTTTAAAAACATGATTCCTGGGGCAGCTAGGTGACGCAGTGGATAAAGCACCAGCCCTGGATTCAGGAGGACCTGAGTTCAAATCCGGCCTCAGACACTTGACCCTTACTAGCTGTGTAAGCCTGGGCAAGTCACTTAACCCTCATTGCCCTGCAAAAACCCCAAACCCCAAACCAAAACCAAAGAAAAAAAACCGCCCCATGATTTCCTACCCCCTTCTCTCTCACTGCCAGAAGTGTGGCAGTCTCTGGTCCCAAAAATTAGGGCAGGGTTCTTAACCTGTGGCATACAGATTCTCCCCTCTTCCCAAAGATTCGTGGATAGATTTTGGGGGCATAGGGGTCCATGGATGGAAAAAATTACATTTTTATTTCATTATAATCTTTTAAAAATCTTATGTAGTTTATTTGATGTTTTTAGAAAATTATTGAAAAATAGGCTGCTCTGGGCTGAGGAAGGGGTCCTTGCCACAAAAATTAGGAACCCCTTCTTTAGTAGTTCTTTTGCACACACTCCCATGCGCACATACACACACACACACACACTCACTCTGCAACTACTCCCAATTTCCCAGGAGCCTCTTTTGATGAAGCCTTGGGATCTCACACTTGTCAAGGGAGCCAATGTTAAGTGCTCAGCCCCTTGGCTGTCTTTTTTGCATGCTGTCTCTCCCATCCCCTGCTGCTCTGCAGGTAGGCCTCTTCCTACCTCCCCTCTATGCCCTCAAGCCAGATACATATCCTTCTCTGCAGTCCACCTCTTTCCCAGGTATCTCCCCCTCCCCAGCACCTTTCCTGAAGATTGAACAGCCCACTCCTTTATCAGTTCCCCAGGCCTTGTGCTTACTTTCCACGGTGAGAGTGATGGGCTGGCTGGTCTTGTTATCCCCGTTCTTGTCATTAACGGCCTGCACGTAGTACCGGCCAGCGTCGGGAGCCACAGTTGACAGAATGACTAGGGTGTTATCCAGCGTGATGGCTCTGAGGAGGACAGAGAACTGATTGAGAGATTCTGTCAGGGGCACCCCCAAGCCTCCCTCTGAAGCAGCATGGGGCTGGGGAAGGAGGAATTCTGGGGACTTACTAGGTAAGGAAGACTGAACGAGGAGGGAGAGTGTGTGTGTGTGTGTGTGTGTGTGTGTGTGTGTGCGCGCGCGTGCGCGCGCACACTGATGAGAAATGGGAAATGATAACAGGCAGGCATAAAGCTAAAATAATAATGCCTTACGTTGATATTGAACATTAACATTTTCAATTCATTTTCATAGACATTATCTTTTCTGATCCTCATATCCCCGTGAAGGAAGGCAGGATGAAGAGTATAATCTCTATTTTTGAGGTGAGGAAATAGAGGTGCATAGAAACCTAGTTACCCCTTATCTATTTATGTCTAGGTATTCCTTAACCTTGACAGGGCTGCATTTCAGCCCCCATCCCCTTAATTTCATCTTATGCCTGAGCCCCAGCCTCTGCTATAGCTGATGTCAGTGGCCCCCAATTCTTTCTCCTCCCACAGTCCCTCTTTGCCTATGGTGAAATTCATACCCTTCTACAAGGTTCCTCAATGTCAGAATCAAAAATAGATGTATGTGTGCATACGTGTATATGCATGTGTATTGGTGGGAGGAATTGGGTTATGTTTGACCGTTAATTTCATGTTCACTTTGTAATTCTATCTCCAGAAGGTTTTGCATAAATTCCCAGTATGAGGTAATTTAGCATGGGAGGTTTTGAAAAGCACTGGGGGGAGGGGGACATGCTATGAAGTAATGTGTCCCCCAGTATTTTTCAAGAACTCTTATGCTGAGAGATTCCTCAAGCACAGCCTTCTAGGGGATATTGTCTCTAAGAGAACAGGAAGATTATCTGGGACCAGACAAGCCCCTATACATAACATGAGTTCACATACTAAATGACTGCCAAACTAAATTGTGCCTGACCTATATGAACTTATCTATGAGTATAACATCACGTAGTTGATGGTTTGATTCAATTAAATTCAACAAATATTTATTAAACACCTATTACTATATGCACAAGGTACTCTGTAAGGGCCTGGGAATAATTATAGGATGAAGACAAATTCCCTGTCCTCAAGGGTGTAGTAGATATTAAAGATGATAATTTAGATGAAAGCCCCAGGCATAAGGTATTATTAGCCAAATGTACTGTTGGGTTCAATCCATGTCTCCTTTAGCCTAGAACTCAATAGTCCCTGACCCTGTGCCTCAGTTTCCCCCTGTGAATCAGGATTAAAACAAAACAAACCTGCCTTTTTTCCATCTAGAGAAATCTCTTCTCTTCCTGAGGATGGACAGGTGTCTGAGAGGGTAGAGTGGTACAAAGATAGAACTATGTTTATCCCAAATCTCAATAACGTTTTTTCCCCTTGGGACCAATATTGGAGACTAGAATCCCAGACTCAAGTGAGGGAGTATACATCCCAGCTGGGAACCTACTGGGCTTCATTATAGCCCTTAAAAGTCTGACCACCAACAAATTTTCTTCTTTTCTTGTTTTCCATCTTCTTTTATTCATTTCCCCATTGACAAACAAAACCATTAGTTTGTCAAGTCTAGCTCCAAATTTTAATGTGATGTGCATGAGACAGCTGTTAAACATCCTTAATGTTAGTTTAACAAGGACAAATCCAGTTGAATCCTTTTCAGATTTTCCCATAAGGTGAATGTTACAGAGTTTTAAAAAGAGCCTCTCAAAGGAGCCGCTTCACAAATGTCTCTTTTGTTTATACTTTCACCAGAGCTGGGGGTTTTGCCCTTTTTTTCTTTTATTCTGTTGGTCTTTTACACGTCAGTCTTCCTGCCATGAAAAGAGCTGCAGGGAGGGGCAGCTAGGTGGCACAGTGGATAAAGCACTGGCCCTGGATTCAAGAGGACCTGAGTTCAAATCTGACCTCAGACACTGGACACTTACTAGCTGTGTGACCCTGGGCAAGTCACTTAACCCTCATTGCCCTGCAAAAAAAAAAAAAAAAGAAAGAAAGAAAGAAAGAAAGAGAAAAAAGAAAGAAAAAAGAGCTGCAGGGAATTGCGGAGAATGCTCACTCATCCACTCTGTTCTTCCCCAAGAATTACTTCTTTCCTTCCTTCCTGAAGAGTTCCCTCTTTGTTTCTCCCAATAACATGGACATTGGGAGTTAGAGGTAGGGTGTAGCTCTGGATGGAGGCATGGCAAATTGTGGTGGTATGTAGTGGTAATAAATAAAGTATTGCCTTTGCAATCAGGAAGACCTGAGTTCAAATTTTGCCTCTGGAACTTAGTAGCTGCTTTGACCTCACTGAGTAAGCATATATTAAGTGTCCACTATGTGCCAGGCAAAAAATGGCCCCTGCTGTCAAGATGCTGGTAGTCTAATGACCTCTTTGTTGCCAAATCCAATGACTTTTTCCACAGTCCTTATCCTTCTTGACCATTGTACAACATTGGACCATCAATCACCCTCCTCCTTGATACTGTCTTCTCTTGAGGTTTTAAGGACACTGCTCTCTCCTGGTTCTCTTCTTACCTATCTGAAGGCTCCTTCTCAGACTCCTTTACTGGATCTTCATCCAGGTCATGCCCACTAACCACAGATGTACTACAGAGTTTTGTCCTTCTCCCTCCATATTACATTTGGTGACCTCATGGGCTCCGGGGATTTAATTACCATCTCTATCCCAGGGATCCTCAAACCTGCCTATCCTGCTGACCTCCAGTCTCGGTCTCCATGTGCCTTTCAGACATTTCAAACATAGTATCTAGTAGACATCTTAAACTCAACATCTCCTATTCCCTATTACTGTTGAAGGTACCATCATTCTTCAAGTCCCCAGGGGTGACCTAGGTAGGGCATCCTTGACTCCTTGCTAGCTCTCACCGTCACCCCCCCATACCTAATCTGTTCCCAAGTCCTGTTGAAGCTACCTTAGCAACATCTCTCAAATGCCCTTCCCCCTTCTCTCCCCTGGCACTGCCACCACTCAGGTGCAGGTCCTCTACACTTTATACCTGGGCTACTGCAATGGTCTGATGGTTGTTCTCTTGGCCACAAGTTTCTGCTCACTCCACTCCATCCTTCATTCAGTTGCCAAAGTAATTTTCCTACAGCATAAACCTGATCATCTCACCCCTCACCCACCACAATAAACTTGAGTGGCTCCCTATCACCTACAAGATCAAATATAAAACCCTCTGTTTGGCATTCAAAGCCCTTTATAACCTTTGTTGTTCAGTCCTTTCTGACTCTTTGTACCCCTATTTGGGGTTTTCTTGGCAAAGTTACTGGAGTGGTTTGCCAATTCCTTCTCTAGCTCATTTGACAGATGAGAGTTAAGTGACTCGCCCAGTGTCACACAGCCAGTAAATTTCTGAGGCCAGATTTGAACTCAGGAAGAGGAGTTTTTGCTGTTTTAAGATTCTCCATGTTTTAAAGGTTCTAGGCTTTTTCCCTGGGTGGCTCCCGTGCCTCATTATTTCTGCCTGTTGGCTTTCCTTCAAGTCCTAACTAAAATTGCATTTTTTTCTGGCAGCTTTTTCAAATCCCTCCTAATTCTTGAGCTTTCTCTTTTTTAAATACTTGCTGGTTGTATCCCCTATTAAACTGTGAGTTCCTTGAGGGCAAGGACTATATTTTGCCTCTTTTTGTATCTCCAGTGCTTATCACAGTGTCTAGCACATAGTAGGTATTTAATAAATGCTTATTGACTAACTGACAGAACAACTCTGTGACAAAGATATGGGTATTATGCTTTTTTTTTTTTTAATAGATGAAAGGCAGTATGGTTGTAGTGGCTAAAGATTCAAGAAGACCTGGGTCCTTCCCTGCCTCTTCTTCCCTCTTAGCATTCCCTTCCTCCACCCTGTGTACAGTAGCCAAGTACATGCACACACACACATACATGGACATACACACACACGCAGACCTTCTGGTGTGCAAATGACCTTGAGAATAAAGTCAGAAGATTATAGGGTTAGTATTATTTAAAGTTCATAATCAACTCCGGTCATGCAGATCTCAGTGTCCTCATTCAGTCGTCTTGCCTTGGCTGCAATTATTGGCTTAAATTTAAAAATAACACTGCACCTTTAACACCTAGGTGGTGGCTATCCTCACTCTTTTTCTCTTCTTTCTCTCAGGCAATCCTGGGTACAGTTACAGAGGCAATGAGGTATCAGGGAAAGAATGGAGAACTGGATGGCAGAAGACCTGGGCATCCCTGCAATGCCACTAAACAGCTGTGTGAATTTGGGGGCAGGTAGGTGGCATAGCAGATAGAACCCTGGGTTTGAAATCAGGAAGATTCATCTTTCTGAGTTCAAATCTGACCTCAGATTCCTACTGGCTGTGTTTTCCTGGGCAAATCACTTAAGTTTGTTTGCCTGAATTTCCTCATCTGTAAAATGAGCTGGAGAAGGAAATGGGAAACCACTCCAGTATCTTTGTCAAAAAATACAAACAAACCCAAATAGGGTCATGAAGGTTGGACATGACTGAAATGACTGAACAAAAAGACTTCAGGCAACCTATTTTCCTCACTCTCTTCTTCAAATAACAACAACAACAACAGCTAGAACTTATATAATGCTTTAAGATTTGCAAAGCGCTTTACAAGTATTATCTCATTTAATCTTCTCAACAACAATTACAGGGTAGGTGCTACTATTACAACCTCCATTTTACAATGAGGAAATTGAGGCAGGTAGAGGTTAAGTGACTTGATCAGTGTCACACAGTTATGATCTGAAGCCAGATTTGAACTTAGTTCTTCCTGATTCCAGGCCCAGTGCTCTAGTCTTTGAGCCACCTGGAACCTTGATAAAATCAATCAATCAATCAATGAATCAAGCACCTACTATGTGCCAGGCACTGTGTTAACTAACACTGGGAATACAAAAAGAGGCAAAATACAGTCCTTGCCTTCAAGGAGTTTACAATCTAATGGGGGAGGACAACATGCAAACAAATATATACAAGGTAAGCTATATGTAGGATAAATAGGAAATAATAAAAGAGGGAAAGCAATAGAATTAAGAGGGCTTAAGGAAAGGCCTCCTGTACCAGGTGGGATTTTAGTTGGGATTTAAAAGGAGTTACACTAGGGAACCTGTAAGGTCCCTTCTCTAACATTCTAGTTCCAACTTTCTCTCTCCAACCTTTTTGGTCTTTGCCCAAAGTTTCTTTGTCTATTTGGGCCCCATGTACTCCTTTGTGGTTCCTGGTTCAAACTGTGCTGGCTTTGAAACAGGCTTGTTTTCTATAAAGTTAGTGCTTTTTTTGGGCCTGCCTGGAGGAATTTCAGTCTTCCACCCATCTCCTGGTCCATAACCTAGGCCCTACCTTCTTTCATCTGTCTATACTTCCATAGTGTGTTCTCTCCTCCACTGAGACTTGGGAACTCTTCTCTACTCAATTTTTTTCTTTTCTTTTCATTTCTTTTTTTTCCCCCTGTGGGCCAATGAAGGTTAAGTGACTTGCCCAGGGTCACACAGCTAGTAAGTGTCAATTGTCTGAGGCTGAATCCAGGGCCAGTGCTTTATCCACTGTGCCACCTAACTGGCCCCTCTACTCAATTTCTAGGCTCCTGTCTACCCCCTCAGAAGGTCAGAGTTAGAACATGCCATTGACCATATCCAGTCCAATAGAAGAGGAAATGGTGGCCCAGGGATAAGATACCCAAGGTCCCATGACTAGTTAATGGCAGAGCTGGGACTAGAACCCAGGCCTCCTGGGGCTCAGGTCAGCCTTTTTTTCACTTTACCAAAATGACCGTGTTCAGTCACATGGGAAACTAGTTTCTCCATCTCTACATAACAGGACCTATTGTTTCAGAGCTACTTTTGAAGACTTCCAGTTTACTTTTAAAAAAATAACTTCAATTCAGGGGCAGCTAGGTGGCATAGTAAGACAGAGCACTGGCCCTGGAGTGAGGACGACCTGAGATCAGACACTTACTAGCTGTGTGACCCTGGGCAAGTCACTTAACCCCAATTGCCTCCAAGTTTAAAAAAAAATAACTTTACCTCAATGGATTGACCAAACATTTACATAGCACACACTATGTTCAAGGCAGTATGCTGGGTCTTGTGGTTATGAATACAAAAACAAAACAGTATTTTCCCTCTCTTTAAGATCCTTGTGCTCAAATTCAGCTAATTTAAGGACACATCTCTTCACGTCAGTCTTTTATTAAAAACAAAAACAAAAATGTCAGAGTGAGAGTTTCGATCCTCCATCCGTGTGCTCTGAGAATTTTAGAGTTAGCAGAAGCAAGGAGGCAGAGAGGACCAATGAAGCTTACTTTACACCTAGATGATTTCCACCCTACTAGAAAGATTCCATTTTCCCTTGTGGTCTCAGTTGATGGCTAAAGACAAGATGATAAGAGCTAACATTTGCATAACCCTTTAAGATTTACAAAGTACTTTTATGATACATTATCTCATTTGATCTTTATGACAGCCCTGCAAGGTTGATGCTATTATTAATCTCATTTATAGATGTGGGAACTAAGGCTGAGAGAGGCTGACTCGTTCTGGGACCCTGGGAGACAGGATTCGCACTCAGGTCTTCCTGACTCCATGGGCTATGCTCTCATCACTACGCTGCTTTTCCTGACTCCAAATTCTTTGTTCGATCCGTTGGATCCTCCAGCTGCCTTACATCCCAAGGGAAAACATACTAGGACCGGACTGAAGTTAACAGGAGATCATTTAGTTTACTCTCCAAATTGTATATAGCAGTATCCAAGCTTTGTGAGGAACTTCCAGACAAGGAATCAAGGCTTTTGAACAAAGTGGCTACAGTTCCAAATGTAGAAATTCCTAAGGGGTTTGTAGACGCTATGTATCAGAATTTGAGAGGTGGCTAGGTGGTTCAGTGGATAGGGCACTGGCTGGGCCTGGAATCAGGAAGACCTGGGGTCCAATATGGACTCAAGACACTTGTTACTAGCTGTATTACCCTAGGCAAGTCACTTCACCTCTGCCTGACTCAGTTTCCTCAACTATAAAATGAGGATAATAATTATATTGCCCTCCTAGGGTTGTTTGAGGCTCAAATGAGATAATATTTGCAAAGCACTTAGCACAGTGCCTGGCATGTAATAGATACTTAAAGAATGTTTCCTTGCCTCCTGACTCAGGGCTGGATTCCACAGCCATGACCCCTTCTCGAACCAGATCCATCACACTATCCAGCTGGGTTAGCTCCGAATGGCCAAGTTCCCACCTTCCGGTCCTCTTCTCCATGACTATACCCTTCTTGAGCTCATGGTATTCCATGCCTGGGGACACTTGATAATTTAATTAGAGAACTGACTGAGTAAGTCAGACTGAAAGCTCCCCAGCGGCCTGTACATTCTTCCTATTGTTACTCCTCTTGCCTTCATTCCCACAACATACAGCCGGGGGATGGATAAGGTGTTACTAATCACTGTTTAGACCCCAGCAGCAGTGTAGCCCATAGACAGAACTCTCCCTCAACCCCCCCCCCCCCCGCCTCCCTCCTCCCCTCCAGCTCTCTATGGCTGATAGCACTCATTGGATATGTATCCCCTGCATACAGATGCCAGAGAATTTGCTGCCAGGGGTCCTGTCTACTCAACTATGAATATTAATCTGCCGTAATTGTTGAGATAAAACCACTGGAATGGTTTTCTCATACAGTCGGCATGGAGGATGGGGTAGTGGGAAGAGGAGGGAAAGAGTGTCTCTGTGTATGCTGGGATCATGGGGTAGGATGAGGTTATGAATTAAAATAACCTGAGAGGGGTTTGGTAAATGAGACTGGGATAATGGGAAGGAGGATGGTGTGAATGGAGAGGTGATGGAATTGTGGTGTTTCATATTTACAGAGGATAAGCTCCCTATTTCAGAGGAGCATTGTAAGATAGTTTTGAGGATGGCTGTCTCAGCTTTGTAAAGTTAGACAGTGGTATAAAAGAACAGAATTAATATCCATGCTAACTGTGTACTAGCAAGCTTGGGCGATAGATATGGAAAAGAACAACTATGTAGTCAGAAGACCTAGGTTTGAGTGACCTTGGGCAAAGCAATTCACCTCTATGGGCTTCAGTTTTTTCATCTGTAAAATGGGAATAACAATCACAGGACATAAATTTAGGCTCATCATTTTCCAGATGAGAAAACTGCTAAAGCCACACAGGTAGAACTGGAAACTGAACCCAGATCCTCTGACTTGGAATCCAGTACTTTTCCTTGCACAGCCTGCCTCATGGGGCTCTGGGGAGGATCAAATGAAATAATGCTTATGAAATACATTGCAAGCATTCCATGCTATGTGGATGTAAGTTGTCATTGCTGTAGATAGCAGAGGTTTGACTTGATTCACTTCCATACATTGTAAGTACATCATAGTTGAGTCTTTTCCCTTAGCTTCAGGCTTGCATTACACACTGCTTATTGAACATTTCAAAATGAATGTCTTGTAGACATTTCAAACTCAAGATGTCTAAGATAGAACCTACTACTGCCTTTGCTCCAAATCTCATCCCTCTCCAGAACCTCCTTATTACTATTGAGGGTACTACCATTCTTCTGGTCACCCAGGTTCACAAGCTAGGTATCTTCTCTGATTCCTCACTCTCACTTTCCTCACATATCCAATCAATTGCCTAGTTTGTCATCTCTATCTCTATAACATCACCTCATCACCACTCACAAAGTTACCATCTTAGTTCTTTCCCCCATAACGTCTTGCCTGGATTATTACAACAGCCTCTTGTTTGGTTGACTTAACAGAAATCTCTCCCCATTATGGTCCATCTTCCATTTGTTGTTGTTGAGTCATTTCAGTCATTTCTAACTCCTGTGACCCCATTTGGGATTTTCTTGGCAGAATTACTGGAGTGGTTTGCCATTTCCATCTCCAGCTCATTTTACAGACAAGGAAACTGAAGCAAACAAGGTTAAGTGACTTGCCCAGGGTCACATAGCTAGTAAGTATCTGACATCAGATTTAAACTCAGGAAGAAGAATCATCCTGACTCTAAGCCTGGTGCTCTATCCACTGCACCACCTAGCTGCCCCTCAATACTTTCTTCTTTTTTTTCTATTACACGAAAAACAATTTTAAGCATTCGTTTTTTCAAATGTTGAGTTCCAAATATCTCCCTCCCTCTCTCCTTTCCCCCCTCATTGAGAAGGTGAGCAATTTGATATTGGTTATACATGTGCAGTCATGCAAAACATATTTCCATGTTAGTCATATTGTGAAAGAAAACACATCATTCCTTATTCAATAAACTGCACTTTATGTTTTAATTCCTCAGAGACAGTTGTATTTCAGGTCTCACTCTGATATAGCAACACTGGTAAAATGTTGGTATTAAAAGGTGGGCCTTTGCTTAAATGGAGTTCATGGACTTAATACTGGAACTTTGCATTTTCCTAAATATAACCCAGTCTGCTCTGTTTCTATTTAACTCCAGGCCAAGTTTATTGTCCATCTCTACCGTCTGTCTCAGATACACATACTGTTGGAAAGCTTTTTAGGATATCTATCCAAATGCATGTTGAAATCTGGGCAGTATGATATGCTTCATCTACTTGGTCTTTGCTTCGTAGATGGCCAAGCCAGAATCCTTTAAGTGATTACAGATATCTTCCAGGATGCCCTTCAATGTTCCAAGCCTTGGTGCAGTCAGCACACTATTAGCCACCAGCAGGAGGATCTGATGGGAATCTCTATGTAACTTGGGCTCTGTGATGTATCTCCTCCACCTCAGTGGCAAATGTCTTTGGTGAACTTTCATCTCCCTGTTTAATGCCTCATCTGATGTCTATGCTCAGAGAATCATTGAATAAGATTATTTCTATTATTATATCTTTCAAGGAATCTTGAATGATCTTGATGTATAGATGGGAAACACCTTGTAAACAGTACTACAAAGCATTGTTCCATTCTTCAGAATCACATGATTTGTTGTCATCTACAAACAGCAAGCATGATGGGAGCTTATATGCTTTAAGCCTTTCACTTAATTGTGAGATGGTAAAGATGTGGTTCATTGTTGAGTATTGCTTCCAAAAGTTTGCTACTAATACCCTCATTGAGGATGACTTTGATTTCTTTATGGATGATTCATGTGTATATATATATATATATATATATATATATATGTATGTATGTATGTATATATACATATACACATATATGTATATGTCATATATGAATGATATAGATGCTTATTCCCTTCCCCGATTGGTGAGTGTTGTCACATGGACTTCTGGGTAGCCCCAACCATGAGCCATGCTTCACATTCTAGATCAGTTTTCATTTTTTTGGTCATATATTTATATATATATGTATGTGTATATGTATATATATATATACTTTGTTAATACCAAAAAAAAAACAACAAAAGAAAAAGCAATAACTCCTGCCCTATATGCCTACTCCCATGTAAAGTCTAAGATTACCACCCCTCAACCCATGTCTTTTGTATCTTCCTCTTCCTCAGAAACTGACCTTGCAACTGTTATGCTTCCAGGAAGAATCTTCCCTGAGTAGAATTGGTCCTAACTGACTGCTTTTCCTGTCTTTCTCTTTACGGCCATTTCTACCTTCTTTATTTTATTTATTTTTAAAAATTTCATTTAATTTTTTTTTTTTTTAGTGAGGCAATTGGGGTTAAGTGACTTGCCCAGGGTCACACAGTTAGTACGTGTTAAGTGTCTGAGGCAGGATTTGAACTCAGGTACTCCTGACTCCAGGGCTGGTGCTTTATCCACTTTGCCATCTAGCTGCCCCCATTTCTACCTTCTTTAGAAGCACCTTAAAGACTCTGATGTGGTGGTCCCACCGTCTTTGATGGAGAAAGTAGTTTGTTATAAAGATTTTTGCAAATCTTTTCGATTTTTCTTCTGTTTGTTGTCCTCCTTCCATGTTCATCCCTAAACGCCCCAGGGATGACTTTGCTTAGCTGGATATCTCACAAAGCTTTCTTTAAGCTGGTTTTATCTCCCACTGCTTCTCTCTGCTTTCTGAGATACTGCTGCTTATAATCTTCCAACATTCGTCTTTGTAAGATTTTTACAAATAAGTTTATATTCTAACATGATGGAGTATAAGTTGAATATGATGACCTCTGAGGTCTCTTCCAATTTAGAGATTCTATAATACCGCCCAGGCTGGGAAGGAAGGTTTCAGGGAGTTTTCTATAGTGGTGGATGAAGTAATTCCTTTGCTCACAGTCCTTTTCAGAGGTGTTGGATGTTGTTTCCAATGTTCAGTTACCCAAGAGTCAAACTGCCAAAACCAAACCCAGGGTGTTCACAGAGGGTCCTTGTCTGTGCTGAAAGGGCCTGTGTATTTATTTAGCCTCCCAACCAAAGCCAGCCCTGGTTCCTCCCTGCCACTCCTCCCCTCCCACAGCCAAAATACACATGGACCAACACATACATGAGTGCAAGCCACAAACGCACACATCCAAGCTCTCCTCCCCTTCTCTCCCATATAGTCCTATGCTGTGTGGGTCTCTTCATCCTTCCCCAGGGGAACTGTCCAGGCCCTCTGAGGTTCTGCAGCCTTGACAAGCTGCTCCCAATCCATAGCAACAACTCCAGTCCAAGGAGATATCACCTTCATACTTAGTCTTGCATCCATCTGTTCCCTTTTCTCCACTCAACACAGCTACCACCTCCATTGCAACAGTATCCTAACCTGTTCCCCTGCCTCAGGTTTTACCCCCATTCAATCCATTTTCTACCCAGCTGCTAAATTGATATTCCTAACATACAGACAGGTCTGACCATGGTGCTCACTTATTCAAGAAGCTCTAGCAGTTTCCTTTTGCCTCTAGGATAACATATAAACTCTTCTGTTTGGCTTTTAAAGCCCTTTACAATCTGGCTCCAGCTAGGTTTATTGTACCCAACTCCCTTTCATGTACTCTGTGTTCCAGGCAAACTGGCCAACTTCTTGTGCTCTGTACACAACATTCAATCTCCTGTTTCCATGATTCTGACAGGCTGCCCCCCCCCATGCCTGGAAAGCACCCCCCTCCTCACTTCTAGCTAATAGAGTCTCTAACTTCCTTCAAAGCTCAGTTCAAGTGTCACTTATCCCCCCACCCCGTACTTGCTTTTCATTTCACACTCACTCATTTCCCACCCTGAACTCGCTAAGGCAAGAGAGCTGGAATACTCTTTGCTTCCAGTTGTCACTTCCAGGTTCTTTCTCTATCTCCATCACACACTAAACTCTCCTCCTTTGAGGTTCATGCTTTTCATATCTACCATCCAATAAAAATCCTGGTAGCAGTTGTCTACACACCTCTAGGACATGTCCCTTCCTTCCTCAATGAATCCAGTGACTGGCTCACAATCCTTCTCTCTTTCCCAACTCATACCAGGGGACTTCAATGTACACACTGATATTGCACTCCCTTAAACAACCGAAATCTCCAAGTTCATTCACCTAACTCATTTCCTATTACTTTTTTTTTTTTGGCGGGGCAATGAGGGTTAAGTGACTTGCCCAGGTTCACATAGATAGTATCTATCAAGTGTCTGAGGCTAGATTTGAACTCAAGCCTCCTGAATCCAGGGCTGGTGAGTTATTCACTGCACACCACCCAGCTGCCCCTCCCCCCATTACTTACTCTTCTACCCAACATCGGCCACATATAAAGATTGTCATATAAAGATTGATCTTAGTGTCCACTTTCATGTCCCTGAACTCTGAAATTCTCTTACCTGATCACAGTCTGTTGGCTTTCTACCTCTCCCTTGGCCTTCCCTTACCAAACCTTTTTTTTTTTTGGGTTCATACCATGATCTCCAATGCCTCCATCTCTCATTTTCTCCCACAAGACATCACCCTTCCACAAGCCACACCCTCCTCTTTTCCTCATCTTGTCCCGTTGGTGAAATAGTTCAATTTTATTCTGTCCTCTTCTCTTGCTCTCTGCTCCCTTATTATATGGCTGATTTTGACCTACCAAGCCCCAACTAAGATCACTCCCACAATCCACTGCCTTTCTTGTTATACATGTGCAGCTGGATGTAGGTGGAGGGAAAAAAAACAACGGTGTAACTGTTCTTACTGGGTCTACTACAGATTTATGTTACATAACCTCAACAGGGTCCTAACTGCTGCAAGGCAAATTCTTTTACACCTCACTAATTAACTCACCGTTCCACCTTCTATAGTAAATCTTCCCAATCTTTTCATCTCTCCTCAAGTCTCCCATGGCTCCTCCACCTACCACGCTTTTAGCTGAGAACCTTGCCTTATATTTCATGGAAAAATGTGAGGCCCTTTGCTGAGAGCTCTCCCTCTTCTCCCCTCCTTTTTATCTCATCTCACCCAGATACCCTTTGCCACTATCTCCTTCTTCACCCCTGTCTCACATGATAAGATGGCTCTTCTTCTCACCAACCCCTCTACCTGTTCAATCAATCCTATTCCACCCCATCTCCTCCAGCATATTGCTCCCTCTATTATCTCCACTCACTTATCTCTAATTTTTCCCTGTCTACTGGTTCCTTTCCTTCTGTCTGTAAGAATACCTATGTCTTCCCCATCCTCAAACCCCCCCAACTTGATCCTTCCATATCTAGTATTGTCCCACATATTTCTTGCCTTTTGTGGCTAAACACCTTGAGAAGGCCATCTCCAATAGGTGCCTCCATCTTTTTCTCTTCTCACTTTCTTCTTATCTCTCTACAATACAACTTCCCACATCATCATTGCACTGAAGCTGCTCTCTTCAAAGTTACCAATAATCTCTCAGTTGCCAAATCCAATAGCCTTTGAGAAATCCTTAGCCTTTTTGACCCCTCTGCAGTGTTTGACTACCAATTACCCTTTTCTTCTTGACACTTCTCTCTAGGTTTTCAGTATATCCCTTTCTTCTGGTTTTCTTCCTATTTTTTTTTTTTGGTGGGGCAATGGGGGTTAAGTGACTTGCCCAGGGTCACAGAGCTAGTAAGTATCAAGTGTCTGAGGCTGGATTTGAACTCAGGTACCCCTGAATCCAGGGCCAGTGCTTTATCCACTGTGCCACCTAGCCACCCCCTTCTTCCTACCTATCTTACTGCTCCTTTTCAGTCTCCTTTGTTGGATCTTCATCTAGGTCACTCATTAACTGTTGGTATCCCACAGGGCTTTTCTTGGGCCCTCTGCTCTTCTCCCTCTATACTATTTCATTAGGTGATCTCATCAGATCCAGTGGGTTTAATTATTATCCCTATGGTGATGATTCTCAAATGGACCTATAGAGTCTTAAAAACTTTGCTGACTTCCAATCTCTCATCTCCAACCGCCTTTCAGATATCTTGACCTGGATGTCCAGGAGACATCTTAAACTCAACATGTCTAAAATGAACTCTTTATGCTTCCTGCCTCACCCACCTCCATTCCAAACTTCCCTATTACTGTTGAGGGCACCACCATCCTCCCAGTGCTTCAAGCTCACAACCTAGGTGCCATCTTTTGATTCCTCATTATGTCTGACTTCCACCCTTCCACAGTTAATCTTATGCTAAGGCCTGTTGCTTTCACCTCTCATTCTTCTCTCCTTTGATACTGCCACCACTCTGGTATGGGGTGTTTACATGCTCTCTCTCCTTTTAGACTGTAAGGCAAGGACCGTCTTTTGCCTTTTTTGGGGGAATCTCTAGTGCTCAGCCTAGATAGTTCTGGCACACAGTAGCTATTTAATAAATGCATATTGATCAACCAAAGTGTCCTCCTCCTGGAGGGCACCATTTCCTTTCCATTCACCCTGCAAGGCAAGGTACCTCCTGTACCACTGAACCTTGTTATTGCACCTTGTTGGGAGACTAAAATGCCTCATCTCTGGAACCTGGGAACCTAGCACATCCCATAGGCAGCTGGTGATGCAGTGAATAAAGTGCTGGGCCTGGAGTCAGGAAGATCTGAGTTTAAATCTGATGTCTGACAGGTACTAGCTGTGTGACCTTGGGCAAGTCACCTAAACCCCTCACCCACCTGTGCCTCAGTTTCCTCAACTGTAAAGTGGGGATCATAATTGCACCCATGTCGAAGGGTTATTGTGAGGATCAGATGAGATAATATTTGCAAAAAGTGCTTGACATGGAGTAGGTGCTATATAGATGCTTATTCCCTTCCCTGATTGGTGAGTTTCCATTTTTTTTTTGGCCATCTTCTGCACCCATGCAAGTACTACTCACTCCCAACCTTTCCAGCTTCAAAACCCTTAGTCCAATCAATGCTGCCATTGATTGATAGATACTAGAAACACCTGCCCTTCCCCTCACCATCCCAGGGACTTCCCAAACCAGGACACTGCCACTCCCATGGATGTCTTTTCTCCACCAATTAGAATACAAGCTCCTTGAGGGAAGGGACTATTTTTTGCTTTTGTATTTGTATTCCCAGGGTTTTTCACAGTGTTTGGCCCTTGTCAATTTCATACCTGCGCTTTATAAATGCTGCTGAATGAACGAATGAAAGGTTGGTTTAGGGATCTCTCTGTGTCCCTGTCTCTCTCTCTCCGTGTCTCTGTCTCTGTCCCTCTCTATCTCTGTCTGTCTCGTCTCTGGTCTTTGTCTCTCATTCTTCTCCCCTCTCCCCCCCCCCAGAAGGTAGGGATGATACTCTGAAATCCCCTACATTGGATAAAATGCAGCCTCTCCTTTGTAACCCTCACTCCAGGGCAGTTCATTTTTCTCAATGACTTCTCTCTTTGACCTCTCCAAGACCCTTTCACCAATCACCCAAGATGTGTTCCCTTTCTCACTAAAGTCAACAATGACTGAGAAGAAATTTCACTGAGAGGGCTCCTCTATTTATTGTTTCTTCCAGATGTCTGGTCTATCCAAGCTCATAACTTGGTCTGAATGCTTCCGCCCAACTTGACCTGCCCCATGAGGACAACTGTACTCACATTCTGCTGCTGGGTGGAATCTTCCGGCCATCCCGGAACCAGGTGACCTGTGGTTGGGGGAAGCTGGAAATTCGAGGGGCTTTGATGACAGCTGCCTCTCCATGGGAGACACTCTGGTGCTTCTCACCCTCTTCAAAACTCCCCATATCTGCAGGAGGAAAGAGGAGGAGAGGAAAGCCTGTGAGAAAGGCTGGGGGGTTGTGGTGGATTGGGTCAGCCCACTGAGCATCTGGGTCCTGTGATGGAGGTGGGGAGAGCAGAAAGAATAATGGACAGATGACATGATAAAGAATAAAGGATGATGGGCAAATAGAAAATAGAATGAAGGGAAGGCAATTAGGAGGTTGGGTAGTACCATCTCTTGTAGTCTTGGCTAATACTTTGATTTTTGTCCAGGGCTCAGTACTAACTGGAATCAGTTGCTGCTGCCCGGGCTGTAGGAAAGGGGGGTGGGGAGGTAGGGTCATGTTTAGTGAGGCTTAGCCTTAGTACTAGAGATACAGATTCAGGTATTGTTGGATGAGATTCCGTACCCCTTGGCTTGCCCCTAAGGAGAGAGAGGTTCTCTCCTCTGATACCATGACTGGATATCTTTCAGAAAGTAGAGAGGAAAATGTTTTCCTTCCTAGACCACAACAATATTAGCTGACATTTACACAGTGCTTAAAGGTTTACAAAACACTCTTCACATATTATTTCTTATTATTCTTACCAACAACCCTAGAAGAGAGATGCTATTATTATCCTAGTTTTATAGATAAGGACCAATCTCAGGACTGGCATAGATTAGTGACTTGCCCAGGGTCACTCAGCTAGGAAGTATCTGAGGCAAAATTTGAACTAAATTCCTCTTTGTACCATCCTATCAACTGTCTAGATAGGGGGCAGGGGGAGAGTGGTGAACAGCATCCAACTCCTCCTGACAAAGAACCCTTGCTGATTTGGCACATTGCAAGGGAAAAACACTTATCCTTGAAGTGATGAGCTAAAAGCCAAGAAGGAAATGGAAGAGCAAATGAGGAAGGTGTAAGACTTCTCAGACTGGCTGCCCCACTGGGGACCTTCCAGTGGGGAGATATCTGGGGGAACCTGCTTCTGCTCCCCTTCCAGAAGGCAGAAGACAAACAGAGTCTTGCAGCAGGGCAAGCCCCAGATGAACCTAGGAGGACATTTTTTTATTTTTGAGAGGGAGAAATTGGGAAATGAAGTTCCTTCAATCCCTAGAAAAAGGAGATGGGAAAAGAGGGGAGCTAGGTGGTACAGTGGATAGAGTGTTGGGCCTGGAATCAGGAATGCCTGAGTTCAAATTCAGCCTCAGTCACTCACTGTCTGTATGACCCTGTACAAGTCATTTGACCCTTATTTGCCTCAGTTCCTGATCTGTAAAATGGGGACACATTGGAGAAGGAAATGGGAAACCACTCAAGTATTTTTGCCAAGAAAAGCCCATGGACAAGCCCATGGGGTCATGAAGAGTTGGACACAACTGAATGACAATAATAACAAATGGGAGAGGAGACCTGGAAGGGGAGATGGGTTAACAACTAAGATACATTTCAGTGTAGTAATGAGGGCAAAATCCCAGCAGACCCACACTTCTTCCTCTGCTCCATCTTTCCTCCTGGTTTGCAGCCAGTCATTTCCAGGATAAGTGTTCCTTTATAATATGCCAAATTGGGATGAGTGTTTCATAAAGAGCAGAAAAAAAGTAGCCCCATCCCCTCCTTCAATTGCCCTCCCCTGCTCTCTGTGATCCAGGAAGGGCATCGTCTTCCCATCCTCTTTCAGAAGGATGTCGAATCTCAGCTTGACCTTGCCAGCTGCCCTCTGTCCCTCCAAATGTTCCTATTCTTCTCAGTGGCAGAGAAAACCTGCCAGGAGGACCCGGTCTTGGATCGTCTGTTTAATAAACCAGAACCACCAGGGAGTCACTCATTTACAGTAATGCCCAAATGACTGATAAGCACTTATTATGCCTTAGACCCCAGAGATACCCAGAGGATCTGGGATTTAATCAGTGGGAATTTAGCGCCACCCTGATGATTAGATTGCAACAACCTGTACATAATTTAGTATAGGGTTTTTTTTTAAACCTTTTTCCCCCCCAAATGTTATGGCCCCCTTAGATAGCCTGGGGAAGCTTCTGGACCCCTTCTCACAAGAATGTTTTTAAAATCCATAAAATGAAAATTTATAATTCCACAAGAAACCAATGATATTGAAAATGTTATCAAAATATTAAAAGAACAATTTCATGGACATAGAGTAATAAGCCCTGATTTTAATAAGTCCCATGGAGTCATCTGGGGCATGCAAAGGTTAAGTGACTTGCCAAAGGTCACACTGCTAGCAGTTCTGTCAGAGGCAGGATTTCAACTCAGGTCTTACTGACTCCATACCCAGTATCTTTATCCAACTAGGTTGCCTCTGGGCAGCTATGGCTTCTTGCATTTTAAGAGAGAAAATTCCTTAAATGAAAAGGAAAGGGGCAGCTAGGTGATGCAGTGGATAAAGCACCAGCTCTGGATTCAGGAGGACCTTAGTTCAAATTTGGCCTCAGACACTTGACACTTACTAGCTGTATGACCCTGGACAAGTCACTTAACTCTCATTGCCCTGCTCCCCCCCCCCCCAATGAAAAGGAAAAATCTCTAACAGTGAACTAACCCTCCTTGACTGTGCCTCCTGGCTTTCTCCAAGCTGAGGCTTCCTCAACTAAGATATCACCTTCTACAAGAACCCTTTCCTGTTCCTCCTTAATGGGACAGCTAGGTGATATAGTATATAGAGTGCTGAACCTGGAGTCAGGAAGACCTGAGTTCAAATCTGGCCACAGACACTAGCTATGTGACCTTGGGCAAGTTATTTAACCTCTGCTTGGCTCAGTTTCCTCTTCTATAAAATGAGAATACTAACAGCACCTCCCTCTCATGATTGTTGTAAAGATAAAATGAAATAATGTTTGTAAAGCACTTTGTTAAACTAAAAGTGCTATATAAATATTTTTGTTGTTATTCAGTTGTGTCTGACTCTTCATGATCCTGTATACCACACTTTCCATGGGGTTTTCTTGGCAAAGATACTGGAGTGGTTTGCCATTTATTTCTCCAGTGAATTAAGACAACAGAGATTAAGTGACTTGTTCAGGGTCACACAGGTAGTAAGAAACAAGCTTCATTTGAACTCAGGTCTTCCTGACTCCAGGACCAGCACTCTATCTACTCTTCCACCTAGCTACCATATAAATATTAGCTATTGTTATCATTATTATTATCAATACTAGTACCTTTCCTCCATGATTACCTCTAATTTATCCTGAATCCATCTTGTTTGTGTATTGTTATTTGCATCTTTTCTCGTCATTGGACTGTAAGTTCCTTGAGGGTAGGGAACTGGGTGGTGCCATAGTGCATAGAGTGCTGGGCTTGGAATCTGAAAGACCCATCTTTCTGACTCTCTGGCCTCACACATTTCCTAGCTGTGTGACCCTGGGCAATGCTGTTTGCCTCAGTTTCCTCATATGTAAAACAAGCTAGAAAAGAAAATGGCAAACCACTCCAGTATCTCTGCCAAGAAAACCCCAAATGGATGGATCAGTGGAATAGATTAGGTACCCAAGACATAGTAGTAAATTACCATAGTAACCTAGTGTTTGATAAACCCAAAGATCCCAGCCTCTGGGATAAGAGTTCACTATTTGACAAAAACTGCTTGGAAAACTGGAAAACAATATGGCAGAAACTAGGTATTGACCAACATCTTATACCATATACTAAGATAAGGACATGATAAGGATACGCTAAGGATAGTGTACATTATTTAGACATAAAGAATGATACCATAAAGAAATTAGGAGAGCAAGTAATAGTCTACCTGTCAGATCTATAGAGAAGGGAAGAATTCATGGCCAAACAAGAGACAGAGAGCATTACAAAATGTAAAATAGATAATTTTGATTATATTAAATTAAAAGGTTTTGCACAAACAAAACCAATGCAACCAAGATTAGAAGAAACATAGAAAGTCAGGAAACAATCTTTACAGCAATGGCTCTGATAAAGGCCTCATTTCTCAAATATATAAGGTACTGAGTTGAATTTAGAAGAATATGACCTGTTTCTCAATTGATAAATGGTAAAAAAAAAATATGAACAGGCAGTTTTCAGATGAAGAAATCAAAGATATCTATAGTCATGTGAAGAAATGCTCTAAATCACTGTTGATTAGAGAAATACAAATTAAAATAACTCTGAGGTATTATCTCACATCTATCAGATTGTCTAATATGACAGAAAAGGAAAATGACAAATGTTAGAGAGGATGTGGGAACACTGGGTCACTAATGCATTGTTGATGGGGTCGTGAACTCATCAAATCATTCTGGAGATCAATTTGGAACTATGTCCAAAGGGCTATGGGACTGTGCATATCCTCTGATCCAGCAATACCATTATAAGGTCTGTATTCCAAAGAGATTATAAAGAAGAGGAAAGGACCTATTTGTACAAAAATATTTACAGGAACTCTTTTTGTGGAGGAACAATATTGGAAATTGAGGGGATATCTATCAATTGGGGAATGGCTGAACAAACTGTGGTATGTGAATGTAATGGAATACTATAGTGCAATAAGAAATGATGAGCGGAAATAATGTCATAAGACAATTCCTGGAGCAGCAAGAAATGATGAGCAGACAGATTTCAGAAAAACCTGGAAAGATGTATATGAACTGATGCAAAGTGAAATGAGCAGAGTCAGGAAAGCATTATATACAGTAACAGCAACATTGTGTGATGATCAACTATGAATGAGCTAGCTCATCTCAGGAATACAATACAAAGACAATTCCAAAGGATTCATAATAGAAAATGTTCTCCATATGCATAGTAAGAACTATGGAGTCTGAATGCAGATCAAAGCATACTATTTTCACTTTATTTTTTTAATATGAGGTTTTTTTTCCTTTAATTCTATTTCTTCTTTCACAACTATGACTAATATGGAAATATGTTTTACATGATTGAACATATATAACCTACATCAAATTGCTTACCATTTTAGGAAGAGAGAAGGGAAGGGAGGAAGATTTAGAACTCACAGTTTTGTAAAAAAAAATACATGTTAAAATTGTCTTTACATTTAATTGGAAAAAATAAAATACTAAAAAAAAAAAGAAAAATCCAAATGAGGTCATGAAGACTTAGAAATGACTGAAGGGAGTATTTTTGTCTTTCTTTGTATTCCCAGAGTTTAACATGGTGACTGGCACTTAAATACTTAATTGCTTAATAAATGCTAAATAATTGCTTAATAAATGCTTAATAATTGCTAAATAAATAAAATACTTAATAAATACTTGTTGACTATTTAGGCACTAGCAACCCCCCAAAACCCTCATATAAAGTACAAGCTATCACCATTGTCAGTAACTATAAGTCAAGTCCAGTGTTTGAAACACTTATTTTTGGCAGTGAAGAAGAGGTCAGGGAATGAGAAGAGGAAGATTACATTTCACAGGGCTAGCTCTGCTCAGCAGGAATCAGTGGCTATGTCCAGCTCCCAGGCTAGAAGGGTTGACAACTGTACTGAAGACATAGTGCATAAGGATGTCTGAGTGGTGTGGAGGGTGCCTTGGGACTCATTTAAAGGATGAAAGTGGCTTCAGCAGGATTGAGAGTAATCCTGAGCTGATGACAGGGTGACAGTGTGACCTTGGCTATCTGTGTGAGGAAGATGACTTCTGGGTCAGCTCCCAGGCATCTCAGTTATCTCTCCTCATTTCCACGTGCTGCAAATTTATAACAACTTAAAAAAAAAGAGAGAGAAGTTGAGTGGAAAAGGAAGGAAGGGAAAGAGGGGGGAGATGTTTTATTGACTTCCTTTTAATTGCTGTAATTAAAAACATGTAAAAGAATCTTTTTTAAATGACTTTGCCATTATCATTAGTTGTTAGCACAGCTGACTTATTAATTTCTCATTAGGACTCTGATTTGCATTCTCTTTTTGGGAAGGGGGAATTCATGCTGGGCAAGAGGAAGAGATGATACCTGTTTTACCCATTCCTTCTTTGGAAAAGTCCTGGAGATTACTTGTCTGGGAGTACTGGTCACTTGGAGATTGTAAGGCCACCCAGGGAATTTAGAAATGGATATCAGAGGTAATTTTACAGATAAAGAAACTGAGGCCTGGAGAACAGAAGTGAGATATAGAGACGGAAGGGACCTCAGGAGTCATTTAGTCCATTACTCTCATATGTCAAACCAAGGTCAAGGTAAGATTAGGCATGGGATGAAACTCAGGCCCATTGACAGTATGGCTTGTTCAAGGTCATCCAGGTGGTACTTGTCAGAGGCACTCTGCCCTGGAGTAGCAGAGGTCAGACTGGGGAAGAGAGTATCTTCTCCATTCTTATAATTAGGAGCCTGATACGCTTGAGTTTAAAAAGTGCAGCTGCTACAGGGACCTGGAGGTCAGCACTGGGAAAGTAGAATGGGCAAGAAGCCATTTTGCCTCTGACCATGGACCAGAAGAGGAGAACCATATGTTGAAAGATCCGAGGAGCCTTCTTCCGTAAAACCTACCTAGATTAATCCCACCCAAGGAGCAATCCCCTATTCAGCTTTTAGAAAATTCAGTTTTGACTATGTGGATTTATACTTTTGGATATGTTTCTCTGGAATTATTCTTTTTTCTTTCTTTTTTTTTTAAGTGAGGCAATTGGGGTTAAGTGACTTGCCCAGGGTCACACAGCTAGTAAGTGTCAAGTGTCTGAGGCCGGATTTGAACTCAGGTACTCCTGACTCCAGGGCTGGTGCTCTATCCACTGCGCCACCTAGCTGCCCCTCTGGAATTATTCTTAAATTACCTCTGGGTGTATGTGTGTATATATATGTACTTGTGTGTGTGTGTGTATGTGTTTAATTTTAAAAAAATTTTATTTATTTATTTATTTTTTTAGTGAGGCAATTGGGGTTAAGTGACTTGCCCAGGGTCACACAGCTAGTAAGTGTCAAGTGTCTGAGGCCGGATTTGAACTCAGGTAACTCCTGACTCCAGGGCTGGTGCTCTATCCACTGCGCCACCTAGCTGCCCCTCTGGAATTATTCTTAAATTACCTCTGGGTGTATGTGTGTATATATATGTACTTGTGTGTGTGTGTGTGTGTGTGTTTAATTTTTAAAAAATTTTATTTATTTATTTATTTTTTTAGTGTGGCAATTGGGGTTAAGTGACTTGCCCAGGGTCACACAGCTAGTAAGTGTCAAGTGTCTGAGGCCGGATTTGAACTCAGGTAACTCCTGACTCCAGGGCTGGTGCTCTATCCACTGCGCCACCTAGTTGCCCCTCTGGAATTATTCTTAAATTACCTCTGGGTGTATGTGTGTATATATGTACTTGTGTGTGTGTGTGTGTGTATGTGTTTAAAGGTGGAGATAAAGGAGGAAGAGGTGTCCTATCTTTGTTCATTTGTGTCCAATTCTTTGTGATCCCATGGACCCTGCTGTCTTCCAATCTCTCTCAAAGTCTATCCAAGTTTATGTTCATTGTTTCCATAGCACTATCCATCTCATCCTCTTCTATATCACCACCACCACCACCAGAAAGGTGAAAGCTTATTGTGTACCAGGTTTCTGTCTTACCAAAAGCTGGTACAAAAGAGGTTATACTGGCCCAAGATGGCAGAAGCTATTGGTAGGAGGGGTCAAACCTGTGCTTTATGTGTCCAAAAGGAAAGTACTGATCTGTACTCCTTACCAGGGAGCAAGGTGGTGCAGTAGATAGAGCACTGGGCCTAGAGTCAGGAAGACCCAAGTTTAGACAATTACTAGCTGTGTGACTGTCTTTAAATCATTTAACCTCTGCCTGAATTTCCTCAACTGTAAGATGGGGAAAATAATAGTACCTATCTCAAAGGGTTGTGTGGATCTAATGAGATAATAATGTTAAGTGCTCAGCCCAGAGTCTGAAAGACAGCAGATACTTAATATATACTTATTCCTTTCCCCTTACTTGGAGAGAATAAATACCAGCAAAACTTTGGAACACGTGTATATATAGATTTAACCCCCCCCCCCCCCGCCCCGCCCTGCCGCGCCAAAACCCAATACTGGAAGGAGATAGGGAAAATATGAACACCCTAATAGAGACATGTCTACCAGGCATACACAAGCATAAGTACTTAGTAATCAGAACCTTTCTACAGTTGCCAGGGGTGTGATGAGAGGAAATTTCTCTGTGTATGGCTTGCATGCAAGGATCTGAGTAAGCTACTCAAGCTTTGGCAGAAATCAGGACTAGGGCTACACCTTCAAGGAGACTGACAAGGCCATTTTTTTTTTTAACGGAAGGTTACTGAGCTGAGGCCTGAGCAGAAGGCATAGAGGAATCATTATGTACCCTTTGGAGGGCACTCACATGACGCTACAAGGATGATCTCCCAAGGCTTTTACCATAGCTGATGATGTTTAGGGGAGAGCCACATTTATCTCATGCTTTGGAAGCTCAGAGGATGGAGAAAACTCACAAGTAGCACATCTTTTGACTAAGACCAGCTGAAGCTTTCTAATTTCTACAGCCTAGCTGTGACTTCAGCTCGTAAAAGCTCATGGAAGGGTAACTAGGTGGCACAGTGGATAGAGCACCAGCCCTGGATTCAGGAGAACCTGAGTTCAAATCCCACCTCAGACACTTGACACTTACTAGCTGTGTGACCCTGGGCAAGTCACTTAATCCTCACTGCCCTGCAAAAAAAAAAAAAAGAAAAGAAAAGAAAAAGCTCATGGAGAAGCAAGCAGTAATATGAGGCTTGAGTTCTGTTCTAGGAACCCCAGCAAGTGGTTAGTGTCCTGCTACAAAACCTTAGTGTCCAAGGAAGACATCAGATAGCAGAAAAGGCAACTGATGTCAGATCTAGTCTACAAAAGAATCCTGGAGAATGGCTGGGATCCTGCAAAGAATATGTGACTATTTATTGTCCAAGGGGGAGTTAATTATTCCTTGAGCATCAAGAAGATAAGAACAATGGGAAGTCAGCCATGTGGGCCCTGGGAAGGACCTATCAGACAATAACAGATGGGATAGATATTGGTCCACCTGAAGAGGAAGGAAAGAAACAACATTTATTACAAACATAATATATGCCAGAAGTTATCTTATTATCAGAATTATTATCTTATCAGAAATTATCTCCTTTGATCTTCACAATAAACCAGTGAGACAGGGCCTGTTATCATTCCTATTTTACAGTTGGGGAAACTGAGGAATTCAGAGGTTAAATGATTTGCTCAGGGCCCCACAACCAGTAAGTTTCTGAGGCTGAATTTGAACTCAGATCCTCCTGACTCCATCCGGGAGTGGCTCCTGACTATGGCTCTATCCATAGCACTACTTCACTGCCTCTAAGTAGATGATAATTCTGATAGTGATTTGGATGAAAGAGATATTGCATTTTGGTGTCCTCCTGAGGGTCAGAGCATGAAGGGAGTTGAAAAAAGTGTGTTTACCAAAAGTCAAATACCAGTGGCAGTGTGGATACAAGCAAAAGAGTTCAAAAGGCAGAACCACCTTAGCCTAAGGGCTTTTGCTAGCTGGCTAGGTACAACTGGAGGTCTGATGTACAAAAAAGCTGAAATAGCCCCTGAGGCTATAGGCTTTAAAGAGCTGAGAATCCTTCCCAGCAGGGAAGTGGCCTCATATTGTCTGCACTTAAATGGGATACCAGCAGACCACTGTGGAGAGATAGCAGGCAGCAATTCAGTGTCAAGAGCCAACAAATGGTAGGGCAAGAGAGTTGAATAGCCCAGCAGAAAACAGCAGCCAGTCACAGTATGATGACATCACAAAATATTCTATAACACCAGTACCTCTATAGGAAAGCACATATAGACAATGTTGAAGGCAGAGATGTTCCAGCTGGGACAAAAACCTAGGAATATCAATTGCTTTAATTATACGTGTTCCCTAAGCATGTACTCTCTCACATAAGTGTTCCCTGAATGTGCTCCTTTTCTCGTGGGGAATCTATGACAGAGTAGACCCCAGTGTTTATGAGATAATTTTCTGTCTCATTTTACTCTTCTGTTTAACTAGACAGATCCTTTTTACTTTTATGGCCCTCAGTTTCCCCATCTATAAAACAAAGGGGTTGGATTACATGACCTTTGAATTTTCTTCCAACTTTAGATACATGATTTTAGATACATGATATATTAAGACCCCACAAATAATCTTGTTAGAATGTTAGTTCCTCGAGTGTAGAAACCATCACCTTCTTTGTAAATGTATTCCCATTCCAGTTGTTGTTCATCCTTTTTTTTTTTTGTTTGTTTGTTTGTTTTTGTTTTTGTGGGGCAATGAGGGTTAAGTGACTTGCCCAGGGTCATACAGCTAGTAAGTGTCAAGTGTCTGAGGCTGGCTTTGAACTCGGGTCCTCCTGAATCCAGAGCTAGTGCTTTATCCACTGCGCCACCTAGCTGCCCCCCATCCTTTGTTTTTAAAGAGGATCAATGGCATCATGGGGTGTCGTCTTGACTAGAGCTTCAATTGGATTTAAGTGAGACAGAGTTGTACAAAGTCTTCAACCTCATTCTCTCTTCCAGAGTCATGCAAGTTCAGTGGCAAGACAAAAAATCAAGACAAGTGGCAATAACCTGGGTTATAGTGAATGATCTTGGCTCCTTCAATGTCTGACCAAGCTCTAAGTGCTCCACAGTGCCTATTTCAGCCATCTTCATGGCCCTTAGAACAAATTGTTCTCATCTATCTATTCCACCAGGGGAAGTCTTCACATCGTTGGGGTAGACAACTCTCTAACTCACCAATGGGTTTGAAGTCTGTCAGTTCCCACAGTGTCTAGCATATATTAGATACTTAATAAATGCTTGTTGATTGATCAACTGTGATTCTATGATCCCAAATATCTTTTGCCCTGAATTAACATGTTTCCTAGGGGCAGCTAGGTGGCACAGTGAATAGAGCACCGGCCCTGGAGTTAGGAGTACCTGAGTTCAAATCTGGCCTCAGACACTTAACACTTACTAGCTGTGTGACCCTGGGCAAGTCACTTAACCCCATTTGCCTTACTAAAAACAAAACAAAACATGTTTCCTAGCAGATCTGCTAAAAGGGACATTGGCGGGTGCCCCTAAGTTTAGTTTTGAATATATATATAGACTCAAAGCATTCCTTGAACTTGGGGCAGCTTTAACAGGGTCCATGTTTGAAAGGGGAGATGGTCCAGGCTACACAGGGAAGAATAATATATGTTCTATATTATGCTGGGCCCCTTAAAATGGAAATTGATTTTCCAAGGAGAGGGGATATATCCCCGGCAGGAAAATTAAAGTATTATACAAAAAAGGATCTAGAAAAAAACGTCACAAACATTTTTCACCGTCTAGTCTTGCCCTCAGACAAGAAGAAAAATGGCAGGAAAGGAAAGATGGAGACAGCATGGTATAGCAGGTGAAAATGTAAGAGACCTAATTCTAGGTCTCTTTAAGCAAATTCATTCCTTTTTCTGGCTCTCAGTTTCTTCCTCTGTAAAATAAGGGCATGGGACTAGATTTCTTCCTGTCTGTTTAGCATAAAAACTTGTTCAAAGTTGGTTCAGGGGCAAACATCCATTTGTAAGTATAGACAAATTGCCTAGACAAACACCTCAGTAGAGCGGGCAAAGACTGTAGGAACAGAATGAAGCATACACTGTCAAGACTTGGTCAATGAATGTACTGATTTCCTCCTGTAACAAGAGTTGTATAACAGGAGTGATCTAGTAATCCGATGGATCGAGGCACCTCCAATGGAGCTGGACTTGTGGAAAGTAAAAATCCCTTAATAATGGTCTTTGTGACTATGGGACTCTTCTGAAGACGATCTTCAGGCTCTCTCTAGGATCAATCACCCAAGCTCTTTGTAGAAAGGGGGCACCCCCTGAGCTGTGGGTCACATTTTTTTTTTCAGGGCAATAAGGGACACACAGCTAATGTCAAGTGTCTGCTGAATCCAGGGCTGGCACTTTATCCACTGTGCCACCTAGCTGCCCTCCACTTTTTTTTTTTCCACAGGGCAATGAGGGTTAAGTGACTTGCCCAGGGTCACACAGCTAGTAAGTGCCAAGTGTCGGAAGCCAGATTTGAACTCAGGTCCTCCTGAATACAGGGCAGGTGCTTTATCCACTGTACCACCTACCTGCCCCCCACCCCCCATTTTTCTTAACTGTACTTTGTTGTTATGAGGGAGGATTCAGGGGTAGAAAGGGTGTGATAGAGGAGTGATGGTCATGTTTAAATCAAGCATCAATAAACCATTTAAAAATTGATCACTTGGCTCCAAAGGTATCCCCTTAGCTGCTATGGGTGATCCTTTGCCTTGTACGTATCATCAACATCTTCCTTCCTCCATCCACCTTGGCCTCATCTCTTGCACACAGGCTTCCAATTTTGATCTTACATCTCTCAAACATGGGTGACTTCTTCCAGGCCTCATATTTTACCCTTTAATTAACAAGCATTTATCACACACCTGCTGAGGGGCCAGGCATTGTACTAAATGAAACAATACCTACTTACAAGGAGCATACATTTTTTTTTTTTTTTTAGTGAGGCAATTGGGGTTAAGTGACTTGCCCAGAGTCACACAGCTAGTAAGTGTTAAGTGTCTGAGGCTGGATTTGAACTCAGGTACTCCTGACTCCAGGGCCGGTGCTCTATCCACTGCGCCACCTAGCTGCCCCCAGGAGCATACGATTTAATGATGGAGACAAGGGTGTCAGTATAAACAGTATAAATACAAAGTCCTTAAATACAAGGTACTCTGGGAGGGGAATTTGAGGGGGACCAGGAAGGGCTTCAAGACGTTGGTGCTTGAGCGGCATCTTAAAGGAAGACAGGGGATCTATAGAGCAGAAAGTAGGAAGGAGAACCTTCCAGGTATGAGGAGCAGCCAGTGCAAGGGTAGAGATAGGAGATGGAGGGCAGTGTGTGAGGAACAGAGAGAAGGCCAGTTTGGGCTGTATCCTGGAGTGCGGGATGGGGAATCATATCCAGCAAGGCTGGGAAGCTATGTTGGAGAAAGGTTAGAGGGATTTTTAAAGCCAGAGAGAGGAGTTTATTTTTGATTCTAGAGGCAAGAGGAAGGAATAGAGTTTACTGAGTAGGGAGTGACATGGTTAGATCTGAAATTATGGTAAATAAATAAAGAGCTTTAAATGCCCCCAAATCACTAAAAATTAGCCTTAAGCAATATCACTGGAACATAACGAGAGGCTGGGACGGATTATCTTCCATCCATGGCTGCTGTTAGCTGAGGCCCTGGGCTAATTGAGTGTATCAAACGAGAGCCTGTAATGAACTGAGAGACAAGGGAGGAGTGGAGAATGGGACCAGACCTCCTCGCTGCCTCCCAGCTCTGGGAACAGGTTTCCAATCCCTTCTCGATCCTACCACCTCACTTACCATCATCACCAGAAGAAGCAGACCACTCAGAAATATTCATTAGCTTGTTAGAGCTTTCTCAGCTCCTGGAATGAGCTTCCTGCGGACTCCCTAATTCCCCAGGCTTTTCAACTAAAGAGGCTGCAAAGAGCTCTTTCCACTTTGAGATTTCACTGAGAGGGTTGCTGCAAGCTCTTTCATTAGGGGGAATGACAACTTCTGGAGAAAGAGAACTTCTAAAGTATAAAACAGCTGAAGGATTGGGGGCCCAAGTGTCAACAACTGGGGTTTGAGGAGCTGCTGCCGCTGGTGGAGGAGAGGTTAATGCTGCGGCTTTCCAGGGTTATATGTTGTCTGTCCTTGTAGGGGGAGAAGCCTGCAGTCCTCTCTCCTCTGGCTCTTTTTTCCTCTCTAAGGCCTCCCTGGTCATTCCTCTTTAATAGCTGGCCAGTTTAACATGATGGTGGCCTGGTGCACTTTCTTTTTTTCTTTTTTTTTGGTTTTTGGGTGAGGCAATTGGGGTTAAGTGACTTGCCCAGGGTCACACAGCCAGTAATTGTCAAGTGTCTGAGGCCGGATTTGAACTCAGGTCCTCCTGACTCCAGGGCTGGTGCTCCACCCACTGCACCACCTAGCTGCCCCAAGAAATTGGCATCTTGGTGTGCTTTCTACCCATCTTGGTGATAACTGAATCCAGAAACTTCCTGGAGGCTGGACTGCATCTGGCCACTTGGTTTTGAGAAATGGGAAAAAAGAGAGAGGGAAATCCTTAACACCTTTCTCTGGGGGAAAAGTAGGAAAGTTGGAAGGGGGTATTCTAGACATCTAAGTGGCACAGTGGAGATGGTGTTAGACTTGGAGTTAGGGAGACCTAAGTTCAAATCTTGCCTTGGGTACTTGCTCGTTATGTGACCCTGGGTGAATTATTTAATCTCTCTCAGCCTCAGTTTCCTCATCTGTAAAGTGGGGATAATAATAGGACTGACCTACCAGTGTTATTGTGAGGGTTAAAATTGAGATAATAATAGGTCTCAAAGGGCTAAATAAATGTTAACTGCTGCTATGGTGACAAAGGGCAAAGGGGGAGGGAAACAAACATGTGTCTACCATAGCTATGGGCCTACTATGTACTAGGCACTGTGCTAAATGCTTTACAATTCTTATCCCATTTGATCCTCACAACAGTCATGGGAAATAGGTGCTGAATAGAATCCTATTGTGATTTTTTAACTTTTTTTTTTTTTGGTGAGGCAATTGGGGTTAAGTGACTTGCCCAGAGTCACATAGCTAGTGTCAAGTGTCTGAAGTCAAATTTGAACTCAGGTCCTCCTGAATCCAGGGCCAGTGCTCTATCCACTGCGCCACCTCGCTGCCCCAATCCTATTGTTTTGAATAGAATCTCTATCAGATTCTCTAAAGGCAGCCATGGTTGGAATGAGCCAAGTTCTATATCACATCACTGTTTGTTTTTCTCTTTACAAGAGGAAAATTGACCTCCCCATAATTTGTCAGTGTTGCCGAACAGTCATACTTTTTCCTCTTGGATCATGTCTCAAACCCAAAGATAGCCAAGAATCCCTGAACTCGGCTCAGAGTTTGGGGTTTTCCCCATAAACTCCCCTGCCTCCTGGGTTCAGACCTCCCTGACCTAAGCTGACAGTAGTTTAGATCTAGGATGGAGGAGAGGTCCAGAAATAATTTACCCTGCATTGTTAAAAAAAAAAAAAAAGGATTTCATATTGGGGAGAGGTCAAGGTATTAGGAAAAATAGATCATATTATAATAATTGTATATCATTATACATTACACATACATTATGATAATTACTTTGTATTATACATTATATTCTTGTTCCAGGTCCCTGCTTTTCACTTCCATCTCTCTCAACCCCAAACTGAGAACTTCTCGAGGGCAGAGACCATGTCTGTTTCAATTTTTGTATGTTGTACCTAGCCGATGCCAGATCCAAATGTGCCCTTTAGCAAAAGTTGTATGATGTGATTAAAAGGTAATAGTTCTGTTCAAGTCACAGCATGACCTTGGTCCTGTGACTTGTTGGAATATCAGGAGTAGTCTTCTCTAAAAATGGAGTATGGCATTAGCCCGAGGGATAACATGTACCTTTTGCAGTTTTCCCAGAAAGGTGGGAATGGATTGTAGACTGGTAGGAAGTAGCAGAGATTTCAGATGAGTGGTTGGACACCTGCCCAGTGGCCTGATATCCTGTAGTGGATGACACCCTGCTGGTCAAGCAAGATGAACTAGAGACTCAAAGAGGCAAATTTCTTACCACAGACATCACTGAATCCCTGAGACTGAAAGGGATGAGGTCTGTGACAGAATCTCAAAAGTTTAGACTGCTTCCCCCCCACCTCTCAGATGTTGTCATAGATGCTTGGTGGGATGGAAGAGTGTTTACCCGGGGGGATTGCAGGTGCAGAGTACACTGTCCCTTAAAGTTTCTTTTCACATGGTGTAGTTAGTAATGAGAAGAGATTTTTGTATAGAAAAAGATTTATATTAACTGTCAGTGGATGTAATACATTGCTGCTGTTATAGAACATTTTGATAACTGAAAGGAGTAGAAAGAAGACTTTGTTTTAATACATACTGCTAAAATACAGTGTCTCAAAAGACGATACAATTTTTTTTTTGTTTTTGTTTTTTTTGAGGGGCAATTGGGGTTAAGTGACTTGCCCTGGGTCACACAGCTAGTAAGTGTTAAGTGTCTGAGGCCGAATTTGAACTCAGGTACTCCTGAATCCAGGGCCGGTGCTCTATCCACTGCGCCATCTAGCTGCCCCGACAATACAATTTTAAGCTAACCTTAAAACTGCACTATAACTATGAGTCTGAAGAAACAACTTTCCAGATAGGATTTAAGCAATTTTGGACAGAAAATGAACTATGCTATAAATACAAAAACTCAAATCACCTTATGAATCATGTGGAATGATACCTTGTTTGTGTGGGAAGTTTGTTGTTTTAAAGAGGCAGAGGGAGTACTTTTATTTATAAAAGATTGGATAAATCTGAGTGTAAAGGATCACTGTTTCAAGGACACTAAGGAAGGTGTCGGACAGTGTTGGAGATTTAGAGTTTCATGGGATTATGGTGCCTAAGCTATTTGCTCTAAAGAGGACAAAACTTTAGGGGGGGGGAGGAATCATACAGACATTTGAGCACTAAGGTATGATTAATAAAGGAAAGGGGAAATTTGTGGAAGTGTTACTTTTTAAGCGAGAGACAAGTCACTGAGAGTCAAGAAATTCTCATTTAAGTCACTGAAGATATAGAAACCCAAGGGAAGAGCCTTATCTAGGAACCTGAGAAGAATTAAAGATATGACAGGGGGTGGGAGGCTGAAAAACTGCTCTATTAGAGCTGTGGCAGCTACATGTAGAAAATACTACAATTAAGTGATTCCAGATTGGTGGTAGAGAATTAATTCATTGCATTAGTTTCAGTAACCCTGGTCTTTCAATGCCTTGTAGAGATGGTACTTGTTGCTTCCTGTTGCCATCTCTGGTTTGAGGAGGAAAATCAGAAGAGGGTTTTGTAGCTGTTTTGAATCCAAAGGATGCATGTATCAAAGTGATTTTTGAGTTTTGTTCTGATTGGACAAAGCAGCTTTTGGGTGAGTTAGTTTGATGAGCTTTGCTGTTCTTTGGAAAATGTTACTCAGGTTAAGAAGTAACAATTTCTAAACTATCTGAGGTGATTCACTGGATGGAATTTTAGAAGTGGAGTCTGGAAGACTAAAGTTCAAATCCAGCCTCAGACACTTGCTTAGTAGTTGTGTGTGACCCTGGGTGAGTTCATTTAATCTCTGCCTGCCTCACTTTCCTCACCTGTAAAATGGAGATAATATGGCACCTATCTCCCAAGGTTGTTATGAGGATATGACATATTTATAAAGTGCTTTGCAAACTTTAAAGGGCTACATAAATGCTAGCTATATATTAGCAAACAAATTTAAAGAACTATTTTAAATTTTAAAAAGCTTGTAAATGGGGCAGCTTGGTGGCACAGTGGATAGAGTACCGGCCCTGGATTCAGGAGGACCTGAGTCCAAATCCGGCCTCAGACACTTGACACTTACTAGCTGTGTGACCCTGGGCAAGTCACTTAACCCTCACTGCCCCACAAAAATAAACAAATAAATAAATACACAAACAAATAAATATGTAAGTAAGTAAATAAATAAATAAATAAAAAGCTTTTAAATGCTATGACTGAATAAGAGATGAGGACCTGTTCCATTGGACAGCAGAGGACCAAGAGACAAACAGCAGGCAGAGAAACAGCTTCATATAGTACAGATGTTCCTGAATGTACCAATGACATTTTTTCTGTAGTCCAGAGTTGTGAGTATACTAAGCACATAGGTTTCTCGCTCTCATTTGTTTCACTGCCAAGTTCCTATAAGTGTGTTCCCACTCTTTCTCATAGATATTAAGTGTACTGGTGGGAGATTGTGACCTAGGTTTATATGTGGATTGTGTTATATTTAATGATTTATACATCTGTTTTAGTATAAAAGAATTTATAATGTTATTTTTACCTAATTATTAAATAAATGGTTGTTTAAAAAATTTTTAATTTAAAATAAATGATTTGAAGGTGTCTTTATTGTGAGTGGCTGGGTGTGTAAATATCAGGTACTTTGTGTTACATTACAAGTGGCTGGTTGTTTGGATAGGAAGCAAATCAATGGTGGCTTGAAAACTACATTAGTGATAAGTGAGAGTATATTTTCCCTCAATAGGACTTTGAGAGAGTTTGAGTTTAACCCTGTGGTTGAGGTATTTCCCTTTGTATGAGGGGAGATTGGAGTGAGAAAAGCCAGTCTAGGAAATAGCATATTCTGATTTTGATAATTTGTTACATTAGTGGGTGGCTAGTTCACATCATGACACTGATGATCATTCCATTGTCATTACACATGCATTAGCCAAAGTTTCTGACCTTGAAGGGACTTCCTTTAGGAAGAAGCCACATAATTATACAGAGGAAAAGGTTCAATTCTATGCTTCTCCTGCCAATCCTAGCTGGGAGCTTTAGATCGGTATATGGCAGTCTTGCTGCTAAAAGCAGGGAAGAGAAGCTATTAGACTGGGAATGGAAGTTAGATGCTAATCAGATACAAGTAAGAGCTAAGAGTAGCTAATCATGGACAAACTGGGACTAAGCAGAGGAGTAAACAGCAAATTGTGCCAAAACAGTAGTCACATAGTGAAACACAGTCCATTCTCTTTTTTTCTCCCCATTCTTCATTGGAGTGCTGCCTGAGGAAACTATCACTTCCCTTAACATCTCCAATCACATTTTTCCTCTATTTTTCCACTCTGGTTTTTGGGAAGGAGGGATGGAGTAGGGAAAGAAGAACTTCAACCCAATGTCTGCAATTTATATTGTAGACTGCTGATCTTTGTTTTAATGTGTATCTTTTAAAAAGATGCTATTTGATACTGATATTAAAGTATGTGGTCATTCATAATGATTTTTGTCTTGAGTCTATAAGGGCTCTGTTCAAGATTGAGAGTAGTGTATAAAAAATAAAGATATATTTGACCCAGTTTAGACTAGGGTGAATGCAAGCCAATTAGAGAGTATAGGTGTTTTGAGCATAACTAGACCCTGTAGACTGCTTTTGAACCTGGAGAAAAACTTTACAAGGAAATGAGCCTGTAAGCAGAAAGGTTTGTAGGTTAACAAAGCTGTGTTCAAGTGGCTCTTTTTGCAATGCTGCTGGCACCTATCATTAGTTGGCATTAGATGATTCTCTACATCCACACTGTCCCCCAATCCCCATGTGGATTCCTTCCCCTATTGAAATTATAATATGTTCTGGATGGGATACAATACAAAAAAGAAGATGCTAAGTAAAAAGGTGACAGAATAACACTGTATATTAAGGAGATGTGAAGAAATCCCAGAACTAGGAAAGAGAGCTTTTGGGTGAAGTTCATCAGGGTAGAGATATAGAGGATACTATCATTGAGATTTATTACACACAAGGGGCAGCTAGATGGTGCAGTGGATAGAGCACTGCCCTGGAGTCAGGAGGACCTGAGTTCAAATTCAACCTCAGCCACTTAACACTTACTAGCTGTGTGACCCTGGGCAAGGCACTTAACCCCAATTGCCTCACAAAAAAAAAAAAGAAAAGAAAAAAGAGATTTATTACACACTATGTAGATAAAAAGAGGAGATAGAGGAAGACTTCAGGAAATAGAACATATATTGTCATGAAGGCATAAAATTGAAGTGTTGGAGGCTTCAGTTATCAGTATATTCAGCATATTTGCTGGAGTTCTTTTTCTATTCAAAACAGAGTACCTAATACATTTTTAACTTGCTGTAATCATAACTTCAACCTCTGAAAGATGAAGGAATAAACAAAGGGAACTTTTGTTTTGGACTTGATTCTTTCCAACAAAAGTAATAGCTAGCATTTATAAATTATTTTAAGGGTTGCAAAGTGCTTTACAAAATTATCTTCACAGCAGCCCTGGGAGGTAGGTGCTATTTTTATTACCATGTTACAGACAAGGTAACTGAGGTTATCTGACATTCTTAAGAACACATAGAGCTAGTATGCATCCGAGGCTGTATTTGAACTCAGGTCTTCCCGACTCCCTGTTTAGCCTTCTTAACTCTGCCACCTTACTTTGCACCTGGAGTGGAAATGATGGTAACCTGGAGAGAGAAGGGGAGAAATGATTATTCTAATTTAGAGTCTGTGATAGAGGAAAGCTGGGAGTAGTATGAGATACATTTCATATTTTGGATAAGAGATACGTAGGATCTCATGATATTAAATTCTAGCAGCAAAGTCATCCCAGGAAGAATGAGAAACTCTCAGTAATGAAATTCTCAAGAAAAAATAATTCTGATGGGGCAGAAAATGAAGGATTGTCTAAAGAAATCAATGTGGATACTCAGGGAACTCACCAACCAATTTAAAGTTTTAAAACACATATTCAGAAAATAAAAATTAGATCAGGTTGTGAAAGGTGTGTGCAAAACTGTGGTCCTGTAAGAATAGTGTCAGGGATGTTCAAACTTAGAATGAACTTAGGCCAATGAGAAAAGCTAAAAGAAGGTTTTTTTAACTTTTATTTTTTTGAAAGTAAAAGAATAGGAGGCAGCTAGGTGGTGCAGTGTATAAAGCACTGGCTCAGGATTCAGGAGGACCTGAGTTCAAATCCAGCCTCAGACACTTGACATTTACTAGCTGTGTGACCTTAGGCAAAGTCACTTAACCCTCATTGCCCCAGAAAAAAGAAAATAAAAGAATAACACTTCAATCTGCATTCAGAGTTCATCAGGTCTTTCTCTAGAGGTGGATGACATTTTTCACCATGAGTTCTTTGGGGTTGTCTTGGGTCATTGTATTAATTAGAGTAACTAAGTCTTTCACTGTTGATCATTGTTGCAAAATTGCTGTTGCTGTGTACAATGATCTCCTGGTTCTGCTCATTTCACTCTGCATCAGTTCATATAGGTCTTCCCAGGAAAAATAATATTTGTTTTTAAAAAACTACATTGCAAGTCCCCCTTCACCCCTTTAGCTATATTACGGAAAGGACTAAAGAAGGACACGAATACTTTTCAGAATGGACAGGATAATGATTTCTGATGTCATCTGACTCTTCTGTAGTTTTGTTTTCTTTGGCAAGGAGAATGATATTTGGATTGGAAATGACAGAACAAATTGGTTTAATAAAATGATACCCACTATCTCTTACTACAGGGATAGAGTAGGAGAGCACTTAGCTGTCATTGATGAGTTCAAGTCACCAAGGCCAGATAGACTGTGTTTTTGAGTCCTGAAAGAGCTGGTGAGCCTGCCACTGTTGATAATCTTTGAAAGATTATGGAGAATGGGAATAAGGGGATTGGAGAAGGGCAAAGGAAGGAAAGAAGGAAACACCAAAGGAAGGAAGAGACTAGAGCCTTCTAACTAGAAGTCAGTGCTAAACTTAGATCCCTAGCAACTGTCTAGACTGTGTCAGGAAAGGAACAGTTAGTAAATGTTTGGAAGATGAAATGGTGATCTCAAAGCACAAAATGAACTACTCACATATAGACCCAGACAAACAAATAGCCACCCACCAATGTAACACAATAAATTACAAAGTGTATTAACATGTATTACTCTCTGGGTTAGCTTACTCACTCCAACCTGCCCTCACACTAGCAGGTCTAGGTACCCAGAGAAAGATCACCACTATATGCTTACACTCAAACTCTCTTAGGGTACTAGGGAATAAAGCTAATGAAAGGAAATACATGCTTCCTACTCACTGCTCTAGCCCTTGAGCTCCCACCAATACACTCTGCATTCCTACATTAAGAACAGACTAACCTTACTCCTTTTTTGATGGGGTTACCAGATCAATACATCACGGGGAAATGGTGTACATATAATCTACTTGGATTTTAGAAAAAAGCAAAGTCTCTCATGCTGTTTCTGTGGAAAATGTATAGAAATGTGGGCTAGACTATAGTATTTGATATTCAGAATTGGATAAATGGTCAGACCCAAAGAGTGGTCATTTATGGTTCAATGTTAACTTAGAGAAAGTCTCCAATGGAATGCTTAAATATCTGTTCTAGGAATGAAGGAAGCATTTCCTGTGTGCCAGGCACTGTGCTAAATGCTTTACAAATATATCTTTTGATTCTCATAACAACTGTGGGAGGTGGGTGCTATTATGGTGATGCCCATTTTACAATTGAGGATACTGTGGCAGAGCATAAGTGACTTGCCCAGGGTCATACAGCTAGTAAATGCCTGAGGCTAGATTTGAAATCACATCTTTCTGACCCCAAGTCCAGCAATTTATCCACTTCACTACCTAGCTGCCATGATTTTGTGCTGTTTAATATTTTTATTAATGACTTGGATAAAGGCATAGGTAGTGTGCTTATCAAACTGGCAGATGAAACAAAACAGAGAGGGATAAGTTAAACACTGGATGACAGTTAAGAGTCAAAAAGATAACAGGCTACAACACCGAGATGCATTAATAACATGAAATTTAATAGTAGTTATGTAAAATTTGACATTTGGGTTCAAATAGTCAACTTCACAAATACAAGATGTATGACTAGATAGCAGGTAAATAAGATCTGGGACTTTTAGTTAGCTGCAAGTTCACTATTAGTCAATAACAAGCCAAAGAAGCTCATTTAATCTTAGGCTGAATTAAGAGAGGACTAATCCTGGATTAGAGAGGTGACAAGTCCCACTATGCATAGTCCTGGTCGGGCTTGATCTGAAACATGGGATTTTAGTTATGGGTACCATGTTTTGGTCAGTGAGGTGACTTAGTGGATAGAGAGCCAGGCCTGGAGTCAGGAAGACTCATTTTCCCAAGTTCAAATCTGGCCTAAGATACTTCCTAGCTGTGTTATCCTGGGCAAGTCACTTAACCCTGTTGATCTCAGTTTCCTCATCTGTAAAATGAACTGCAGAAGGAAATGGCAAACCACTCCAGCATCTTTGCCAAGAAAACCCCAAATAGGGTCACGAAGAGTTGAAAACCATTGAAAAACAACTAAACACCACCACCACCATGTTTTAGGAAGCACATCCAGGAGCAAGCTATCAGGAAGGTAAATGGAGATCACACCATATGAGGATGAAGCAAAATAAATGGGACAGACTTAGGGGGGAATAGGATAGCTCCCTTCAACTATGTTAAAGGCTGACATATAGAAGACAGTCTACCTTGGTAAACTGGAGTTTGCTCCAGTGGAGCACCCCTCAGAGAATCTAGCCTGAAGGCCTTGGTGGTACTGTTGACAACTCCTAAACCCTCACCCATAGGAGGAGGCAAAGTGGGAGGGAAGTTGCAGGCAGAAGGATGAGGTAGGCAGGGGAAACTGAACCTGGGGTAAAGGCACCTGGTTATTGGCCTGGGGATGCTTTGGGGCATGGGGATAGTCAAACTGTGGGTATGGAACCAATGGAGGAATGTTAGACTGGGAGGAATGGGGTCTGCTGTGGGGACTTCCCTTCCCATGCCAGTACCTTGGCTGTCTTTCCTTCAGTTCCCTGCTCTAGTTATGACTCTGCTTGTCAGGCCCCAAAGAGAACAACTAGGAAAAAATGAGTAGAATTTGCATATTTAGGCTCCATTTAAGGACAACCTAACAAATAGAGCCACCCAAAAGCTTAAAAGGCTACAGGATCATAGGGTCACAGATTAAGAAGTACAAGGGATCACAGAGGTCATTTGATTCTAATCCCCTTGTTCTGCAGATAAGAAAACTGAGACCCAGAAGTTTGAGAACTTGCTCAGAGCCACTCAGCTAGTAAGTGTCTGAGGGCAGTTTCTCCTTCATTTGAAGTCTTTGGTCACAGGCTGGATGACTCTTTGTTGGGTACAGTATAGAGGGAATTCTTGTTCAGGTGTGAGTTGGACAAGAGGGCTTTTAAGGTCTTTTCTATCTCAGAGATTCTGTGATTCTTCTCTTGGGAGGGACTATTTTTCCTCCAGAGATGTGTTCTTTGTCTAGGGTAACAGAAAGAAAGGGACAGAGGCTAGCTCCCTCAGCAATGATGGTAAGCAAGGGGCAGGGGATGTGGCTGCTGAATTCCCAACTGCAGCACTAAAGAAGAGCATTTCAGTTAGTATAGCTGAAATACCAGACCAAAGACTATATTTTTTTAATATTCCTCCTTGACATGGAGCAGAAAGTGCCTAGTTGAAGGACCGTTGTTCTCTTCCGGAGTCTCTTCCAGAAATAGCAAGTTCCCTGTTCCTAATTTCCTATGAGCTAAGGCTTGGAACAGACTTCCCTGACAGGCTTGGCTCAGAAGGATCTTTCCACACACATGTATACAGGCTGACACATTTATATGCATTAACTCACATTCTCTCTCCCTCCTCCCTCTCTTTTCTTTCTTTTTTATCTATACCTAATGATATATATGTGTGTGTATGTATATGTATATATGTATATGTATGTGTATGTATGTATATATGTACCTCTTCCCACTCCTTCTTTCCTTCCTCTTCCCTTCCCTTCTTTTCTTTCCTTCCTCCCCTCCCTTCTTTTTCTCCTTCCTCCCTACCTACCTCCCTTCCTTCCTTCTCCCCTCCCTTTTTTCTTCTTTTACTCCCACCCTCCCTCCTTCCTTCCTCCTCCCTTCTTTTCTTCTCTCCCTTCCTCTTTTCTTTCTTCCCTCCTTCCCTTCTTTCCTCCTCCCCTTCTTCTTTTCTTCCCTCCATCCCTCCCTCTTTCCTTCCTTCCTCTCTTTCTCTCTCCCCTCTCCTCTCTATCCTCTACCACCTTCTCTCCCCCCTTCCCCTTTTCTTCAACACTCCTCTGCCTCACTGATGGGTAAGAGTGAACCAGCTCAATGATGCTGCACAGAAGTCATTCAGGTGATGCTGACAGCCACCTGAAATCCATCATTTTAATTCTGGGCATTTCCATCTTTTGTAATAAGTTCAGGTGCCTTAGTGCTGATTTATAGTCCATTTTTATTACAGTTGTTCCCCACAATTATTCTACACTGTCTTGCTTGACTTGGGGTTTTCTTTTGTATCAGTTCCCCTTTTCCCTACTCCTTTAGAGTAGTCCACTCTTGCCCATGTTATACCAGAGGCAGATTTCTGTTGTAGAACAGTGACTCAACTTTCCCATTTCATGACCCACCCAGACACTTGTGTTAGGATTTTTATGCTTCACAAAAAGCCCTTTCATGAAGAACTCTACTCCTCCCTCCACCCCAGATTCAGCTTACAGGTGAGGGTCTATCTTGGTATAGAAAGAGACCTTCACAGAGGGAATGACAGAGGCTGGGGATAAAAGGCTGGAAAATCAAATGGAAGGCTGTCTAATTTTAGCTGCATTAGCAAATTTGTTTTGGGTACCATCGAATGACTGTTAGAAACAATGAGACTTTGGTTTCTGAGTCTCTTTTGGAGCTCTCCCATAGCATCCACCAGGAGTTTGGGAAACTGCCAATGGAAGGGAAGGGGGTCAGAGGGTCTAGAGATGGATCTAGTACATCAGAAGTCATCTGATCCAACACACTCCCTTTTACAGAAAAGGAAAATGATGCCCAAGGAAGTTAAGTGACTTACTTGCTTAAAGGCCAACCAGGTAATAAGTGGGATGACTGAGTTACTTAACTGTTGTTGTTTGCCCTTTATTCTTAGTTTATTCGTCATCATTATTATGATGTTGTCAAGTGATGCTAAGGCTAAGTATACTCTAGTAAATCTTGGATAAACTCTATACATATTAGCACACACTAACTACAGAACTTACATTTGACAATAAAGACCCGTCATTTCAAAATGAAAGGAGTACCTCCAACTTCCCAAGGCTCTATAAAGAGCTCGACTTTTATAATCAGATTCATCTGAAAAACAGCAATAAAAAAAGCCTTGGAGTTCCTGCAGGGACAATAGATCAGTGTTGTTTGTCTTTCATTCTGGAAGAGGACCAATGACATCAGGAGGGCAATGTCTTGACTTGAAGGTGAACTAGATTTCAGTGAGGCAGGGCTGTGTAAAGTCATCAGCCTCACTCTATCCTCCAGAGACATTAGAGTCCAGTGGCAAGACATAAGTCAAAACAGCTGGTAATGGCCTAGAATGCAGTGGGAGACCTTGGCCTTTTTTAAGTTGAGGTCTTTTCCAAGTCTCAGTTTGTCTGAAGCAACACCCATTCAGTGATTAAAGGATAGGTAAGAACTGAGGAAAAAGGAAAGGCAAAAATTGAGGCTATCAATACCCAAACAATGGGCAAGGGAGGATTGGGCTGGGACCTATTATTGGCCAATAAAGGCTTGAACAATGTCATCATCCTGTTAAGGAATACCTACTCCAAGAGATTAATGGCATCCATTTAAGGGTCCCCCTCCTCCCCCAGCCCCCGGTCTTCAATTAAGGTTATAGGGAATGTTATGGCATTAGCTGGGCTAGGGGATATAAAAGACAGAGATGAATTAATTTGTGTAGGAGGAAAATGAGCTTCTACTGCAGGAAGTGAGATTTAGGTTAGACAGAAAGTTTTCTTGATATTTTCAGTTTTCAAGTCTTTCTGACTTGAAGGACTACAAAACCCAAAAAGAAGAGGCCAAGTGAAGGCCCCGTCTTTCTTTCTTTTCTTTTGATTTTTTTTGTGTGTGTGTGTGTGTGGGGCAATGAGGGTTAAGTGACTTGCCCAGGGTCACACAGCTAGTAAGTGTCAAGTGTCTGAGGCTGGATTTGAACTCAGGTCCTCCTGAATCCAGGGCCAGTGTTTTATCCACAGTGCCACCTAGCTGCCCCCTGTCTTTCCTCTTTTAAGAGCTACCTTTCTGACGATCGGAGGTTGTGCTACTGGGTTTGCAGAGAGGCAGATTACTTTGAGACATCCTTCCATACCCTGGGCAAAGAGTCTCCAGTTCTACTTACAAGCCACCTGGACTTCTGTTTGCCGTTGCAGCAGGGCCCCCATCCGGTTGCGTACAATGCAGCGGTAGAACCCAGCATGGGTACGGTCTAGGCTAGTGATCATGTACCTTCAGGAGAAAAGACAAGGATAGAGTCAGATAGCTTCAGTGATTCTGTCAGATAAGCTGGGGTCCACCGATGAGGACCCCAACGGTGGGACTTCAACTCAATAAACACAATCTCTACTAAATGACTATTCTATGCAGAGGATTTAAATGCAATCAGGAAGGTACTTTGCTTTTCTCCACCCATTGCATGAGGTCTGGTTCCTCCTGAAGAGGGGACTTGGGCTGGGAGAGAAAAGACTCCCCAGTCACTGGGGTGGGACTTTCCCAAAGAGGTAGCCAGGTGGTATACTGGACTTCAAGTCAGGAAGGCCCGAGTTCAAAACCATATTCAGACACTTACTAGCTGTGTGACTTAGGCAAGTCATATAAATTGTCTGCCTCAGTCTCCTCAAAATAATTATGTTGTTTGGTCATTTTTCTGTCATGCCTGACAGACACTTCATGACCCCATTTGGGGTTTTCTTGGCAGAGATACTGGAATGGTTTGCCATTTCCTTCTCCAGCTCATTTTACAGATGAAGAAACTGAGGCAAACAGTTAAATGCCTTGCCCAAGGTCATACAGCTAGTAAGTATCTGAGGCCTGCCTGATTTGAACTCAGGAAAATGAGTCTTCCTGACTCTAGGCCTGGCACTCTATCCACTGTACCACCTAGCTATCCATATAATAATATATTACATATATGCCTATGTACATATATCATATTATATTATATACAGATAATAATAACACCTACTTCACAGAATTGTTGTAAAGGTCAAATGAGAAAAGATCTGTAAAGTAAACAATGCCTAACACACAGTAGGTGCTTATTAAATGTTCATCCCCTTTTTTCTTTCTTTTTTTTTTGGTGAGGCAATTGGGGTTAAGTGACTTGCCCAGGGTCACATAGCTAGTTAAGTGTTAAGTGTCTGAGGTCGGATTTGAACTCAGGTACTCCTAAATCCAGGGCCAGTGCTCTATCCACTGCGCCATCTAGCTGCCCCTCGTCATCCCCTTCTTTCCTTCCCCAAAGGACAATAAGTATTTGTCCAGGAGCCTACAGAATCTACCATGTACAAGGGGGAGCAGTAACACTTTGGCCTCAGGCCCTGGAAGCTCTGCTCAAGGGTCTGACATCTTAGGCATCTGTCTGGTGTGTGGGGTGGATGTTGTCCTGCGTTGCCTATCATTTATCCAGCAAAGAAATGAGTGGATGCCTTTCAGCCGCCAGACAGAGGACTGCTCAGTAAATATTAATTGATGATGTGAGATGACAAGAGGAGAAGCATTTGAATATTTCTTAAAATGCTTTGCATCCTTAGAACTGGGGCAAATCTGTGGTGGTTTTGTGTGAAAGCAGAGAGAATCTTTTGGCCAATATTTGCTGGCTTTCCTCCTTGTGACTAGTTTCAGATCAGGGAAGATCCCTTAGGAGACAGACCCTGAGAAAGCTGGCATCCCCAAAGGTGTAGCAGAGATTCCCTTAAGATCAGCAGTGGAAGAATTAGCATGTAATGGGCTCCCTTCTCTAAGAAGGGCTGTTGACTGTCATTCCAATCAGAGTAGGATAAGAGAGTTCAAACCCATCATTTTACATACGAGGAAAGTGACGCTTAGAGAGGGGGAGGGACTTAGTTAAGGTCACACAGTGAATTATAATTTGAACTTGAATCAAGTCTCTTGACTCCTGCTCCTTTTCACTGCTTCTCTCTAAGGAGAGATCCGAGCATCCAGGCCTGTTTCTTAGACCCTCTGTGGGTGAATGCTAAGGGTGTTCTTGTCCAGGCAGGAGAACAAGATTATTTGGCCGCTCTAGCACCTTATTGCTTATCTCTCCTCAGCTCCAATGCACAAAAGGGATTATCAGAAGATAGAGACAAGGTGCTTGGGTTTGTTCACACTTTCCTCTTTTCTCCTCTGTCCTTGAGCCCTTTTGTGGGGGCTGGGGACTGTCCCTTCCCCAGCTGCTTTGTCTAGGAAAGAACTTGCCAAGAGATGTATAGTTTCTTGGAGATGAGGTGCCATGGTGACTGTGTTTGGGGAACTGCTTGGTGCTGCTAACAGGATGTGGAGAGAGGGTGTGGGTGGAAATACTCTAATACTTGAAAACGAATCAAGTTCAAAAAAGTGCCAGGAACTTAGAGGATCTGTGTGGATGCTGTTGATATATGGCCCTAATGAAATTTTAATAGAAGTGTATTTGCTAGGAAGAATCAACCTCTATATTGCCAATAAGATGAAAAACTCCAAGCCCCTTACCAGGAGCCAGAAACAGTTGTAATAACTGCTTCCGTGACTTTGCTTCCTTAATTTTCTTCATTCATCCCCAACTGGAAAATGGTGGTGGTATAGGGAAATGACACCTTGACCTCCCCAGTTCCAGTTGGGAGAGGTTAAGAGTATAAGGGCTTGTTTGGCCTGGAAGGGCCATATTCTCATATTCTCATATTCTCTCTGTCTCTGTCTGTCTGTCTTTGTGTCTGTCTCTGTCTCTCTCCCCCACTTAGCATCATAGATTTGGAGTTGTAAGATACCTCAGAGACAACCTAGTCCAAAGCCCTCCTTTTAAAGATGGGAAAACTCAAGGCCAGAAACTTTAAGTAGATTTGCCTAAAGTCACACAGGTATTAAGTGTCAGAGTCAGGGTATGAATCTCTGGTTCCAGATCCAGCCCTCTTGCCATTGGGTCATACTTTCTCTCAGGCTTGCTCCTCTAGTCTCTCTCTCCCTCTGAGCCCATTTCTCTTTCCTACACGTTCCCTCTGCTTCTGAGGTCTATTTCTGGCCTGGTAGACAAGATTATTTAAAGTAACAGGTTCCACCCACCACCTCCCTCACTAAAGCAAATTCACTGGATTCAACCCAAAGTGCAATCTTCCCCTCCCCCAGCTTCCAGAGGGTGGGGGAAAAACATTTGGCCAACATGGCAGTTTACAAATATAAATTACCACATGCATGCCAAGTAATAAAAATAATAATCCTGATTATACTCAGAATGCCCCCTGCTGGGTCAAAGGGGGCACACTTAGCTCAGAACTAGGCCTGACTAAGGCTCTTCTGGCAAAGAGCCCCAGGACTATGGGAAGGAACCACCCTGGCTAGGTTGTACAGTGGCCTGGAATAAAAAAGACCTGAATTCAAATATGATCTTAGACATTTAGGTACCTGCATGACCTTGGACAAGTCACTTAAACGGTTTTCCTCAGTTTCCTTGCGTGTAAAATGGAAAGAATAATAGCATCTGCTTCCCAGGGTTGTCGTGAGGAGCAAATGAGATATTTGTAAAAAGCTTATCACAGTGCCTGGCATATTCCATCAGTTATTTGTCAGTTGCATTGGACTCTTCCTGAACCATTTAGGATTTTCTTGGCAAAGATACTGGAGTGGTTTTCCATTTCCTCCCCCAGCTCATTTTTCCATATGAGGAAACTGAGGTAGATAGGGTTGAAACTGAGGTAAATAGGGTTATGTGACTTGCCCAGGGTAATATGGCTAGTAAGTGTCTGAGCCCAAATTTGAACTCTGGAAGAGTCTTCCTGACTGTAGGCCAGATACTACTGTGCCACCTAGCTACCCATGTGCATGTCATATAGTAAGTGCTATATAAATGTTAGTTTTATTATTAATTATTATTATTATTAATAATAATAATTATTTTGTCCAGGCTCCTTATCAGGACTCTCAACATTTGCCTCAAGAGGCAGGGGAATGGATGAAATGACCTTAGGGAGTAGGTCATGTTCAGTGATGCTGATCTCTGATCCTCACACTGAGGATGAGTAGGTCCTATCTTATAGTAAGGGATGGTAGGTGCCAGGGGGTTTGGTTTGAGAACAGAGGAGCTGTGGGGGCTTAACATGGAGAAGAGAGGATAGGAGGATAGAAATTCCTCCTTTTGGTGGTTACTACATACATCTACACATTTAGAGCTTAGCTCCTGTCTCTTTACTGTAGATGACTTTGCTTAATATATCTTCTGGTCCATTCCTTTGCCTCTAAGAAGAAGTGAACTGCTTCTCTCTGGCCTTCAGTGGAGATGCTACAACACATCTTGGTTATAGAACAACTTCTATGTTGATCTTTCTCATTGATAAGGTATTCTTATGATTAGCTTAAATCTCTCATGCATTGATTTAAGTCCATTTTCCCTTGTCCTGCCCTGTATGAGAATCATGGAACCATGACCTTTTAGTTACCTTGTTCCACAACCTTTCTCTGCCCACCTTGGGCCTCCATTCATTGCTATGACAACATACTTGAATCTCTCTTTCCTCTTCTCTTTCTCTCTCTATCTCTCTCTCTCTCTCTCTCTCTCTCTCTCTCTCTCTCTCTCTCTCTCTCTCTCTCTCTTTCTCTCTCTCTTTCCTCTCTTTTTCCTCTTCTCTCTCCTCTCTCTCTCCTCTCACTCTTTCCTCTCTCTCCTCTTCTCTCTCTCTCTCCTCTTCTCTCTCTCTTTCCTCTTTTCTCCTCTCTCTTTCATGCTCAAAGATACACAACTAAATAATCATGTAATCTCTCTCTCTGATGCTGAACCCCCCTGTTTCATCTCCTACTCCTCTGTAGCTTCTTCTTTCTCTTCCTGTCCTTAACACTCCTCCCAGCCCCATGGGGGCATCTCCCAAGGTTCTGACTTTAGCCCTCTTATCTACTACCTTTGGGTAGGGACTTCCAAGTCTAGCTTTGACTTTTCTTTGTTGTTGTTGTTGTTGTTTTGCGGGGTAATAGGGGTTAAGTGACTTGCCCAGGGTCACACAGCTAGTAAGTGTCAAGTATCTGAGGTCAGACTTGAACTCAGGTCCTCCCGAATCCAGGGCCTGCGCTTTATCCACTGTGCCACCTAGCTGCCCCCCTCGATTTTTCTCTTAAGCTCCAATTCCACATCTCAAAATATAAACCAGATTCTCCCACCTGGGTTGTCCCAAGCCATTATTCGCCTTGTTACTCAGCTTCAAAATTCTGCTTTTCATGAACTCCACAATTGTTAATGCTTGCATCTCTTTATCAGCAATGACTTTGTACATGTTTAGTGTACTTGTTTGTATACATTCCCAGTAGGATTCAAGCTCCTTGAGGGCAGGGATTGTTTTCATTTTTGGCTTTGAATCCCCAGCCACCTCAAACATAGCAGAGGATAAGAAAAAGTACTTATCGAATTGAATTTGAGTTATCTTCAATTTCTTCCTGTCTTTCACCATGCATATCAATCCAGCGACCATTGATCCTACTTCTGTAGAGTCTCTCTCTTCATCCCACTGTGTTCCTATTCCTTCTTTCTTGGACTCTCATAATAGTCTCTTAACTGGTTTCTCTGATTCCAATCTCTGTCTCTTCCAGTCTGTAGTACATATTCCTGCTTAGAACACCAACTTTATCATGTCACTCTTTGGCTTCAAAACCTCCAGTAGCTCCCTAGTGCCCACAGGACAAAATCCAAACCTAGTCTAGAATTCAGAATTCTCACAATATTGACCCTGACCTATGTGCTGAAACATATTTCTGTTTCTTCTATGTATGCTCCAATCATAACATTTTCATAAAATTTTAGATCCCCTCAATTTACCAAGGAAGACAGTGAAGTCAAATTGGATTATTCACTGTAGTCTGAACACAGACCCCATTTTGTCAGCTCAGCTCCTCTGCCATTCCCTCTGCCTAGAATGCTATTCCCCTGTATTTTGCCTGTCTAATCCTAAACAGGAGAGGCAACATGACATAGGGGATAGAGAACCACATGGAACCAAGAAGACCTGATAGGACATTATGCTTACCTCTTCTGAACATCGCCCACCCCCTTTGCCCCAAAGCATGAATATCTATGTCATGATACTTTTCATATCCTTTTCAGTCATTTCTGACTCTTCATGACCCTATTTGGGGTTTTCTTGGCAGAGATACTGGAGTCTGTTTGCCATTTCCTTCTCCAGCTCATTTTACAGATGAGGAAAGGGAGGCAAACAGGATTAAGTGACTTGCCTAGGGTCACATAGCTAGGGAGTGTCTGAGGCCACATTTGAACTCAGGCCTTTTGACTCCAAACCTGGCACCTTATCCACTGTACCAGTTAGCCATACTCATTTCATATCCTATCTTGTACTATATCAATCAATCAATCAATCCATAAGCATTTAATAAGTGTTTTCTATGTGCCAGGCATTGTGCTAGGTGACAGAGATACAAACGTGGGGTTAAATATTGATAGAGTGGATTTGTTGGTAGGGAAATTTGATGAAATAATAGGATGTTGTGACAAGGCAGAAGGGGATGAACAGTGTGGTTGTAGAGTTGTTGAGAGGAGAGGAAGCTCAGCAGGGTTATCAAGTCATTAACAGGTGACCATTAACTGTAAAAATTTTAATCAGGTGCTTAGGGTTAAAGCAAAAACACCCCAAAGTAGTTTGTGTCTATTTGTGCATTTCTACTATTCCTCCTACTCTTTTGTAAGTTCCTTAATAATATAATATCCTACTAATTTTTGAATATGTGTTACATATAAGGAATCCAACAATTCCTTATATGTAACACATACCCAATAATTATTTATTGAATAGAGTTGAATCTGGAATAGGAATAGAGCTTAGTGGTTACCTACTCTAATCTCTGACCTGATATATAGATCCCCTCTACATTATAGCATCATAGAATGTTGGTTCTGGTGAGGACCTTAAAGATGATCTTTACCAAATTTTTGACTTTATAGGGGATGAAAATGAGGACCTGAGAGATGTAGAGACTTACCCAAAGCCACACAGGAAGGGGCAGAACCAGAAGTAGAACCCAGGTTCCAGGGGTGTTGTAAAGCTCAAATGAGGTAATAGATGTAAAACACTTTGCAAAGTGCTATATAAATGTCAGTCATTATTGTTATTGTTATTATTATTAATTATTCTCATTCTACTGCACTCTTGATGAGCTCAAGCAATATTTATAGAACAATATAAGGGTATGCTGGTAAATGTTTAACAACCAGTGTCTCTGAGAAAAAAATGTATGCACACATACTTTAAGTTTAATTCGCAGTAGTAGGCTTTTTAAAGAAAAGTCTAGACAATCAATAAAACAATGAAGCCTTGACTTGTAGACTGCTTATTTCTGAGGTATAAATGCTTACACTAAAGTTTTAACAATAGCTCTTAGTAAGCCAGTTAGAGCTGCCTCCAGCACACCCCTGCCAGGTCTGCTAAATCCTAATCTAGTGTTCTTTTCCACTGCATTTCTGGAACTTAATAATGTATGACATTTACATAGGGTTTTTTTTTTTTTTTAAGGCAATTGGGGTTGTGATTTGCCCAAGGGTCACACAGCTAGTAAGTGTTAAGTGTCTGAGGCCGGATTTGAACTCAGGTCCTCCTGAATCCAGGGCCGGTGCTCTATCCACTGCGCCACCTAGCTGACCCCATAGGGTTTTAATATTTACAAAATGATTTACATCTATCATCTTCTTTTATCCTCATAACCCTGTGAAAAAAGAATTCTAAGTATCTTAATTTTACAGATGAAGAAACTGACACTATATTTTCACACAGTTGCTATGTGTTGGAGGCAGGATTCTACTTCCAGCTTCCATAGGAGAAGGAAATTGTGGAGGTTACTTAGAGGGTTTAGACTAGTAAAGAAGGCCAGAGATTAAATTGGGGTAGAAAAGGTTAGGGAAATTTTGGAGAAAGTGAGGAACATTTGAAGGAGAACAATCTCCAGGTCATGATACTGGAGTTTTTACTCCAATGTTATATGAAAGAAGGTCGAAGGAGATGGAGTCTTCTTATCAAGGAGGATGAAAGAGGAGATAGAAGGATTTGAAGGAAAGGACTAGTGAGGAAAACTCAAGAAGGAAAAGGAGAAGATAGTTAGCAAGATAGAGTAAGCAAGTAAGTAAGAGAAGTTAAATGGGCCAATTGTTGGGTTAAATATATTAAGACAGTGGATTGATTGTTAGGGACATTTGTAGGATGTTGGTGCAAGGCAGAAGGAGATGAGAGGAAGGAAAGGTAGCCCAGTAGGGTTATGAAGTTATTAAGAAGTAACCATCAGGGGGCAGCTAGGTGGTGCAGTGGATAGAGCACCGGCCCTGGAGTCAGGAGTACCTGAGTTCAAATCCGGCCTCAGACACTTAACACTTACTAGCTGTGTGACCCTGGGCAAGTCACTTAATCCCAATTGCCTCACTAAAAAACAACAACAAAAAAACAAAGAAGTAACCATTGACTATAAAAATTCAACCCAGTGCTTAGAGTTAAAGTGAAAACACTCAGGCTGATAATTCCAACCAGGATGGAGAGTAGGGGAATTGTTCAGTGATGCCAGTGCAGGCTGGTTTTCCTTCTGAAGAAGGCAAAGGGATTTGAGTAATGCCTCTACACTATGGGTTTCAAGGGATGATAAAGTATTTCTAAAGGAGCCAGAAGCAAGTCTTCAAAGGGGGAAGAAGTATGTGAGGGAAATATTTAGTCATGATGTTGGAGAATGGAGAAGCATTACACAGAGAAGGAAAAGAACTGACACTGTGTAGCTAGGCCTCAAAAAAAGAGATTTGAGGCTCTTCCTAAAGAAGAGAACTGGATGTTCTCAGGAGGAAGCAGCTCCTTGTCCTCCAAAGAAGGCTATATAGAGCCGCTGAAGCTATCAGGTCATTCAACCAAAGTCAAAGGAAGAATTAGAGAACAGTTGTATAATTGATGATTCTCTGCTCAAAGGTAGTGAGGTAGGATTTGACAATAGGAATAAGCACAACAGAGAAAAAGATTATCTTTCCCAGAAGAAGAAACTATTATCTTCATGAGAGAACAGAGACCCCACTCATACCTATCAAAATAGATGACAACTATCCACTTTTGTTGATACACACAGGCATGCTGTCAGATAGTGCCAGAAGGAACTCAAAAAGCATTGCCAGAGTTTATGAGGCATAGGTTGGCTTTTCCTCAATAATGCCCATAAAAGTCAAGGGATTTAAAGAAGGGGAAATTTGATTTGGGAAGTGAACAGCTGGCTAAGGTCTTGATTGAGAATGGGATTTGGATTTTTGGACCACATCTTAAAAGATAGGAAGAGAGATCCCTGGCCAGAGACAGAGGATACCTAACAGAGGCTTGTTAGAATGAATATACTGGGTGTCATATAATCATAGATTTTATGTTAGAATGGATCTTAGAGGTCCACAAGTGAGGGCTCTGAGGAAGTTAAGTAAGTTGGTCAAAGGCACAAAGCCAATAAATGTGTGAATCAGAATTTGAATCCAGATATTCCTGACTTCAGGCCCAGGGCTCTAACCATTACACAATGATAATGCTTCTAAATATAACCAAAGATGCCTTATGCTAAAAAAAGGAAGGAGGAAGGAAAGGAGAATAGCATTTGACACACCCTTAAGTTCACAGCAGACAAACTCCAAGAAATGAGCCAGCATTAAGACCCTGGGGCCGTAATTATCTATACAAAAATACTTAAAGTTTAGGAATTAAAGAAGAACTAGATTTCAACTGTATGGGGTCTTCTTCCACCAAATACATTAACTGCCAGCCTGATTTTCTGTAGGTTGTAGAAAGCAGGGAAACATGGCCAGTGTGGACTGTTATTGCTTCTGTAGCACCACAAAGTGTATAGCTAGCCCATACCAACTGTCATATCCTCTCATTAGAATGTAAACTCTTTGAGGGCAGGAGTTGGGTGCTTAATAGATGTTTGTTGACTGAATCTCAGAGACTATCAACTGACAAAGAATCCGACTACAATTTGGCTTGAACACCCTGGGAGTGAGGGTTGGGGGAGGAGGAGGAGGGGAAATCTCACTACTTCTTAAAGCAGTCTATTCCACTTTGGGGCTTGTTCTAATTGTTTTGTTGTTGGGTTGGGGTTTTTTTTTTTTTTTTGGTTAGTTCTAATTGTAAGGAAGCTATTTCTTATGCAAAGTCTAAATCTGCCTCTCCACAACGTCTATCCATTGCTCTTAGTTAGAAAAAGTCTAACCCTTGAAAGGAAAGCTATGGCAAATCTGGACAGCAGACTAAAAAGCAGAGACATCATCTTGTCAACAAAGGTCCAGAGAATCAAAACTATGGTTTTTCCTATTACAATGTATGGCTGTGAGAGTTGGACTATAAGAAAAGTTGAGTGCTTTCAAATTGGGGCACTGGAGGAGACTTTTGAGACTCCCCTGGACAGCAAGGAGATATTATCAGGCAACATATAAAGAAGTTAATTCAGGTCATTCACTGGAAGGTCAAGCTGAAGCTTAAATACTTTGGCCATATAATGAGAAGATGGGACTCACTGGAAAAGACCTTGATTTTGGAAAAGATTGATGGCAAAAGGAAAATGGGACATCAGAGTATGAGACAGATAGTGTCATGGAAACAATTAACATGACATTGGACAGACTTCTAGAGAGAGTGGAAGACAGAAGAGGCTGGAAGATTATGATCCATGGGGTCATGAAGATTTGGACCCAACTGAACAATTGAACAACAAAATCCTCAAATACTGGAAGACAGCTAGAACATTCTCCCTATCTCCTCTTTCCCAGGCTACAGTCCCTGTTTTGCTCTCTTACCAACAGATGGTCCAAAGGAGCAGGCCAAGGACCAGCAATACATAGTCATCCCAGTCCTATATTCTGATTTGTTTCACCGTCCCTGCTCATTCCTTTGGGTTTGTGGGTTGGGTAATATGAGAGAAAAAGGGGAGAGAGGGCAAAATACTTTTTTTGCCTTTCCCTAAAAGAACTGATTTTTTTTTCCTTCTTCAACCCTATAAGACCTGTCTGGCTTAGACAAACCCACCTACCCCTAGTTGAGGAGTGAAGTTTGGAGTAGAGGGCAGGAGAAGATAACAGGCTGAAGCAGCAGGATTGCTAATTGGATTCCAGGAGACAAGAGAGGCATTGGGGAGAAAATAACCACCTAACAAATGTGGCATCTTCACACCCACATGAGGGAAACACACAATGCCCTTTTTGGTTTTAGTTCTTGAATGTCACAGCTGATATTTAAAATGATTCTTACTCACATTAAATAAGATATTTCAATTCCACGAAGCTGTCAGGAGCTGATGCGGACACCAGAAATAATAGGCAGACTCTCCTTGTATTGTCCTCATTAATAAATCATATACCCAGAGATGCAGGCTGTGATGCACTCACACAGTGAAGTGCATGCACCCACATGGACTGACCAAACCACACGTAAATTAGAACTTACAGGTCCATACATACAACACACAATTACGCTGGATTGATCATTCACAAAATCACACAATCTCTTCCTTTTTTGCTCTTTCTCCCCCACTCATACAGACAAGCCCACTCATGCAAATAGAAAAAAATGTACACAAGCATCAATGTGCATCAATGAATGAAAAAGCAGTTATTAAGTGCTTATTATACACAGAGCACTGAGAATACAAATAGAAAAATCAAGATAGTTCTTTCCCTCAAGGAGCTCATATTCTAATGGGGGAGACCATCCGTAGAGGAAGTTTTGGGTACAAGTGAGATGGAAAAGTCCACAGAGGTCCTAGGGTATATTAGCAGGTAATGGTAATGCTTTTCTTTTAAGGTCATTTCCACTGATAAAACCATATCTATTAGTGATGTTGAAATTTTGACAGTGCCAAGGACTTTGGTGGCAAAAACTTGCTTTTCCATATCTCCCAGCGTCTGGTTGCTAAGGAGGTGGGAACTGAAGTACCTGTAGTGGCAGTTGCCAGAGCACATGAAGGTTTCTTCCCTGGATGATGGCCGCAGGTGTGTGGGCTGGAAGCAAGTTTAGTGTTCTGGAAGGAGTGAGGTGGGTGGGAGGAGCAGAGAGGAATGGCTATGTTCTTCTCAGAGCCATTGGGTTTACTTGCCCATTGGTGGTTCCTGGTAGGTGGTTGGTCTTGGTGGTAGTGAGGATGGTGGGCACCTTCTCTATAGGACTGCTTCCACTGATGATGTCTTTTGGGGGAAAGAGGCAGGTTGTAAGAAAGGTTGGTGGTCTGGAGAGGAAGCAGTGGTGTTATTGTCCCAGTGCTCTTGGGCTCAAGGACCTAGGCTGTCCCCACCAGAATCTTGAAGGGTGGTTGAGGTGCTGGTGACAATTTGACTTGCCTCAGCTACCTCTCGCTGAGGGTGACTTACTGCCCCAGCTAAGTTAGCTTGCCTGCCCTGATGGATATTTTTTTTTAAAAAAACTTTTAACATTCTTTTCTTTCAAATTTTGAGTTCCAAACTCTCTTCCTCCTTTCTTTTCCTTTCCCACTCATTGAGAAGGCAAACAAATGATATCAATTATACACGTGAAATCATCCAAACATAGTAACCATATTGCAAAAAAGGCAAAAAATAAAGAGAGAAAACTATACTTCAATTTGCACTCAGTATATCAGTTTTCTCTCTGGAGGTGGATGGCATTTTTTTTCATCACGAGTCCTCTGGAATTGTCTTGGATCTTTGTAGTGATCAGAGTAGCCAAGTCTTTCACAGTTGATCATCATTACAACATTGTTATTACTGTGCACAATGATTTCCCAGTTCTTTTCACTTCACTTTGCATCAGTTCCCATAGGTCTTGCCTTGTTGTTGTTTTTTTAACCACCTCCTTCATAATTTTTTATAGCATGATAGTATTTCATCACAATCATATGCCACAACTTGTTCAGCCATTCCTCAATTGATGAGCATTTCCTCATTTTCAATTATTTATAACCACAAAAAGAGCTGCTATAAATACTTTTGTACATATAAGTACTTTTCCTTTTATCTCTCTGAGGGTAAGAACTAGTAATGGTATTGCTGGATCAAAGGGTATACACAGTTTTATAGCAATTTGGGCATAGTTCCAAATTGTTCTCCAGAATGTTTGGACCAGGTCAAAACTTCACCAACAGTTTATTAGGATACCCATTTTCCCTCACCCCCTCCAGCATTTGTCATTTCTGATAGGTGTGAGTTGATTTCTCAGAGTTTCAATTTTTTTTTTTTTTGGGCAGGGCAATGGGGGTTAAGTGACTTGCCCAGGGTCACACAGCTAGTAAGTGTCAAGTGTCTGAGGCCGGATTTGAACTCAGGTACTCCTGAATCCAGGGCCGGTGCTTTATCCACTGCGCCACCGAGCTGCCCCCCAGAGTTTCAATTTGAATGTTTCTAATCAATAGTGATTTACAGAATGTATCATTTTCCCATACAAGAATGTAAATAGCTTAACTTTATTGAGTTCCTTATTTTTTTTTTTATTTTAAAATTTTTGGGGGTGAGGCAATTGGGGTTAAGTGACTTGCCTAGGGTCACACAGCTAGTAAGTGTCAAGTGTCTGAGGCTGAATTTGAACTCAGGTCCTCCTGAATCCAAGGCTGGTGCTCTATCCACTGTGCCACCTAGCTGCCCCGAATCCCTTATTATTACTCTTTCATTTTTACCTTTTTATGCTTGTTTCTTGTGTTTGGATGTCAAATTTTCTATTTATCTTTGTCTTTTCATCAGGAATGTTCAAAAGTCCTTTATTTCATTAAAAATCCATTTCCCCCCTAGAAACATTATACTCAGCATTGCTGGATAGGTTATCCTTTTTTTTTTTTTTTTAAAGTGAGGCAATTGGGGTTAAGTGACTTGCTCAGGGTTACACAGCTAGTAAGTGTAAAGCTTCTGAGCCCTGATTTGAACTCAGGTCCTCCTGAATCCAGGGCCAGTGCTCTATCCACCGCACCACCTAGCTGCCCCAGATGCCCCAGGTTATTCTTGGTTGTGATCCTAGCTTCTTTGCCTTCCAGAATGTCATATTTATTCCAAGCCCTCCATTACTCTAACATAGAAGATGCTGAATCTTGTGTGATTGTGACTGCAGCTACAAGATATTTGAATGATTTCTTTCTGGATGCTTGCAATATTTTCTTATTGACCTGGGAACTCTGTAATTTGATGATAATATTCGTGGAAGTTTTCATTTTGGTGTCTTTTTTACAAGGCAAATTCTGTCCATTTCTATTTTACCCTCTGGATCTAAGTTAAGAAGGCAGTTTTCCTTGAAATATGAGGTTAGACTCTTTTGTTGATCATGGCATTCAGGTAGTCCAATATTTATTAAATTATCTATGTTGGATCTATTTTGCAAGTCAGTTGCTTTTCTTAGGAGCTATTTTACATTTTCTTCTATTTTGTTTTCTTCTTGACTTTGTTTTATTGTTTCTTGATGTCTTATGGAATCATTATCTTTGACTTTCTCAATCCTAAGTTTTAATGAATTGTTTTCTTCAGTGAGCTTTTATACCTCTTTTTCCCATTGGGCCAATTCTGCTTTTTGAGGAATTCTTTTCTTCAGTGAATTTTTGTTCCTCTTTTATCATTAGGCCAATCCTATTTTTTAAGGTGTTTTCTTAAGGTTTTTTTTGTGCCTCTTTTTCCAAGCTGTTAATTCTCTTTTCACAATTTTCTTGCATTATTCATTTTTCCCCTAATTTTTCTTCTACCACTCTTATCTCTTCCTTTAACTCTTCCAGGAATTCTTGTTGGCTTGTGTCCAACTAGTCTTTTCCTTTGAGATGTTTCTTGTAGTTGTTTTCATATTGTTTTCTTCTTTTGAGTTTATGGTTTTGTCTTCCCTGCCACTATAGTAGCTTTTTATGATTAAGTTCTTTTTTTGTTTTTGTTTTTTGCTTATTTTTCCAGCTTATTTCTTGACTTTGAACTTCTGCTAAAGTTGGGCTCTATTCACCTTGAGGTAGGGAGGCATTGTCCCAAACCAGGCTCCTTTGTGCTGCTGTTTTCAGACCTAGTTCTGGGGGTTTTCAGTGCTTCCAGGGTGCTGTGATACAGGGAGAGGTATGGTCATTGTCTCTCCTGGTCTGCACTTTGTCTTTATCCAGAAATGGCCCCTGCTTCCTTGCAGCTGCAAGTGCTAGTTTCTTCTCTTAACCCTAGAATTGTGACCAGGGCTCCTGCTCCCCTGTGACAAATGAGAAGTTCTCCTCTCCACCCTGGAGCCCAGAAATTCTTATGGGCAATAGAGTTGCCAATCAGCATAAGCTGCACTCAGTGCCAGCAAAGGGTTCCCTTTTTGCTGCCAGCAGCAAAGAATCTCTGATCCGTTTTCATACTCCTTTTCATACCCCACCCCTTTTTACAATCTCTGGGCTGGAAGCCTCCAAAGCTGCTGCTGCTGTTGCAGCCACCTCCAAGGCCCACATCTGGTGTTGCAAATTGTTCTCTGGGCTGGCATCCACCCCAATATCACAGACCTCTCCTGCTGACCCCCTAAGTTGTCTTAGGCTGAAAAAAATTCACTCTAACCTCTTGCTCTGCCACTCCAAAATTCAATTTGAGGGTTTATTTTAAAGTTGTTTGGAGGGAATTTTGGGATAGCTCAGCTGGATTGCTGCCTGTATATCACCATCTTGGCTCCTCCTTGGATGGGTATTCTTTTTTTTTTTTTTTAGTGAGGCAATTGGGGTTAAGTGACTTGCCCAGGGTCACACAGCTAGTAAGTGTTAAGTGTCTGAGGCTGGATTTGAACTCAGGTACTCCTGACTCCAGGGCTGGTGCTCTATCCACTGCGCCACCTAGCTGCCCCTGGATGGGTATTCTTAAAAAATTTCTTCACAGGAATAGATTTAGATGTAGAAGGAATCTCAGAGGCTATATAGTCCAACTCCCTTATTTCGTATATGAGGAAATAGGCCCAGCATAAAATGAGAAGGGAATGGGGAGGGACACTGGAAAAAATTTAGGTGATATAAACACAAAAAGATATCAATAAATTGTATTTGTAAAAGAATGCAAGCTCTTCAAAGGTAAGTTCTGTTATTTTTGTCAGCACATATCATAGTAGATGCTTAAGATTGACTAATTAATGAATGCAAAATGCCTCATAAACTGAAAAGTGCTATATAAATATCAGTTACTGTTATGATTGCCATGAATAAGTAAGAAATCCCCAATGACAGTTGGAAATGTAAAAATGTAAAATGACTTTGTAGCAATACCTTCTGTTTTTCAAGGATGGGAGTGACAACTCTGTCCAGGATGATACAAGAGTAGCTCTACCCAGAATCACAGGGATGGCCCAGATCACAATTTCCAAAACAGTGAGTTATGATACTTGGCCGCATTTAAAAAAAACTACCTTGTTATTTTGAGACACCCTCAGTTTCTTCATTTCCCTTTGCCAGTTTTTGACAGGAAGGGTGGTGGGTGGTAGTAACCATAGTAGAGACAAAAGAAGATGGTTGCGGAATTTGTATATACATCCCTACACACTTCCTGGCTGTCCCCAAGCAATGCTGACTACACTCTTGAACCCTAGGCTCCAACTGGAGAATTTTCACCTTATATTACCCAGCCTCAGCCCAACCATGGCACTACTGGCCATCTCTAAGTAAAAGTACCCTTTGCTCTGTTTTCCCCCTCCTACCTCTCCTCTCTGCTTCATGACTCTTGCTGTTTTCCCTTATCAGAACCTAAACTTCTTGCTAGTATTTGCATTTCTAGCTTTCTTTCTTTCTTTCTCTTTCTTTCTTTCTCTCTCTCTTTCTTTCTCTATTTCTCTTTCTTTCTTTCTTTCTTTCTCTTTCTCTCTCTCTCTCTTTCCTTCTTTTCCTTCCTTTCCTCCCTCCTTCCCTCCCTCCCTCCCTTCCTTCCTTTGCATTTGATCCTCACAGAAACTCCATGGTAAAAGATACTGGTATTCTCACTTTATAGCTGAAGAAAATGAGCCGCAGAGGTTAAGTCATTTCCCCATGGTCACACAGCAGGTTCATGTCAAAAGCTAGATTCCAATTCAGATCTTACTGATTTCAAGTCCAGCACTCTATGCACTCCACTGCACTGTCTCAGAGTGGTCTGGAGAACCATAAGGACTATGATTTTCTAGGAGAGAGAAATCACCATGGGCTGGGTTCCTGAAGGTAAGGTCTCATTTCATTCCAGTAAAACTGTGGCTGTATGTATGTGAGACTGAAATAAATGGACCAGACGACCTCTCTAGTCCTTCCCTACTGAATGACTCTATGCATTTCTGCCAGCCTCCAGTGGGTATTTTGGGTACAACATACCTCTTTCCCACTTGGGAACTCTCTCTCTCTGGACTCTTGGCTCTCAGTATTCATGGCCCAATCATTCAGAATGACTTCAGCTTCCATCCTTGAATGACAAATTCTTCCCACCCTGAGCTCTACAGTAATAGCCCTGGGTCCTCTATTCTGTCAGCCCCAGGATCAGGTGGGTTTCTCTGGGTGCCCCATCCCCTGCCCTGGGACCCTCAACTTCCTCCACCTGCTTCAGGGGAGAAGGAAAGAGCTTTCACTGCCCCAGCAACCCTTTCGCCTTTGCTGGTCCTCACTCATCGGCTCTCTGATGGGAAATACCTCCAAAGGCCTAATTAGGAGGCTGTTCTACCCAGCCTTTGGGGGTATGAGGCCATTAAAGTCTGCTTTTTCCCCTTTGTACACAGAATGGATGAAAATAGCCTTAGGAAAATAAATCGGTTTTCCTGCTTGGCCTTGCCCACCAGTGATTAACGAAATCAGAGGGGGAGGCTTTGCTCCTAGAGGGTTGATTCCACAGAGGCTTTTTATCAGTTTGTTTTAATTTGGCTTCCTTTTTGTTCTCCCTCAGCATGAAGAGGATCTGGGCTGATTTCAGACCTATGCCAGGAGCCTGGGACAAAGGAGCCATGGAGGGCTCCAGTACCCATACAGTTGAATGGAATTAAAAAAAAAATTCAGGGTAGAGAAAGGAGGGAGAAAGAGTGAAAGAAGTCAAGAGGGGAAAATGGGAAAAAGTTTGAGGGGGGAGACTGGTGTGGTCGAAAAGTGGCCTCTTTTGTTCTCTTTTCTTTTTGCTAGAGAAAAAAAATCCTCCAAACAAACCCACAAGGTAATACTCCCACTGCATTCTAGATTGATCCTCAATAATCCTTCTTCTAAATCATTAAAAAACAAACAGAATAAGATTTTTTTTTTTAGTGAGGCAATTGGGGTTAAGTGACTTGCCCAGGGTCACACAGCCAGTAAGTGTCAAGTGTCTGAGGCCGGATTTGAACTCAGGTACTCCTGACTCCAGGGCCGGTACTCCATCCACTGCGCCACCCCAGAATAAGAATTTTTTAAAAAGGAAGGCAAACCCATCAGGGCCGGTATCTCAATCCATGCATCTAAGACCTCATTGAGCTTTTCTGATTCTCCTTTTCCATCAGATGCTGATAATAAAAATGGTCCTGGAGCACCTGCGGATGGGAAGGAGTAAACTTGTATCAGGCACCATCAAACTACCCCCATCCCCTGCACTCAGACCTCAGTGGAGGCAACCCTACACCCAAGAGCCTTAGGAATAGCAATGCCCCCTACACCGTTAGCCCTGCTTCCAGCCCACTCCCCAAAGCTCTTGCTGAGAGGAACAATCTCTTTGGAGAAGGGGTCGATCTTCCTCAACACCTCCAACAACTCCTGATCAACTGTCATTGACTGACAGGTAAGCCCAAGAGTGAAAGCAACATCCCACCTCCTTCCAATGATGATGCTGCTGATGACAGTAATTATAAAGCTAACATTTATATAACACTTCTTGGTTAACAAAACATGAGTTGTTAACACATTTGCCTTTTGTGGTGCCCCTATGGATCAGATGTTTTTATTACCCCCATATTACAGATGAGGAAGCTGTAGCTGAGAGATGTTAAGAGACTTGCCCAGGGTCCTAAAGCTAGTTAGTTTTTTTTTTTTGTTGTTTTTTTGGTTCGGGGCAATGAGGGTTAAGTGACTTGCCCAGGGTCACACAGCTAGTAAGTGTCAAGTGTCTGAGGCCAGATTTGAACTCAGGTCCTCCTGAATCCAGGGCCGGTGCTCTATCCACTGCGCCACCTAGCTGCTCCTCTAGTTAGTTATGTTAACCAGGATTTGAACTCAAGCCTTCTGGACTCAAAGTTCAACGGTCTATATCCACCTAGCTGTTCCAAACCACTTGCTGCCATCCCAGCCCCCTTATCATCATCCCAAGAAGCAAATTCTATGGAGTTGCGGCTTAACAACCATTTCTGTGGGTGCTGCAGCCATAGCCCTGAAAAGAAAGTTCTCATCACCACAGTTCTCAGCATTGTCAAGTGCTTCATCATCAGAAACAGCCACGATTTTATCAGTGCAAATGGCATTGAAGAAGAGGCATTAGTATCTTTGCCCCTCTACCCTAAGGATCATGAATCTTTCCATCCGACTTGCAGCTGAAACCTTGAGCTCCTTGAGAGCAAATATTGTTTAATTTTTCTATTTGTATTACCAGTGCTTAGCATACAGTAAACAGTTAATAAATGCTCATTAATTAATCATTCATTCATTCATTCATTCATTCATTCATTCATTCATTCATTCATATCTCTATAGCACTTAAGTTTACCAAGCACTTTCCTTACAAGCCTACAAGGTCAAAATTTCTTACATCTTAGGACACTGAGGCTGGTATAAAATGACTTGCCCATGGTCACAGCCTCATAAGGTGCCGTTGATATTAAATGAAGGGCACTTGTGTTGGTGGTAGATTACTGGGAGCTGAGCACACGGGCATGTGTTTGACTAAAGGTGGCTTGGAGTTCCAGGGGGATGTGGAAGATAGTCAGGTTGAGCCCATCTCTAGGCTGAAGGCAGGATAATTCCCCATGGGATGTGGCTTGTGAATCTTCTATGGTCAAGGGTAGAAAAAAATCAAACCAGTGGATAGAAATCACAGGGCAATGCTGACCACCGCCAGCAATGGGGCAGTAGAGGCTGGTGTGGGTGAGACCAAAGCAGTACTTTGAGGATGTTCCAGAAAGGTTAAGGATGACAAGGGGATGGCTCTTGTTTCTCCCCTTCTCTAATGCCCTTGAATATATATCAGTGCAGGCTAGGTTCATGGCCACCTTAAGACTCCAGGGCTCTTTCTCCCTCTTACCCACCTGCTGCATAGTCAAAAGCTAGGTCTTTCTCCATGCCTCTCTCTTTCCCAGCCTGTCTTTGGTTCCAAGAGTTCTCCGCAACAATTGCCAGACTGATGGATAATAGCTTAATGAAGTCCCTATCCCTCTTCATTGAGGGTAGCTAATTGACCCAGAAAGTCACAGGGCTGGCAATATCCCCTAGGCCCTCCCCTGAACCAAGGGCTCTGGGCTGTCACTGTGTTAACTGCCCCAGAGCTCAATAAGGCTGCCATCGATCTCATTGACCACAGGCCTAATCCAGATCAATAGGAACAGAGGAGGCTCTTTCATGGTAGGACAGACTGGGCTTGGCTCCGGGCCATGCTCACAGGAAGCAGGGGCATGTCCTTGGAGGCAGGGATGTCAATGAGAGGGCACAGAGTTGAGGGACTCACTTCTCCTTCAAGGCTGTCAAGAGAGTCATCTGTCAGTAACAAACAGAACTCCTAAACAAAAACGCTAGGCTGGGGGTCTGGGGGTCATTTTTAAGGCTGGATTGTATCTAACTCAGCCCATACCCATGACAGCCTCACTCTAAAACACAGACACAGCCAACAACAACATCAATATTGTTCTTTCTTTCTTTCTTTCTTTTTTTTTTTTTTTGTGGGGCAATGGGGGCTAGGTGATTTGCCCAGGGTCACACAGCTAGTAAGTGTCAAGTGTCCGAGGCCGGATTTGAACTCAGGTACTCCTGAATCCAGGGCTAGTACTTTATCTACTGCGCCACCTATCTGCCCCCAACATCAATATTGTTGATATTTTTTTATCATTTTTTCTGGAAATACGTCCTCTCCCCTACCCACACCCTAATTGGACTCTCCTTTGCAACAAAAAAAAACAGTTTACCTTCTGGGCTACTAAATCCACTGTCTCTCCAGGGAGGGAGGCTTTGTGGTACAAAATTAACTAATGGCTTTTAAAACCAGAAGGCACTGTTAAAATCCCACCTCTGACATGTCCTGTCCATGTGATCTCAGGCAATTTGCTTAACATGTCAGGACTTCAGAGTCCTCATCTGTAAAATGAGGAAGGGGGTTGTTCTAGATAGGCCTTGAGGTCCCTTTCTGTTCTAGATGTATGACATCTATTCTGGATCATTATTGTTATTTCACTTACTGAGAGTTCTGCTTCCTATTCATGACCTTTTCAATTATACTGTTGTAATCATTAGGTACACTGATTTTGGGGTTTTGCTTAATTTCACTCTGTATCAGTTCATAGAAATCTTCCTGTCTTTCTCTAATTTCCACATGTGTCATTTCTTGGAGCAAAGTAATATTCTATAAAATGAATATGCTGCTGGAGGAAGCTAGGTGGCGCAATGGATAAGGCACTGGCTTTGGATTCAGGAGGACCTGAGTTCAAATGTGGCCTCAGACACTTGACACTTAATAGCTGTGTGACCCTGGGCAAGTCACTTAACCCTCATTGCCCCCGCCTCCTCAAATTAATATGCTGTTGTTTATTCAGCCATCTTTGATTAGTAGGCACCTAACTTTGTTTCTCAATCAACAAGCACCTATTATATGTCTTTTATGTGCTAGGCACTGGGCTAGGCATCATGATGAATATTTTGCATGTGTATACATACACATACATACACATATGTGTATATGCATGTGTGTAAATAAGCACACACAAGCATGAGTATACCCTTTGTTGCTCACTCAGACTTTCTGGGTTTATACACTCAGTAATGAGATTGGTTGGTTAAAGGTTATGAACAGTTTTAGTCACTCAAAAAACCCCCCACACCAATTGAATTCCAAATGGATATCTGGAATGGCTGGACAACGGGGTGTTAGTATGCTTATATGTTCCTGGTCCCACCAGTATTGACTATTATCATTTAAAATATGTGTGTTTGTGTATACACATTCTGCTGAAGGAATGCCTATGTGCACCAGCCATCCAGTTCATACTTTCACAGGAGGTCTGACATCTAGCCTAAAAATCTCTTCATGTCATGTCCAACTCTCTGTGACATTATTTGGGTTTTTTCTTGGCAAGAGATACTGAAGTCATTTGCCATTTCCTTCTCTAGCTCATTTTACAGATGAGGAAAGTGAAGCAAACAGGGTTAAGTGACTTGCCCAGGGTCACATAGCTAGTAAGTGTCTGAGGCCACATTTGAATTCAGGTCTTCTTGATTCCAGGCCCACTGCTCTATCCACCATGACACCCAGCTGCCCAGATTTCTTACTGTAGCCCAAACCTATTTTTTTCTTGTTTTATGCACCATCAACTCTTCCTCTGAATCCAGAATCCTCCTAGAAACTCATTGTTCACCAACCCTGAGCTTACAGCTGAATTGTTTCTGCCTCAAGAGAATACTCTCTGTAGAAAGAGGTCCTAGTCGAAAGGGTTAAACATTCAGTGGCCCAGCACCCTCAATCAGGCTCATATTGGGGTTGGAATAGCTTTGCCTCCAGCCTCTTTAATTACCATAAAGCATAATGACTAATTCATACTAAAGCATGGAGCAGGCAAATAGGGTTTTGAAACATTGTTTTATGATCAGTGAGTACCAGGCGGGTATTGAATGGATGGGCATTCAGTGAGCTTAGATAGTGCCAGGGCCCTGCCCAGACCCAGTCTGAGCTCAGTGCCAGGCATGATTTGATTGAGTCCCATTCTATTGATCTTTACTTATTTCCTGATAGGCTGGCACCAGATGTTCAGGGGATTAATGAATGTCAGTGAGGCCCAAGGAAGGGCTGCTGCTACATTTCCCTGTTTGACCAGGAGGCTATGCCATAAGGGGGCTTTCATCTAAACTTAGAGGGGCAGTCAGTCAGTTAAGAAGCCTCCATTCCCAGCCTTTCCAGGCCTTTTGGCTCTTTAGAAGTAACAATAGCTCATGTTTTGTAATATTTTAAGGTCTACACACAATAACCCTGGGAGGTTGGTAGCCAGTCTGTTGAAAAGAATGATATGCCTCCATTTTATTTGGAGGGGTCAGCTTTGGATACAGAAAGACCTGAGTTCAAGGCCTGCTTCTGACATGTACTAGCTGCGTGTTTATGGATGTCACTTAACCTTTCAACTCCCAAGGTTAATCCCTCTAAGTTTATAACTTGCAGATGAGTGACTGATCTGCTCTGGAGGAGAGGGTTCCACACTGGGATTTCCCTCCATGAGTGAAATCGCAGCTCAAAAAAAAAAAATGACCCTGTATATCTTGCCTTTCTTACTAGATTGTAAATCCTATGAGAGAATAGATTGTGCAATATTATTTTATCTTCTCCCACATTGTCTAGGACAGTGTCTTACATGTTTTAGGTGCACAATAACTTGGCTGATTATTTGATTCTGACTTCCCATTCCTGCTTCTAGGATTTGTTGTTGTTGTCCAGTTGTTTCAGTCATATCTGACTCTTTGGGACCCCATTTGGGGTTTTCTTGGCAAAGATACTGGAGTGGTTGGCCATTTCTTTCTCCAGCTCATTTTATAGACATGGCAAACAGGGTTAAGTGATTTGCCCAAGAGTCACACAGCTAGTAACCATCTGAGACCAGATATGAACTCAGGAAGATGGGTCTTCCTGACTCTAGGCCTGACATTGAATCTTCTAGTTTCCCTTCTAGGATTAGGGGTACTCAAAAGCAGAGAAGTCAATCTGTTTGGTTCCTTCTAAATAGCTATGGCATAAAATTTTGTGTGGAGGTGAGGTAGAAAAGAAGATTTTCAGATTATCAATAGATTTTACTATCTACATTCTATCTTTTTCTCTAAGTTTTTCCCAAGGAAACCTGAAAGCTGCTCTTACCACTTAATATCTAGAAACAAGGCCTATAATTCATTTTCATGAGCAGCCATATGGGGGGAAGTCAGCCTGTGGGTCTCGCTTAAATAGCTGTCAGGATCTGTGATACCTGCTGTATTACAGAGACTCAGGTCTATCCGTCTTTGCTTCTCCACTCTCCAGTCATCTTCTGGACCTGCAGACCAGAAACTATGCCCTGGAGGACTGAAATCTTTCATGCCCAGAATTTCTACCCTTGGGCATCAATTCATGAAAAGTGATTATTTTAGAAGCCCTCTATACATAGGCCCAGCCCCAGATATGCTTCATGTCACTCCCTGGTCATCTTCCCAACAACCATCCTTCCACGACCTCACATCCCACTCTCCTTTCAGTCATGCAACAACAATCAAATTAACTCATTTATTTTAAAAAATAGCTTATCAACTTCTACTCACTATCCCTGTAACTTTTCATATTTGTTTGTTTATCTATCTATCTATCTTTGTTCCCCCCTGTAACTTTTCTTTTTTTTTTTTTTTGGGCAGGGCAATGAGGGTTAAGTTACTTGCCCAGGGTCACACAGCCAGTAAGTGTCAAGTGTCTGAGGCTGGATTTCAACTCAGGTCCTCCTGAATCTAGGTCCAGTGCTCTATCCACTGTGCCACCTAGCTGCCCTCCCCCCCTCCGGGTAACTTTTCAAACCAAAACACTCCTGTTTGGCCACCATTTTCCATATGTGTGGTCTTCCCTTATTTGAAGTTAAGGTACTCGAAGGTATGGATTGTCTTTTGCATTTGTGTGTCTAGGACTTAATGCAGAACTTGGCACATAATAGGTGTTTATTAAATTCTTTTCCTTCCCTCCTTCCTTCCTTCCTTTTCCTTCCTTTTCCTTCCTTCCTTCTTTTCCCTTTTCTTCATCTGTCTGGCTTCTCAGATGATAGAAGTAATTATCACCCTAAGGAAACTCCAACTTTTTCAACACGCCCCTCCCCACTGTCCCCATCCTTTATGTATTATTCAGCTTTGGTCTCTGATCCACACACTCCATTGTTTTCTGAAGACCTTCATTCCTATATAGGCAGACCAGTAACAAATAGAAAAATATCAGTGAGATGAGAGCCATGCTGCACATTCCATATAGCTGAATAGGTCAGAATATGCAAGTATTTGGAACAAGAGTAGGAGTCTGAGTGTGAGACCTTGGGCCCAGGTTTGTAAATAGAGGTACAGTCGGACTCCTCTAGAGAACAATAAAGCATGTTGTCTACTCAAAAGCCTTGGGAATCTTTGGACATGCCTGGATTATTCTAGGATAATGCTGGTAGGAATGACTCTTATCCCCAACCGTTTCTCAGTTGCCTGGCATTCCGACTGTCCTTTCAATGTGCTTTGGGGCAATCAACCCACCCTGGACACTGCCTATAAAGTGTCCTAATCACGCTACTGGAGAAAATGGTTTCTTAAAGCCCTTCTACAAAACCTCCTGGTGGAACAAAGCTGACTTTGTTCATTGTTTTTAGTCTGCATCTTCATGTGGCATCCTGGACAAAGTGCTGAGTCAAAAAACCTGGGTTCAAGTGCCATGCTTCTTCTTAGGTTACCAAGGAGAGCTAGGGAAAATTATTTAACCCCTTTGTGGCTCTGTTTTCTCATCTGTAAAACAAGGCTACTAACCTGATAAACTAAGGATACAGAATGAGACCGTATCTTTTGGATATGGTCAATGTAGGAAGTTGCTTTGCTTGACTATTAATATCCAATATGAGGTTTCTGTTTTTCTTTTCCATTGAGGGAGAGACAAAATAGACTTTTGTTAGTTGAAAAAAATAAAATAAAAATAAAAAAATAAAAGAGCTAGATGACCTCTGAGGTCCCTTCTAAATCTAAATCCTGATACTAAGATTTCATTGGTGTAGGTATCTCCCTTCACCATTTTAGACTGGTGACCCATGTGTAATTTACACCCGGGGTGGGGGTGGGGGTACAGCTAGGAGGTTATGTTACTTGCCTATGGTCAGATAACTAACTTATCAGGTGAAGAACTTAAAACCAGACATTCTTGACTCCAGGACTGGCTCTCAATCCACTAGGCCATGTTGCTCCTATGCTCTGTACATAGTAGAAGCTTAATGGATATTTGAGGAACGATTGAATGAATGAAACCTATCATGGTCTGAACATTACAGATTGGAGGGAAGAGCTCTGCTTCCAATCAGTCCCAGCAATGTCTTCTTTAATCCTTTCCCACAAGTTACCTGGGAGTACCACCCAGTGTCCTGATATCTCTGGGAATTAATAGGTCTGCTGTAAGAAGACTGTCCCACACAGGGCAGGGAGGCTCACTCACACTGACAGAGACGAGTTGGGGGGGGGCAGGGATGGGTAGCCCAAGACTCATCTTAGTTTGATAAAAGGAATGGGGAAAGAGACCATTCCTTACTCCATTGAAGTGGGGAAGTGACTAATGAATGGGTCTGGGGGAGCAGGAGCAGAGGGCATAAAGAGCAAGGAACCAATGGCTGTTACTAACTCTCCCAGTAGCTGTCTGAGCAATATGCTTGATGGAGCTTCTATCTGAATCAAAGATCTAATTAGTTTCCTGGCCTCTGGCTGGGATCCAAGAGGCTTGCAGAGAGGCAGGGGCCAATCCTCAAGGTAGCCAAGAATTTCCAGCCCAGCTGTGTGGGGAAAAGAAATGGAGGCGATATTTACATATATTTACATATTCTAGATATAATACATATGGGCATACACTAAGAAGCCCTCCCTCCCCCCCTACACAGACCCCAGAGGACAGAGATATATCCATTTCATATGCATGCTTTTAGACGCATTAGTTAGAGATTCCATAGGACCCCAGGATTTAGGACACATTCAAATAGGTCCATTACAGGTGATAAATTATTAGTCCTTCTTAATTTGCATGTTAAATTTTCTTGTGGTGGAAATAAATAGTCTCCGTTCATCAGAGAAGTATTTTCCTTGGGAGACTTTCATTACAGACATCAAGCATTTTCATTTGCATGCTCTGGCCTGGTCTACAGAGCTCCTATGCTCTAAGGAGTCTGGAAGCAGGGGCTCCCTGGGCAGCTGAGATTAAACGGGAAAAATACAAGATCCCCTGAAAAGCAGGATAAGGATGGAAGACTATTCTGGGCGTTAGGGGATGCTGCCCTCAACTGGGGTGTGTCAGCCTCACTTAACTGGCTATGGGACTGTGGCTAAGTCACTGAATCCCTCCCTCACAGCCTCAATTTCCTCAGATATAAAATGGTGTGGGGAGGGGAGGGTGTGTAGGGGTGGGGGTGGGGTGGGGGCGACAATATGGCATGATGGATGCAGGGTCAGATCTTTGAGTCAGGAAGTTCCAGAGTTCTGCCCCTGACATACACTGGTGGTGTGAACATGGACAAGTCATTTAATCTCTCAGTGTCCCAGGCAGCTCTTTAAAATGATAAATTGCATTAGACAAGCGTCTAATCTGCACAAATGGAGGGAGTCAGTCAACAAGCATTTATTAAGTGCTGATGGGCTTGAAATCAGGAAGACTCTTCTTCCTGAATTCAAATCCAGGGTCAGACCTTAAGCTGGGTGTGACTCTGGGCAAGTCACTTGACTCTGTTTGTCTCAGTTTCCTCATCTGTAAAATGAGCTGGAGAAGGAAATGGCAAACCATTCCAGTATCTTTGCCAAGAAAACCCCAAATGGGGTCAAGAAGATTGGATGTGACGGAAACCACTCAACAACAACAAAATGTGCTAGGTGTCATACTGAATACTGGGAGATAGAAAAGGAGCAAAAAACAGTCCCTGCCCTCTTTGAGATATATTCTAATGAAAGAGAAAATATGTAAATAAAGATATATACAGAAAAGATGGAACATAATCTAAAAGCAGTAGGTATCTGCAGTTGAGATGAATGGGAAAGGCCTCTTGCAGAAAGTAGGATTTGAGCTGAGTCTTCAAAGAACCCCAGGGAAAGTAAGAGGCAACAATATCGTTCCCTATACTGATAGAAATCACAGGTATGGCCAAAAAAAGGAGTGGAAAGGGGACTACTTCAAAGGGCAAAGGAAAACATTTTCTAATCACTAGAAGATTATAGAAATTTGAGTTATTTTAAATTTTATTATTTTATTAAATTTAATTGTTTAACAACTATTAAATCATATTTTAGTTATTATTTCTTCTTATTATTATTACTAATACTACCTATGTGGGGGTATTCATCTGGGCCAAATGTAAATCTACTTGTAGTTATATGAATGTACATACATAATGAATCAATAAACATTTAAATTTTTTTGTTTTCATGAAGATTTACCTTCTTTCTCCCTTCCCTTCCCAGTTCCACTGAGAAAGCAAGAAAAATACCCCTCCCCCATTTTTAAAAAAAACAAACCTGTATAGTCAGGTAAAACAAATTCCTATGTTAGCCTTGTCCAAAAAAAGAGTCTCAATCTGCACTCTCAGTCCAAATATTTTTCGTGTGCCTTTTCTGTGGGTTCATGACAGGTACTGTTTAAATAAAGAGATAGGTATACTTTCTGCCTTCAAGGACCTTACCCTCTAGCAAGAGCAATTCTGTCACCTGCTAAAATAATACAGATTAGAACATGTTCATTTTTGGGGCAGCTAGGTGGCGCAGTGGATAGAGCACCGGCCCTGGAGTCAAGAGAACCTGAGTTCAAATCTGGCCTCAGACACTTGACATTTAACTAGCTGTGTGACCCTGGGCAAGTCACTTAACCCCCATTGCCCCTCACAAAAAAAAAAAAGAACATGTTCACTTTGTAATATGAATATATTATGCTGTAACATCAGTGAAGGGAGGAATTCTTCCCAGCTGTGTGTATGGGGAGAGGTGGCATTTGAGATGGATCTTGAAGTCAACTTGTAACAGCTCAACTTTCCCATTGTAAGTATTAAAGGGAACTCATGAGTTTGGGGAAATTCTTCATAGACCACTTGTCTTTGGAGGCCTGTGGCAAGGGCTAGAGTGGTCTCTGTTAGAGGACTTCTGGCGCTTTCATAAACTGGGATGAGAACTGGAGAGCTAGGATCCTCAGGGGATGAGCAGAGCTTTGAACCTTCCTCTCCCATCCTGAACCTTCAACCTTCTCTCCCTCCTCTTCCCCACCCCATCCCTCCTCCAAATGATAATGCTTAGAAATGGTGCTACATCCCTCTGATAAAAGGCATTCAGGGTATGGCATAAGACTCACACCAAAAAGAACTACATGCTCACATTACTTGACAATAGGAAGTGACCGTGCAGGGGGCCCCTGCTTCTTTGCTGGTTCCCTACTGTGCCAGCCTGGGTTGGTTTAGCCTGTATGCCCAGATCCAGCTGTTTTTCTGGGCCCCCCCTGCCTCCTACCTAAGCCAGGGGTCTTGGAAGAGCAGCTGAGATTCCTGGCTTTGCAACAGTCAGGAAAGGGGTTGCTATGGAAACTGAACGGACGCATGTTTAGGGAGTTCTCCTTCTTCTCCCCCCACCCCCCAGCCTTATATTTTGAACTTATTATTCTTAATAACATAATTGCTGCACAGCCATGGGAAGGAGAAAGTGAGTGCCAGCTAGCTACATTGATAGTCTCCATAGCTCTCTAACTCCGTAATCACGGAACCTTGTACTTTGCTTGATTTTTTTTCCCCTGTTTCTTCAATACCCCTTTCACCCAGTTCCCCCAAGAAAATAACGATGACTCACAATCACAATGAATTTTAAGCTTTACAAAGCACTTGATACACATGAACATACTGGCTCCTCAAAAGATCTGTGAGGTAGGTACCATATAGGGTATGTAGGGGGGTGCACCTGCACCATAGCAACTTCCAATGATAGGCTTTTCTTCTGGGATTACTTCTATTGAAACATAGGCTTTGGTTGATTGATGAAAAGTTTGTTCAACTAAAGTCATCTAGTTGGTCCCCAGGTACCAGTTTCCTCTTTCTCCACCCTTTGAGGGTTGAGGCAGTGAACTGAACATTGAACAGCAAGAGGCTGCTACTGGGTGACTTTAATGAGAATGACACCCTCTGTCCATGCTCTCTTCTTCCGTTCTTCTGAACATGTGGCTCGGCATTCTGATAGCTCTCCTTTGGATTTTCCCTGATGAACGGGGAGGCTTCTTTTTCCCTTCTTGCCCAACAGTTATGGTAACCACTTGCATAAGGCAAAGAGACCATGTCCTTGTACAGGTAAGCAGGCTCTCAAGGTCTAGCAACCTCTTCTGTTTTGTATTTCTTTCCCTGAGCAAAGGTGACTGAACAGTAATCCTGAAAGATGGGTTTTTCAAGTCCAATGGCTACTTCTGGAGTTCAAGGGTTCCTGGGTCAGTGTTAGATGCCTCGCAGCTGCTACAATACTTCTCAGATGAGAGAAATTATTTCTTATATTAATAACCAATGATTGAATTAGAACTAAGCTTTTTCCCCCTTTCTACTCCTCATTCAGAAATCAGCCCCTGTATGTTATTCAGGCAGCTTTTGAAGTGCAAGGCTGATAATAATGATGTCCATTCTCTCATTACTCATTAACCAGAATTGATTGTCACCCTTAGTAACATCCACTCTTCCAAGGGCATATAAACATTGAGTGGGTTCCATGAGGGGGTCTTTGGCATTTGAGAGTGCCTTTTATTAATTATTGCTAGCATGATTAATTACTCAGAAACTATGTCTCTTGAACCTTTTATACATCACACAGAGGAGAAGATGACCACAAACAAGAAGATGAACCCATGCCAAACCCTGGCAGTATATATGCAACTAGTAGATATGCAGCTTGGGTGAGTTATTCAAACAGTGCAGAATTGAGATGAGGGTGAATAAAATACCTGTTTGGGCCCCAAACTATTTCACTGATATTTTAAGTATAAACTTTCCATAAGCGTGTAGGAGGAATTATGATTTGTTGTTTTCTGTTTTAAGTGTTGGTCTATGTGTATTTATATGTATTTTGTGTTTTAAGCATTTCTTATATCTATATATTATATGTTATATCTATTTCTTATATCTATCTGACTTATGCCTGATCTTTGTGTAACGATCGGAATGACGCCACCTGCTGGAGACTTACTGTAGAAGAGTTCCGCCCATGAAGTGAAGGTCTTTGAGGGCAAGACCAGGAGTCTTTTCTTTGGAGTCAGGAAGTGACATTGGCTAGTGGGAGGAAGAAGGAAGAGACTGGCACTCTTTCCTTTGGACTCTGGTGGAGAGCGGAGCTAGAAATGTGCTCTCCCTTTAATAGATAGAGGAATGTAGGCCTTTCTCTCTCTCTTTACCAAATTCTTATTCTCCTTAATAAATGCTTAAAAGCCTAACTCTTGCTAAAGCTTATAATTTATTGGCGACCACTCATTAGATATTTTAGACAGTTTAGCTAGAATTTTAGCCCTGAACATTTGTATACTGAATACCTTTCTTTTTTATCATGAAAGTATTTTATTATTTTCCAGTTACATGTAAAGATTTTCAACATTTGTTTTTATAAGATTTTGAGTTCCCAATTTTTTCTCCCATCTTCCCTTCTCCACCCCCTTCCCAAGACAGAAAGCAATCTGCTCTAGGTTACATATGTACAATCACATTAGACATATTTCTGCATTAGTCATGTTGTGAAAGAAGAATCAAAACAAAAGGGAAAAACCTCAAAAAAAAAGAAAAAAACCCCAAAAGTAGAAACAGTATGGTTCAATCTGCATTCAGATTCCACAGTTCTTTCTTCTGGATGTGGAGAGCATTTCCCATCATGAGTCCTTTGGAATTGTCTTGGATCATTGTATTGCTGAGGAGAGCTAAGTCTATCACAGTTGGTCATTGCACAATGTTACTGTGTACAATGTTCTCCTGGTTCTGCTAACTTCACTCAGCATCGGTCCGCTTAAGTCTTTCCAGGTTTTTCTGAAATCTGCCTGCCAATCATTTCTTATAGCACAATAGTATTCTATTATATTCATATACCAGAACTTGTTCAGCCATTCCCCAATTGATAGGCATTCCCTCGATTTCCAATTCTTTATCACCAGAAAGAGAGCTGCTAGAAATATTTTTGCATATGTGGGTCATTTTCCCTTGTTTATGATCTCTTTGGGATACAAACATACTAGTGGTATTACTGGGTCAGCCCCTTGTCATAGTTCCAAATTGCTCTCCAGAATGGTTGCATCAGTTCACAACTCCATCAACAATGCATTAGTGTTCCATTTTTTTTTTTTTTTTAGTGAGGCAATTGGGGTTAAGTGACTTGCCCAGGGTCACACAGCTAATAAGTGTTAAGTGTCTGAGGCCGGATTTGAACTCAGGTACTCCTGACTCCAGGGCCGGTGCTCTATCCACTGTGCCACCTAGCTGCCCAGTGTTCCAATTTTTCCACAGCTTCTCCAATATTTATCTTGTTCCTTTTTTGTCATATTAGCCAATCTGAAAGGTGTGAGGTGGTATCTCAGAGTTGTTTTAATTTGCATTTCACTGAATACCTTTCTTGAATAGTGACTCCTTTTTTGGGAAGTTTCTAGACATGATTGAAGCCTAAGCTTTGCTTAAAAGATTATTCCCTGGGGGCAGCTAAGTGGCACCGTGGATAAAGCACCAGCACTGGATACAGGAGAACCTGAGTTCAAATCCGACCTCAGACACTTGACACTTACTAGCTGTGTGACCCTTGGCAAGTCACTTAACTCTCATTGCCCTGCAAAAAAAAAAAATACTCCCCAAGTAGAACTCTGAGGTGGGAGCTTAACAGGCCAGTGATGATACGGAAAAGTCTGACCTATCTCTTTAGAAACCAGTATCCACCAGACTGAATCAGATCTACACTGAATCTGGCCCAGAACTGAGGCTCCTTAGGGATCCTCCTAGGGCAGAGATGTTTTTCATCATTTTGATAATGAGATAAATGAGACCCGACGAAGACTCAAAGACTTACTTGTGGCCATCAAATGGGTGTCAGATATGAGATTTGAATCTAGATAGCTTCTGACTTTGCCCAGCTTTCTTTCCATTAGACCACACTGGTTCTCCCAAAATGGAGAGAGGAGCCTTCAACCCTACAGACTCATAACAAAGGTTTGTTATTACTAAGTCATGTCTTTGGGTCCTAATAATAGGTCAAAGTGACATGGACAATTATCAGGTCTCTGGGGATGGGGAACAAAGGAAAAAAAAATCCATGGATAAACTCCCAAATTATCTTTTCTGTAGGTAACATTTGCAGCCCCCCCCTCCCCTTCAAAAAACCCTTTAACTTATGCATTGAAAGATATGAGGAAGATAATGAAGATAAGAGGAAGAGGGTAAGAAAATGAAGACTCAGAGAAGGAGAGGTTACCTCATTTCCAGGCCTTTGTCTACCCCATACCAGGAAGGAAATGGAATATTCCATGCTAGTTTAGGGACTCTCCCTTAGTGGGTTCCCTTCCTAGGCTGTACAAAGAGACTTGTTGAACAAAAAATAGCATCTTTCTATCTCCAGCTAGGAGAGACTATGTTGGATGGAGAGTCAGGTGACCCAGGTTCTAATCCTATTTAGTTTTTTGTATTTTTTTAGTGAGGCAGTTGGGGTTAAGTGACTTGCCCAGGGTCACACAGCTAGTATGTGTTAAGTGGCTGAGGCCGGATTTGAACTCAGGTACTCCTGACTCCAGGGCCGGTGCTCTATCCACTGCGCCATCTAGCTGCCCCTCTAATCCTATTTAGGATAAAATTAAGTAATATGCTTTGCATATTGTTTTTATCTGTGCCACTAGGTTTGCCCCATACATCTCTATTAAAATCCAGTTTATGCCCATCTGTGCTTAGCACAGTGCTTGGCACATAGTAGGCCCTTAATAAATGTTTATTGATTGACTGACATCATAACTAATTCTAGCTAAAGAACCATCAGCCCCAGTAGCTTTTGGTTTTCAGACAAGATGTCCAAAATCTTAGCTGTATCGTATTACATCTCCAAAGAGACTCAGTAATAGTCAGATATGAACGGGCTATATTAAGAACAATATACTGGAAGCCAGTAAGAGTATGGGTAAGTTACTCACAGAGCTTCAGTTTCCTTATCTGAAAAATGAGTCTGACAGACCAGATGAAGGGTTCTTTACCCCTTTGTCAGAATGGTGAAAAGTATGGGCAGTCATTATGGTAGGCACTGGGGATAAAACAATAGCTCTGGTGGATTCTTAACAAAGTCTCCTGGAAAAAGCATGATGAATAATTCCATTTTACAGAGAGGAGAGTGGAGGCTGAGAGGTGAAGGCCAGCCAAGGAAACTGACAGCAACATGGGCTAGAAAACTCAGAAATTCATAGGCTGCTTGGGTTGAAAGGAATAATCAGAGCAGATAGAAAGCTATCCTTGGAGTCAGAAAGTCTTTTGTTCAAGGCCTGACTCTGACACCAACTGGCTATTTGACCAAGTAAGCTCTACCTAAGTTACAGACAAGTCATGGATCTATGTCGGAGGGAGGGATTTCTCCTCCACATTGCTGATAATCACAGTCCCAGAAACTTACGTGCTTCAAAGTCTGTAAAATGCGTTATATCCCCAGAACCCTGTGAAGTAGGTAATTTAGAAATTAGTAGCACCATTTTACAGATGAAGAATCTGAGGTCCAGAAGGTAAGTGGTCCACAAATAGTCATAAGAATAGTCAATGCCAGAGGCATTGATTCATGGTCCAACTTTATCCATTCTGTCTGTCACACTACATGTAAGGGATCTTAGAAATTATCTCATTAGCCCCCTTCATTCTATTTGTCTGCCTGTCTGCCTGTCTATCTATGTATCTATCTGTGTATCTATCTGTGTGTGTATCTATCTATCTATCTATCTATCTATCTATCTATCTATCTATCTATCTATCTATCTATCTATCTTTCTATCTATCTGTCTGTCTGTCTGGAAGCTGGGTGGCACAGTGGCTAGACTACTGGGCCTGGAATCAGGAAGACCTAAGTTCAAATCCAGTCTCAGAGACTTGCTAGCTGTATGACCCTGGGTAAGTCACTTAACACTGTTTGCCTCAAGTTTCCTCATCTGTAAAACAAGCAGAAGGAAATGGCAAACCACCCCAGGATCTTTGCCAAGAAAACCCCAAATGGGGTCATGGAGAGTCAAACATGACTGAAATGAATGAACAACAATTATCTGTCCATCCATCCATCCATCCATCCATCTATCTATCTATCTATTGATCTATATCTATATCTGTATATAGATCTATCTATTCATCCATTCAACCATCCATCCACATATGTGTGTGTATATAAATAACTTATCTTGAGAAACATCAACAAAACTAACATTTACATATACAAAGAAGAGAAAAAAGAGGATTATATTAGAAACTGTGAATCTCTAATTATGTATAGCTTATTTTAAAAAAGTATATATTATATTAAATACTTCTTTTCCAAATCTGTCCTACTTATCTGCATCTTCCTTCTGAATGTCCTTCTGTTTTTTACTGTGCATTTTAAAAATATTTCATTGATGCTCTTTTCTTTTATGTTTGTTTGGCATTACTATTATTAATCTATGATGAGACAGCCACCATCCCCTTATTTTAAAGATGAAGAAATTCAGATCTGAAGGGTGCTAGTGATTCATTCATTCCAGTTTATAGGGAAAGGTTGTGTCAGACTGAGGACTAGAAACACAAGCCCCACGAAATGAAAATGAGGCTGCCAGACTTGATCAGGGGTTCTTAACCCATTTTGTGTCATTGGACCCCTCTGGAAGTCTGGTGAGAACCATAGACTCTATCAATGCTAGAATTTCCTAGTCAAGCACTTTGATTCAAGTCTCTGATTCACCAAAGCAGGTAGCAGAGTTGTGCGGGGGTGGGGTTTCAATGTAATGGGTACATTTTAGCTCAAAGGCAGCTCAGTGAATCTCAGCAGGAAGAAAATAGCCCAGTTCTGAAGGCGAGAGTAGAAACTTCTGCTTTGAATAGAAAAGGGTATCCTCTCAAGTTAGGATCAAAGCTTCCAGAAGACATTACTAAAGTTGTCATTAAGGGCTAGGGGATTTCTTCTCCGCATCCACATCTGCTTGACTATCTTCAAGCTTTTGGACCAAGTTTGGGATCTTCTGAGGCAGATTCTACCCTGGTATTCTTGGATTTTTACTCATCTGACTTTTCTAGCATGATCTTACCACTAGTCTATTTTGCAGAGAGTTTGCACAGGGAGCTTTCCTGGGGAACTACTTGTTCCCTTTCATCCCAATCGCCTTTCCCATCTTGCTTGGCAGTGGGAGGGATACTAACCCTCGGTCACCAGAAGGACAGCATGCTTGATGGGAGGGAGGGAGGAACCTCTCCCTTCCCTCCAGGCCTCCCTACCCTCACCCTTCCTCCCTGAGGATTAGTACATTTCTAAACTTTTAATTACAACTTTCGCTCTGCCTGAGCACACTGGCTCTGTGCCATGTACATCTCTATTAAAATTTGATTTATGCCCATCATAACTAGTGCTAGCACCTCGGCTCCCCACCAGCAGCCTTCAATTTCCAGACAAGATGTCCAAACTCTTAGCCGAATCATATTAAATCTCAGAAGAGACTTGGTAACAGTCAGATGTGAATGGGCTATATTAAGCATGCTGGAGGTCAGACTTCTCAGCTGTGATGGGGATGGGGCAGCTGTGGGGAGGAAGAATTTGGGAAGAGCCTTCCCTTGTTTATAAAGCCAGTCCCCTGAGGCAAAGTTGGACTGTTCCAGAGGGCAACTGGGCATTTGTACAGTGGACCTGAGCATACCTGATACTGGGCAGAAATTGGTTGTCCAGGTCTATTCCAGGGATCTCTCGGAGTCCCACTTTAAAAGCTTTGCTCAGTGGGTTCATCTCATATATCTTAGGATATCAAATTGGCTAGTCTCTGATTACAGGCATCATTCTCTTATGTACCTCTGCCTTGTTCCTATTCTGAGATGAGGGAGAGCTGAGAACTGTGGACTTGGGGGTAAGGAAGACAAGGATGGGATAGAAAAGTGGAAAGAGCAACTCCATGTATCCCTTCTCTTGCATGATCAGCCAGCGTCTTTTCATTACATCCAAAGTTGCTGCTTTTATCACTGTGGTACTCCCTAGTGGTGCCTCTCTTAGAGCATTCCTTTTGTTGGCAAAAATACTGGAGTGGTTTGCCATTTCTTTCTCCAGCTCATTTTACAGACGAGGAAAGTGAGGCAATGAGGATTAAGTGACAGGGTCACACAGCTAGTAAAGATCTGAAGCCAGATGTGAACTCAAGAATTTTCCTCACTTAAGGCCTGGTACTTTACTGTGCCACCTATCCCCCATCTATAGGTAATAGGGAGTCATTGAAGGTTTTTGAGCAAGGGGAGTGAAATGATGAAAGTGTTGTTTAGGAAAATGAAATTGTCTGTGATGTGTGGAGGACAAAAAGCAGTTATGAGGCTGCCATAATCATCTGGTCTGAGGTAATAAGATTCTGGATCTGTGATGTAAAATTCAAATAGAAACAGAGCCATTGGTACACAAGGATCCGTGAAAGCCACATGTTGACCAAAATACTATACACTAACATTATCTAGGTTGTATTCTATTTTATTAATTTTGTTCAACATTTCCCAATTATATTTTAAACTCATTTTGGCTTACTAAGGAGTGTTGTGGGAAGGGACCTTATATTTGACACATCTACTCTAGACTAAAGATGACGGCAATTGGAACGATGTGGAAGAGTAAGAGTCTCTACAGGGGGGCCTTGTTTTCATTGTGAAAGGTCCTAGACCAGAATCACCTCTTTTTGTGTCATGAAAATCTTTAGCAATTTGGTGAACCCTATGGAACTCTTTTCAGAAGAATGTTTTTAAATGCATAAAGTATGATACATAGGATTACAAAAGAAAATAATTATGTTGAAAATATAGTTATAAATATATTTTTTTAAGTTCACAAAGTGCAGGTTAAGAACCCATGTCCTAGGGGCAGCTATGTGGTGCAGTGCATAAAGCACTGGCCCTGGATTTAGGAGAACCTGAGTTCAAATCCGGCCTCAATCACTTGACACTAGCTGTGTGACCCTGGGCAAGTCACTTAACCCCAATTGCCTCACCAAAAAAAAAAAAAAAAAAAAAAAGAACCCATGTCCTAGAGGATTCCAGCTTTCTTGACACTCTAGCAAAATGAAACAATGATCAAGAAAACCAAAGATAAACACCAATAAGCTCTTCCACCTAGCCCAGGACTTCACAAGAAGCCAGCAGGATCTGGGTAGGGACCTTTAAGGGAAGGTGGAAGCCAGTCTGAGCTCTGGCAAATGGGAGTGTTCCTCTCAGAGCCACAGCAAGAAACAGGATCAGTCAGGAGTCTCTGGTTAGGGGTGGCCCTGCCATTATGCTGAGATAGGAAAGGGCCCTTCCTTCCTCTACCTTCAACTAGAGTCACACTGTTTTCTCAATGGGTGCCCCATATGGCATTCAACAGCTTTTCCAATTCAATAACCAAATGGAAGGATTCATCTCATCAATGAACCAAACATATCTGGAATAAAGTGGGGGATAGCTTTTCATGCTCAAATTTCCATGCAGCCCCCAAAGCGTAAGAATAAGAAATCTGCAAATGCTCTACCCTAGGGGTAGCCAGGAGGCTCAGTGGATAGAACACTGGGCCTGGAGTCAGAAAGACTCTTCCTGAGTTCACATCTGAACTCCCACTAGCTAGTGGTGTGACCTGAGCAAGTCACTTAACTGTTGGCCTCAGTTTCCTCATGTGTAAAATGAGCTTGAGAAGGAAATGGCAAACCACTACAGTATCTTTGCCAAGAAAGAACAATCAAACACTACTGAAATGACTCAACGACAACGACAACAACAAGTGACCTATAGACTCCAGGTCAAATTCTTTTTTTTTTCCCCCAGGGCAGTTGGGGTTAAGTAACTTGCCCAGGGTCACAACACAGCTAGTAAGTGATAAGTGTCTGAGGCCGGATTTGAACTCAGGTCCTCCTGAATCCAGGGCTGGTGCTCTATCCACTGCACCACCTAGCCACCCCTCAGGTCAAACTCTTTAGCCAGGCACTCAAGACCCTCCTCCACTCCTCCCTAATACAATCACCCTGTTTAAACCAACTTGGTTTCCTTACCATCCCTTGGACGTATACCCATCATTTCTCCTGTACCTTTGCTCACATTCCCATAGCTTAGAGTGCTCTCCCCTTTATTCTGTACTCATCCAAACTAGACCCATTCTTGAAGACTTGACTCAAATCCCCATTCTGTCATGATGATTTTCCCCTTAGCCCAGCTCTCTGACTCTCCCTCCCCACTTCTCTTAATCCATGACACTGTGCATGAGCTGCAATGACACTTGGCCTCCAATGCTTCCCCCCTCCCCTTCCTGCATCCCTCCCTGACCCTATTTTCCCGGACTCCTTCAGGCCTCAGCTCAAATACCTTCTAAAAGCCTTTTCCAGTTCCCCCCAACCCCCAACTACTGTTAATGCCTTTCCTCTGAAACTTCCTTCTATTTACACTGTATATATCTTGTATGCATATAACTATTTGCATGGTGTCTCTCCCCACCTCCCCTTTTAGAATGTGAGAGCAGTTACCATATTTATGCCTTTCTTCATATCTCCAGGGCTTAGCACGGTGTGTGGCACACAGTAAGTGCTTAATAAGGGCTTATTGTTGTTGTTGTTTTGCTCAGTTCCTTCTCTCCACAAAATGTTTATTAAATTGAATTGGAAGTTGACTATTTTATGTGCCCGTGTTTTATGTCCCTAGGTAGATTATAAACTCTTAGAAGGAAGAGTACTCTGTCTTGCTTTTTGTTTATTTATTTATGGTTTTTCTTTTTTTGCATCCTCCTCAGTGCCTAGCAATGCAATATGCAGATAGCCGGTGATCAAGAAAGACCTTCTCAGTGAATGAATGAATGAATATATCAGCCTTACCCTCTGTCTGGCCAGGCCATTATTGTCCCTGCTCTTTATTCCTTATCCGAGCTATTCCCCTCTTTTCCTTATTTTCTTCCCCTCTTCCAAGGCAAGGCACAGAGAAGAGGGCTGGATGATGAGGAAGGTTAAGTAAGAGGTGGCTTTGGAAATGTCCTTTCTTCATTTATTCTGATAAGTTTCAAAGAAGCCTGCCTCTCTGGCCTCTTTGACCCCATTTTGGACTTCTTAGAGTCAGACCTCTGCTGATCTTTCTCTTCTCTTAGTAACAATATCACAGACAATGGTAGCCCCACTAGGAAAGGATATAGACTTCACAATGGGGCTAAGGATAAAAACACAGATAGCCAGGGAGATATCAAATTCAGGAGTTGCTCAGTCCTTTCCTTTGCCCCTGTTATGCACGTCTTCCCCTTGACAGCACTCATAGGGCAGGGGTATCTTCTGTTTGGGAGTGGGTTCTAGGTAGTTGGGGGGCTATATATATTAAGGACTATGGATAACCCCCCCCCCCACCAGAAAGAAAGGCAGAAACTGGAAGCTATAGAGAAAAGGCAGTCATTAGAACAACCAAAGAGACTTGTGCCCAGAAAACCAACTAATGGCATGAGGTGAAAAATGCTTTGGGAAAATGAGAAGGGTCTGTGATGAACAGCTGCTAACTACCAGAAGCACAGGAGAGATGCAGTTGTTCATTACCGACCCTTCTCATTTTCCTGACACATGCTGGATGACGCATTTATTGCAAGTGATTGGCAATACACACATGCGCACATGCACACACGCATGCATATACACACAAGCTAAGTCAACACTGGATATTTTTCAATGGTTCTTTCCTTTTTGCACAAGACCTTTGGAAGTGACTTCATGTAGTCAACACATATTTTTTTTACCCATAATCATAAAGAAAGAGATCAGTACTACATTCCTTATGAAGCAAATTGGACAAATGAGATGGCCTCTGAATTTTTACTTTTAAAATTGATAACGTACCCTGTTTGTTTTTCCTAGCTTTCAATTTTAACTTAGGTGAAAAGAATGTATGCCTGTTGGGCAAGATTGTATCTTCTCCTTTTCTTTGTGGTGCTATGTGAAACTTAAAAAGTGCAACACGGAGGGAAGGGGTGGAAAAGAAGGTACAACACGTCTCCTGCCTACCTGCCCTGCCCCGTCCCCAATCTACTCTACCCTATTTTACCCCACAGAAGAGCCCTACTAGACCTGGGACATTTTGTCCTTTGGAACAGAGAAAGAGGAAAGGGCTCAGTTATAAAGCAACACAATGAACAATTGCGTGTGTGTATATGTATGTGTTGCCATCTGTGCATGGTTATATATGTGGATATAGTGTAGTATGTATAACATAATGTGTTTACTTTTAGCACAGTGCCTGCCACTAGCAGGAACAAAAAATGTTTGTTAATAAATTGATTGAGTGGATAGTGACTGGGGGAGGGGGGGAGGACTGTGAGGGAACCTCCTTCACCATATTTACTGCCAGTGGGGCCTTGTGTGATCATTAGTTGTGATTGCAAAGGCTAAACATTTCATTTTAAAGGTAGGAGAACTAAGGCCCAAGGAAGTTAGGTTACTTGTCTAAGATAGTAAACATCAGAAGTGAAATTTGAACTCAGGTCCTCTGATTCCATTTTCAGCCCTCTTTTGAACGTACCACAATGTTGCTGCTGTTTGTAACATGCTGGGAAGTGGTTTCAGGACAGTGCCTGGTACATTGTTGTGGTTCAGTCATTTCAGTCATGTAACTCTTTGTGACCCCATTTGGAGTTTTATTGGAAAAGATATTGCAGCAGTTCACAATCTCCTTTTCCAGCTTATTTTATAGATGAAGAAACTGAGTTGAACAGGGTTAAGTGACTTTCCTAGGGACATGTAGCTAGAAGGTATCTGAGGTCACATTTGAACTCAGGTCTTCCTTACTCTAGGCCCAGCACTCGATCCACTTTGCCACCTAATAACATGCTTGGCACATAGTAGGACCTTAATAAATGCTTGTCTCCCTCTTATTTCCCCCCAGAAAGTCTTTATGGTTACACCTCATAATGCTATTACCCAGCTCCACAAGCTTAGTTCAGCATACTTGACTTTACACGACCTTTGCTGTTTTCAAAAATCAATCCATTCTCAAAGGATGAAAATTAGTCACAGTTCAATTCAATGCAACAAATGTTTGCTCTCCTACAGTATACATTGTGCTAGAAGCTAAGAGAGATACAAAGTTTGGATAAGACACAGTCAGTCCATCCTTGTCCTCATGAATCTTACAGTTTACTAAGTAAATAAAACACAAATGCAGAAAACTATGATACACAATAATACATGATAACTGAATTAGGCAACTAGGTAAATGTGTAAAACAAAGGGCTATGTGAGTTAGGTAGGGAAGGACGGTTGCTCACTGGAGGAATTAGGAAAGTTCATTGTTGAAGATATGCCAAAGCATCTACACCATGCTCTGAAAGCTGGGAAATTAATGAATAACCACCCTTGGTGATTAATTTAGAAGTAGATGTTTTCACCCAACTGATAAATGCTCAAAGTACATGAACAGGCAGTTTTCAGATGACGAAATTAAAGCTATCTTTAGTTGTATGAAAAAATGCTCTAAATCACTATTGATTAGAGAAATGCAAATTAAGTATGAGGTACCACCTCATACCTATCAGATTGGCTATTATGACAGAAAAGGAAAATAATACATGTTGGAGAAGATGTAGGAAAATTGAGACACTGATGCATTGTGGGTTGAGTTGTGAATTGTTTCAACCATTCTGGAGAGCAATTCCCAAATGGGGATCAAACTGTACATACCCTTTGATCCAGCACTACCACTATGAGGTCTGTATCCCAAAGAGATCATAAAAAGAAGAAAGGACCTACATGTACAAAAATATTTATAGCAACTCTTTTTGTGATGGCAAAAAACTGGAAACGGAGGGAGTGCCCATCAGTTGGGGAATAGCTGAACAAGTTGTGGTATATGAATGTAATGGAATACCACTGTGCTATAACAAATGAAGAGCAAGGAGATTTCAGAAGAACCTGGAAAGACTTAAATGAACTGATGCTAAGTGAAGTGAGCAGAACCAGAAGAATGTTGTACACAGTAACAACTATGCACTCAATCAACTATGGCAAATTTAGCTTTCCTCAGCAATACAATGATCAAAGATTATTCCAAAAGACTCATGATGGAAAATGCTATCCACATCCAGAGAAAGAACTATGGAGTCTGAATGCATATTGAAGTATACTATTTTCTTTTTTTGTTGCTTTTTCTTTCTTGTGGTTTTCCCCTTTTGTTCTGTTTCTTCTTTCATGACATTACTAATGTAGAAATATGTTTAACATGATTGAACTTGTATAGCCTATATCAGATTGTTTGCCATCTTGGGGAAGGGGGAGGGGAAGGAGGGCAGGAGAAAAATTTGGAATTCAAACAATATGAATATTGAAAACTATCTTTACATGTAATTGTAAAAAATAAAACACTATTTACAAAAAAGAGTTGATGTTTAAATTCTAGTATGTTTGTTAAAATCGATCACAATATCTTATTTCGACCTCATATGGTGAAAATATCAAGTAAATTATTTTATCACTTAAGGGAACACCCAATGTGAGAATTCCCTTCATCAATGAAGATCACACTCCATCTATGAATTAATCAATTAACTGGCAAGCATTTATTAAACTTTTATGATGTGCTGGGCACTGTGCTAGTCACTGGAGATACAAGGATAAAAAATGAAATAATTTCTATTTGAAAGAAGCTAAGAAGGGGCAGCTAAGTGGTACAGTGGATAGAGCACCGGCCCTGGATTCAGGAGGACCTGAGTTCAAATCTGGCCTCAGACACTTAATATTTACTAGCTGTGTGACCCTGGGCAAGTCACTTAACTCTGATTGCCTCACAAAAAAGAAAGAAAGAAAGAAAGAGAAAGAAAGAAAGAAAGAGAGAAAGAAAGAAGCTAAGAATCATTGAATTTCAGAATTGGAAAGAACTTCAGTGGCCATACCTAAAACTCATACCAGAAAAACACTCTCTTCTACAAAAGACCAAATAAGTAATTTTTCAGCCTTTGGGCAATCCCGTCAATGAAGGGGAGTCCATTTCCTTTCTAAGTAGTTCCTAAGATGCTGTTGTTCGTCCTTCTTTCTTGAAGAGGCCCAATGACATCAGGAGGATGATGTCTTGACTTGCAAGTGAATTGTCTCTAAGTGAGGCAGAGCTGTGCAAAGTCATCAGCTCCACTCTCTCCTTCAGAGTCATTGGCATCTAGTGGCTATACACAGGTCAGGATGAATGGCAATGACACCTTCCTAAGACCTAGAAAACTGCCTAAGGCACAGAGAAGTTACTTGAATTTCTCATGGTCACATTGCTAGTAAGAGTCAGAGGTGGAATTTGAACCCAGGTCTTCCTGATGCCAGGCCGAGCACTCTACCCACTATGCCTTGCTGCCTCTGACCACACACACAGACACACACAAAACCACAGAGATACAGGAACACACTCATAAGTCACATACATATATGATCATAGACATACACACACTCACAACACACACACGTATGTACATATATATTGTGCACATGTATACACAAACATATTAATTTCCTTCCTGGTCATCTCCTCGCTATTCTGACTATAACCTGGACATTATCCTCATATCACACTCTGCCACCTTCCACTGCAGCCTTATATTCTGCCCCTGGATCTCCCCTGGCTCTGATAGGAGAGCTTTTGATTTATCTCAGGGAACCAGGCCCCCTCCTCCATGCCACTTTTTTTTTTTTTGTGGGGCAATGGGGGTTAAGTGACTTGCCAAGGTCACACAGCTAGTAAGTGTCAAGTGTCTGAGGCCGGATTTGAACTCAGGTACTCCTGAATCCAGGGCCAGTGCTTTATCCACTGTGCCACCTAGCTGCCCCCTCCAAGCCACTTTCTGCCATTTCTAAACCATGCTGCTGAGCTCATGCTGCTGTTCTTCTCCCCCCACCAAGGGCCCCTTTATGTATTATCCTTCCCCATTAGAATGTAAGCTTATGGGGGCAGGGACCATCTGTCTTGCATTTATATTCCTAACACTTTGCCTCGTAAGTAGTGCTTAATAAAAGCTGTCTGTCTGTCCATCTATCTATCTATATCTATATCTGTGTCTGTCTCTGTTCAATTATAAGTATAGCCCCTCTGCCCAGACACACTTGTGTACAGTTATACACACATAGTCTCCATCACATACATAGAATTTTGTCTTTAGTAGACTCCACTCCCAACCCAGCCTCCCCTAAGAATTGTCAGCTTCAAAAATCATAGACCCACATATATGAACGCTGATGGCGAGGTTCCTTCTGCAGCAAGTGGGAGTGGGAAATGCAGTTGAATTTAAGGCAGTTTAGCCAGGAGGAGGATGTAATTTTATGGGAGTCAGGACTTCTGATTTCTAATCCTGCTTCCCCTTTTTCTTCTCCAACTAAGAGTGAATCTGATCAGTTTTTTCTTTTGTAAATCTTTTGTAAATTATTGTTCCTGCCCATCTTAGGGTCCTAGGAAGGACCCTAAGGTTCTGCATCTCCTTATGTTTACAAAAGCTGAATCCTAGAAAGGGAAGTGACTTGTCTGAGGTCACACAGCTTGATGAGGACAAAGCTGGTTCTTCTGCATCCCTATGCAATGTTCTTTTCCATTTGCTTTCTCATGAGCAACTCTGTTGGTGGAGAGAAAGCAGCCCAATGTCCCACAAAGATGCGACAGACTCATGTCTCATACATAGATCACACTCTGTTTCTTCTTCTTCTCCCAGAGGGACAACTCCTATTTATAGAAGGAGGCCTTGGAGATCAGATATTTGCCAAGTGTTGTAGAGCTTAGGGCTGCCCATTGGTAGGCTTAATAAGAAAAAAATGACAGTTCACATTTATATATCCAGAGGCAGTATGATATAGTGGATAGAGAGGTTGCTTCAGAGCCAGGAAAACCTGGGTTCATGACCATTGGTGACACAGACAGTATGACCTTGGATAAGTCACCTAACCCTTAGTGTTCTAGGTCTAAGACTAGAAGTTGTATAGCAGATGCTGACCTGAATGGGTAGAGGGAGTTTCGTCATTTGGGAGTTCCCAATGCTGTTTTTTGTTTTTTGTTTTTTGTTTTTTTTTTGGTGAGGCAATTGAGGTTGAGTAACTTGCCTAGGGTCACACAGCTAGTGTTAAGTGTCTGAGGCCGGATTTGAACTCAGGTCCTCCTGACTCCAGGGCCGGTGCTCTATCCACTGTGCCACCTAGCTGCCCCACCCAATGCTGTTTTTATGTAGCCCTTAAAGGATTGTGAACTACTTGACATACGTTATCTCATTTGATCTTCACAACAGCCTTGTGAGGTAGATGCTATTATTCCGATTTTACAGATGAGGAAAATGAGACTCGGTGTGGTTAGGTGATTTGCCTAGGGTCATCCAACTATCTTGTATTTGAGGGTGACTTTGAATCCGGATCTTTCTGACTTGAAATACAAAACTCCACTCACTAGCCTATGGGATGTTTTTTTTTTTTTTTTAAGTGAGGCAATTGGGGTTAAGCGACTTGCCCAGGGTCACACAGCTAGTAAGTGTTAAGTGTCTGAGGCTGGATTTGAACTCAGGTCCTCCTGATTCCAGGGCCGGTGCTCTATCCACTGCGCCACCTAGCTGCCCCCTATGGGATGCTTTTAAAGTTTTGATTTTTGTGTCCCTAGTCCTGGTCCAAGACCCTCCCCATGTTGAGCAGGATAGAAGGCAGCCTGCTGGTCAATGGCCTCTCTCATCACTCCCTTCCCTTTCCCATCGCCTCCTCCAAAATGAAGAGATGTTTCCAATTTTACCCTTCTTTTCTTATAAAGTCTGGAGGATGGATGGCTTCCTCAATTCCCCTAAAGAGGAGTGTTTTCTTGGGAAGGATTACATTCGTTCAAGCAATTAAATCCCCATACCTCTCATTTGCATTCCCCTGGTCTTGGCAACCAACTTGTAACAACCTCTCCAAAGCAAGGTAATCACTATCCTGAGTGATACTGACAGCGCAGATTAGTGCATATCAAACTTGGGAATTAATTGCCTACCACAGGTTGCCTGTGTCCAGGCAACTCTCTCATGGTGGAGATGAGAAGATGAGGGTGAGAAGGAGCTCAGTCTGTAAGGAAGTGCTGGAGAGCCCTGGCTCAGATACAGGTTCTGAGCCAGGATAGGTTAGCTTGCTTTGGCCTTCCCTCTCTCCACTCTAACTTTCTTCCCATCTTTCCTCTTCTCCCCAGAGAGGGAGGAGGGAAGATGCCTACATTAGGGGCACTGTCTTCTTGCCTCCCCAAATAAAGTCTGCAGCCCCCATCCAAGTGAACTGATTCCTATTACTGACGCCTCTGCAGTGTAGAGAGGCATCCTCCTGGAGCTCCTTGGGTCTTTACTACTACCATTCATGTCATTCTCATTTCCCAGACAGAGGCTACTCTTCTTCCCCTGCCTGAGAACAGGCACCCAGATTGCAGTGAAACCCAGGCCTCCAAGCTTGGCACATGCCAACGGGTCTCAATTCCTTCCAAGGGAAGTGGCTAGAAACCCATAGGGCTCTTCTTGGGTGAATGGATATTAAGCAGAGGAAGAAAGGAGCATTTACAGATGGAAAAATACTACCAAGTCCAGTCCTGTCCTAGTGTCAAGAATACTCTCAATGGATATATTCCTAATACTGGAACCCAACAGAAAGTTAGGGGGTTGGAAGTGGCTCTGACCTTGAGAAGTAAGGTCCCCTTGATGGATAGATAGAGCAGGTAAAGCTTGGCTAGCTGGGACTGTGATGGAGAACAAATGGTGAGGCTCAGTGGGGTGAAGCTCAGACTGCAGCTGTGCTATTGGAAGATGAGGTGTGCCTCCCATAGGATCAGGGGATTTAGAGATGGAAGGACCTTAGAGGTCAATTCTCTCATTTTACAGAATTCCAAAGAGGGAAAATCCCTTGATCAATGTCACACAGTCAGATGGTAGCACTTGAACACAGGTCCTTCACCTCTAAATTCTGAATCATCCCTGTTTTATTCCTTAGACATCATGATGCCTTTAGTCTAAGAACCAGGTGGCCAAGGATTGGCTGGAAGGGGGAGAAGATGAGGGAGGGCACAGGGATGGGGTTTACCTGTACTCCAGAGAGAATTTAGTTAATTCTCGATTGTTGTGCAGCCACTTGAACTCCAGGGGCCAGCTGCCCTCTGCCATGCATGTAAGTACCAGACGGTTCCCTTCCAAATGTACTTGAGTCCGGACAGGCTCCGTCTTGAAATATGGGGAGACATCATCTGCAAAGCACAGGAAAGACATAAGTTACCTTCAGGGATGTCCTCTCTACAGAGAATAGCACAACTCCCACATTCTAACCAAGCCCTATTAAGTTCTTTTTGCATCCCTGCTCCTCAGAAAATCAAACACCCTTTCCCCACACATTTCAACAGAAGAGTGAGGATTGCAGGTTCAGAGACCATTGACTTCAACTTTCTCACTTTACAGATGAAAGGACGGAGGCCCAGAAATATTAAGTGATCCCAGGATTCTAGGGTCAAAGATGTAGAGCTAGAAGGGACCTCTGAGACCATACAGTCTAAATCCATCATTTAAATTTTAAAAAAATTTTATTTTTTTATTCTGACCAAAATAAATGGCCATTTACATCTACATAGTAGAACAGAAAAACAGGATTATACATGAAACTATGTTATGTAGATTGCTTTTCTTTTTAAGTGTATGGCAAATTCAATCTGTAACTTTCAAAGCTATCCTGCTTGTCTGTGCTGTGCTTCTTTCTAACTCTCCTTAGTTCTCTACAATAAAAAAAAAATGCTTCAATGATATGACTCCCTTTCCTTTTTTTTCTTTTTGGTGAGGCAATTGGGGTTAAAGTGACTTGCCCAGGGTCACACAGCTAGTAAGTGTTAAGCGTCATGAGGCTGGATTTGAACTCAGGTCCTCCGGAATCCAGGGCCGGTGCTCTATCCACTACGCCCTACACTCCCTTTCCTTTTCTTTTCCTTGGTTGTTGTTCAGTTGTTTTAGTCATGTTTGATTCTTCATGGCCTCTTTTGGGGTCTTCTTGGCAAAAATACTAAAGTGACCCATTTTACAGATGAGAAAACTAAGGCAAACAGGCTTAAGTGACTGCCCAGGGTCACTCAGATACTAAGTATCTGAGGGCAGATTGACTCCAGTCTGGTGCTCTATCTACTGCACCACCCAGCTGCCTTTCTTTTCCCTATCCTAACATCCCTAGCCCTCTTAGTCCCCTACCTGAACTGGAAAAGAAAAGCAAAAACATAGCCCTTGTAAACAATATGCCCAGTCAAGCAAAAACAAATTCCTTCATTTTAACTCACTCATTTTACAGATGAGGAAACTGAGGCCAAAGAAGGTAAATAGTGATATCTGGAGATCACAGATCTAGAACAGGAAGGAATATTTGAGACTGCCTAGTCCAACCTGGCTCATTTTACAGATGAGGAAACTGAGGCCCACAAAGGTTAAGTGACCTGCCTAAGGCCACATGGGTAGAAAGAAGAACCAGGATTCAAACCCAGACCCTCTGACTCCAATTCTAACATTTTTGTTTGCAGAACCATGTTTTCCTTTTTTTTTTTTTTTTTTTTTTTAGTGAGGCAATTGGGGTTAAGTGACTTGCCCAGGGTCACACAGCTAGTAAGTGTTAAATGTCTGAGGCCGGATTTGAACTCAGGTACTCCTGACTCCAGGGCCAGTGCTCTATCCACTGCACCATCTAGCTGCCCCCCCCATGTTTTCCTCTTAGTTCAATGGCTCCAATCCAGTGAGAATTCTACTTTTCAAAATATAGACAATTGAGGATACCAAGCAAAGAGAAGGCATAAGAGCTCAAGACCTTATGAGACAACTGACTCACTATTCTCAACTCAAGATAGCTCCTTACATTTTAGGGGTTTTAGACCCCCAAGGCTTTCTCTCTTTGGGTTCCAAGAACCTCGATCCATTCACTTGCATGAAAACAGCATACTTAATAGACCTCTCCCCAGGGTCTTCACCATCCCAATTCCTTTTTGGGATGCCTCAGACTGTCCACCTCTGTATTTACACTTCTCTGTTCCCCACCCTGCCCTGTCCCATTTGGGGAAAGACTGAGACCACCCACCAAATGATGGTCAGACCATCTGACCAAGTTTGAATCAGGGGAATGACTCTGTTCTCTATTGTTCCTGTGGATAGGAGCTCTGGCGGTAGCTAAAAGCAAAGTCATTGCAACCCCTCTGACATGATTGAGTTAGTCCCTGCTGAGCACATGCTCCTCGCCACTGGAGATAATGCAATTCTGGCCCCGAATCTGTCTCCCTCTCTGCTGACATCCTTCAA